>NC_140780.1:126167447-126792447 GCF_044657685.1 Stegodyphus dumicola
AAAATGTTTGGAATCACTTCAGCCTGAAGTACCCTCGTGAACTTAAGCTAAATAATACTACAGGTACAGTTTCATGAAACAATTGGGCAACTGTATTTACCACATGTATTCCATCTTCATATTTCGAATAAAAATTATAGAACACAAAGTTGTCTTTCTCTCTACTAACCAAATCCATACCATAATGCAAGTTACCAAAATTTCTTTTTTTGCCTACTACTGGATTTTAAGACATTCTGTTAGAAATACGTTATTCGTGTGAGACAAAATCAAAGCAATTTCTTTTGCAAAAATTAAACAATAAGATATTTAACTTGTCAGAACACACAAACCTCTTCTATTTCTACAATTTGAGAAACTATATAACATAGAAATTCATTGATTAGACAGATATTGCCGTCATACATGTTGATTCTACTGTAAACACTGCTTATGGCTAATCGGGCAACAGCAGATACAATACTTTACTATCAGCACGGAGTAGATATTTTCATTATTTTAAAATTCATCTTTATACTCTGTGTTAGTTATTATACAAAGTGTCAGTCTACATACCACATACTTATTGATAGTCTTCTAACAATACACTTTAAAAGTTCTGTCCCCACCCCATACAAATGGTGGGCACTTGCAACACAAAAGCGTTGGCCAGCAAAAGGCATGGAAGCGGTGATCTCCTCACAATGGAGGCAAATAATAGGTGGGCCACTGTTGCAAGCTATAAAGGGACCGTTCTGGCCTCTCTGGAATTCGAAATGCGGCCCTTTCGGTATGGCAGCGAGAAAACTTAACAATTATATCATCATGGCAGCACACTTTTCTTGTTATTTAAATAACTTTTAATGCTAAAAAAAGGTCCAGTTTTCTTTTACATTTCCACGTGCAATTTGAATGAATGGGGGAATTTGTTAGTGGGAAATGAATGGGGGGAACAGTCTACAAATACAAAAAACACAGAAATTTCCGTGCTGGTGTGCAAATTAAACATCAACCCAAATTCACAAATTTCCCACAAAAGGACAGGATAGTCTGTGTATCTTGTATGATTTTGACATAAAATATATCCACTTTATTCTTAGCCAAAAATTTTAGATTTTTATTTCAAATTATGTGTTTTTTCTAATTTCATTCAATCCTGTAACTCTATTGGAATTTTATACTAACATAATGAAAGGAATGAGGTGTATATCTCTTTTGTATTAAAATGATTTTAAAACTGACTAAATCAATCAAGAGATTTAATTGGCATGCAATCATGAAAGACACATTTATAATCATTATTAAAAATGAATACCCACATATTAAATATTAACAGAACCTTTAATAAATGCCAATAGTAGATTAAAATACCTGACACTGAATAAAAACCTATCAGAAAAATTATGCTGAAAACAGACCGGAAACCGCACATTTTAAGTTTCATTAACAGATGAAGATTTTCCTCCATTTGTCTTTTGCATTTAAATGTTTTTCATCACAATGCCGTTTCCTTTCAAACTTGTTCATCATCAGATCTTACAAAGGGGCACATAAAATGTGTAAAATTGCAAAGCATTAAAGTGTGGCCAACATGCAAACACTATAGCCACACAGTATGTAGGAACGTCACCTAGACAGCATTGGTCTGCGAAACCATCCTTCCCACCGAGATTAGAAGCGGAGGGACTGAGGAAACTTAAGAAGCCACACTTACTAAAACAGATTGCTCGAAAATAGAAAGACAAAACAGCAGTTGTAATTCTGCCCACCTTGGAAAGACAGAAGATCCTAACACATAACTCCGAATCAATATGCGTGTAGTGTGATTGATCAGAACTTTTTGCCTCCCTCAAATTTTAAAATCGATATACAGACAGCAATCTTTCAGACGCTGTATGGAATTCAAACTTTTTTCCAGTCTTAAAATATAAATTGTAGTTTAACAACAACCAGGACAAAAAAATTAGCTTTGAAGACTAACAGGTGAAACTGTGTGATATAGCAACAGGTAGGAGGAAGGTTGAAATTATATAGGTAAAGAATATCTGATAAAAATAAATAAGATGAAAAACAAAAATTACCTGCTACAGATGTCCTTTGGTTCCATACTATTTTTCTGCATTTTTAATAATCCTTTTTTCCCTCAAACTGTCATCATCACCTGAAATTCAAAATGCATGAAAATAAAAATACCAGATAACGGTAGAATAAAATACATAAATGTTAGAAGTTAAGCATCAAGAAAATAAAAGTACAATCATACACAACGAGAATTCTCAAAAATGGCTTATGCACTTATAAAGCTTCAAAACAGATTTTCTTGGTTCTTTTTGGGGGGGCAGTGAAAAAGGTTCAGGTGTGCTATGATATTGCTAAAAGCCTAACAGATAAACACATCTGCATTCAATTAAAAAAAGCAACCAATGTAATAAGTTTCTTCCCATTTTCTTTTGGAGTCAGTATTTAAAAATATATTATGTATTTAAATAACAATGACTAAACATAATTAAAAGATAAATATATAAGAAAAAACTAGAATCAGGATAATGTGACAGCAAAATAGCTACTGAATGAAAGAACAATAGCAAGAAATAGTTTAAACTACCGCAGCGCATATATGCAAAATTCGTATGGAGATAAACAAGGAAAACCCAATTCCAGCTAAAATACAGTATTCAGATTAAATTTTAAATGAAATAACCAGTATTGAAAAGGAATTATTTACATGTACGTGTTCACTTGAAAACTGAACAGATGTTTTAAGAAAAAAAATGTAAGTAGGACTTGAAGTATCAGACACTGAATTAATTTATTTCAAAATAGAAAGGTATTGAAACAAATTTAAAGTTACAAATAATGAAGGAAAACTATTTCTATATGATAAAACACTCCGAATTGTAAGTAACAAAATATTCAACAGAAACAAAAGGAATGGTAAGAAGAAAAAAATTTCTGGAGAAGAGAAAACCATGCATACAAAAAAGCTTGTAAATCAACATGCAATAATGGAGAACATACACATAAAAAACAAATACAAGAATAGAAACTCTTTATGTCACACAAAACAAAAAGTAGCAATTGATTGAAAAATATGACAAGTAAAGAAAGCTAAAATACTTTTTAAAAATAAAGTTATTGTTAACACAGGGAATAAAATGTCCAAACGAAATTTGTACGATTTGGGAAAGTGAAAATTTAGTGTATTTAATCCAAAGATACACAACATTTTAACAGCAAATACAATTCCTATCTCCGATTCTTTTCACACCACAAACAACAGTAGATGTTACACCTTTTACCACTCACAAATTCAGTCCAAATCTTGCCAGAAAATGAAAATCGCTAACACACTGTCTAAGTAAAACTTTAGAAGCGGCAGTTATTACGTGAAAAAGCGAATAAAAATTACAATTAGATTAAATTATGAAGAAAAAGAAATGAAAATCTCCAAGACTAGAATCCTGGTTATTTAAATTGACCTTAAAGGAAATTAGTAGCCAAAACAAATTAAAATTATAAGTTACAGTTAATAGTGTGTGCATCACGAATAAGTTTATAGAAGCAAAGCAAGATTGATAGAAACAAAAACTTTTGACAAGACTTCCATACTTAACATATACCATTAAGACCATGTAATTTAAAATGTCAGACATGTAATATACCACTTCAATTTTAATACTCAGAGAATGACTCATAGTTTTAACTGTCCTAATATGACCATGGTATATACAAAGAAAAACTTAAAATAGTGAGAGGACCAATCTTACCATCTAATCAAATAAGAAATCCACAGGAATATTGTAGCAATGGAAAAATGCACCAAGGAACAATTTTTAAAACAGACATGCATCGTGAAAACTCAAAGACTCAAGTCAAAAACAATACTTGAAATACTTGTTTGTTCTGAACGTTAAGAAATAGCAAACAATTCCCTGTTTAACAAAAGACTTATTATTCATATAATCTTAACCCAACATATAACATTACCACAATAGCTGACAGGTCTGTCTTAAAGCAAAACTTTCATGCAGAGATATAATCATATTACTTTAAAGAAATAGAATGGTTTCTTCCAAATACGAAGGGGACGTGCAGGCTATTTGCTATCTGCCCGAGTTCTATCTCTATTCGATAAGTGTGCAGCTTTGCATCAAATATCATTGAAACCTACGCTATTTTTTAAGTGTTCGCAATCCTTTCAGGCTGAATTGCCGACAACTTTCGTTAAATAAAATTAAAGGTACGGTTTCATGAAACAGTTTCGCAATTCCATGTACCATCATATTTTAACTAAAATTTACACAGTCAAGTTGTTATCTTTTTTTCTACCAACCATAATGCAAGCAAGAAAATTTATTTCTCTATTAGTGGATTTTAACAAACTCTGTTAAAAATATGCTATTGATGTGAGAAAATTGAAAAAAATTATTTTTACAAAATTTAAAGAATAACGTATTTTATTTCTCAGAACATGCAATAACACATTTTACTTCGCAGAACATGCAAGCCATTCTTTAGCATCAATTATAGAGGCTACATTACAGAAAACGTCACTGCTTAGACAGGTAACACATGTTCATTCTCCTTTCAACACGGTTTATTGCTAAGCCGTCACCAGTTAATAATGTACTTCACAGTAAGCACAGGGTATATATATTCAATTTCAGAGATATTATCAAAGAACTTTTAAAGAATGGAATGGATTCTTTCAGATACAGAAGGGTAATGCTGGCTATCTGCCCGGGCTCTTTTCCGATTCGTGGAATGTTGTGCTCTGTGTCAAATAGCATTCAAATTCACACTATTTTAAAAAAATGTTTGGAATCACTTCAGCCTGAAGTACCCTTGTGAACTTAAGCTAAATAATACTACAGGTACAGTTTCATGAAACAACTGGGCAACTGTATTTACCACATGTATTCCATCTTCATATTTCGAATAAAAATTACAGAACACAAAGTTGTCTTTCTCTCTACTAACCAAATCCATACCATAATGCAAGTTACCAAAATTTCTTTTTTTGCCTACTACTGGATTTTAAGACATTCTGTTAGAAATACGTTATTCGTGTGAGACAAAATCAAAGCAATTTCTTTTGCAAAAATTAAACAATAAGATATTTAACTTGTCAGAACACACAAACCTCTTCTATTTCTACAATTACAGAAACTATATAACATAGAAATTCATTGATTAGACAGATATTGCCGTCATACATGTTGATTCTACTGTAAACACTGCTTATGGCTAATCGGGCAACAGCAGATACAATACTTTACTATCAGCACGGAGTAGATATTTTCATTATTTTAAAATTCATCTTTATACTCTGTGTTAGTTATTATACAAAGTGTCAGTCTACATACCACATACTTATTGATAGTCTTCTAACAATACACTTTAAAAGTTCTGTCCCCACCCCATACAAATGGTGGGCACTTGCAACACAAAAGCGTTGGCCAGCAAAAGGCATGGAAGCGGTGATCTCCTCACAATGGAGGCAAATAATAGGTGGGCCACTGTTGCAAGCTATAAAGGGACCGTTCTGGCCTCTCTGGAATTCGAAATGCGGCCCTTTCGGTATGGCAGCGAGAAAACTTAACAATTATATCATCATGGCAGCACACTTTTCTTGTTATTTAAATAACTTTTAATGCTAAAAAAAGGTCCAGTTTTCTTTTACATTTCCACGTGCAATTTGAATGAATGGGGGAATTTGTTAGTGGGAAATGAATGGGGGGAACAGTCTACAAATACAAAAAACACAGAAATTTCCGTGCTGGTGTGCAAATTAAACATCAACCCAAATTCACAAATTTCCCACAAAAGGACAGGATAGTCTGTGTATCTTGTATGATTTTGACATAAAATATATCCACTTTATTCTTAGCCAAAAATTTTAGATTTTTATTTCAAATTATGTGTTTTTTCTAATTTCATTCAATCCTGTAACTCTATTGGAATTTTATACTAACATAATGAAAGGAATGAGGTGTATATCTCTTTTGTATTAAAATGATTTTAAAACTGACTAAATCAATCAGAGATTTAATTGGCATGCAATCATGAAAGACACATTTATAATCATTATTAAAAATGAATACCCACATATTAAATATTAACAGAACCTTTAATAAATGCCAATAGTAGATTAAAATACCTGACACTGAATAAAAACCTATCAGAAAAATTATGCTGAAAACAGACCGGAAACCGCACATTTTAAGTTTCATTAACAGATGAAGATTTTCCTCCATTTGTCTTTTGCATTTAAATGTTTTTCATCACAATGCCGTTTCCTTTCAAACTTGTTCATCATCAGATCTTACAAAGGGGCACATAAAATGTGTAAAATTGCAAAGCATTAAAGTGTGGCCAACATGCAAACACTATAGCCACACAGTATGTAGGAACGTCACCTAGACAGCATTGGTCTGCGAAACCATCCTTCCCACCGAGATTAGAAGCGGAGGGACTGAGGAAACTTAAGAAGCCACACTTACTAAAACAGATTGCTCGAAAATAGAAAGACAAAACAGCAGTTGTAATTCTGCCCACCTTGGAAAGACAGAAGATCCTAACACATAACTCCGAATCAATATGCGTGTAGTGTGATTGATCAGAACTTTTTGCCTCCCTCAAATTTTAAAATCGATATACAGACAGCAATCTTTCAGACGCTGTATGGAATTCAAACTTTTTTCCAGTCTTAAAATATAAATTGTAGTTTAACAACCAGGACAAAAAAATTAGCTTTGAAGACTAACAGGTGAAACTGTGTGATATAGCAACAGGTAGGAGGAAGGTTGAAATTATATAGGTAAAGAATATCTGAAAAAAATAAATAAGATGAAAAACAAAAATTACCTGCTACAGATGTCCTTTGGTTCCATACTATTTTTCTGCATTTTTAATAATCCTTTTTTCCCTCAAACTGTCATCATCACCTGAAATTCAAAATGCATGAAAATAAAAATACCAGATAACGGTAGAATAAAATACATAAATGTTAGAAGTTAAGCATCAAGAAAATAAAAGTACAATCATACACAACGAGAATTCTCAAAAATGGCTTATGCACTTATAAAGCTTCAAAACAGATTTTCTTGGTTCTTTTTGGGGGGTCAGTGAAAAAGGTTCAGGTGTGCTATGATATTGCTAAAAGCCTAACAGATAAACACATCTGCATTCAATTAAAAAAAGCAACCAATGTAATAAGTTTCTTCCCATTTTCTTTTGGAGTCAGTATTTAAAAATATATTATGTATTTAAATAACAATGACTAAACATAATTAAAAGATAAATATATAAGAAAAAACTAGAATCAGGATAATGTGACAGCAAAATAGCTACTGAATGAAAGAACAATAGCAAGAAATAGTTTAAACTACCGCAGCGCATATATGCAAAATTCGTATGGAGATAAACAGGAAAACCCAATTCCAGCTAAAATACAGTATTCAGATTAAATTTTAAATGAAATAACCAGTATTGAAAAGGAATTATTTACATGTACGTGTTCACTTGAAAACTGAACAGATGTTTTAAGAAAAAAAATGTAAGTAGGACTTGAAGTATCAGACACTGAATTAATTTATTTCAAAATAGAAAGGTATTGAAACAAATTTAAAGTTACAAATAATGAAGGAAAACTATTTCTATATGATAAAACACTCCGAATTGTAAGTAACAAAATATTGAACAGAAACAAAAGGAATGGTAAGAAGAAAAAAATTTCTGGAGAAGAGAAAACCATGCATACAAAAAAGCTTGTAAATCAACATGCAATAATGGAGAACATACACATAAAAAACAAATACAAGAATAGAAACTCTTTATGTCACACAAAACAAAAAGTAGCAATTGATTGAAAAATATGACAAGTAAAGAAAGCTAAAATACTTTTTAAAAATAAAGTTATTGTTAACACAGGGAATAAAATGTCCAAACGAAATTTGTACGATTTGGGAAAGTGAAAATTTAGTGTATTTAATCCAAAGATACACAACATTTTTACAGCAAATACAATTCCTATCTCCGATTCTTTTCACACCACAAACAACAGTAGATGTTACACCTTTTACCACTCACAAATTCAGTCCAAATCTTGCCAGAAAATGAAAATCGCTAACACACTGTCTAAGTAAAACTTTAGAAGCGGCAGTTATTACGTGAAAAAGCGAATAAAAATTACAATTAGAATAAATTATGAAGAAAAAGAAATGAAAATCTCCAAGACTAGAATCCTGGTTATTTAAATTGACCTTAAAGGAAATTAGTAGCCAAAACAAATTAAAATTATAAGTTACAGTTAATAGTGTGTGCATCACGAATAAGTTTATAGAAGCAAAGCAAGATTGATAGAAACAAAAACTTTTGACAAGACTTCCATACTTAACATATACCATTAAGACCATGTAATTTAAAATGTCAGACATGTAATATACCACTTCAAGTTTAATACTCAGAGAATGACTCATAGTTTTAACTGTCCTAATATGACCATGGTATATACAAAGAAAAACTTAAAATAGTGAGAGGACCAATCTGACCATCTAATCAAATAAGAAATCCACAGGAATATTGTAGCAATGGAAAAATGCACTAAGGAACAATTTTTAAAACAGACATGCATCGTGAAAACTCAAAGACTCAAGTCAAAAACAATACTTGAAATACTTGTTTGTTCTGAACGTTAAGAAATAGCAAACAATTCCCTGTTTAACAAAAGACTTATTATTCATATAATCTTAACCCAACATATAACATTACCACAATAGTTGACAGGTCTGTCTTAAAGCAAAACTTTCATGCAGAGATATAATCATATTACTTTAAAGAAATAGAATGGTTTCTTCCAAATACGAAGGGGACGTGCAGGCTATCTCCTATCTGCCCGAGTTCTATCCCTATTCGATAAGTGTGCGGCTTTGCATCAAATATCACTGAAACCTACGCTATTTTTTAAGTGTTCGCAATTCTTTCAGCCTGAATTGCCGACAACTTTCGTTAAATAAAATTAAAGGTACAGTTTCGTGAAACAGTTTCGCAATTCCATGTACCATCATATTTTAACTAAAATTTACACAATCATATTGCTATCTTTTTTTCTACCAACTATAATGCAAGCAAGAAAATTTATTTCTCAATTAGTGGATTTTAACAAACTCTGTTAAAAATATGCTATTGATGTGAGAAAATTGAAAAAAATTATTTTTACAAAATTTAAAGAATAACATATTTTATTTCTCAGAACATGCAATAACACATTTTACTTCGCAGAACATGCAAGCCATTCTTTAGCATCAATTATAGAGGCTACATTACAGAAAACGTCACTGCTTAGACAGGTAACACATGTTCATTCTCCTTTCAACACGGTTTATTGCTAAGCCGTCCCCAGTTAATACTGTACTTCACAGTAAGCACAGGGTATATATTCAATTTCAGAGATATTATCAAAGAACTTTTAAAGAATGGAATGGATCCTTTCAGATACAGAAGGGTAATGCTGGCTATCTGCCCGGGCTCTTTTCCGATTCGTGGAATGTTGTGCTCTGTGTCAAATGGCATTCAAATTCACACTATTTTAAAAAAATGTTTGGAATCACTTCAGCCTGAAGTACCCTCGTGAACTTTCGCTAAATAATACTACAGGTACAGTTTCATGAAACAATTGGGCAACTGTATTTACCACATGTATTCCATCTTCATATTTCAAATAAAAATTACAGATCACAAAGTTGTCTTTCTCTCTACTAACCAAATCCATACAATAATGCAAGTTACCAAAATTTCTTTTTTTGCCTACTACTGGATTTTAAGACATTCTGTTAGAAATATGTTATCCGTCTGAGACATAATCAAAACAATTTCTTTTGCAAAAATTAAACAATAAGATATTTAACTTGTCAGAATACACAAACCTCTTCTATTTCTACAATTAGAGAAACTATATAACTTAGAAATTCATTGATTAGACAGATATTGCCGTCATACATGTTGATTCTACTGTAAACACTGCTTATGGCTAATCGGGCAACAGCAGATACAATACTTTACTATCAGCACGGAGTAGATATTTTCATTATTTTAAAATTCATCTTTATACTCTGTGTTAGTTATTATAAAAAGTGTCAGTCTACATACCACATACTTATTGATAGTCTTCTAACAATACACTTTAAAAGTTCTGTCCCCACCCCATAGAAATGGTGGGCACTTGCAACACAAAAGCGTTGGCCAGCAAAAGGCATGGAAGCGGTGATCTCCTCACAATGGAGGCAAATAACAGGTGGGCCACTGTTGCAAGCTATAAAGGGACCGGCCTGGCCTCTCTGGAATTCATAATGCGGCCCTTTTGGTATGGCAGCGAGAAAACTTAACAATTATATCATCATGGCAGCACACTTTTCTTCTTATTTAAATAACTTTTAATGCTAAAAAAATGTCCAGTTTTCTTTTACATTTCCACGTGCAATTTGAATGAATGGGGGAATTTGTTAGTGGGAAATGAATGGGGTGAACAGTCTACAAATACAAAAAACACAGAAATTTCCGTGCTGGTGTGCAAATTAAACATCAACACAAATTCACAAATTTCCCACAAAAAGACAGGATAGTCTGTGTACCTTGTATGATTTTGACATAAAATATATCCACTTTATTCTTAGCCAAAAATTTTAGATTTTTATTTCAAATTATGTGTTTTTTCTAATTTCATTCAATCCTGTAACTCTCTTGGAATTTTATACTAACATAATGAAAGGAATGAGGTGTATATCTCTTTTGTATTAAAATGACTTTAAAACTGACTAAATCAATCAAATATTTAATTGGCATGCAATCATGCAAGACACATTTATAATCATTATTAAAAATGAATACCCATATATTAAATATTAACAGAACCTTTAATAAATGCCAATAGTAGATTAAAATACCTCACACTGAATAAAAACCTATCAGAAAAATTATGCTGAAAACAAACCGGAAACAGCACATTTTAAGTTTCATTTACAAATGAAGATTTTCCTCCATTTGGCTTTTGCATTTAGATGTTTTTCATCACAATGCCGTTTCCTTTCAAACTTGTTCATCATCAGATCTTACAAAGCGGCACATAAAATGTGTAAAACACTGCAAAGCATTAAAGTGTGGCCAACATGCAATCACTATAGCCACACAGTATGTAGTGCTTAGGAACGTCACCTAGACAGCATTGGTCTGCGAAACCATCCTTCCCACAGAGATTAGAAGCGGAGGGACTGAGGAAACTTAAGAAGCCACACTTACTAAAACAGGTTGCTCGAAAATAGAAAGACAAAACAGCTGTTGGAATTCTGCCCACCTTGGAAACACAGAAGATCCTAACACATAACTCCGAATCAATATGTGTGTAGTGTGATTGATCAGAACTTTTATCTCCCTCAAATTTTAAAATCGATATACAGACAGCAATCTTTCACCTGTATGGAATTCAAACTTTTTTCCAGTCTTAAAATATAAATTGTAGTTTAAAAACCAGGACAAAAAATTAGCTTTGAAGACTAACAGGTGAAACAGTGTGATATAGCAACAAGTAGGCGGAAGGCTGAAATTATATAGGTAAAGAATATCTGATAAAAATAAATCAGATGAAAAACAAAAATTACCTGCTACAGATGTCCTTTGCTTCCATACTATTTTTCTGCATTTTTAATAATCCTTTTTTCCCTCAAACTGTCATCATCACCTGAAATTCAAAATGCATGAAAATAAAAATACCAGATAACGGTAAAATAAAATACATAAATGTTAGAAGTTAAGCATCAAGAAAATAAACGTACAATCATACACAACGAGAATTCTCTAAAATGGCTTATGCATTTATAAAGCTTCAAAACAGATTTTTTTGGTTCTTTTTGGGGGGGTCAGTGAAAAAGGTTCAGGTGTGCTATGATATTGCTAAAAGCCTAACAGATAAACATATCTGCATTCAATTAAAAAAAGCAACCAATTTAATAAGTTTCTTCCCATTTTCTTTTGGAGTCAGTATTTAAAAATATATTATGTATTTAAATAACAATGACTAAACATAATTAAAAGATAAATCTATAAGAAAAAACTAGAATCAGGATAATGTGACAGCAAAATAGCTACTGAATGAAAGAACGATAGCAAGAAATAGTTTAAACTACCGCAGCGAATATATGCAAAATTCGTATGGAGATAAACAGGAAAACCCAATTCCAGCTAAAATACAGTATTCAGATTAAATTTTAAATGAAATAACCAGTATTGAAAATGAATTATTTACATGTACGTGTTCACTTGAAAACTGAACAGATTTTTTAAGAAAAAAAATGTAAGTAGGACTTGAAGTATCAGACACTGAATTAATTTATTTCAAAATAGAAAGGTATTGAAACAAATTTAAAGTTACAAATAATGAAGGAAAACTATTTCTATATGATAAAACACTCCGAATTGTAAGCAACAAAATATTCAACAGAAACAAAAAGAAAGGTAAGAAGAAAAAAATTTCTGGAGAAGAGTAAACCATGCATACAAAAAAGCTTGTAAACGAACATGCAATAATGGAGAACATACACATAAAAAACAAATACAAGAATAGAAACTCTTTATGTCACACAAAACAAAAACTAGCAACTGATTGAAAAATATGACAAGTAAAGAAAGCTAAAATACTTTTTAAAAATAAAGTTATTGTTAATACAGGGAATAAAATGTCCAAACGAAATTTGTACGATTTGGGAAAGTGAAAATTTAATGTATTTAAACCAAAGATACACAACATTTTAACAACAAATACAATTCCTATCTCCGATTCTTTTCACACCACAAACAACAGTAGATGTTACACCTTTTACCACTCACAAATTCAGTCCAAATCTTGCCAGAAAATGAAAATCGCTAACACACTGTCGAAGTAAAACTTTAGAAGCGGCAGTTATTACGTGAAAAAGCGAATAAAAATTACAATTAGATTAAATTATGAAGAAAAAGAAATGAAAATCTCCAAGACTAGAATCCTGCTTATTTAAATTGACCTTAAAGGAAATTAGTAGCCAAAACAAATTAAAATTTTTACTTACAGTTAATAGTGTGTGCATCACGAATAAGTTTACAGAAGCAAAGCAAGATTGATCGAAACAAAAACTTTTGACAAGACTTCCATACTTAACATATACCATTAAGACCATGTAATTTAAAATGTCAGACATATAATATACGACTTCAATTTTAATACTCAGAGAATGACTCATAGTTTTAACTGTCCTAATATGACCATGGTATATACAAAGAAAAACTTAAAATAGTGAGAGGACCAATCTCACCATCTAATCAAATAAGAAATCCACAGGAATATTGTAGCAATGGAAAAATGCACTAAGGAACAATTTTTAAAACAGACATGCATCGTGAAAACTCAAAGACTCAAGTCAACAATACTTAAAAGACTTGTTTGTTCTGAACGTTAAGAAATAGCAAACAATTCCCTGTTTAACAAAAGACTTATTATTCATATAATCTTAACATATAACATTACCACAATAGCTCACAGGTCTGTCTCAAAGCAAAACTTTCATACAGAGATATAATCATATTACTTTAAAGAAATAGAATGGTTTCTTCCAAATACGAAGGGGACGTGCAGGCTATCTCCTATCTGCCCGAGTTCTATCCCTATTCAATAAGTGTGCGGCTTTGCATCAAATATCACTGAAACCTACGCTATTTTTTAAGTGTTCGCAATTCTTTCAGCCTGAATTGCCGACAACTTTCGTTAAATAAAATTAAAGGTACAGTTTCATGAAACAGTTTCGCAATTCCATGTACCATCATATTTTAACTAAAATTTACACAATCAAGTTGCTATCTTTTTTTCTACCAACTATAATGCAAGCAAGAAAATTTATTTCTCTATTAGTGGATTTTAACAAACTCTGTTAAAAATATGCTATTGATGTGAGAAAATTGAAAAAAATTATTTTTACAAAATTTAAAGAATAACGTATTTTATTTCTCAGAACATGCAATAACACATTTTACTTCGCAGAACATGCAAGCCATTCTTTAGCATCAATTATAGAGGCTACATTACAGAAAACGTCACTGCTTAGACAGGTAACACATGTTCATTCTCCTTTCAACACGGTTTATTGCTAAGCCGTCCCCAGTTAATACTGTACTTCACAGTAAGCACAGGGTATATATTCAATTTCAGAGATATTATCAAAGAACTTTTAAAGAATGGAATGGATCCTTTCAGATACAGAAGGGTAATGCTGGCTATCTGCCCGGGCTCTTTTCCGATTCGTGGAATGTTGTGCTCTGTGTCAAATGGCATTCAAATTCACACTATTTTAAAAAAATGTTTGGAATCACTTCAGCCTGAAGTACCCTCGTGAACTTTCGCTAAATAATACTACAGGTACAGTTTCATGAAACAATTGGGCAACTGTATTTACCACATGTATTCCATCTTCATATTTCGAATAAAAATTACAGATCACAAAGTTGTCTTTCTCTCTACTAACCAAATCCATACCATAATGCAAGTTACCAAAATTTCCTTTTTTGCCTACTACTGGATTTTAAGACATTCTGGTAGAAATATGTTATCCGTGTGAGACATAATCAAAACAATTTCTTTTGCAAAAATTAAACAATAAGATATTTAACTTGTCAGAACACACAAACCTCTTCTATTTCTACAATTAGAGAAACTATATAACTTAGAAATTCATTGATTAGACAGATATTGCCGTCATACATGTTGATTCTACTGTAAACACTGCTTATGGCTAATCGGGCAACAGCAGATACAATACTTTACTATCAGCATGGAGTAGATATTTTCATTATTTTAAAATTCATCTTTATACTCTGTGTTAGTTATTATAAAAAGTGTCAGTCTACATACCACATACTTATTGATAGTCTTCTAACAATACACTTTAAAAGTTCTGTCCCCACCCCATAGAAATGGTGGGCACTTGCAACACAAAAGCGTTGGCCAGCAAAAGGCATGGAAGCGGTGATCTCCTCACAATGGAGGCAAATAACAGGTGGGCCACTGTTGCAAGCTATAAAGGGACCGGCCTGGCCTCTCTGGAATTCATAATGCGGCCCTTTTGGTATGGCAGCGAGAAAACTTAACAATTATATCATCATGGCAGCACACTTTTCTTCTTATTTAAATAACTTTTAATGCTAAAAATATGTCCAGTTTTCTTTTACATTTCCACGTGCAATTTGAATGAATGGGGGAATTTGTTAGTGGGAAATGAATGGGGTGAACAGTCTACAAATACAAAAAACACAGAAATTTCCGTGCTGGTGTGCAAATTAAACATCAACACAAATTCACAAATTTCCCACAAAAAGACAGGATAGTCTGTGTACCTTGTATGATTTTGACATAAAATATATCCACTTTATTCTTAGCCAAAAATTTTAGATTTTTATTTCAAATTATGTGTTTTTTCTAATTTCATTCAATCCTGTAACTCTCTTGGAATTTTATACTAACATAATGAAAGGAATGAGGTGTATATCTCTTTTGTATTAAAATGACTTTAAAACTGACTAAATCAATCAAATATATTAATTGGCATGCAATCATGCAAGACACATTTATAATCATTATTAAAAATGAATACCCATATATTAAATATTAACAGAACCTTTAATAAATGCCAATAGTAGATTAAAATACCTCACACTGAATAAAAACCTATCAGAAAAATTATGCTGAAAACAGACCGGAAACCGCACATTTTAAGTTTCATTTACAAATGAAGATTTTCCTCCATTTGGCTTTTGCATTTAAATGTTTTTCATCACAATGCCGTTTCCTTTCAAACTTGTTCATCATCAGATCTTACAAAGCGGCACATAAAATGTGTAAAACACTGCAAAGCATTAAAGTGTGGCCAACATGCAATCACTATAGCCACACAGTATGTAGTGTTTAGGAACGTCACCTAGACAGCATTGGTCTGCGAAACCATCCTTCCCACAGAGATTAGAAGCGGAGGGACTGAGGAAACTTAAGAAGCCACACTTACTAAAACAGGTTGCTCGAAAATAGAAAGACAAAACAGCTGTTGTAATTCTGCCCACCTTGGAAAGACAGAAGATCCTAACACATAACTCCGAATCAATATGTGTGTAGTGTGATTGATCAGAACTTTTATCTCCCTCAAATTTTAAAATCGATATACAGACAGCAATCTTTCACCTGTATGGAATTCAAACTTTTTTCCAGTCTTAAAATATAAATTGTAGTTTAAAAACCAGGACAAAAAATTAGCTTTGAAGACTAACAGGTGAAACAGTGTGATATAGCAACAAGTAGGCGGAAGGCTGAAATTATATAGGTAAAGAATATCTGATAAAAATAAATCAGATGAAAAACAAAAATTACCTGCTACAGATGTCCTTTGCTTCCATACTATTTTTCTGCATTTTTAATAATCCTTTTTCCCCTCAAACTGTCATCATCACCTGAAATTCAAAATGCATGAAAATAAAAATACCAGATAACGGTAGAATAAAATACATAAATGTTAGAAGTTAAGCATCAAGAAAATAAACGTACAATCATACACAACGAGAATTCTCTAAAATGGCTTATGCACTTATAAAGCTTCAAAACAGATTTTTTTGGTTCTTTTTGGGGGGGTCAGTGAAAAAGGTTCAGGTGTGCTATGATATTGCTAAAAGCCTAACAGATAAACATATCTGCATTCAATTAAAAAAAGCAACCAATTTAATAAGTTTCTTCCCATTTTCTTTTGGAGTCAGTATTTAAAAATATATTATGTATTTAAATAACAATGACTAAACATAATTAAAAGATAAATCTATAAGAAAAAACTAGAATCAGGATAATGTGACAGCAAAATAGCTACTGAATGAAAGAACGATAGCAAGAAATAGTTTAAACTACCGCAGCGAATATATGCAAAATTCGTATGGAGATAAACAGGAAAACCCAATTCCAGCTAAAATACAGTATTCAGATTAAATTTTAAATGAAATAACCAGTATTGAAAAGGAATTATTTACATGTACGTGTTCACTTGAAAACTGAACAGATTTTTTAAGAAAAAAAATGTAAGTAGGACTTGAAGTATCAGACACTGAATTAATTTATTTCAAAATAGAAAGGTATTGAAACAAATTTAAAGTTACAAATAATGAAGGAAAACTATTTCTATATGATAAAACACTCCGAATTGTAAGTAACAAAATATTCAACAGAAACAAAAAGAAAGGTAAGAAGAAAAAAATTTCTGGAGAAGAGTAAACCATGCATACAAAAAAGCTTGTAAACGAACATGCAATAATGGAGAACATACACATAAAAAACAAATACAAGAATAGAAACTCTTTATGTCACACAAAACAAAAAGTAGCAACTGATTGAAAAATATGACAAGTAAAGAAAGCTAAAATACTTTTTAAAAATAAAGTTATTGTTAACACAGGGAATAAAATGTCCAAACGAAATTTGTACGATTTGGGAAAGTGAAAATTTAATGTATTTAAACCAAAGATACACAACATTTTAACAACAAATACAATTCCTATCTCCGATTCTTTTCACACCACAAACAACAGTAGATGTTACACCTTTTACCACTCACAAATTCAGTCCAAATCTTGCCAGAAAATGAAAATCGCTAACACACTGTCGAAGTAAAACTTTAGAAGCGGCAGTTATTACGTGAAAAAGCGAATAAAAATTACAATTAGATTAAATTATGAAGAAAAAGAAATGAAAATCTCCAAGACTAGAATCCTGGTTATTTAAATTGACCTTAAAGGAAATTAGTAGCCGAAACAAATTAAAATTTTTACTTACAGTTAATAATGTGTGCATCACGAATAAGTTTACAGAAGCAAAGCAAGATTGATAGAAACAAAAACTTTTGACAAGACTTCCATACTTAACATATACCATTAAGACCATGTAATTTAAAATGTCAGACATATAATATACGACTTCAATTTTAATACTCAGAGAATGACTCATAGTTTTAACTGTCCTAATATGACCATGGTATATACAAAGAAAAACTTAAAATAGTGAGAGGACCAATCTCACCATCTAATCAAATAAGAAATCCACAGGAATATTGTAGCAATGGAAAAATGCACTAAGGAACAATTTTTAAAACAGACATGCATCGTGAAAACTCAAAGACTCAAGTCAACAATACTTAAAAGACTTGTTTGTTCTGAACGTTAAGAAATAGCAAACAATTCCCTGTTTAACAAAAGACTTATTATTCATATAATCTTAACATATAACATTACCACAATAGCTCACAGGTCTGTCTCAAAGCAAAACTTTCATACAGAGATATAATCAATATAATCATATTACTTTAAAGAAATAGAATGGTTTCTTCCAAATACGAAGGGGACGTGCAGGCTATCTCCTATCTGCCCGAGTTCTATCCCTATTCGATAAGTGTGCGGCTTTGCATCAAATATCACTGAAACCTACGCTATTTTTTAAGTGTTCGCAATTCTTTCAGCCTGAATTGCCGACAACTTTCGTTAAATAAAATTAAAGGTACAGTTTCATGAAACAGTTTCGCAATTCCATGTACCATCATATTTTAACTAAAATTTACACAATCAAGTTGCTATCTTTTTTTCTACCAACTATAATGCAAGCAAGAAAATTTATTTCTCTATTAGTGGATTTTAACAAACTCTGTTAAAAATATGCTATTGATGTGAGAAAATTGAAAAAAATTATTTTTACAAAATTTAAAGAATAACGTATTTTATTTCTCAGAACATGCAATAACACATTTTACTTCGCAGAACATGCAAGCCATTCTTTAGCATCAATTATAGAGGCTACATTACAGAAAACGTCACTGCTTAGACAGGTAACACATGTTCATTCTCCTTTCAACACGGTTTATTGCTAAGCCGTCCCCAGTTAATACTGTACTTCACAGTAAGCACAGGGTATATATTCAATTTCAGAGATATTATCAAAGAACTTTTAAAGAATGGAATGGATCCTTTCAGATACAGAAGGGTAATGCTGCCTATCTGCCCGGGCTCTTTTCCGATTCGTGGAATGTTGTGCTCTGTGTCAAATGGCATTCAAATTCACACTATTTTAAAAAAATGTTTGGAATCACTTCAGCCTGAAGTACCCTCGTGAACTTTCGCTAAATAATACTACAGGTACAGTTTCATGAAACAATTGGGCAACTGTATTTACCACATGTATTCCATCTTCATATTTCGAATAAAAATTACAGATCACAAAGTTGTCTTTCTCTCTACTAACCAAATCCATACCATAATGCAAGTTACCAAAATTTCTTTTTTTGCCTACTACTGGATTTTAAGACATTCTGGTAGAAATATGTTATCCGTGTGAGACATAATCAAAACAATTTCTTTTGCAAAAATTAAACAATAAGATATTTAACTTGTCAGAACACACAAACCTCTTCTATTTCTACAATTAGAGAAACTATATAACTTAGAAATTCATTGATTAGACAGATATTGCCGTCATACATGTTGATTCTACTGTAAACACTGCTTATGGCTAATCGGGCAACAGCAGATACAATACTTTACTATCAGCATGGAGTAGATATTTTCATTATTTTAAAATTCATCTTTATACTCTGTGTTAGTTATTATAAAAAGTGTCAGTCTACATACCACATACTTATTGATAGTCTTCTAACAATACACTTTAAAAGTTCTGTCCCCACCCCATAGAAATGGTGGGCACTTGCAACACAAAAGCGTTGGCCAGCAAAAGGCATGGAAGCGGTGATCTCCTCACAATGGAGGCAAATAACAGGTGGGCCACTGTTGCAAGCTATAAAGGGACCGGCCTGGCCTCTCTGGAATTCATAATGCGGCCCTTTTGGTATGGCAGCGAGAAAACTTAACAATTATATCATCATGGCAGCACACTTTTCTTCTTATTTAAATAACTTTTAATGCTAAAAAAATGTCCAGTTTTCTTTTACATTTCCACGTGCAATTTGAATGAATGGGGGAATTTGTTAGTGGGAAATGAATGGGGTGAACAGTCTACAAATACAAAAAACACAGAAATTTCCGTGCTGGTGTGCAAATTAAACATCAACACAAATTCACAAATTTCCCACAAAAAGACAGGATAGTCTGTGTACCTTGTATGATTTTGACATAAAATATATCCACTTTATTCTTAGCCAAAAATTTTAGATTTTTATTTCAAATTATGTGTTTTTTCTAATTTCATTCAATCCTGTAACTCTCTTGGAATTTTATACTAACATAATGAAAGGAATGAGGTGTATATCTCTTTTGTATTAAAATGACTTTAAAACTGACTAAATCAATCAAATATATTAATTGGCATGCAATCATGCAAGACACATTTATAATCATTATTAAAAATGAATACCCATATATTAAATATTAACAGAACCTTTAATAAATGCCAATAGTAGATTAAAATACCTCACACTGAATAAAAACCTATCAGAAAAATTATGCTGAAAACAGACCGGAAACCGCACATTTTAAGTTTCATTTACAAATGAAGATTTTCCTCCATTTGGCTTTTGCATTTAAATGTTTTTCATCACAATGCCGTTTCCTTTCAAACTTGTTCATCATCAGATCTTACAAAGCGGCACATAAAATGTGTAAAACACTGCAAAGCATTAAAGTGTGGCCAACATGCAATCACTATAGCCACACAGTATGTAGTGTTTAGGAACGTCACCTAGACAGCATTGGTCTGCGAAACCATCCTTCCCACAGAGATTAGAAGCGGAGGGACTGAGGAAACTTAAGAAGCCACACTTACTAAAACAGGTTGCTCGAAAATAGAAAGACAAAACAGCTGTTGTAATTCTGCCCACCTTGGAAAGACAGAAGATCCTAACACATAACTCCGAATCAATATGTGTGTAGTGTGATTGATCAGAACTTTTATCTCCCTCAAATTTTAAAATCGATATACAGACAGCAATCTTTCACCTGTATGGAATTCAAACTTTTTTCCAGTCTTAAAATATAAATTGTAGTTTAAAAACCAGGACAAAAAATTAGCTTTGAAGACTAACAGGTGAAACAGTGTGATATAGCAACAAGTAGGCGGAAGGCTGAAATTATATAGGTAAAGAATATCTGATAAAAATAAATCAGATGAAAAACAAAAATTACCTGCTACAGATGTCCTTTGCTTCCATACTATTTTTCTGCATTTTTAATAATCCTTTTTTCCCTCAAACTGTCATCATCACCTGAAATTCAAAATGCATGAAAATAAAAATACCAGATAACGGTAGAATAAAATACATAAATGTTAGAAGTTAAGCATCAAGAAAATAAACGTACAATCATACACAACGAGAATTCTCTAAAATGGCTTATGCACTTATAAAGCTTCAAAACAGATTTTTTTGGTTCTTTTTGGGGGGGTCAGTGAAAAAGGTTCAGGTGTGCTATGATATTGCTAAAAGCCTAACAGATAAACATATCTGCATTCAATTAAAAAAAGCAACCAATTTAATAAGTTTCTTCCCATTTTCTTTTGGAGTCAGTATTTAAAAATATATTATGTATTTAAATAACAATGACTAAACATAATTAAAAGATAAATCTATAAGAAAAAACTAGAATCAGGATAATGTGACAGCAAAATAGCTACTGAATGAAAGAACGATAGCAAGAAATAGTTTAAACTACCGCAGCGAATATATGCAAAATTCGTATGGAGATAAACAGGAAAACCCAATTCCAGCTAAAATACAGTATTCAGATTAAATTTTAAATGAAATAACCAGTATTGAAAAGGAATTATTTACATGTACGTGTTCACTTGAAAACTGAACAGATTTTTTAAGAAAAAAAATGTAAGTAGGACTTGAAGTATCAGACACTGAATTAATTTATTTCAAAATAGAAAGGTATTGAAACAAATTTAAAGTTACAAATAATGAAGGAAAACTATTTCTATATGATAAAACACTCCGAATTGTAAGTAACAAAATATTCAACAGAAACAAAAAGAAAGGTAAGAAGAAAAAAATTTCTGGAGAAGAGTAAACCATGCATACAAAAAAGCTTGTAAACGAACATGCAATAATGGAGAACATACACATAAAAAACAAATACAAGAATAGAAACTCTTTATGTCACACAAAACAAAAAGTAGCAACTGATTGAAAAATATGACAAGTAAAGAAAGCTAAAATACTTTTTAAAAATAAAGTTATTGTTAACACAGGGAATAAAATGTCCAAACGAAATTTGTACGATTTGGGAAAGTGAAAATTTAATGTATTTAAACCAAAGATACACAACATTTTAACAACAAATACAATTCCTATCTCCGATTCTTTTCACACCACAAACAACAGTAGATGTTACACCTTTTACCACTCACAAATTCAGTCCAAATCTTGCCAGAAAATGAAAATCGCTAACACACTGTCGAAGTAAAACTTTAGAAGCGGCAGTTATTACGTGAAAAAGCGAATAAAAATTACAATTAGATTAAATTATGAAGAAAAAGAAATGAAAATCTCCAAGACTAGAATCCTGGTTATTTAAATTGACCTTAAAGGAAATTAGTAGCCGAAACAAATTAAAATTTTTACTTACAGTTAATAATGTGTGCATCACGAATAAGTTTACAGAAGCAAAGCAAGATTGATAGAAACAAAAACTTTTGACAAGACTTCCATACTTAACATATACCATTAAGACCATGTAATTTAAAATGTCAGACATATAATATACGACTTCAATTTTAATACTCAGAGAATGACTCATAGTTTTAACTGTCCTAATATGACCATGGTATATACAAAGAAAAACTTAAAATAGTGAGAGGACCAATCTCACCATCTAATCAAATAAGAAATCCACAGGAATATTGTAGCAATGGAAAAATGCACTAAGGAACAATTTTTAAAACAGACATGCATCGTGAAAACTCAAAGACTCAAGTCAACAATACTTAAAAGACTTGTTTGTTCTGAACGTTAAGAAATAGCAAACAATTCCCTGTTTAACAAAAGACTTATTATTCATATAATCTTAACATATAACATTACCACAATAGCTCACAGGTCTGTCTCAAAGCAAAACTTTCATACAGAGATATAATCAATATAATCATATTACTTTAAAGAAATAGAATGGTTTCTTCCAAATACGAAGGGGACGTGCAGGCTATCTCCTATCTGCCCGAGTTCTATCCCTATTCGATAAGTGTGCGGCTTTGCATCAAATATCACTGAAACCTACGCTATTTTTTAAGTGTTCGCAATTCTTTCAGCCTGAATTGCCGACAACTTTCGTTAAATAAAATTAAAGGTACAGTTTCATGAAACAGTTTCGCAATTCCATGTACCATCATATTTTAACTAAAATTTACACAATCAAGTTGCTATCTTTTTTCTACCAACTATAATGCAAGCAAGAAAATTTATTTCTCTATTAGTGGATTTTAACAAACTCTGTTAAAAATATGCTATTGATGTGAGAAAATTGAAAAAAATTATTTTTACAAAATTTAAAGAATAACGTATTTTATTTCTCAGAACATGCAATAACACATTTTACTTCGCAGAACATGCAAGCCATTCTTTAGCATCAATTATAGAGGCTACATTACAGAAAACGTCACTGCTTAGACAGGTAACACATGTTCATTCTCCTTTCAACACGGTTTATTGCTAAGCCGTCCCCAGTTAATACTGTACTTCACAGTAAGCACAGGGTATATATTCAATTTCAGAGATATTATCAAAGAACTTTTAAAGAATGGAATGGATCCTTTCAGATACAGAAGGGTAATGCTGGCTATCTGCCCGGGCTCTTTTCCGATTCGTGGAATGTTGTGCTCTGTGTCAAATGGCATTCAAATTCACACTATTTTAAAAAAATGTTTGGAATCACTTCAGCCTGAAGTACCCTCGTGAACTTTCGCTAAATAATACTACAGGTACAGTTTCATGAAACAATTGGGCAACTGTATTTACCACATGTATTCCATCTTCATATTTCGAATAAAAATTACAGATCACAAAGTTGTCTTTCTCTCTACTAACCAAATCCATACCATAATGCAAGTTACCAAAATTTCTTTTTTTGCCTACTACTGGATTTTAAGACATTCTGGTAGAAATATGTTATCCGTGTGAGACATAATCAAAACAATTTCTTTTGCAAAAATTAAACAATAAGATATTTAACTTGTCAGAACACACAAACCTCTTCTATTTCTACAATTAGAGAAACTATATAACTTAGAAATTCATTGATTAGACAGATATTGCCGTCATACATGTTGATTCTACTGTAAACACTGCTTATGGCTAATCGGGCAACAGCAGATACAATACTTTACTATCAGCATGGAGTAGATATTTTCATTATTTTAAAATTCATCTTTATACTCTGTGTTAGTTATTATAAAAAGTGTCAGTCTACATACCACATACTTATTGATAGTCTTCTAACAATACACTTTAAAAGTTCTGTCCCCACCCCATAGAAATGGTGGGCACTTGCAACACAAAAGCGTTGGCCAGCAAAAGGCATGGAAGCGGTGATCTCCTCACAATGGAGGCAAATAACAGGTGGGCCACTGTTGCAAGCTATAAAGGGACCGGCCTGGCCTCTCTGGAATTCATAATGCGGCCCTTTTGGTATGGCAGCGAGAAAACTTAACAATTATATCATCATGGCAGCACACTTTTCTTCTTATTTAAATAACTTTTAATGCTAAAAAAATGTCCAGTTTTCTTTTACATTTCCACGTGCAATTTGAATGAATGGGGGAATTTGTTAGTGGGAAATGAATGGGGTGAACAGTCTACAAATACAAAAAACACAGAAATTTCCGTGCTGGTGTGCAAATTAAACATCAACACAAATTCACAAATTTCCCACAAAAAGACAGGATAGTCTGTGTACCTTGTATGATTTTGACATAAAATATATCCACTTTATTCTTAGCCAAAAATTTTAGATTTTTATTTCAAATTATGTGTTTTTTCTAATTTCATTCAATCCTGTAACTCTCTTGGAATTTTATACTAACATAATGAAAGGAATGAGGTGTATATCTCTTTTGTATTAAAATGACTTTAAAACTGACTAAATCAATCAAATATATTAATTGGCATGCAATCATGCAAGACACATTTATAATCATTATTAAAAATGAATACCCATATATTAAATATTAACAGAACCTTTAATAAATGCCAATAGTAGATTAAAATACCTCACACTGAATAAAAACCTATCAGAAAAATTATGCTGAAAACAGACCGGAAACCGCACATTTTAAGTTTCATTTACAAATGAAGATTTTCCTCCATTTGGCTTTTGCATTTAAATGTTTTTCATCACAATGCCGTTTCCTTTCAAACTTGTTCATCATCAGATCTTACAAAGCGGCACATAAAATGTGTAAAACACTGCAAAGCATTAAAGTGTGGCCAACATGCAATCACTATAGCCACACAGTATGTAGTGTTTAGGAACGTCACCTAGACAGCATTGGTCTGCGAAACCATCCTTCCCACAGAGATTAGAAGCGGAGGGACTGAGGAAACTTAAGAAGCCACACTTACTAAAACAGGTTGCTCGAAAATAGAAAGACAAAACAGCTGTTGTAATTCTGCCCACCTTGGAAAGACAGAAGATCCTAACACATAACTCCGAATCAATATGTGTGTAGTGTGATTGATCAGAACTTTTATCTCCCTCAAATTTTAAAATCGATATACAGACAGCAATCTTTCACCTGTATGGAATTCAAACTTTTTTCCAGTCTTAAAATATAAATTGTAGTTTAAAAACCAGGACAAAAAATTAGCTTTGAAGACTAACAGGTGAAACAGTGTGATATAGCAACAAGTAGGCGGAAGGCTGAAATTATATAGGTAAAGAATATCTGATAAAAATAAATCAGATGAAAAACAAAAATTACCTGCTACAGATGTCCTTTGCTTGCATACTATTTTTCTGCATTTTTAATAATCCTTTTTTCCCTCAAACTGTCATCATCACCTGAAATTCAAAATGCATGAAAATAAAAATACCAGATAACGGTAGAATAAAATACATAAATGTTAGAAGTTAAGCATCAAGAAAATAAACGTACAATCATACACAACGAGAATTCTCTAAAATGGCTTATGCACTTATAAAGCTTCAAAACAGATTTTTTTGGTTCTTTTTGGGGGGGTCAGTGAAAAAGGTTCAGGTGTGCTATGATATTGCTAAAAGCCTAACAGATAAACATATCTGCATTCAATTAAAAAAAGCAACCAATTTAATAAGTTTCTTCCCATTTTCTTTTGGAGTCAGTATTTAAAAATATATTATGTATTTAAATAACAATGACTAAACATAATTAAAAGATAAATCTATAAGAAAAAACTAGAATCAGGATAATGTGACAGCAAAATAGCTACTGAATGAAAGAACGATAGCAAGAAATAGTTTAAACTACCGCAGAGAATATATGCAAAATTCGTATGGAGATAAACAGGAAAACCCAATTCCAGCTAAAATACAGTATTCAGATAAAATTTTAAATGAAATAACCAGTATTGAAAAGGAATTATTTACATGTACGTGTTCACTTGAAAACTGAACAGATTTTTTAAGAAAAAAAATGTAAGTAGGACTTGAAGTATCAGACACTGAATTAATTTATTTCAAAATAGAAAGGTATTGAAACAAATTTAAAGTTACAAATAATGAAGGAAAACTATTTCTATATGATAAAACACTCCGAATTGTAAGTAACAAAATATTCAACAGAAACAAAAAGAAAGGTAAGAAGAAAAAAATTTCTGGAGAAGAGTAAACCATGCATACAAAAAAGCTTGTAAACGAACATGCAATAATGGAGAACATACACATAAAAAACAAATACAAGAATAGAAACTCTTTATGTCACACAAAACAAAAAGTAGCAACTGATTGAAAAATATGACAAGTAAAGAAAGCTAAAATACTTTTTAAAAATAAAGTTATTGTTAACACAGGGAATAAAATGTCCAAACGAAATTTGTACGATTTGGGAAAGTGAAAATTTAATGTATTTAAACCAAAGATACACAACATTTTAACAACAAATACAATTCCTATCTCCGATTCTTTTCACACCACAAACAACAGTAGATGTTACACCTTTTACCACTCACAAATTCAGTCCAAATCTTGCCAGAAAATGAAAATCGCTAACACACTGTCGAAGTAAAACTTTAGAAGCGGCAGTTATTACGTGAAAAAGCGAATAAAAATTACAATTAGATTAAATTATGAAGAAAAAGAAATGAAAATCTCCAAGACTAGAATCCTGGTTATTTAAATTGACCTTAAAGGAAATTAGTAGCCGAAACAAATTAAAATTTTTACTTACAGTTAATAATGTGTGCATCACGAATAAGTTTACAGAAGCAAAGCAAGATTGATAGAAACAAAAACTTTTGACAAGACTTCCATACTTAACATATACCATTAAGACCATGTAATTTAAAATGTCAGACATATAATATACGACTTCAATTTTAATACTCAGAGAATGACTCATAGTTTTAACTGTCCTAATATGACCATGGTATATACAAAGAAAAACTTAAAATAGTGAGAGGACCAATCTCACCATCAATCAAATAAGAAATCCACAGGAATATTGTAGCAATGGAAAAATGCACTAAGGAACAATTTTTAAAACAGACATGCATCGTGAAAACTCAAAGACTCAAGTCAACAATACTTAAAAGACTTGTTTGTTCTGAACGTTAAGAAATAGCAAACAATTCCCTGTTTAACAAAAGACTTATTATTCATATAATCTTAACATATAACATTACCACAATAGCTCACAGGTCTGTCTCAAAGCAAAACTTTCATACAGAGATATAATCAATATAATCATATTACTTTAAAGAAATAGAATGGTTTCTTCCAAATACGAAGGGGACGTGCAGGCTATCTCCTATCTGCCCGAGTTCTATCCCTATTCGATAAGTGTGCGGCTTTGCATCAAATATCACTGAAACCTACGCTATTTTTTAAGTGTTCGCAATTCTTTCAGCCTGAATTGCCGACAACTTTCGTTAAATAAAATTAAAGGTACAGTTTCATGAAACAGTTTCGCAATTCCATGTACCATCATATTTTAACTAAAATTTACACAATCAAGTTGCTATCTTTTTTTCTACCAACTATAATGCAAGCAAGAAAATTTATTTCTCTATTAGTGGATTTTAACAAACTCTGTTAAAAATATGCTATTGATGTGAGAAAATTGAAAAAAATTATTTTTACAAAATTTAAAGAATAACGTATTTTATTTCTCAGAACATGCAATAACACATTTTACTTCGCAGAACATGCAAGCCATTCTTTAGCATCAATTATAGAGGCTACATTACAGAAAACGTCACTGCTTAGACAGGTAACACATGTTCATTCTCCTTTCAACACGGTTTATTGCTAAGCCGTCCCCAGTTAATACTGTACTTCACAGTAAGCACAGGGTATATATTCAATTTCAGAGATATTATCAAAGAACTTTTAAAGAATGGAATGGATCCTTTCAGATACAGAAGGGTAATGCTGCCTATCTGCCCGGGCTCTTTTCCGATTCGTGGAATGTTGTGCTCTGTGTCAAATGGCATTCAAATTCACACTATTTTAAAAAAATGTTTGGAATCACTTCAGCCTGAAGTACCCTCGTGAACTTTCGCTAAATAATACTACAGGTACAGTTTCATGAAACAATTGGGCAACTGTATTTACCACATGTATTCCATCTTCATATTTCGAATAAAAATTACAGATCACAAAGTTGTCTTTCTCTCTACTAACCAAATCCATACCATAATGCAAGTTACCAAAATTTCTTTTTTTGCCTACTACTGGATTTTAAGACATTCTGGTAGAAATATGTTATCCGTGTGAGACATAATCAAAACAATTTCTTTTGCAAAAATTAAACAATAAGATATTTAACTTGTCAGAACACACAAACCTCTTCTATTTCTACAATTAGAGAAACTATATAACTTAGAAATTCATTGATTAGACAGATATTGCCGTCATACATGTTGATTCTACTGTAAACACTGCTTATGGCTAATCGGGCAACAGCAGATACAATACTTTACTATCAGCATGGAGTAGATATTTTCATTATTTTAAAATTCATCTTTATACTCTGTGTTAGTTATTATAAAAAGTGTCAGTCTACATACCACATACTTATTGATAGTCTTCTAACAATACACTTTAAAAGTTCTGTCCCCACCCCATAGAAATGGTGGGCACTTGCAACACAAAAGCGTTGGCCAGCAAAAGGCATGGAAGCGGTGATCTCCTCACAATGGAGGCAAATAACAGGTGGGCCACTGTTGCAAGCTATAAAGGGACCGGCCTGGCCTCTCTGGAATTCATAATGCGGCCCTTTTGGTATGGCAGCGAGAAAACTTAACAATTATATCATCATGGCAGCACACTTTTCTTCTTATTTAAATAACTTTTAATGCTAAAAAAATGTCCAGTTTTCTTTTACATTTCCACGTGCAATTTGAATGAATGGGGGAATTTGTTAGTGGGAAATGAATGGGGTGAACAGTCTACAAATACAAAAAACACAGAAATTTCCGTGCTGGTGTGCAAATTAAACATCAACACAAATTCACAAATTTCCCACAAAAAGACAGGATAGTCTGTGTACCTTGTATGATTTTGACATAAAATATATCCACTTTATTCTTAGCCAAAAATTTTAGATTTTTATTTCAAATTATGTGTTTTTTCTAATTTCATTCAATCCTGTAACTCTCTTGGAATTTTATACTAACATAATGAAAGGAATGAGGTGTATATCTCTTTTGTATTAAAATGACTTTAAAACTGACTAAATCAATCAAATATATTAATTGGCATGCAATCATGCAAGACACATTTATAATCATTATTAAAAATGAATACCCATATATTAAATATTAACAGAACCTTTAATAAATGCCAATAGTAGATTAAAATACCTCACACTGAATAAAAACCTATCAGAAAAATTATGCTGAAAACAGACCGGAAACCGCACATTTTAAGTTTCATTTACAAATGAAGATTTTCCTCCATTTGGCTTTTGCATTTAAATGTTTTTCATCACAATGCCGTTTCCTTTCAAACTTGTTCATCATCAGATCTTACAAAGCGGCACATAAAATGTGTAAAACACTGCAAAGCATTAAAGTGTGGCCAACATGCAATCACTATAGCCACACAGTATGTAGTGTTTAGGAACGTCACCTAGACAGCATTGGTCTGCGAAACCATCCTTCCCACAGAGATTAGAAGCGGAGGGACTGAGGAAACTTAAGAAGCCACACTTACTAAAACAGGTTGCTCGAAAATAGAAAGACAAAACAGCTGTTGTAATTCTGCCCACCTTGGAAAGACAGAAGATCCTAACACATAACTCCGAATCAATATGTGTGTAGTGTGATTGATCAGAACTTTTATCTCCCTCAAATTTTAAAATCGATATACAGACAGCAATCTTTCACCTGTATGGAATTCAAACTTTTTTCCAGTCTTAAAATATAAATTGTAGTTTAAAAACCAGGACAAAAAATTAGCTTTGAAGACTAACAGGTGAAACAGTGTGATATAGCAACAAGTAGGCGGAAGGCTGAAATTATATAGGTAAAGAATATCTGATAAAAATAAATCAGATGAAAAACAAAAATTACCTGCTACAGATGTCCTTTGCTTCCATACTATTTTTCTGCATTTTTAATAATCCTTTTTTCCCTCAAACTGTCATCATCACCTGAAATTCAAAATGCATGAAAATAAAAATACCAGATAACGGTAGAATAAAATACATAAATGTTAGAAGTTAAGCATCAAGAAAATAAACGTACAATCATACACAACGAGAATTCTCTAAAATGGCTTATGCACTTATAAAGCTTCAAAACAGATTTTTTTGGTTCTTTTTGGGGGGGTCAGTGAAAAAGGTTCAGGTGTGCTATGATATTGCTAAAAGCCTAACAGATAAACATATCTGCATTCAATTAAAAAAAGCAACCAATTTAATAAGTTTCTTCCCATTTTCTTTTGGAGTCAGTATTTAAAAATATATTATGTATTTAAATAACAATGACTAAACATAATTAAAAGATAAATCTATAAGAAAAAACTAGAATCAGGATAATGTGACAGCAAAATAGCTACTGAATGAAAGAACGATAGCAAGAAATAGTTTAAACTACCGCAGCGAATATATGCAAAATTCGTATGGAGATAAACAGGAAAACCCAATTCCAGCTAAAATACAGTATTCAGATTAAATTTTAAATGAAATAACCAGTATTGAAAAGGAATTATTTACATGTACGTGTTCACTTGAAAACTGAACAGATTTTTTAAGAAAAAAAATGTAAGTAGGACTTGAAGTATCAGACACTGAATTAATTTATTTCAAAATAGAAAGGTATTGAAACAAATTTAAAGTTACAAATAATGAAGGAAAACTATTTCTATATGATAAAACACTCCGAATTGTAAGTAACAAAATATTCAACAGAAACAAAAAGAAAGGTAAGAAGAAAAAAATTTCTGGAGAAGAGTAAACCATGCATACAAAAAAGCTTGTAAACGAACATGCAATAATGGAGAACATACACATAAAAAACAAATACAAGAATAGAAACTCTTTATGTCACACAAAACAAAAAGTAGCAACTGATTGAAAAATATGACAAGTAAAGAAAGCTAAAATACTTTTTAAAAATAAAGTTATTGTTAACACAGGGAATAAAATGTCCAAACGAAATTTGTACGATTTGGGAAAGTGAAAATTTAATGTATTTAAACCAAAGATACACAACATTTTAACAACAAATACAATTCCTATCTCCGATTCTTTTCACACCACAAACAACAGTAGATGTTACACCTTTTACCACTCACAAATTCAGTCCAAATCTTGCCAGAAAATGAAAATCGCTAACACACTGTCGAAGTAAAACTTTAGAAGCGGCAGTTATTACGTGAAAAAGCGAATAAAAATTACAATTAGATTAAATTATGAAGAAAAAGAAATGAAAATCTCCAAGACTAGAATCCTGGTTATTTAAATTGACCTTAAAGGAAATTAGTAGCCGAAACAAATTAAAATTTTTACTTACAGTTAATAATGTGTGCATCACGAATAAGTTTACAGAAGCAAAGCAAGATTGATAGAAACAAAAACTTTTGACAAGACTTCCATACTTAACATATACCATTAAGACCATGTAATTTAAAATGTCAGACATATAATATACGACTTCAATTTTAATACTCAGAGAATGACTCATAGTTTTAACTGTCCTAATATGACCATGGTATATACAAAGAAAAACTTAAAATAGTGAGAGGACCAATCTCACCATCTAATCAAATAAGAAATCCACAGGAATATTGTAGCAATGGAAAAATGCACTAAGGAACAATTTTTAAAACAGACATGCATCGTGAAAACTCAAAGACTCAAGTCAACAATACTTAAAAGACTTGTTTGTTCTGAACGTTAAGAAATAGCAAACAATTCCCTGTTTAACAAAAGACTTATTATTCATATAATCTTAACATATAACATTACCACAATAGCTCACAGGTCTGTCTCAAAGCAAAACTTTCATACAGAGATATAATCAATATAATCATATTACTTTAAAGAAATAGAATGGTTTCTTCCAAATACGAAGGGGACGTGCAGGCTATCTCCTATCTGCCCGAGTTCTATCCCTATTCGATAAGTGTGCGGCTTTGCATCAAATATCACTGAAACCTACGCTATTTTTTAAGTGTTCGCAATTCTTTCAGCCTGAATTGCCGACAACTTTCGTTAAATAAAATTAAAGGTACAGTTTCATGAAACAGTTTCGCAATTCCATGTACCATCATATTTTAACTAAAATTTACACAATCAAGTTGCTATCTTTTTTCTACCAACTATAATGCAAGCAAGAAAATTTATTTCTCTATTAGTGGATTTTAACAAACTCTGTTAAAAATATGCTATTGATGTGAGAAAATTGAAAAAAATTATTTTTACAAAATTTAAAGAATAACGTATTTTATTTCTCAGAACATGCAATAACACATTTTACTTCGCAGAACATGCAAGCCATTCTTTAGCATCAATTATAGAGGCTACATTACAGAAAACGTCACTGCTTAGACAGGTAACACATGTTCATTCTCCTTTCAACACGGTTTATTGCTAAGCCGTCCCCAGTTAATACTGTACTTCACAGTAAGCACAGGGTATATATTCAATTTCAGAGATATTATCAAAGAACTTTTAAAGAATGGAATGGATCCTTTCAGATACAGAAGGGTAATGCTGGCTATCTGCCCGGGCTCTTTTCCGATTCGTGGAATGTTGTGCTCTGTGTCAAATGGCATTCAAATTCACACTATTTTAAAAAAATGTTTGGAATCACTTCAGCCTGAAGTACCCTCGTGAACTTTCGCTAAATAATACTACAGGTACAGTTTCATGAAACAATTGGGCAACTGTATTTACCACATGTATTCCATCTTCATATTTCGAATAAAAATTACAGATCACAAAGTTGTCTTTCTCTCTACTAACCAAATCCATACCATAATGCAAGTTACCAAAATTTCTTTTTTTGCCTACTACTGGATTTTAAGACATTCTGTTAGAAATATGTTATCCGTGTGAGACATAATCAAAACAATTTCTTTTGCAAAAATTAAACAATAAGATATTTAACTTGTCAGAACACACAAACCTCTTCTATTTCTACAATTAGAGAAACTATATAACTTAGAAATTCATTGATTAGACAGATATTGCCGTCATACATGTTGATTCTACTGTAAACACTGCTTATGGCTAATCGGGCAACAGCAGATACAATATTTTACTATCAGCACGGAGTAGATATTTTCATTATTTTAAAATTCATCTTTATACTCTGTGTTAGTTATTATAAAAAGTGTCAGTCTACATACCACATACTTATTGATAGTCTTCTAACAATACAGTTCTGTCCCCACCCCATACAAATGGTGGGCACTTGCAACACAAACGCGTTGGCCAGCAAAAGGCATGGAAGCGGTGATCTCCTCACAATGGAGGCAAATAACAGGTGGGCCACTATTGCAAGCTATAAAGGGACCGGCCTGGCCTCTCTGGAATTCATAATGCGGCCCTTTTGGTATGGCAGCGAGAAAACTTAACAATTATATCATCATGGCAGCACACTTTTCTTCTTATTTAAATAACTTTTAATGCTAAAAAAATGTCCAGTTTTCTTTTACATTTCCACGTGCAATTTGAATGAATGGGGGAATTTGTTAGTGGGAAATGAATGGGGTGAACAGTCTACAAATACAAAAAACACAGAAATTTCCGTGCTGGTGTGCAAATTAAACATCAACACAAATTCACAAATTTCCCACAAAAAGACAGGATAGTCTGTGTACCTTGTATGATTTTGACATAAAATATATCCACTTTATTCTTAGCCAAAAATTTTAGATTTTTATTTCAAATTATGTGTTTTTTCTAATTTCATTCAATCCTGTAACTCTCTTGGAATTTTATACTAACATAATGAAAGGAATGAGGTGTATATCTCTTTTGTATTAAAATGACTTTAAAACTGACTAAATCAATCAAATATTTAATTGGCATGCAATCATGCAAGACACATTTATAATCATTATTAAAAATGAATACCCATATATTAAATATTAACAGAACCTTTAATAAATGCCAATAGTAGATTAAAATACCTCACACTGAATAAAAACCTATCAGAAAAATTATGCTGAAAACAGACCGGAAACCGCACATTTTAAGTTTCATTTACAAATGAAGATTTTCCTCCATTTGGCTTTTGCATTTAAATGTTTTTCATCACAATGCCGTTTCCTTTCAAACTTGTTCATCATCAGATCTTACAAAGCGGCACATAAAATGTGTAAAACACTGCAAAGCATTAAAGTGTGGCCAACATGCAATCACTATAGCCACACAGTACGTAGTGTTTAGGAACGTCACCTAGACAGCATTGGTCTGCGAAACCATCCTTCCCACAGAGATTAGAAGCGGAGGGACTGAGGAAACTTAAGAAGCCACACTTACTAAAACAGGTTGCTCGAAAATAGAAAGACAAAACAGCAGTTGTAATTCTGCCCACCTTGGAAAGACAGAAGATCCTAACACATAACTCCGAATCAATATGTGTGTAGTGTGATTGATCAGAACTTCTCACTCAAATTTTAAAATCGATATACAGACAGCAATCTTTCACCTGTATGGAATTCAAACTTTTTTCCAGTCTTAAAATATAAATTGTAGTTTAAAAACCAGGACAAAAAATTAGCTTTGAAGACTAACAGGTGAAACAGTGTGATATAGCAACAAGTAGGCGGAAGGCTGAAATTATATAGGTAAAGAATATCTGATAAAAATAAATCAGATGAAAAACAAAAATTACCTGCTACAGATGTCCTTTGCTTCCATACTATTTTTCTGCATTTTTAATAATCCTTCTTTCCCTCAAACTGTCATCATCACCTGAAATTCAAAATGCATGAAAATAAAAATACCAGATAACGGTAGAATAAAATACATAAATGTTAGAAGTTAAGCATCAAGAAAATAAACGTACAATCATACACAACGAGAATTCTCTAAAATGGCTTATGCACTTATAAAGCTTCAAAACAGATTTTTTTGGTTCTTTTTGGGGGGGTCAGTGAAAAAGGTTCAGGTGTGCTATGATATTGCTAAAAGCCTAACAGATAAACTTATCTGCATTCAATTAAAAAAAGCAACCAATTTAATAAGTTTCTTCCCATTTTCTTTTGGAGTCAGTATTTAAAAATATATTATGTATTTAAATAACAATGACTAAACATAATTAAAAGATAAATATATAAGAAAAAACTAGAATCAGGATAATGTGACAGCAAAATAGCTACTGAATGAAAGAACGATAGCAAGAAATAGTTTAAACTACCGCAGCGAATATATGCAAAATTCGTATGGAGATAAACAGGAAAACCCAATTCCAGCTAAAATACAGTATTCAGATTAAATTTTAAATGAAATAACCAGTATTGAAAAGGAATTATTTACATGTACGTGTTCACTTGAAAACTGAACAGATTTTTTAAGAAAAAAAATGTAAGTAGGACTTGAAGTATCAGACACTGAATTAATTTATTTCAAAATAGAAAGGTATTGAAACAAATTTAAAGTTACAAATAATGAAGGAAAACTATTTCTATATGATAAAACACTCCGAATTGTAAGTAACAAAATATTCAACAGAAACAAAAAGAAAGGTAAGAAGAAAAAAATTTCTGGAGAAGAGAAAACCATGCATACAAAAAAGCTTGTAAACCAACATGCAATAATGGAGAACATACACATAAAAAACAAATACAAGAATAGAAACTCTTTATGTCACACAAAACAAAAAGTAGCAATTGATTGAAAAATATGACAAGTAAAGAAGGATAAAATACTTTTTAAAAATAAAGTTATTGTTAACACAGGGAATAAAATGTCCAAACGAAATTTGTACGATTTGGGAAAGTGAAAATTTAATGTATTTAAACCAAAGATACACAATATTTTAACAGCAAATACAATTCCTATCTCCGATTCTTTTCACACCACAAACAACAGTAGATGTTACACCTTTTACCACTCACAAATTCAGTCCAAATCTTGCCAGAAAATGAAAATCGCTAACACACAGTCGAAGTAAAACTTTAGAAGCGGCAGTTATTACGTGAAAAAGCGAATAAAAATTACAATTAGATTAAATTATGAAGAAAAAGAAATGAAAATCTCCAAGACTAGAATCCTGGTTATTTAAATTGACCTTAAAGGAAATTAGTAGCCAAAACAAATTAAAATTTTTACTTACAGTTAATAATGTGTGCATCACGAATAAGTTTACAGAAGCAAAGCAAGATTGATAGAAACAAAAACTTTTGACAAGACTTCCATACTTAACATATACCATTAAGACCATGTAATTTAAAATGTCAGACATATAATATACGACTTCAATTTTAATACTCAGAGAATGACTCATAGTTTTAACTGTCCTAATATGACCATGGTATATACAAAGAAAAACTTAAAATAGTGAGAGGACCAATCTCACCATCTAATCAAATAAGAAATCCACAGGAATATTGTAGCAATGGAAAAATGCACTAAGGAACAATTTTTAAAACAGACATGCATCGTGAAAACTCAAAGACTCAAAAACAATACTTAAAAGACTTGTTTGTTCTGAACGTTAAGAAATAGCAAACAATTCCCTGATTAACAAAAGACTTATTATTCATATAATCTTAACATATAACATTACCACAATAGCTCACAGGTCTGTCTCGAAGCAAAACTTTCATACAGAGATATAATCATATTACTTTAAAGAAATAGAATGGTTTCTTCCAAATACGAAGGGGACGTGCAGGCTATCTGCTATCTGCCCGAGTTCTATCCCTATTCGATAAGTGTGCGGCTTTGCATCAAATATCACTGAAACCTACGCTATTTTTTAAGTGTTCGCAATTCTTTCAGCCTGAATTGCCGACAACTTTCGTTAAATAAAATTAAAGGTACAGTTTCATGAAACAGTTTCGCAATTCCATGTACCATCATATTTTAACTAAAATTTACACAATCAAGTTATCTTTTTTTCTACCAACTATAATGCAAGCAAGAAAGTTTATTTCTCTATTAGTGGATTTTAACAAACTCTGTTAAAAATATGCTATTGATGTGAGAAAATTGAAAAAAATTATTTTTACAAAATTTAAAGAATAACGTATTTTATTTCTCAGAACATGCAATAACACATTTTACTTTGCAGAACATGCAAGCCATTCTTTAGCATCAATTATAGAGGCTACATTACAGAAAACGTCACTGCTTAGACAGGTAACACATGTTCATTCTCCTTTCAACACGGTTTATTGCTAAGCCGTCCCCAGTTAATACTGTACTTCACAGTAAGCACAGGGTATATATTCAATTTCAGAGATATTATCAAAGAACTTCTAAAGAATGGAATGGATCCTTTCAGATACAGAAGGGTAATGCTGGCTATCTGCCCGGGCTCTTTTCCGATTCGTGGAATGTTGTGCTCTGTGTCAAATGGCATTAAAATTCACACTATTTTAAAAAAATGTTTGGAATCACTTCAGCCTGAAGTACCCTCGTGAACTTTCGCTAAATAATACTACAGGTACAGTTTCATGAAACAATTGGGCAACTGTATTTACCACATGTATTCCATCTTCATATTTCGAATAAAAATTACAGATCACAAAGTTGTCTTTCTCTCTACTAACCAAATCCATACCATAATGCAAGTTACCAAAATTTCTTTTTTTGCCTACTACTGGATTTTAAGACATTCTGTTAGAAATATGTTATCCGTGTGAGACATAATCAAAACAATTTCTTTTGCAAAAATTAAACAATAAGATATTTAACTTGTCAGAACACACAAACCTCTTCTATTTCTACAATTAGAGAAACTATATAACTTAGAAATTCATTGATTAGACAGATATTGCCGTCATACATGTTGATTCTACTGTAAACACTGCTTATGGCTAATCGGGCAACAGCAGATACAATATTTTACTATCAGCACGGAGTAGATATTTTCATTATTTTAAAATTCATCTTTATACTCTGTGTTAGTTATTATACAAAGTGTCAGTCTACATACCACATACTTATTGATAGTCTTCTAACAATACACTTTAAAAGTTCTGTCCCCACCCCATAGAAATGGTGGGCACTTGCAACACAAAAGCGTTGGCCAGCAAAAGGCATGGAAGCGGTGATCTCCTCACAATGGAGGCAAATAACAGGTGGGCCACTGTTGCAAGCTATAAAGGGACCGGCCTGGCCTCTCTGGAATTCATAATGCGGCCCTTTTGGTATGGCAGCGAGAAAACTTAACAATTATATCATCATGGCAGCACACTTTTCTTCTTATTTAAATAACTTTTAATGCTAAAAAAATGTCCAGTTTTCTTTTACATTTCCACGTGCAATTTGAATGAATGGGGGAATTTGTTAGTGGGAAATGAATGGGGTGAACAGTCTACAAATACAAAAAACACAGAAATTTCCGTGCTGGTGTGCAAATTAAACATCAACACAAATTCACAAATTTCCCACAAAAAGACAGGATAGTCTGTGTACCTTGTATGATTTTGACATAAAATATATCCACTTTATTCTTAGCCAAAAATTTTAGATTTTTATTTCAAATTATGTGTTTTTTCTAATTTCATTCAATCCTGTAACTCTCTTGGAATTTTATACTAACATAATGAAAGGAATGAGGTGTATATCTCTTTTGTATTAAAATGACTTTAAAACTGACTAAATCAATCAAATATTTAATTGGCATGCAATCATGCAAGACACATTTATAATCATTATTAAAAATGAATACCCATATATTAAATATTAACAGAACCTTTAATAAATGCCAATATTAGATTAAAATACCTCACACTGAATAAAAACCTATCAGAAAAATTATGCTGAAAACAGACCGGAAACCGCACATTTTAAGTTTCATTTACAAATGAAGATTTTCCTCCATTTGGCTTTTGCATTTAAATGTTTTTCATCACAATGCCGTTTCCTTTCAAACTTGTTCATCATCAGATCTTACAAAGCGGCACATAAAATGTGTAAAACACTGCAAAGCATTAAAGTGTGGCCAACATGCAATCACTATAGCCACACAGTACGTAGTGTTTAGGAACGTCACCTAGACAGCATTGGTCTGCGAAACCATCCTTCCCACAGAGATTAGAAGCGGAGGGACTGAGGAAACTTAAGAAGCCACACTTACTAAAACAGGTTGCTCGAAAATAGAAAGACAAAACAGCAGTTGTAATTCTGCCCACCTTGGAAACACAGAAGATCCTAACACATAACTCCGAATCAATATGTGTGTAGTGTGATTGATCAGAACTTTTATCTCCCTCAAATTTTAAAATCGATATACAGACAGCAATCTTTCACCTGTATGGAATTCAAACTTTTTTCCAGTCTTAAAATATAAATTGTAGTTTAAAAACCAGGACAAAAAATTAGCTTTGAAGACTAACAGGTGAAACAGTGTGATATAGCAACAAGTAGGCGGAAGGCTGAAATTATATAGGTAAAGAATATCTGATAAAAATAAATCAGATGAAAAACAAAAATTACCTGCTACAGATGTCCTTTGCTTCCATACTATTTTTCTGCATTTTTAATAATCCTTTTTTCCCTCAAACTGTCATCATCACCTGAAATTCAAAATGCATGAAAATAAAAATACCAGATAACGGTAGAATAAAATACATAAATGTTAGAAGTTAAGCATCAAGAAAATAAATGTACAATCATACACAACGAGAATTCTCTAAAATGGCTTATGCACTTATAAAGCTTCAAAACAGATTTTTTTGGTTCTTTTTGGGGGGGTCAGTGAAAAAGGTTCAGGTGTGCTATGATATTGCTAAAAGCCTAACAGATAAACATATCTGCATTCAATTAAAAAAAGCAACCAATTTAATAAGTTTCTTCCCATTTTCTTTTGGAGTCAGTATTTAAAAATATATTATGTATTTAAATAACAATGACTAAACATAATTAAAAGATAAATCTATAAGAAAAAACTAGAATCAGGATAATGTGACAGCAAAATAGCTACTGAATGAAAGAACGATAGCAAGAAATAGTTTAAACTACCGCAGCGAATATATGCAAAATTCGTATGGAGATAAACAGGAAAACCCAATTCCAGCTAAAATACAGTATTCAGATTAAATTTTAAATGAAATAACCAGTATTGAAAAGGAATTATTTACATGTACGTGTTCACTTGAAAACTGAACAGATTTTTTAAGAAAAAAAATGTAAGTAGGACTTGAAGTATCAGACACTGAATTAATTTATTTCAAAATAGAAAGGTATTGAAACAAATTTAAAGTTACAAATAATGAAGGAAAACTATTTCTATATGATAAAACACTCCGAATTGTAAGTAACAAAATATTCAACAGAAACAAAAAGAAAGGTAAGAAGAAAAAAATTTCTGGAGAAGAGAAAACCATGCATACAAAAAAGCTTGTAAACCAACATGCAATAATGGAGAACATACACATAAAAAACAAATACAAGAATAGAAACTCTTTATGTCACACAAAACAAAAAGTAGCAATTGATTGAAAAATATGACAAGTAAAGAAAGCTAAAATACTTTTTAAAAATAAAGTTATTGTTAACACAGGGAATAAAATGTCCAAACGAAATTTGTACGATTTGGGAAAGTGAAAATTTAATGTATTTAAACCAAAGATACACAACATTTTAACAGCAAATACAATTCCTATCTCCGATTCTTTTCACACCACAAACAACAGTAGATGTTACACCTTTTACCACTCACAAATTCAGTCCAAATCTTGCCAGAAAATGAAAATCGCTAACACACTGTCGAAGTAAAACTTTAGAAGCGGCAGTTATTACGTGAAAAAGCGAATAAAAATTACAATTAGATTAAATTATGAAGAAAAAGAAATGAAAATCTCCAAGACTAGAATCCTGGTTATTTAAATTGACCTTAAAGGAAATTAGTAGCCAAAACAAATTAAAATTTTTACTTACAGTTAATAATGTGTGCATCACGAATAAGTTTACAGAAGCAAAGCAAGATTGATAGAAACAAAAACTTTTGACAAGACTTCCATACTTAACATATACCATTAAGACCATGTAATTTAAAATGTCAGACATATAATATACGACTTCAATTTTAATACTCAGAGAATGACTCATAGTTTTAACTGTCCTAATATGACCATGGTATATACAAAGAAAAACTTAAAATAGTGAGAGGACCAATCTCACCATCTAATCAAATAAGAAATCCACAGGAATATTGTAGCAATGGAAAAATGCACTAAGGAACAATTTTTAAAACAGACATGCATCGTGAAAACTCAAAGACTCAAAAACAATACTTAAAAGACTTGTTTGTTCTGAACGTTAAGAAATAGCAAACAATTCCCTGTTTAACAAAAGACTTATTATTCATATAATCTTAACATATAACATTACCACAATAGCTCACAGGTCTGTCTCAAAGCAAAACTTTCATACAGAGATATAATCATATTACTTTAAAGAAATAGAATGGTTTCTTCCAAATACGAAGGGGACGTGCAGGCTATCTGCTATCTGCCCGAGTTCTATCCCTATTCAATAAGTATGCGGCTTTGCATCAAATATCACTGAAACCTACGCTATTTTTTAAGTGTTCACAATCCTTTCAGCCTGAATTGCCGACAACTTTCGTTAAATAAAATTAAAGGTACAGTTTCATGAAACAGTTTCGCAATTCCATGTACCATCATATTTTAACTAAAATTTACACAATCAAGTTGCTATCTTTTTTTCTACCAACTATAATGCAAGCAAGAAAATTTATTTCTCTATTAGTGGATTTTAACAAACTCTGTTAAAAATATGCTATTGATGTGAGAAAATTGAAAAAAATTATTTTTACAAAATTTAAAGAATAACATATTTTATTTCTCAGAACATGCAATAACACATTTTACTTCGCAGAACATGCAAGCCATTCTTTAGCATCAATTATAGAGGCTACATTACAGAAAACGTCACTGCTTAGACAGGTAACACATGTTCATTCTCCTTTCAACACGGTTTATTGCTAAGCCGTCCCCAGTTAATACTGTACTTCACAGTAAGCACAGGGTATATATTCAATTTCAGAGATATTATCAAAGAACTTTTAAAGAATGGAATGGATCCTTTCAGATACAGAAGGGTAATGCTGCCTATCTGCCCGGGCTCTTTTCCGATTCGTGGAATGTTGTGCTCTGTGTCAAATGGCATTCAAATTCACACTATTTTAAAAAAATGTTTGGAATCACTTCAGCCTGAAGTACCCTCGTGAACTTTCGCTAAATAATACTACAGGTACAGTTTCATGAAACAATTGGGCAACTGTATTTACCACATGTATTCCATCTTCATATTTCGAATAAAAATTACAGATCACAAAGTTGTCTTTCTCTCTACTAACCAAATCCATACCATAATGCAAGTTACCAAAATTTCTTTTTTTGCCTACTACTGGATTTTAAGACATTCTGGTAGAAATATGTTATCCGTGTGAGACATAATCAAAACAATTTCTTTTGCAAAAATTAAACAATAAGATATTTAACTTGTCAGAACACACAAACCTCTTCTATTTCTACAATTAGAGAAACTATATAACTTAGAAATTCATTGATTAGACAGATATTGCCGTCATACATGTTGATTCTACTGTAAACACTGCTTATGGCTAATCGGGCAACAGCAGATACAATACTTTACTATCAGCATGGAGTAGATATTTTCATTATTTTAAAATTCATCTTTATACTCTGTGTTAGTTATTATAAAAAGTGTCAGTCTACATACCACATACTTATTGATAGTCTTCTAACAATACACTTTAAAAGTTCTGTCCCCACCCCATAGAAATGGTGGGCACTTGCAACACAAAAGCGTTGGCCAGCAAAAGGCATGGAAGCGGTGATCTCCTCACAATGGAGGCAAATAACAGGTGGGCCACTGTTGCAAGCTATAAAGGGACCGGCCTGGCCTCTCTGGAATTCATAATGCGGCCCTTTTGGTATGGCAGCGAGAAAACTTAACAATTATATCATCATGGCAGCACACTTTTCTTCTTATTTAAATAACTTTTAATGCTAAAAAAATGTCCAGTTTTCTTTTACATTTCCACGTGCAATTTGAATGAATGGGGGAATTTGTTAGTGGGAAATGAATGGGGTGAACAGTCTACAAATACAAAAAACACAGAAATTTCCGTGCTGGTGTGCAAATTAAACATCAACACAAATTCACAAATTTCCCACAAAAAGACAGGATAGTCTGTGTACCTTGTATGATTTTGACATAAAATATATCCACTTTATTCTTAGCCAAAAATTTTAGATTTTTATTTCAAATTATGTGTTTTTTCTAATTTCATTCAATCCTGTAACTCTCTTGGAATTTTATACTAACATAATGAAAGGAATGAGGTGTATATCTCTTTTGTATTAAAATGACTTTAAAACTGACTAAATCAATCAAATATATTAATTGGCATGCAATCATGCAAGACACATTTATAATCATTATTAAAAATGAATACCCATATATTAAATATTAACAGAACCTTTAATAAATGCCAATAGTAGATTAAAATACCTCACACTGAATAAAAACCTATCAGAAAAATTATGCTGAAAACAGACCGGAAACCGCACATTTTAAGTTTCATTTACAAATGAAGATTTTCCTCCATTTGGCTTTTGCATTTAAATGTTTTTCATCACAATGCCGTTTCCTTTCAAACTTGTTCATCATCAGATCTTACAAAGCGGCACATAAAATGTGTAAAACACTGCAAAGCATTAAAGTGTGGCCAACATGCAATCACTATAGCCACACAGTATGTAGTGTTTAGGAACGTCACCTAGACAGCATTGGTCTGCGAAACCATCCTTCCCACAGAGATTAGAAGCGGAGGGACTGAGGAAACTTAAGAAGCCACACTTACTAAAACAGGTTGCTCGAAAATAGAAAGACAAAACAGCTGTTGTAATTCTGCCCACCTTGGAAAGACAGAAGATCCTAACACATAACTCCGAATCAATATGTGTGTAGTGTGATTGATCAGAACTTTTATCTCCCTCAAATTTTAAAATCGATATACAGACAGCAATCTTTCACCTGTATGGAATTCAAACTTTTTTCCAGTCTTAAAATATAAATTGTAGTTTAAAAACCAGGACAAAAAATTAGCTTTGAAGACTAACAGGTGAAACAGTGTGATATAGCAACAAGTAGGAGGAAGGCTGAAATTATATAGGTAAAGAATATCTGATAAAAATAAATCAGATGAAAAACAAAAATTACCTGCTACAGATGTCCTTTGCTTCCATACTATTTTTCTGCATTTTTAATAATCCTTTTTTCCCTCAAACTGTCATCATCACCTGAAATTCAAAATGCATGAAAATAAAAATACCAGATAACGGTAGAATAAAATACATAAATGTTAGAAGTTAAGCATCAAGAAAATAAACGTACAATCATACACAACGAGAATTCTCTAAAATGGCTTATGCACTTATAAAGCTTCAAAACAGATTTTTTTGGTTCTTTTTGGGGGGGTCAGTGAAAAAGGTTCAGGTGTGCTATGATATTGCTAAAAGCCTAACAGATAAACATATCTGCATTCAATTAAAAAAAGCAACCAATTTAATAAGTTTCTTCCCATTTTCTTTTGGAGTCAGTATTTAAAAATATATTATGTATTTAAATAACAATGACTAAACATAATTAAAAGATAAATCTATAAGAAAAAACTAGAATCAGGATAATGTGACAGCAAAATAGCTACTGAATGAAAGAACGATAGCAAGAAATAGTTTAAACTACCGCAGCGAATATATGCAAAATTCGTATGGAGATAAACAGGAAAACCCAATTCCAGCTAAAATACAGTATTCAGATTAAATTTTAAATGAAATAACCAGTATTGAAAAGGAATTATTTACATGTACGTGTTCACTTGAAAACTGAACAGATTTTTTAAGAAAAAAAATGTAAGTAGGACTTGAAGTATCAGACACTGAATTAATTTATTTCAAAATAGAAAGGTATTGAAACAAATTTAAAGTTACAAATAATGAAGGAAAACTATTTCTATATGATAAAACACTCCGAATTGTAAGTAACAAAATATTCAACAGAAACAAAAAGAAAGGTAAGAAGAAAAAAATTTCTGGAGAAGAGTAAACCATGCATACAAAAAAGCTTGTAAACGAACATGCAATAATGGAGAACATACACATAAAAAACAAATACAAGAATAGAAACTCTTTATGTCACACAAAACAAAAAGTAGCAACTGATTGAAAAATATGACAAGTAAAGAAAGCTAAAATACTTTTTAAAAATAAAGTTATTGTTAACACAGGGAATAAAATGTCCAAACGAAATTTGTACGATTTGGGAAAGTGAAAATTTAATGTATTTAAACCAAAGATACACAACATTTTAACAACAAATACAATTCCTATCTCCGATTCTTTTCACACCACAAACAACAGTAGATGTTACACCTTTTACCACTCACAAATTCAGTCCAAATCTTGCCAGAAAATGAAAATCGCTAACACACTGTCGAAGTAAAACTTTAGAAGCGGCAGTTATTACGTGAAAAAGCGAATAAAAATTACAATTAGATTAAATTATGAAGAAAAAGAAATGAAAATCTCCAAGACTAGAATCCTGGTTATTTAAATTGACCTTAAAGGAAATTAGTAGCCGAAACAAATTAAAATTTTTACTTACAGTTAATAATGTGTGCATCACGAATAAGTTTACAGAAGCAAAGCAAGATTGATAGAAACAAAAACTTTTGACAAGACTTCCATACTTAACATATACCATTAAGACCATGTAATTTAAAATGTCAGACATATAATATACGACTTCAATTTTAATACTCAGAGAATGACTCATAGTTTTAACTGTCCTAATATGACCATGGTATATACAAAGAAAAACTTAAAATAGTGAGAGGACCAATCTCACCATCTAATCAAATAAGAAATCCACAGGAATATTGTAGCAATGGAAAAATGCACTAAGGAACAATTTTTAAAACAGACATGCATCGTGAAAACTCAAAGACTCAAGTCAACAATACTTAAAAGACTTGTTTGTTCTGAACGTTAAGAAATAGCAAACAATTCCCTGTTTAACAAAAGACTTATTATTCATATAATCTTAACATATAACATTACCACAATAGCTCACAGGTCTGTCTCAAAGCAAAACTTTCATACAGAGATATAATCAATATAATCATATTACTTTAAAGAAATAGAATGGTTTCTTCCAAATACGAAGGGGACGTGCAGGCTATCTCCTATCTGCCCGAGTTCTATCCCTATTCGATAAGTGTGCGGCTTTGCATCAAATATCACTGAAACCTACGCTATTTTTTAAGTGTTCGCAATTCTTTCAGCCTGAATTGCCGACAACTTTCGTTAAATAAAATTAAAGGTACAGTTTCATGAAACAGTTTCGCAATTCCATGTACCATCATATTTTAACTAAAATTTACACAATCAAGTTGCTATCTTTTTTCTACCAACTATAATGCAAGCAAGAAAATTTATTTCTATTAGTGGATTTTAACAAACTCTGTTAAAAATATGCTATTGATGTGAGAAAATTGAAAAAAATTATTTTTACAAAATTTAAAGAATAACGTATTTTATTTCTCAGAACATGCAATAACACATTTTACTTCGCAGAACATGCAAGCCATTCTTTAGCATCAATTATAGAGGCTACATTACAGAAAACGTCACTGCTTAGACAGGTAACACATGTTCATTCTCCTTTCAACACGGTTTATTGCTAAGCCGTCCCCAGTTAATACTGTACTTCACAGTAAGCACAGGGTATATATTCAATTTCAGAGATATTATCAAAGAACTTTTAAAGAATGGAATGGATCCTTTCAGATACAGAAGGGTAATGCTGGCTATCTGCCCGGGCTCTTTTCCGATTCGTGGAATGTTGTGCTCTGTGTCAAATGGCATTAAAATTCACACTATTTTAAAAAAATGTTTGGAATCACTTCAGCCTGAAGTACCCTCGTGAACTTTCGCTAAATAATACTACAGGTACAGTTTCATGAAACAATTGGGCAACTGTATTTACCACATGTATTCCATCTTCATATTTCGAATAAAAATTACAGATCACAAAGTTGTCTTTCTCTCTACTAACCAAATCCATACCATAATGCAAGTTACCAAAATTTCTTTTTTTGCCTACTACTGGATTTTAAGACATTCTGTTAGAAATATGTTATCCGTGTGAGACATAATCAAAACAATTTCTTTTGCAAAAATTAAACAATAAGATATTTAACTTGTCAGAACACACAAACCTCTTCTATTTCTACAATTAGAGAAACTATATAACTTAGAAATTCATTGATTAGACAGATATTGCCGTCATACATGTTGATTCTACTGTAAACACTGCTTATGGCTAATCGGGCAACAGCAGATACAATATTTTACTATCAGCACGGAGTAGATATTTTCATTATTTTAAAATTCATCTTTATACTCTGTGTTAGTTATTATAAAAAGTGTCAGTCTACATACCACATACTTATTGATAGTCTTCTAACAATACAGTTCTGTCCCCACCCCATACAAATGGTGGGCACTTGCAACACAAACGCGTTGGCCAGCAAAAGGCATGGAAGCGGTGATCTCCTCACAATGGAGGCAAATAACAGGTGGGCCACTATTGCAAGCTATAAAGGGACCGGCCTGGCCTCTCTGGAATTCATAATGCGGCCCTTTTGGTATGGCAGCGAGAAAACTTAACAATTATATCATCATGGCAGCACACTTTTCTTCTTATTTAAATAACTTTTAATGCTAAAAAAATGTCCAGTTTTCTTTTACATTTCCACGTGCAATTTGAATGAATGGGGGAATTTGTTAGTGGGAAATGAATGGGGTGAACAGTCTACAAATACAAAAAACACAGAAATTTCCGTGCTGGTGTGCAAATTAAACATCAACACAAATTCACAAATTTCCCACAAAAAGACAGGATAGTCTGTGTACCTTGTATGATTTTGACATAAAATATATCCACTTTATTCTTAGCCAAAAATTTTAGATTTTTATTTCAAATTATGTGTTTTTTCTAATTTCATTCAATCCTGTAACTCTCTTGGAATTTTATACTAACATAATGAAAGGAATGAGGTGTATATCTCTTTTGTATTAAAATGACTTTAAAACTGACTAAATCAATCAAATATTTAATTGGCATGCAATCATGCAAGACACATTTATAATCATTATTAAAAATGAATACCCATATATTAAATATTAACAGAACCTTTAATAAATGCCAATAGTAGATTAAAATACCTCACACTGAATAAAAACCTATCAGAAAAATTATGCTGAAAACAGACCGGAAACCGCACATTTTAAGTTTCATTTACAAATGAAGATTTTCCTCCATTTGGCTTTTGCATTTAAATGTTTTTCATCACAATGCCGTTTCCTTTCAAACTTGTTCATCATCAGATCTTACAAAGCGGCACATAAAATGTGTAAAACACTGCAAAGCATTAAAGTGTGGCCAACATGCAATCACTATAGCCACACAGTACGTAGTGTTTAGGAACGTCACCTAGACAGCATTGGTCTGCGAAACCATCCTTCCCACAGAGATTAGAAGCGGAGGGACTGAGGAAACTTAAGAAGCCACACTTACTAAAACAGGTTGCTCGAAAATAGAAAGACAAAACAGCAGTTGTAATTCTGCCCACCTTGGAAAGACAGAAGATCCTAACACATAACTCCGAATCAATATGTGTGTAGTGTGATTGATCAGAACTTCTCACTCAAATTTTAAAATCGATATACAGACAGCAATCTTTCACCTGTATGGAATTCAAACTTTTTTCCAGTCTTAAAATATAAATTGTAGTTTAAAAACCAGGACAAAAAATTAGCTTTGAAGACTAACAGGTGAAACAGTGTGATATAGCAACAAGTAGGCGGAAGGCTGAAATTATATAGGTAAAGAATATCTGATAAAAATAAATCAGATGAAAAACAAAAATTACCTGCTACAGATGTCCTTTGCTTCCATACTATTTTTCTGCATTTTTAATAATCCTTCTTTCCCTCAAACTGTCATCATCACCTGAAATTCAAAATGCATGAAAATAAAAATACCAGATAACGGTAGAATAAAATACATAAATGTTAGAAGTTAAGCATCAAGAAAATAAACGTACAATCATACACAACGAGAATTCTCTAAAATGGCTTATGCACTTATAAAGCTTCAAAACAGATTTTTTTGGTTCTTTTTGGGGGGGTCAGTGAAAAAGGTTCAGGTGTGCTATGATATTGCTAAAAGCCTAACAGATAAACTTATCTGCATTCAATTAAAAAAAGCAACCAATTTAATAAGTTTCTTCCCATTTTCTTTTGGAGTCAGTATTTAAAAATATATTATGTATTTAAATAACAATGACTAAACATAATTAAAAGATAAATATATAAGAAAAAACTAGAATCAGGATAATGTGACAGCAAAATAGCTACTGAATGAAAGAACGATAGCAAGAAATAGTTTAAACTACCGCAGCGAATATATGCAAAATTCGTATGGAGATAAACAGGAAAACCCAATTCCAGCTAAAATACAGTATTCAGATTAAATTTTAAATGAAATAACCAGTATTGAAAAGGAATTATTTACATGTACGTGTTCACTTGAAAACTGAACAGATTTTTTAAGAAAAAAAATGTAAGTAGGACTTGAAGTATCAGACACTGAATTAATTTATTTCAAAATAGAAAGGTATTGAAACAAATTTAAAGTTACAAATAATGAAGGAAAACTATTTCTATATGATAAAACACTCCGAATTGTAAGTAACAAAATATTCAACAGAAACAAAAAGAAAGGTAAGAAGAAAAAAATTTCTGGAGAAGAGAAAACCATGCATACAAAAAAGCTTGTAAACCAACATGCAATAATGGAGAACATACACATAAAAAACAAATACAAGAATAGAAACTCTTTATGTCACACAAAACAAAAAGTAGCAATTGATTGAAAAATATGACAAGTAAAGAAGGATAAAATACTTTTTAAAAATAAAGTTATTGTTAACACAGGGAATAAAATGTCCAAACGAAATTTGTACGATTTGGGAAAGTGAAAATTTAATGTATTTAAACCAAAGATACACAATATTTTAACAGCAAATACAATTCCTATCTCCGATTCTTTTCACACCACAAACAACAGTAGATGTTACACCTTTTACCACTCACAAATTCAGTCCAAATCTTGCCAGAAAATGAAAATCGCTAACACACAGTCGAAGTAAAACTTTAGAAGCGGCAGTTATTACGTGAAAAAGCGAATAAAAATTACAATTAGATTAAATTATGAAGAAAAAGAAATGAAAATCTCCAAGACTAGAATCCTGGTTATTTAAATTGACCTTAAAGGAAATTAGTAGCCAAAACAAATTAAAATTTTTACTTACAGTTAATAATGTGTGCATCACGAATAAGTTTACAGAAGCAAAGCAAGATTGATAGAAACAAAAACTTTTGACAAGACTTCCATACTTAACATATACCATTAAGACCATGTAATTTAAAATGTCAGACATATAATATACGACTTCAATTTTAATACTCAGAGAATGACTCATAGTTTTAACTGTCCTAATATGACCATGGTATATACAAAGAAAAACTTAAAATAGTGAGAGGACCAATCTCACCATCTAATCAAATAAGAAATCCACAGGAATATTGTAGCAATGGAAAAATGCACTAAGGAACAATTTTTAAAACAGACATGCATCGTGAAAACTCAAAGACTCAAAAACAATACTTAAAAGACTTGTTTGTTCTGAACGTTAAGAAATAGCAAACAATTCCCTGATTAACAAAAGACTTATTATTCATATAATCTTAACATATAACATTACCACAATAGCTCACAGGTCTGTCTCAAAGCAAAACTTTCATACAGAGATATAATCATATTACTTTAAAGAAATAGAATGGTTTCTTCCAAATACGAAGGGGACGTGCAGGCTATCTGCTATCTGCCCGAGTTCTATCCCTATTCGATAAGTGTGCGGCTTTGCATCAAATATCACTGAAACCTACGCTATTTTTTAAGTGTTCGCAATTCTTTCAGCCTGAATTGCCGACAACTTTCGTTAAATAAAATTAAAGGTACAGTTTCATGAAACAGTTTCGCAATTCCATGTACCATCATATTTTAACTAAAATTTACACAATCAAGTTATCTTTTTTTCTACCAACTATAATGCAAGCAAGAAAATTTATTTCTCTATTAGTGGATTTTAACAAACTCTGTTAAAAATATGCTATTGATGTGAGAAAATTGAAAAAAATTATTTTTACAAAATTTAAAGAATAACGTATTTTATTTCTCAGAACATGCAATAACACATTTTACTTTGCAGAACATGCAAGCCATTCTTTAGCATCAATTATAGAGGCTACATTACAGAAAACGTCACTGCTTAGACAGGTAACACATGTTCATTCTCCTTTCAACACGGTTTATTGCTAAGCCGTCCCCAGTTAATACTGTACTTCACAGTAAGCACAGGGTATATATTCAATTTCAGAGATATTATCAAAGAACTTCTAAAGAATGGAATGGATCCTTTCAGATACAGAAGGGTAATGCTGGCTATCTGCCCGGGCTCTTTTCCGATTCGTGGAATGTTGTGCTCTGTGTCAAATGGCATTAAAATTCACACTATTTTAAAAAAATGTTTGGAATCACTTCAGCCTGAAGTACCCTCGTGAACTTTCGCTAAATAATACTACAGGTACAGTTTCATGAAACAATTGGGCAACTGTATTTACCACATGTATTCCATCTTCATATTTCGAATAAAAATTACAGATCACAAAGTTGTCTTTCTCTCTACTAACCAAATCCATACCATAATGCAAGTTACCAAAATTTCTTTTTTTGCCTACTACTGGATTTTAAGACATTCTGTTAGAAATATGTTATCCGTGTGAGACATAATCAAAACAATTTCTTTTGCAAAAATTAAACAATAAGATATTTAACTTGTCAGAACACACAAACCTCTTCTATTTCTACAATTAGAGAAACTATATAACTTAGAAATTCATTGATTAGACAGATATTGCCGTCATACATGTTGATTCTACTGTAAACACTGCTTATGGCTAATCGGGCAACAGCAGATACAATATTTTACTATCAGCACGGAGTAGATATTTTCATTATTTTAAAATTCATCTTTATACTCTGTGTTAGTTATTATACAAAGTGTCAGTCTACATACCACATACTTATTGATAGTCTTCTAACAATACACTTTAAAAGTTCTGTCCCCACCCCATAGAAATGGTGGGCACTTGCAACACAAAAGCGTTGGCCAGCAAAAGGCATGGAAGCGGTGATCTCCTCACAATGGAGGCAAATAACAGGTGGGCCACTGTTGCAAGCTATAAAGGGACCGGCCTGGCCTCTCTGGAATTCATAATGCGGCCCTTTTGGTATGGCAGCGAGAAAACTTAACAATTATATCATCATGGCAGCACACTTTTCTTCTTATTTAAATAACTTTTAATGCTAAAAAAATGTCCAGTTTTCTTTTACATTTCCACGTGCAATTTGAATGAATGGGGGAATTTGTTAGTGGGAAATGAATGGGGTGAACAGTCTACAAATACAAAAAACACAGAAATTTCCGTGCTGGTGTGCAAATTAAACATCAACACAAATTCACAAATTTCCCACAAAAAGACAGGATAGTCTGTGTACCTTGTATGATTTTGACATAAAATATATCCACTTTATTCTTAGCCAAAAATTTTAGATTTTTATTTCAAATTATGTGTTTTTTCTAATTTCATTCAATCCTGTAACTCTCTTGGAATTTTATACTAACATAATGAAAGGAATGAGGTGTATATCTCTTTTGTATTAAAATGACTTTAAAACTGACTAAATCAATCAAATATTTAATTGGCATGCAATCATGCAAGACACATTTATAATCATTATTAAAAATGAATACCCATATATTAAATATTAACAGAACCTTTAATAAATGCCAATATTAGATTAAAATACCTCACACTGAATAAAAACCTATCAGAAAAATTATGCTGAAAACAGACCGGAAACCGCACATTTTAAGTTTCATTTACAAATGAAGATTTTCCTCCATTTGGCTTTTGCATTTAAATGTTTTTCATCACAATGCCGTTTCCTTTCAAACTTGTTCATCATCAGATCTTACAAAGCGGCACATAAAATGTGTAAAACACTGCAAAGCATTAAAGTGTGGCCAACATGCAATCACTATAGCCACACAGTACGTAGTGTTTAGGAACGTCACCTAGACAGCATTGGTCTGCGAAACCATCCTTCCCACAGAGATTAGAAGCGGAGGGACTGAGGAAACTTAAGAAGCCACACTTACTAAAACAGGTTGCTCGAAAATAGAAAGACAAAACAGCAGTTGTAATTCTGCCCACCTTGGAAACACAGAAGATCCTAACACATAACTCCGAATCAATATGTGTGTAGTGTGATTGATCAGAACTTTTATCTCCCTCAAATTTTAAAATCGATATACAGACAGCAATCTTTCACCTGTATGGAATTCAAACTTTTTTCCAGTCTTAAAATATAAATTGTAGTTTAAAAACCAGGACAAAAAATTAGCTTTGAAGACTAACAGGTGAAACAGTGTGATATAGCAACAAGTAGGCGGAAGGCTGAAATTATATAGGTAAAGAATATCTGATAAAAATAAATCAGATGAAAAACAAAAATTACCTGCTACAGATGTCCTTTGCTTCCATACTATTTTTCTGCATTTTTAATAATCCTTTTTTCCCTCAAACTGTCATCATCACCTGAAATTCAAAATGCATGAAAATAAAAATACCAGATAACGGTAGAATAAAATACATAAATGTTAGAAGTTAAGCATCAAGAAAATAAACGTACAATCATACACAACGAGAATTCTCTAAAATGGCTTATGCACTTATAAAGCTTCAAAACAGATTTTTTTGGTTCTTTTTGGGGGGGTCAGTGAAAAAGGTTCAGGTGTGCTATGATATTGCTAAAAGCCTAACAGATAAACTTATCTGCATTCAATTAAAAAAAGCAACCAATTTAATAAGTTTCTTCCCATTTTCTTTTGGAGTCAGTATTTAAAAATATATTATGTATTTAAATAACAATGACTAAACATAATTAAAAGATAAATCTATAAGAAAAAACTAGAATCAGGATAATGTGACAGCAAAATAGCTACTGAATGAAAGAACGATAGCAAGAAATAGTTTAAACTACCGCAGCGAATATATGCAAAATTCGTATGGAGATAAACAGGAAAACCCAATTCCAGCTAAAATACAGTATTCAGATTAAATTTTAAATGAAATAACCAGTATTGAAAAGGAATTATTTACATGTACGTGTTCACTTGAAAACTGAACAGATTTTTTAAGAAAAAAAATGTAAGTAGGACTTGAAGTATCAGACACTGAATTAATTTATTTCAAAATAGAAAGGTATTGAAACAAATTTAAAGTTACAAATAATGAAGGAAAACTATTTCTATATGATAAAACACTCCGAATTGTAAGTAACAAAATATTCAACAGAAACAAAAAGAAAGGTAAGAAGAAAAAAATTTCTGGAGAAGAGTAAACCATGCATACAAAAAAGCTTGTAAACCAACATGCAATAATGGAGAACATACACATAAAAAACAAATACAAGAATAGAAACTCTTTATGTCACACAAAACAAAAAGTAGCAACTGATTGAAAAATATGACAAGTAAAGAAAGCTAAAATACTTTTTAAAAATAAAGTTATTGTTAACACAGGGAATAAAATGTCCAAACGAAATTTGTACGATTTGGGAAAGTGAAAATTTAATGTATTTAAACCAAAGATACACAACATTTTAACAACAAATACAATTCCTATCTCCGATTCTTTTCACACCACAAACAACAGTAGATGTTACACCTTTTACCACTCACAAATTCAGTCCAAATCTTGCCAGAAAATGAAAATCGCTAACACACTGTCGAAGTAAAACTTTAGAAGCGGCAGTTATTACGTGAAAAAGCGAATAAAAATTACAATTAGATTAAATTATGAAGAAAAAGAAATGAAAATCTCCAAGACTAGAATCCTGGTTATTTAAATTGACCTTAAAGGAAATTAGTAGCCGAAACAAATTAAAATTTTTACTTACAGTTAATAATGTGTGCATCACGAATAAGTTTACAGAAGCAAAGCAAGATTGATAGAAACAAAAACTTTTGACAAGACTTCCATACTTAACATATACCATTAAGACCATGTAATTTAAAATGTCAGACATATAATATACGACTTCAATTTTAATACTCAGAGAATGACTCATAGTTTTAACTGTCCTAATATGACCATGGTATATACAAAGAAAAACTTAAAATAGTGAGAGGACCAATCTCACCATCTAATCAAATAAGAAATCCACAGGAATATTGTAGCAATGGAAAAATGCACTAAGGAACAATTTTTAAAACAGACATGCATCGTGAAAACTCAAAGACTCAAGTCAACAATACTTAAAAGACTTGTTTGTTCTGAACGTTAAGAAATAGCAAACAATTCCCTGTTTAACAAAAGACTTATTATTCATATAATCTTAACATATAACATTACCACAATAGCTCACAGGTCTGTCTCAAAGCAAAACTTTCATACAGAGATATAATCAATATAATCATATTACTTTAAAGAAATAGAATGGTTTCTTCCAAATACGAAGGGGACGTGCAGGCTATCTCCTATCTGCCCGAGTTCTATCCCTATTCGATAAGTGTGCGGCTTTGCATCAAATATCACTGAAACCTACGCTATTTTTTAAGTGTTCGCAATTCTTTCAGCCTGAATTGCCGACAACTTTCGTTAAATAAAATTAAAGGTACAGTTTCATGAAACAGTTTCGCAATTCCATGTACCATCATATTTTAACTAAAATTTACACAATCAAGTTGCTATCTTTTTTCTACCAACTATAATGCAAGCAAGAAAATTTATTTCTCTATTAGTGGATTTTAACAAACTCTGTTAAAAATATGCTATTGATGTGAGAAAATTGAAAAAAATTATTTTTACAAAATTTAAAGAATAACGTATTTTATTTCTCAGAACATGCAATAACACATTTTACTTCGCAGAACATGCAAGCCATTCTTTAGCATCAATTATAGAGGCTACATTACAGAAAACGTCACTGCTTAGACAGGTAACACATGTTCATTCTCCTTTCAACACGGTTTATTGCTAAGCCGTCCCCAGTTAATACTGTACTTCACAGTAAGCACAGGGTATATATTCAATTTCAGAGATATTATCAAAGAACTTTTAAAGAATGGAATGGATCCTTTCAGATACAGAAGGGTAATGCTGGCTATCTGCCCGGGCTCTTTTCCGATTCGTGGAATGTTGTGCTCTGTGTCAAATGGCATTCAAATTCACACTATTTTAAAAAAATGTTTGGAATCACTTCAGCCTGAAGTACCCTTGTGAACTTTCGCTAAATAATACTACAGGTACAGTTTCATGAAACAATTGGGCAACTGTATTTACCACATGTATTCCATCTTCATATTTCGAATAAAAATTACAGATCACAAAGTTGTCTTTCTCTCTACTAACCAAATCCATACCATAATGCAAGTTACCAAAATTTCTTTTTTTGCCTACTACTGGATTTTAAGACATTCTGTTAGAAATATGTTATCCGTGTGAGACATAATCAAAACAATTTCTTTTGCAAAAATTAAACAATAAGATATTTAACTTGTCAGAACACACAAACCTCTTCTATTTCTACAATTAGAGAAACTATATAACTTAGAAATTCATTGATTAGACAGATATTGCCGTCATACATGTTGATTCTACTGTAAACACTGCTTATGGCTAATCGGGCAACAGCAGATACAATATTTTACTATCAGCACGGAGTAGATATTTTCATTATTTTAAAATTCATCTTTATACTCTGTGTTAGTTATTATAAAAAGTGTCAGTCTACATACCACATACTTATTGATAGTCTTCTAACAATACAGTTCTGTCCCCACCCCATACAAATGGTGGGCACTTGCAACACAAAAGCGTTGGCCAGCAAAAGGCATGGAAGCGGTGATCTCCTCACAATGGAGGCAAATAACAGGTGGGCCACTATTGCAAGCTATAAAGGGACCGGCCTGGCCTCTCTGGAATTCATAATGCGGCCCTTTTGGTATGGCAGCGAGAAAACTTAACAATTATATCATCATGGCAGCACACTTTTCTTCTTATTTAAATAACTTTTAATGCTAAAAAAATGTCCAGTTTTCTTTTACATTTCCACGTGCAATTTGAATGAATGGGGGAATTTGTTAGTGGGAAATGAATGGGGTGAACAGTCTACAAATACAAAAAACACAGAAATTTCCGTGCTGGTGTGCAAATTAAACATCAACACAAATTCACAAATTTCCCACAAAAAGACAGGATAGTCTGTGTACCTTGTATGATTTTGACATAAAATATATCCACTTTATTCTTAGCCAAAAATTTTAGATTTTTATTTCAAATTATGTGTTTTTTCTAATTTCATTCAATCCTGTAACTCTCTTGGAATTTTATACTAACATAATGAAAGGAATGAGGTGTATATCTCTTTTGTATTAAAATGACTTTAAAACTGACTAAATCAATCAAATATTTAATTGGCATGCAATCATGCAAGACACATTTATAATCATTATTAAAAATGAATACCCATATATTAAATATTAACAGAACCTTTAATAAATGCCAATAGTAGATTAAAATACCTCACACTGAATAAAAACCTATCAGAAAAATTATGCTGAAAACAGACCGGAAACCGCACATTTTAAGTTTCATTTACAAATGAAGATTTTCCTCCATTTGGCTTTTGCATTTAAATGTTTTTCATCACAATGCCGTTTCCTTTCAAACTTGTTCATCATCAGATCTTACAAAGCGGCACATAAAATGTGTAAAACACTGCAAAGCATTAAAGTGTGGCCAACATGCAATCACTATAGCCACACAGTACGTAGTGTTTAGGAACGTCACCTAGACAGCATTGGTCTGCGAAACCATCCTTCCCACAGAGATTAGAAGCGGAGGGACTGAGGAAACTTAAGAAGCCACACTTACTAAAACAGGTTGCTCGAAAATAGAAAGACAAAACAGCAGTTGTAATTCTGCCCACCTTGGAAAGACAGAAGATCCTAACACATAACTCCGAATCAATATGTGTGTAGTGTGATTGATCAGAACTTCTCACTCAAATTTTAAAATCGATATACAGACAGCAATCTTTCACCTGTATGGAATTCAAACTTTTTTCCAGTCTTAAAATATAAATTGTAGTTTAAAAACCAGGACAAAAAATTAGCTTTGAAGACTAACAGGTGAAACAGTGTGATATAGCAACAAGTAGGCGGAAGGCTGAAATTATATAGGTAAAGAATATCTGATAAAAATAAATCAGATGAAAAACAAAAATTACCTGCTACAGATGTCCTTTGCTTCCATACTATTTTTCTGCATTTTTAATAATCCTTCTTTCCCTCAAACTGTCATCATCACCTGAAATTCAAAATGCATGAAAATAAAAATACCAGATAACGGTAGAATAAAATACATAAATGTTAGAAGTTAAGCATCAAGAAAATAAACGTACAATCATACACAACGAGAATTCTCTAAAATGGCTTATGCACTTATAAAGCTTCAAAACAGATTTTTTTGGTTCTTTTTGGGGGGGTCAGTGAAAAAGGTTCAGGTGTGCTATGATATTGCTAAAAGCCTAACAGATAAACTTATCTGCATTCAATTAAAAAAAGCAACCAATTTAATAAGTTTCTTCCCATTTTCTTTTGGAGTCAGTATTTAAAAATATATTATGTATTTAAATAACAATGACTAAACATAATTAAAAGATAAATCTATAAGAAAAAACTAGAATCAGGATAATGTGACAGCAAAATAGCTACTGAATGAAAGAACGATAGCAAGAAATAGTTTAAACTACCGCAGCGAATATATGCAAAATTCGTATGGAGATAAACAGGAAAACCCAATTCCAGCTAAAATACAGTATTCAGATTAAATTTTAAATGAAATAACCAGTATTGAAAAGGAATTATTTACATGTACGTGTTCACTTGAAAACTGAACAGATTTTTTAAGAAAAAAAATGTAAGTAGGACTTGAAGTATCAGACACTGAATTAATTTATTTCAAAATAGAAAGGTATTGAAACAAATTTAAAGTTACAAATAATGAAGGAAAACTATTTCTATATGATAAAACACTCCGAATTGTAAGTAACAAAATATTCAACAGAAACAAAAAGAAAGGTAAGAAGAAAAAAATTTCTGGAGAAGAGAAAACCATGCATACAAAAAAGCTTGTAAACCAACATGCAATAATGGAGAACATACACATAAAAAACAAATACAAGAATAGAAACTCTTTATGTCACACAAAACAAAAAGTAGCAATTGATTGAAAAATATGACAAGTAAAGAAGGATAAAATACTTTTTAAAAATAAAGTTATTGTTAACACAGGGAATAAAATGTCCAAACGAAATTTGTACGATTTGGGAAAGTGAAAATTTAATGTATTTAAACCAAAGATACACAATATTTTAACAGCAAATACAATTCCTATCTCCGATTCTTTTCACACCACAAACAACAGTAGATGTTACACCTTTTACCACTCACAAATTCAGTCCAAATCTTGCCAGAAAATGAAAATCGCTAACACACAGTCGAAGTAAAACTTTAGAAGCGGCAGTTATTACGTGAAAAAGCGAATAAAAATTACAATTAGATTAAATTATGAAGAAAAAGAAATGAAAATCTCCAAGACTAGAATCCTGGTTATTTAAATTGACCTTAAAGGAAATTAGTAGCCAAAACAAATTAAAATTTTTACTTACAGTTAATAATGTGTGCATCACGAATAAGTTTACAGAAGCAAAGCAAGATTGATAGAAACAAAAACTTTTGACAAGACTTCCATACTTAACATATACCATTAAGACCATGTAATTTAAAATGTCAGACATATAATATACGACTTCAATTTTAATACTCAGAGAATGACTCATAGTTTTAACTGTCCTAATATGACCATGGTATATACAAAGAAAAACTTAAAATAGTGAGAGGACCAATCTCACCATCTAATCAAATAAGAAATCCACAGGAATATTGTAGCAATGGAAAAATGCACTAAGGAACAATTTTTAAAACAGACATGCATCGTGAAAACTCAAAGACTCAAAAACAATACTTAAAAGACTTGTTTGTTCTGAACGTTAAGAAATAGCAAACAATTCCCTGTTTAACAAAAGACTTATTATTCATATAATCTTAACATATAACATTACCACAATAGCTCACAGGTCTGTCTCAAAGCAAAACTTTCATACAGAGATATAATCATATTACTTTAAAGAAATAGAATGGTTTCTTCCAAATACGAAGGGGACGTGCAGGCTATCTGCTATCTGCCCGAGTTCTATCCCTATTCGATAAGTGTGCGGCTTTGCATCAAATATCACTGAAACCTACGCTATTTTTTAAGTGTTCGCAATTCTTTCAGCCTGAATTGCCGACAACTTTCGTTAAATAAAATTAAAGGTACAGTTTCATGAAACAGTTTCGCAATTCCATGTACCATCATATTTTAACTAAAATTTACACAATCAAGTTGTTATCTTTTTTTCTACCAACTATAATGCAAGCAAGAAAATTTATTTCTCTATTAGTGGATTTTAACAAACTCTGTTAAAATTATGCTATTGATGTGAGAAAATTGAAAAAAATTATTTTTACAAAATTTAAAGAATAACGTATTTTATTTCTCAGAACATGCAATAACACATTTTACTTTGCAGAACATGCAAGCCATTCTTTAGCATCAATTATAGAGGCTACATTACAGAAAACGTCACTGCTTAGACAGGTAACACATGTTCATTCTCCTTTCAACACGGTTTATTGCTAAGCCGTCCCCAGTTAATACTGTACTTCACAGTAAGCACAGGGTATATATTCAATTTCAGAGATATTATCAAAGAACTTCTAAAGAATGGAATGGATCCTTTCAGATACAGAAGGGTAATGCTGGCTATCTGCCCGGGCTCTTTTCCGATTCGTGGAATGTTGTGCTCTGTGTCAAATGGCATTAAAATTCACACTATTTTAAAAAAATGTTTGGAATCACTTCAGCCTGAAGTACCCTCGTGAACTTTCGCTAAATAATACTACAGGTACAGTTTCATGAAACAATTGGGCAACTGTATTTACCACATGTATTCCATCTTCATATTTCGAATAAAAATTACAGATCACAAAGTTGTCTTTCTCTCTACTAACCAAATCCATACCATAATGCAAGTTACCAAAATTTCTTTTTTTGCCTACTACTGGATTTTAAGACATTCTGTTAGAAATATGTTATCCGTGTGAGACATAATCAAAACAATTTCTTTTGCAAAAATTAAACAATAAGATATTTAACTTGTCAGAACACACAAACCTCTTCTATTTCTACAATTAGAGAAACTATATAACTTAGAAATTCATTGATTAGACAGATATTGCCGTCATACATGTTGATTCTACTGTAAACACTGCTTATGGCTAATCGGGCAACAGCAGATACAATATTTTACTATCAGCACGGAGTAGATATTTTCATTATTTTAAAATTCATCTTTATACTCTGTGTTAGTTATTATACAAAGTGTCAGTCTACATACCACATACTTATTGATAGTCTTCTAACAATACACTTTAAAAGTTCTGTCCCCACCCCATAGAAATGGTGGGCACTTGCAACACAAAAGCGTTGGCCAGCAAAAGGCATGGAAGCGGTGATCTCCTCACAATGGAGGCAAATAACAGGTGGGCCACTATTGCAAGCTATAAAGGGACCGGCCTGGCCTCTCTGGAATTCATAATGCGGCCCTTTTGGTATGGCAGCGAGAAAACTTAACAATTATATCATCATGGCAGCACACTTTTCTTCTTATTTAAATAACTTTTAATGCTAAAAAAATGTCCAGTTTTCTTTTACATTTCCACGTGCAATTTGAATGAATGGGGGAATTTGTTAGTGGGAAATGAATGGGGTGAACAGTCTACAAATACAAAAAACACAGAAATTTCCGTGCTGGTGTGCAAATTAAACATCAACACAAATTCACAAATTTCCCACAAAAAGACAGGATAGTCTGTGTACCTTGTATGATTTTGACATAAAATATATCCACTTTATTCTTAGCCAAAAATTTTAGATTTTTATTTCAAATTATGTGTTTTTTCTAATTTCATTCAATCCTGTAACTCTCTTGGAATTTTATACTAACATAATGAAAGGAATGAGGTGTATATCTCTTTTGTATTAAAATGACTTTAAAACTGACTAAATCAATCAAATATTTAATTGGCATGCAATCATGCAAGACACATTTATAATCATTATTAAAAATGAATACCCATATATTAAATATTAACAGAACCTTTAATAAATGCCAATAGTAGATTAAAATACCTCACACTGAATAAAAACCTATCAGAAAAATTATGCTGAAAACAGACCGGAAACCGCACATTTTAAGTTTCATTTACAAATGAAGATTTTCCTCCATTTGGCTTTTGCATTTAAATGTTTTTCATCACAATGCCGTTTCCTTTCAAACTTGTTCATCATCAGATCTTACAAAGCGGCACATAAAATGTGTAAAACACTGCAAAGCATTAAAGTGTGGCCAACATGCAATCACTATAGCCACACAGTACGTAGTGTTTAGGAACGTCACCTAGACAGCATTGGTCTGCGAAACCATCCTTCCCACAGAGATTAGAAGCGGAGGGACTGAGGAAACTTAAGAAGCCACACTTACTAAAACAGGTTGCTCGAAAATAGAAAGACAAAACAGCAGTTGTAATTCTGCCCACCTTGGAAAGACAGAAGATCCTAACACATAACTCCGAATCAATATGTGTGTAGTGTGATTGATCAGAACTTCTCACTCAAATTTTAAAATCGATATACAGACAGCAATCTTTCACCTGTATGGAATTCAAACTTTTTTCCAGTCTTAAAATATAAATTGTAGTTTAAAAACCAGGACAAAAAATTAGCTTTGAAGACTAACAGGTGAAACAGTGTGATATAGCAACAAGTAGGCGGAAGGCTGAAATTATATAGGTAAAGAATATCTGATAAAAATAAATCAGATGAAAAACAAAAATTACCTGCTACAGATGTCCTTTGCTTCCATACTATTTTTCTGCATTTTTAATAATCCTTCTTTCCCTCAAACTGTCATCATCACCTGAAATTCAAAATGCATGAAAATAAAAATACCAGATAACGGTAGAATAAAATACATAAATGTTAGAAGTTAAGCATCAAGAAAATAAACGTACAATCATACACAACGAGAATTCTCTAAAATGGCTTATGCACTTATAAAGCTTCAAAACAGATTTTTTTGGTTCTTTTTGGGGGGGTCAGTGAAAAAGGTTCAGGTGTGCTATGATATTGCTAAAAGCCTAACAGATAAACTTATCTGCATTCAATTAAAAAAAGCAACCAATTTAATAAGTTTCTTCCCATTTTCTTTTGGAGTCAGTATTTAAAAATATATTATGTATTTAAATAACAATGACTAAACATAATTAAAAGATAAATATATAAGAAAAAACTAGAATCAGGATAATGTGACAGCAAAATAGCTACTGAATGAAAGAACGATAGCAAGAAATAGTTTAAACTACCGCAGCGAATATATGCAAAATTCGTATGGAGATAAACAGGAAAACCCAATTCCAGCTAAAATACAGTATTCAGATTAAATTTTAAATGAAATAACCAGTATTGAAAAGGAATTATTTACATGTACGTGTTCACTTGAAAACTGAACAGATTTTTTAAGAAAAAAAATGTAAGTAGGACTTGAAGTATCAGACACTGAATTAATTTATTTCAAAATAGAAAGGTATTGAAACAAATTTAAAGTTACAAATAATGAAGGAAAACTATTTCTATATGATAAAACACTCCGAATTGTAAGTAACAAAATATTCAACAGAAACAAAAAGAAAGGTAAGAAGAAAAAAATTTCTGGAGAAGAGAAAACCATGCATACAAAAAAGCTTGTAAACCAACATGCAATAATGGAGAACATACACATAAAAAACAAATACAAGAATAGAAACTCTTTATGTCACACAAAACAAAAAGTAGCAATTGATTGAAAAATATGACAAGTAAAGAAGGATAAAATACTTTTTAAAAATAAAGTTATTGTTAACACAGGGAATAAAATGTCCAAACGAAATTTGTACGATTTGGGAAAGTGAAAATTTAATGTATTTAAACCAAAGATACACAATATTTTAACAGCAAATACAATTCCTATCTCCGATTCTTTTCACACCACAAACAACAGTAGATGTTACACCTTTTACCACTCACAAATTCAGTCCAAATCTTGCCAGAAAATGAAAATCGCTAACACACAGTCGAAGTAAAACTTTAGAAGCGGCAGTTATTACGTGAAAAAGCGAATAAAAATTACAATTAGATTAAATTATGAAGAAAAAGAAATGAAAATCTCCAAGACTAGAATCCTGGTTATTTAAATTGACCTTAAAGGAAATTAGTAGCCAAAACAAATTAAAATTTTTACTTACAGTTAATAATGTGTGCATCACGAATAAGTTTACAGAAGCAAAGCAAGATTGATAGAAACAAAAACTTTTGACAAGACTTCCATACTTAACATATACCATTAAGACCATGTAATTTAAAATGTCAGACATATAATATACGACTTCAATTTTAATACTCAGAGAATGACTCATAGTTTTAACTGTCCTAATATGACCATGGTATATACAAAGAAAAACTTAAAATAGTGAGAGGACCAATCTCACCATCTAATCAAATAAGAAATCCACAGGAATATTGTAGCAATGGAAAAATGCACTAAGGAACAATTTTTAAAACAGACATGCATCGTGAAAACTCAAAGACTCAAAAACAATACTTAAAAGACTTGTTTGTTCTGAACGTTAAGAAATAGCAAACAATTCCCTGTTTAACAAAAGACTTATTATTCATATAATCTTAACATATAACATTACCACAATAGCTCACAGGTCTGTCTCAAAGCAAAACTTTCATACAGAGATATAATCATATTACTTTAAAGAAATAGAATGGTTTCTTCCAAATACGAAGGGGACGTGCAGGCTATCTGCTATCTGCCCGAGTTCTATCCCTATTCGATAAGTGTGCGGCTTTGCATCAAATATCACTGAAACCTACGCTATTTTTTAAGTGTTCGCAATTCTTTCAGCCTGAATTGCCGACAACTTTCGTTAAATAAAATTAAAGGTACAGTTTCATGAAACAGTTTCGCAATTCCATGTACCATCATATTTTAACTAAAATTTACACAATCAAGTTGTTATCTTTTTTTCTACCAACTATAATGCAAGCAAGAAAATTTATTTCTCTATTAGTGGATTTTAACAAACTCTGTTAAAATTATGCTATTGATGTGAGAAAATTGAAAAAAATTATTTTTACAAAATTTAAAGAATAACGTATTTTATTTCTCAGAACATGCAATAACACATTTTACTTTGCAGAACATGCAAGCCATTCTTTAGCATCAATTATAGAGGCTACATTACAGAAAACGTCACTGCTTAGACAGGTAACACATGTTCATTCTCCTTTCAACACGGTTTATTGCTAAGCCGTCCCCAGTTAATACTGTACTTCACAGTAAGCACAGGGTATATATTCAATTTCAGAGATATTATCAAAGAACTTCTAAAGAATGGAATGGATCCTTTCAGATACAGAAGGGTAATGCTGGCTATCTGCCCGGGCTCTTTTCCGATTCGTGGAATGTTGTGCTCTGTGTCAAATGGCATTAAAATTCACACTATTTTAAAAAAATGTTTGGAATCACTTCAGCCTGAAGTACCCTCGTGAACTTTCGCTAAATAATACTACAGGTACAGTTTCATGAAACAATTGGGCAACTGTATTTACCACATGTATTCCATCTTCATATTTCGAATAAAAATTACAGATCACAAAGTTGTCTTTCTCTCTACTAACCAAATCCATACCATAATGCAAGTTACCAAAATTTCTTTTTTTGCCTACTACTGGATTTTAAGACATTCTGTTAGAAATATGTTATCCGTGTGAGACATAATCAAAACAATTTCTTTTGCAAAAATTAAACAATAAGATATTTAACTTGTCAGAACACACAAACCTCTTCTATTTCTACAATTAGAGAAACTATATAACTTAGAAATTCATTGATTAGACAGATATTGCCGTCATACATGTTGATTCTACTGTAAACACTGCTTATGGCTAATCGGGCAACAGCAGATACAATATTTTACTATCAGCACGGAGTAGATATTTTCATTATTTTAAAATTCATCTTTATACTCTGTGTTAGTTATTATACAAAGTGTCAGTCTACATACCACATACTTATTGATAGTCTTCTAACAATACACTTTAAAAGTTCTGTCCCCACCCCATAGAAATGGTGGGCACTTGCAACACAAAAGCGTTGGCCAGCAAAAGGCATGGAAGCGGTGATCTCCTCACAATGGAGGCAAATAACAGGTGGGCCACTGTTGCAAGCTATAAAGGGACCGGCCTGGCCTCTCTGGAATTCATAATGCGGCCCTTTTGGTATGGCAGCGAGAAAACTTAACAATTATATCATCATGGCAGCACACTTTTCTTCTTATTTAAATAACTTTTAATGCTAAAAAAATGTCCAGTTTTCTTTTACATTTCCACGTGCAATTTGAATGAATGGGGGAATTTGTTAGTGGGAAATGAATGGGGTGAACAGTCTACAAATACAAAAAACACAGAAATTTCCGTGCTGGTGTGCAAATTAAACATCAACACAAATTCACAAATTTCCCACAAAAAGACAGGATAGTCTGTGTACCTTGTATGATTTTGACATAAAATATATCCACTTTATTCTTAGCCAAAAATTTTAGATTTTTATTTCAAATTATGTGTTTTTTCTAATTTCATTCAATCCTGTAACTCTCTTGGAATTTTATACTAACATAATGAAAGGAATGAGGTGTATATCTCTTTTGTATTAAAATGACTTTAAAACTGACTAAATCAATCAAATATTTAATTGGCATGCAATCATGCAAGACACATTTATAATCATTATTAAAAATGAATACCCATATATTAAATATTAACAGAACCTTTAATAAATGCCAATAGTAGATTAAAATACCTCACACTGAATAAAAACCTATCAGAAAAATTATGCTGAAAACAGACCGGAAACCGCACATTTTAAGTTTCATTTACAAATGAAGATTTTCCTCCATTTGGCTTTTGCATTTAAATGTTTTTCATCACAATGCCGTTTCCTTTCAAACTTGTTCATCATCAAATCTTACAAAGCGGCACATAAAATGTGTAAAACACTGCAAAGCATTAAAGTGTGGCCAACATGCAATCACTATAGCCACACAGTATGTAGTGTTTAGGAACGTCACCTAGACAGCATTGGTCTGCGAAACCATCCTTCCCACAGAGATTAGAAGCGGAGGGACTGAGGAAACTTAAGAAGCCACACTTACTAAAACAGGTTGCTCGAAAATAGAAAGACAAAACAGCAGTTGTAATTCTGCCCACCTTGGAAAGACAGAAGATCCTAACACATAACTCCGAATCAATATGTGTGTAGTGTGATTGATCAGAACTTCTCACTCAAATTTTAAAATCGATATACAGACAGCAATCTTTCACCTGTATGGAATTCAAACTTTTCTCCAGTCTTAAAATATAAATTGTAGTTTAAAAACCAGGACAAAAAATTAGCTTTGAAGACTAACAGGTGAAACTGTGTGATATAGCAACAGGTAGGAGGAAGGTGTAAATTATATAGGTAAAGAATATCTGATAAAAATAAATCAGATGAAAAACAAAAATTACCTGCTACAGATGTCCTTTGCTTCCATACTACTTTTCTGCATTTTTAATAATCCTTTTTTCCCTCAAACTGTCATCATCACCTGAAATTCAAAATGCACGAAAATAAAAATACCAGATAACGGTAGAATAAAATACATAAATGTTAGAAGTTAAGCATCAAGAAAATAAACGTACAATCATACACAACGAGAATTCTCTAAAAGGGCTTATGCACTTATAAAGCTTCAAAACAGATTTTTTTGGTTCTTTTTGGGGGGGTCAGTGAAAAAGGTTCAGGTGTGCTATGATATTGCTAAAAGCCTAACAGATAAACATATCTGCATTCAATTAAAAAAAGCAACCAATTTAATAAGTTTCTTCCCATTTTCTTTTGGAGTCAGTATTTAAAAATATATTATGTATTTAAATAACAATGACTAAACATAATTAAAAGATAAATCTATAAGAAAAAACTAGAATAAGGATAATGTGACAGCAAAATAGCTACTGAATGAAAGAACGATAGCAAGAAATAGTTTAAACTACCGCAGCGAATATATGCAAAATTCGTATGGAGATAAACAGGAAAACCCAATTCCAGCTAAAATACAGTATTCAGATTAAATTTTAAATGAAATAACCAGTATTGAAAAGGAATTATTTACATGTACGTGTTCACTTGAAAACTGAACAGATTTTTTAAGAAAAAAAATGTAAGTAGGACTTGAAGTATCAGACACTGAATTAATTTATTTCAAAATAGAAAGGTATTGAAACAAATTTAAAGTTACAAATAATGAAGGAAAACTATTTCTATATGATAAAACACTCCGAATTGTAAGTAACAAAATATTCAACAGAAACAAAAAGAAAGGTAAGAAGAAAAAAATTTCTGGAGAAGAGAAAACCATGCATACAAAAAAGCTTGTAAACCAACATGCAATAATGGAGAACATACACATAAAAAACAAATACAAGAATAGAAACTCTTTATGTCACACAAAACAAAAAGTAGCAATTGATTGAAAAATATGACAAGTAAAGAAAGATAAAATACTTTTTAAAAATAAAGTTATTGTTAACACAGGGAATAAAATGTCCAAACGAAATTTGTACGATTTGGGAAAGTGAAAATTTAATGTATTTAAACCAAAGATACACAATATTTTAACAGCAAATACAATTCCTATCTCCGATTCTTTTCACACCACAAACAACAGTAGATGTTACACCTTTTACCACTCACAAATTCAGTCCAAATCTTGCCAGAAAATGAAAATCGCTAACACACTGTCGAAGTAAAACTTTAGAAGCGGCAGTTATTACGTGAAAAAGCGAATAAAAATTACAATTGGATTAAATTATGAAGAAAAAGAAATGAAAATCTCCAAGACTAGAATCCTGGTTATTTAAATTGACCTTAAAGGAAATTAGTAGCCAAAACAAATTAAAATTTTTACTTACAGTTAATAATGTGTGCATCACGAATAAGTTTACAGAAGCAAAGCAAGATTGATAGAAACAAAAACTTTTGACAAGACTTCCATACTTAACATATACCATTAAGACCATGTAATTTAAAATGTCAGACATATAATATACGACTTCAATTTTAATACCCAGAGAATGACTCATAGTTTTAACTGTCCTAATATGACCATGGTATATACAAAGAAAAACTTAAAATAGTGAGAGGACCAATCTCACCATCTAATCAAATAAGAAATCCACAGGAATATTGTAGCAATGGAAAAATGCACTAAGGAACAATTTTTAAAACAGACATGCATCGTGAAAACTCAAAGACTCAAAAACAATACTTAAAAGACTTGTTTGTTCTGAACGTTAAGAAATAGCAAACAATTCCCTGTTTAACAATAGACTTATTATTCATATAATCTTAACATATAACATTACCACAATAGCTCACAGGTCTGTCTCAAAGCAAAACTTTCATACAGAGATATAATCATATTACTTTAAAGAAATAGAATGGTTTCTTCCAAATACGAAGGGGACGTGCAGGCTATCTGCTATCTGCCCGAGTTCTATCCCTATTCGATAAGTGTGCGGCTTTGCATCAAATATCACTGAAACCTACGCTATTTTTTAAGTGTTCGCAATTCTTTCAGCCTGAATTGCCGACAACTTTCGTTAAATAAAATTAAAGGTACAGTTTCATGAAACAGTTTCGCAATTCCATGTACCATCATATTTTAACTAAAATTTACACAATCAAGTTGTTATCTTTTTTTCTACCAACTATAATGCAAGCAAGAAAATTTATTTCTCTATTAGTGGATTTTAACAAACTCTGTTAAAAATATGCTATTGATGTGAGAAAATTGAAAAAAATTATTTTTACAAAATTTAAAGAATAACGTATTTTATTTCTCAGAACATGCAATAACACATTTTACTTTGCAGAACATGCAAGCCATTCTTTAGCATCAATTATAGAGGCTACATTACAGAAAACGTCACTGCTTAGACAGGTAACACATGTTCATTCTCCTTTCAACACGGTTTATTGCTAAGCCGTCCCCAGTTAATACTGTACTTCACAGTAAGCACAGGGTATATATTCAATTTCAGAGATATTATCAAAGAACTTTTAAAGAATGGAATGGATCCTTTCAGATACAGAAGGGTAATGCTGGCTATCTGCCCGGGCTCTTTTCCGATTCGTGGAATGTTGTGCTCTGTGTCAAATGGCATTCAAATTCACACTATTTTAAAAAAATGTTTGGAATCACTTCAGCCTGAAGTACCCTCGTGAACTTTCGCTAAATAATACTACAGGTACAGTTTCATGAAACAATTGGGCAACTGTATTTACCACATGTATTCCATCTTCATATTTCGAATAAAAATTACAGATCACAAAGTTGTCTTTCTCTCTACTAACCAAATCCATACCATAATGCAAGTTACCAAAATTTCTTTTTTTGCCTACTACTGGATTTTAAGACATTCTGTTAGAAATATGTTATCCGTGTGAGACATAATCAAAACAATTTCTTTTGCAAAAATTAAACAATAAGATATTTAACTTGTCAAAACACACAAACCTCTTCTATTTCTCCAATTAGAGAAACTATATAACTTAGAAATTCATTGATTAGACAGATATTGCCGTCATACATGTTGATTCTACTGTAAACACTGCTTATGGCTAATCGGGCAACAGCAGATACAATATTTTACTATCAGCACGGAGTAGATATTTTCATTATTTTAAAATTCATCTTTATACTCTGTGTTAGTTATTATAAAAAGTGTCAGTCTATATACCACATACTTATTGATAGTCTTCTAACAATACAGTTCTGTCCCCACCCCATACAAATGGTGGGCACTTGCAACACAAAAGCGTTGGCCAGCAAAAGGCATGGAAGCGGTGATCTCCTCACAATGGAGGCAAATAACAGGTGGGCCACTGTTGCAAGCTATAAAGGGACCGGCCTGGCCTCTCTGGAATTCATAATGCGGCCCTTTCGGTATGGCAGCGAGAAAACTTAACAATTATATCATCATGGCAGCACACTTTTCTTCTTATTTAAATAACTTTTAATGCTAAAAAAAGGTCCAGTTTTCTTTTACATTTCCACGTGCAATTTGAATGAATGGGGGAATTTGTTAGTGGGAAATGAATGGGGTGAACAGTCTACAAATACAAAAAACACAGAAATTTCCGTGCTGGTGTGCAAATTAAACATCAACACAAATTCACAAATTTCCCACAAAAAGACAGGATAGTCTGTGTACCTTGTATGATTTTGACATAAAATATATCCACTTTATTCTTAGCCAAAAATTTTAGATTTTTATTTCAAATTATGTGTTTTTTCTAATTTCATTCAATCCTGTAACTCTCTTGGAATTTTATACTAACATAATGAAAGGAATGAGGTGTATATCTCTTTTGTATTAAAATGACTTTAAAACTGACTAAATCAATCAAATATTTAATTGGCATGCAATCATGCAAGACACATTTATAATCATTATTAAAAATGAATACCCATATATTAAATATTAACAGAACCTTTAATAAATGCCAATAGTAGATTAAAATACCTCACACTGAATAAAAACCTATCAGAAAAATTATGCTGAAAACAGACCGGAAACCGCACATTTTAAGTTTCATTTACAAATGAAGATTTTCCTCCATTTGGCTTTTGCATTTAAATGTTTTTCATCACAATGCCGTTTCCTTTCAAACTTGTTCATCATCAGATCTTACAAAGCGGCACATAAAATGTGTAAAACACTGCAAAGCATTAAAGTGTGGCCAACATGCAATCACTATAGCCACACAGTACGTAGTGTTTAGGAACGTCACCTAGACAGCATTGGTCTGCGAAACCATCCTTCCCACAGAGATTAGAAGCGGAGGGACTGAGGAAACTTAAGAAGCCACACTTACTAAAACAGGTTGCTCGAAAATAGAAAGACAAAACAGCAGTTGTAATTCTGCCCACCTTGGAAAGACAGAAGATCCTAACACATAACTCCGAATCAATATGTGTGTAGTGTGATTGATCAGAACTTTTATCTCCCTCAAATTTTAAAATCGATATACAGACAGCAATCTTTCACCTGTATGGAATTCAAACTTTTTTCCAGTCTTAAAATATAAATTGTAGTTTAAAAACCAGGACAAAAAATTAGCTTTGAAGACTAACAGGTGAAACAGTGTGATATAGCAACAAGTAGGCGGAAGGCTGAAATTATATAGGTAAAGAATATCTGATAAAAATAAATCAGATGAAAAACAAAAATTACCTGCTACAGATGTCCTTTGCTTCCATACTATTTTTCTGCATTTTTAATAATCCTTTTTTCCCTCAAACTGTCATCATCACCTGAAATTCAAAATGCATGAAAATAAAAATACCAGATAACGGTAGAATAAAATACATAAATGTTAGAAGTTAAGCATCAAGAAAATAAACGTACAATCATACACAACGAGAATTCTCTAAAATGGCTTATGCACTTATAAAGCTTCAAAACAGATTTTTTTGGTTCTTTTTGGGGGGGTCAGTGAAAAAGGTTCAGGTGTGCTATGATATTGCTAAAAGCCTAACAGATAAACATATCTGCATTCAATTAAAAAAACCAACCAATTTAATAAGTTTCTTCCCATTTTCTTTTGGAGTCAGTATTTAAAAATATATTATGTATTTAAATAACAATGACTAAACATAATTAAAAGATAAATCTATAAGAAAAAACTAGAATCAGGATAATGTGACAGCAAAATAGCTACTGAATGAAAGAACGATAGCAAGAAATAGTTTAAACTACCGCAGCGAATATATGCAAAATTCGTATGGAGATAAACAGGAAAACCCAATTCCAGCTAAAATACAGTATTCAGATTAAATTTTAAATGAAATAAACAGTATTGAAAAGGAATTATTTACATGTACGTGTTCACTTGAAAACTGAACAGATTTTTTAAGAAAAAAAATGTAAGTAGGACTTGAAGTATCAGACACTGAATTAATTTATTTCAAAATAGAAAGGTATTGAAACAAATTTAAAGTTACAAAAAATGAAGGAAAACTATTTCTATATGATAAAACACTCCGAATTGTAAGTAACAAAATATTCAACAGAAACAAAAAGAAAGGTAAGAAGAAAAAAATTTCTGGAGAAGAGAAAACCATGCATACAAAAAAGCTTGTAAACCAACATGCAATAATGGAGAACATACACATAAAAAACAAATACAAGAATAGAAACTCTTTATGTCACACAAAACAAAAAGTAGCAATTGATTGAAAAATATGACAAGTAAAGAAAGCTAAAATACTTTTTAAAAATAAAGTTATTGTTAAAACAGGGAATAAAATGTCCAAACGAAATTTGTACGATTTGGGAAAGTGAAAATTTAATGTATTTAAACCAAAGATACACAATATTTTAACAGCAAATACAATTCCTATCTCCGATTCTTTTCACACCACAAACAACAGTAGATGTTACACCTTTTACCACTCACAAATTCAGTCCAAATCTTGCCAGAAAATGAAAATCGCTAACACACTGTCGAAGTAAAACTTTAGAAGCGGCAGTTATTACGTGAAAAAGCGAATAAAAATTACAATTAGATTAAATTATGAAGAAAAAGAAATGAAAATCTCCAAGACTAGAATCCTGGTTATTTAAATTGACCTTAAAGGAAATTAGTAGCCAAAACAAATTAAAATTTTTACTTACAGTTAATAGTGTGTGCATCACGAATAAGTTTACAGAAGCAAAGCAAGATTGATAGAAACAAAAACTTTTGACAAGACTTCCATACTTAACATATACCATTAAGACCATGTAATTTAAAATGTCAGGCATGTAATATACGACTTCAATTTTAATACTCAGAGAATGACTCATAGTTTTAACTGTCCTAATATGACCATGGTACATACAAAGAAAAACTTAAAATAGTGAGAGGACCAATCTCACCATCTAATCAAATAAGAAATCCACAGGAATATTGTAGCAATGGAAAAATGCACTAAGGAACAATTTTTAAAACAGACATGCATCGTGAAAACTCAAAGACTCAAGTCAACAATACTTAAAAGACTTGTTTGTTCTGAACGTTAAGAAATAGCAAACAATTCCCTGTTTAACAAAAGACTTATTATTCATATAATCTTAACATATAACATTACCACAATAGCTCACAGGTCTGTCTCAAAGCAAAACTTTCATACAGAGATATAATCATATTACTTTAAAGAAATAGAATGGTTTTTTCCAAAGACGAAGGGGACGTGCAGGCTATCTGCTATCTGCCCGAGTTCTATCCCTATTCGATAAGTGTGCGGCTTTGCATCAAATATCACTGAAACCTACGCTATTTTTTAAGTCTTCACAATCCTTTCAGCCAGAATTGCCGACAACTTTCGTTAAATAAAATTAAAGGTACAGTTTCATGAAACAGTTTCGCAATTCCATGTACCATCATATTTTAACTAAAATTTACACAATCAAGTTGTTATCTTTTTTTCTACCAACCATAATGCAAGCAAGAAAATTTATTTCTCTATTAGTGGATTTTAACAAACTCTGTTAAAAATATGCTACTGATGTGAGAAAATTGAAAAAAATTATTTTTACAAAATTTAAAGAATAACGTATTTTATTTCTCAGAACATGCAATAACACATTTTACTTCGCAGAACATGCAAGCCATTCTTTAGCATCAATTATAGAGGCTACATTACAGAAAACGTCACTGCTTAGACAGGTAACACATGTTCACTCTCCTTTCAACACGGTTTATTGCTAAGCCGTCCCCAGTTAATACTGTACTTCACAGTAAGCACAGGGTATATATTCAATTTCAGAGATATTATCAAAGAACTTTTAAAGAATGGAATGGATCCTTTCAGATACAGAAGGGTAATGCTGGCTATCTGCCCGGGCTCTTTTCCGATTCGTGGAATGTTGTGCTCTGTGTCAAATGGCATTAAAATTCACACTATTTTAAAAAAATGTTTGGAATCACTTCAGCCTGAAGTACCCTCGTGAACTTTCGCTAAATAATACTACAGGTACAGTTTCATGAAACAATTGGGCAACTGTATTTACCACATGTATTCCATCTTCATATTTCGAATAAAAATTACAGATCACAAAGTTGTCTTTCTCTCTACTAACCAAATCCATACCATAATGCAAGTTACCAAAATTTCTTTTTTTGCCTACTACTGGATTTTAAGACATTCTGGTAGAAATATGTTATCCGTGTGAGACATAATCAAAACAATTTCTTTTGCAAAAATTAAACAATAAGATATTTAACTTGTCAGAACACACAAACCTCTTCTATTTCTACAATTAGAGAAACTATATAACTTAGAAATTCATTGATTAGACAGATATTGCCGTCATACATGTTGATTCTACTGTAAACACTGCTTATGGCTAATCGGGCAACAGCAGATACAATACTTTACTATCAGCATGGAGTAGATATTTTCATTATTTTAAAATTCATCTTTATACTCTGTGTTAGTTATTATAAAAAGTGTCAGTCTACATACCACATACTTATTGATAGTCTTCTAACAATACACTTTAAAAGTTCTGTCCCCACCCCATAGAAATGGTGGGCACTTGCAACACAAAAGCGTTGGCCAGCAAAAGGCATGGAAGCGGTGATCTCCTCACAATGGAGGCAAATAACAGGTGGGCCACTGTTGCAAGCTATAAAGGGACCGGCCTGGCCTCTCTGGAATTCATAATGCGGCCCTTTCGGTATGGCGGCGAGAAAACTTAACAATTATATCATCATGGCAGCACACTTTTCTTCTTATTTAAATAACTTTTAATGCTAAAAAAATGTCCAGTTTTCTTTTACATTTCCACGTGCAATTTGAATGAATGGGGGAATTTGTTAGTGGGAAATGAATGGGGTGAACAGTCTACAAATACAAAAAACACAGAAATTTCCGTGCTGGTGTGCAAATTAAACATCAACACAAATTCACAAATTTCCCACAAAAAGACAGGATAGTCTGTGTACCTTGTATGATTTTGACATAAAATATATCCACTTTATTCTTAGCCAAAAATTTTAGATTTTTATTTCAAATTATGTGTTTTTTCTAATTTCATTCAATCCTGTAACTCTCTTGGAATTTTATACTAACATAATGAAAAGAATGAGGAGTATATCTCCTTTGTATTAAAATGATTTTAAAACTGACTAAATCAATCAAAGATTTAATTGGCATGCAATCATGCAAGACACATTTATAATCATTATTAAAAATGAATACCCATATATTAAATATTAACAGAACCTTTATTAAATGCCAATAGTAGATTAAAATACCTCACACTGAATAAAAACCTATCAGAAAAATTATGCCGAAAACAGACCGGAAACCGCACATTTTAAGTTTCATTAACAGATGAAGATTTTCCTCCATTTGGCTTTTGCATTTAAATGTTTTTCATCACAATGCCGTTTCCTTTCAAACTTGTTCATCATCAGATCTTACAAAGTGGCACATAAAATGTGTAAAACTGCAAAGCATTAAAGTGTGGCCAACATGCAATCACTATAGCCACACAGTATGTAGTGTTTAGGAACGTCACCTAGACAGCATTGGTCTGCGAAACCATCCTTGCCACCGAGATTAGAAGCGGAGGGACTGAGGAAACTTAAGAAGCCACACTTACTAAAACAGGTTGCTCGAAAATAGAAAGACAAAACAGCAGTTGTAATTCTGCCCCCCTTGGAAAGACAGAAGATCCTAACACATAACTCTGAATCAATATGCGTGTAGTGTGATTGATCAGAACTTTTATCTCCCTCAAATTTTAAAATCGATATACAGACAGCAATCTTCACCTGTATGGAATTCAAACTTTTTTCCAGTCTTAAAATATAAATTGTAGTTTAAAAACCAGGACAAAAAATTAGCTTTGAAGACTAACAGGTGAAACTGTGTGATATAGCAACAGGTAGGAGGAAGGTGTAAATTATATAGGTAAAGAATATCTGATAAAAATAAATCAGATGAAAAACAAAAATTACCTGCTACAGATGTCCTTTGCTTCCATACTACTTTTCTGCATTTTTAATAATCCTTTTTTCCCTCAAACTGTCATCATCACCTGAAATTCAAAATGCACGAAAATAAAAATACCAGATAACGGTAGAATAAAATACATAAATGTTAGAAGTTAAGCATCAAGAAAATAAACGTACAATCATACACAACGAGAATTCTCTAAAAGGGCTTATGCACTTATAAAGCTTCAAAACAGATTTTTTTGGTTCTTTTTGGGGGGGTCAGTGAAAAAGGTTCAGGTGTGCTATGATATTGCTAAAAGCCTAACAGATAAACATATCTGCATTCAATTAAAAAAAGCAACCAATTTAATAAGTTTCTTCCCATTTTCTTTTGGAGTCAGTATTTAAAAATATATTATGTATTTAAATAACAATGACTAAACATAATTAAAAGATAAATATATAAGAAAAAACTAGAATCAGGATAATGTGACAGCAAAATAGCTACTGAATGAAAGAACGATAGCAAGAAATAGTTTAAACTACCGCAGCGAATATATGCAAAATTCGTATGGAGATAAACAGGAAAACCCAATTCCAGCTAAAATACAGTATTCAGATTAAATTTTAAATGAAATAAACAGTATTGAAAAGGAATTATTTACATGTACGTGTTCACTTGAAAACTGAACAGATGTTTTAAGAAAAAAAATGTAAGTAGGACTTGAAGTATCAGACACTGAATTAATTTATTTCAAAATTGAAAGGTATTGAAACAAATTTAAAGTTACAAATAATGAAGGAAAACTATTTCTATATGATAAAACACTCCGAATTGTAAGTAACAAAATATTCAACAGAAACAAAAAGAAAGGTAAGAAGAAAAAAATTTCTGGAGAAGAGAAAACCATGCATACAAAAAAGCTTGTAAACCAACATGCAATAATGGAGAACATACACATAAAAAACAAATACAAGAATAGAAACTCTTTATGTCACACAAAACAAAAAGTAGCAATTGATTGAAAAATATGACAAGTAAAGAAAGCTAAAATACTTTTTAAAAATAAAGTTATTGTTAAAACAGGGAATAAAATGTCCAAACGAAATTTGTACGATTTGGGAAAGTGAAAATTTAATGTATTTAAACCAAAGATACACAATATTTTAACAGCAAATACAATTCCTATCTCCGATTCTTTTCACACCACAAACAACAGTAGATGTTACACCTTTTACCACTCACAAATTCAGTCCAAATCTTGCCAGAAAATGAAAATCGCTAACACACTGTCGAAGTAAAACTTTAGAAGCGGCAGTTATTACGTGAAAAAGCGAATAAAAATTACAATTAGATTAAATTATGAAGAAAAAGAAATGAAAATCTCCAAGACTAGAATCCTGGTTATTTAAATTGACCTTAAAGGAAATTAGTAGCCAAAACAAATTAAAATTTTTACTTACAGTTAATAGTGTGTGCATCACGAATAAGTTTACAGAAGCAAAGCAAGATTGATAGAAACAAAAACTTTTGACAAGACTTCCATACTTAACATATACCATTAAGACCATGTAATTTAAAATGTCAGGCATGTAATATACGACTTCAATTTTAATACTCAGAGAATGACTCATAGTTTTAACTGTCCTAATATGACCATGGTACATACAAAGAAAAACTTAAAATAGTGAGAGGACCAATCTCACCATCTAATCAAATAAGAAATCCACAGGAATATTGTAGCAATGGAAAAATGCACTAAGGAACAATTTTTAAAACAGACATGCATCGTGAAAACTCAAAGACTCAAGTCAACAATACTTAAAAGACTTGTTTGTTCTGAACGATAAGAAATAGCAAACAATTCCGTGTTTAACAAAAGACTTATTATTCATATAATCTTAACCCAACATATAACATTACCACAACAGCTCACAGGTCTGTCTCAAAGCAAAACTTTCATGCAGAGATATAATCATATTACTTTAAAGAAATAGAATGGTTTCTTCCAAATACGAAGGGGACGTGCAGGCTATCTGCTATCTGCCCGAGTTCTATCCCTATTCGATAAGTGTGCGGCTTTGCATCAAATATCACTGAAACCTACGCTATTTTTTAAGTGTTCACAATCCTTTCAGCCAGAATTGCCGACAACTTTCGTTAAATAAAATTAAAGGTACAGTTTCATGAAACAGTTTCGCAATTCCATGTACCATCATATTTTAACTAAAATTTACACAATCAAGTTGTTATCTTTTTTTCTACCAACCATAATGCAAGCAAGAAAATTTATTTCTCTATTAGTGGATTTTAACAAACTCTGTTAAAAATATGCTACTGATGTGAGAAAATTGAAAAAAATTATTTTTACAAAATTTAAAGAATAACGTATTTTATTTCTCAGAACATGCAATAACACATTTTACTTCGCAGAACATGCAAGCCATTCTTTAGCATCGATTATAGAGGCTACATTACAGAAAACGTCACTGCTTAGACAGGTAACACATGTTCACTCTCCTTTCAACACGGTTTATTGCTAAGCCGTCCCCAGTTAATACTGTACTTCACAGTAAGCACAGGGTATATATTCAATTTCAGAGATATTATCAAAGAACTTTTAAAGAATGGAATGGATCCTTTCAGATACAGAAGGGTAATGCTGGCTATCTGCCCGGGCTCTTTTCCGATTCGTGGAATGTTGTGCTCTGTGTCAAATGGCATTAAAATTCACACTATTTTAAAAAAATGTTTGGAATCACTTCAGCCTGAAGTACCCTCGTGAACTTTCGCTAAATAATACTACAGGTACAGTTTCATGAAACAATTGGGCAACTGTATTTACCACATGTATTCCATCTTCATATTTCGAATAAAAATTACAGATCACAAAGTTGTCTTTCTCTCTACTAACCAAATCCATACCATAATGCAAGTTACCAAAATTTCTTTTTTTGCCTACTACTGGATTTTAAGACATTCTGTTAGAAATATGTTATCCGTGTGAGACATAATCAAAACAATTTCTTTTGCAAAAATTAAACAATAAGATATTTAACTTGTCAGAACACACAAACCTCTTCTATTTCTACAATTAGAGAAACTATACAACTTAGAAATTCATTGATTAGACAGATATTGCCGTCATACATGTTGATTCTACTGTAAACACTGCTTATGGCTAATCGGGCAACAGCAGATACAATATTTTACTATCAGCACGGAGTAGATATTTTCATTATTTTAAAATTCATCTTTATACTCTGTGTTAGTTATTATAAAAAGTGTCAGTCTACATACCACATACTTATTGATAGTCTTCTAACAATACAGTTCTGTCCCCACCCCATACAAATGGTGGGCACTTGCAACACAAAAGCGTTGGCCAGCAAAAGGCATGGAAGCGGTGATCTCCTCACAATGGAGGCAAATAACAGGTGGGCCACTGTTGCAAGCTATAAAGGGACCGGCCTGGCCTCTCTGGAATTCATAATGCGGCCCTTTCGGTATGGCAGCGAGAAAACTTAACAATTATATCATCATGGCAGCACACTTTTCTTCTTATTTAAATAACTTTTAATGCTAAAAAAATGTCCAGTTTTCTTTTACATTTCCACGTGCAATTTGAATGAATGGGGGAATTTGTTAGTGGGAAATGAATGGGGTGAACAGTCTACAAATACAAAAAACACAGAAATTTCCGTGCTGGTGTGCAAATTAAACATCAACACAAATTCACAAATTTCCCACAAAAAGACAGGATAGTCTGTGTACCTTGTATGATTTTGACATAAAATATATCCACTTTATTCTTAGCCAAAAATTTTAGATTTTTATTTCAAATTATGTGTTTTTTCTAATTTCATTCAATCCTGTAACTCTCTTGGAATTTTATACTAACATAATGAAAAGAATGAGGAGTATATCTCCTTTGTATTAAAATGATTTTAAAACTGACTAAATCAATCAAAGATTTAATTGGCATGCAATCATGCAAGACACATTTATAATCATTATTAAAAATGAATACCCATATATTAAATATTAACAGAACCTTTAATAAATGCCAATAGTAGATTAAAATACCTCACACTGAATAAAAACCTATCAGAAAAATTATGCCGAAAACAGACCGGAAACCGCACATTTTAAGTTTCATTAACAGATGAAGATTTTCCTCCATTTGGCTTTTGCATTTAAATGTTTTTCATCACAATGCCGTTTCCTTTCAAACTTGTTCATCATCAGATCTTACAAAGTGGCACATAAAATGTGTAAAACTGCAAAGCATTAAAGTGTGGCCAACATGCAATCACTATAGCCACACAGTATGTAGTGTTTAGGAACGTCACCTAGACAGCATTGGTCTGCGAAACCATCCTTGCCACCGAGATTAGAAGCGGAGGGACTGAGGAAACTTAAGAAGCCACACTTACTAAAACAGGTTGCTCGAAAATAGAAAGACAAAACAGCAGTTGTAATTCTGCCCCCCTTGGAAAGACAGAAGATCCTAACACATAACTCTGAATCAATATGCATGTAGTGTGATTGATCAGAACTTTTATCTCCCTCAAATTTTAAAATCGATATACAGACAGCAATCTTCACCTGTATGGAATTCAAACTTTTTTCCAGTCTTAAAATATAAATTGTAGTTTAAAAACCAGGACAAAAAATTAGCTTTGAAGACTAACAGGTGAAACTGTGTGATATAGCAACAGGTAGGAGGAAGGTGTAAATTATATAGGTAAAGAATATCTGATAAAAATAAATCAGATGAAAAACAAAAATTACCTGCTACAGATGTCCTTTGCTTCCATACTACTTTTCTGCATTTTTAATAATCCTTTTTTCCCTCAAACTGTCATCATCACCTGAAATTCAAAATGCACGAAAATAAAAATACCAGATAACGGTAGAATAAAATACATAAATGTTAGAAGTTAAGCATCAAGAAAATAAACGTACAATCATACACAACGAGAATTCTCTAAAATGGCTTATGCACTTATAAAGCTTCAAAACAGATTTTTTTGGTTCTTTTTGGGGGGGTCAGTGAAAAAGGTTCAGGTGTGCTAGGATATTGCTAAAAGCCTAACAGATAAACATATCTGCATTCAATTAAAAAAAGCAACCAATTTAATAAGTTTCTTCCCATTTTCTTTTGGAGTCAGTATTTAAAAATATATTATGTATTTAAATAACAATGACTAAACATAATTAAAAGATAAATCTATAAGAAAAAACTAGAATCAGGATAATGTGACAGCAAAATAGCTACTGAATGAAAGAACGATAGCAAGAAATAGTTTAAACTACCGCAGCGAATATATGCAAAATTCGTATGGAGATAAACAGGAAAACCCAATTCCAGCTAAAATACAGTATTCAGATTAAATTTTAAATGAAATAAACAGTATTGAAAAGGAATTATTTACATGTACGTGTTCACTTGAAAACTGAACAGATTTTTTAAGAAAAAAAATGTAAGTAGGACTTGAAGTATCAGACACTGAATTAATTTATTTCAAAATAGAAAGGTATTGAAACAAATTTAAAGTTACAAAAAATGAAGGAAAACTATTTCTATATGATAAAACACTCCGAATTGTAAGTAACAAAATATTCAACAGAAACAAAAAGAAAGGTAAGAAGAAAAAAATTTCTGGAGAAGAGAAAACCATGCATACAAAAAAGCTTGTAAACCAACATGCAATAATGGAGAACATACACATAAAAAACAAATACAAGAATAGAAACTCTTTATGTCACACAAAACAAAAAGTAGCAATTGATTGAAAAATATGACAAGTAAAGAAAGCTAAAATACTTTTTAAAAATAAAGTTATTGTTAAAACAGGGAATAAAATGTCCAAACGAAATTTGTACGATTTGGGAAAGTGAAAATTTAATGTATTTAAACCAAAGATACACAATATTTTAACAGCAAATACAATTCCTATCTCCGATTCTTTTCACACCACAAACAACAGTAGATGTTACACCTTTTACCACTCACAAATTCAGTCCAAATCTTGCCAGAAAATGAAAATCGCTAACACACTGTCGAAGTAAAACTTTAGAAGCGGCAGTTATTACGTGAAAAAGCGAATAAAAATTACAATTAGATTAAATTATGAAGAAAAAGAAATGAAAATCTCCAAGACTAGAATCCTGGTTATTTAAATTGACCTTAAAGGAAATTAGTAGCCAAAACAAATTAAAATTTTTACTTACAGTTAATAGTGTGTGCATCACGAATAAGTTTACAGAAGCAAAGCAAGATTGATAGAAACAAAAACTTTTGACAAGACTTCCATACTTAACATATACCATTAAGACCATGTAATTTAAAATGTCAGGCATGTAATATACGACTTCAATTTTAATACTCAGAGAATGACTCATAGTTTTAACTGTCCTAATATGACCATGGTACATACAAAGAAAAACTTAAAATAGTGAGAGGACCAATCTCACCATCTAATCAAATAAGAAATCCACAGGAATATTGTAGCAATGGAAAAATGCACTAAGGAACAATTTTTAAAACAGACATGCATCGTGAAAACTCAAAGACTCAAGTCAACAATACTTAAAAGACTTGTTTGTTCTGAACGTTAAGAAATAGCAAACAATTCCCTGTTTAACAAAAGACTTATTATTCATATAATCTTAACATATAACATTACCACAATAGCTCACAGGTCTGTCTCAAAGCAAAACTTTCATACAGAGATATAATCAATATAATCATATTACTTTAAAGAAATAGAATGGTTTCTTCCAAATACGAAGGGGACGTGCAGGCTATCTGCTATCTGCCCGAGTTCTATCCCTATTCGATAAGTGTGCGGCTTTGCATCAAATATCACTGAAACCTACGCTATTTTTTAAGTGTTCACAATCCTTTCAGCCAGAATTGCCGACAACTTTCGTTAAATAAAATTAAAGGTACAGTTTCATGAAACAGTTTCGCAATTCCATGTACCATCATATTTTAACTAAAATTTACACAATCAAGTTGTTATCTTTTTTTCTACCAACCATAATGCAAGCAAGAAAATTTATTTCTCTATTAGTGGATTTTAACAAACTCTGTTAAAAATATGCTACTGATGTGAGAAAATTGAAACAAATTATTTTTACAAAATTTAAAGAATAACGTATTTTATTTCTCAGAACATGCAATAACACATTTTACTTCGCAGAACATGCAAGCCATTCTTTAGCATCAATTATAGAGGCTACATTACAGAAAACGTCACTGCTTAGAAAGGTAAGACATGTTCACTCTCCTTTCAACACGGTTTATTGCTAAGCCGTCCCCAGTTAATACTGTACTTCACAGTAAGCACAGGGTATATATTCAATCTCAGAGATATTATCAAAGAACTTTTAAAGAATGGAATGGATCCTTTCAGATACAGAAGGGTAATGCTGGCTATCTGCCCGGGCTCTTTTCCGATTCGTGGAATGTTGTGCTCTGTGTCAAATGGCATTAAAATTCACACTATTTTAAAAAAATGTTTGGAATCACTTCAGCCTGAAGTACCCTCGTGAACTTTCGCTAAATAATACTACAGGTACAGTTTCATGAAACAATTGGGCAACTGTATTTACCACATGTATTCCATCTTCATATTTCGAATAAAAATTACAGATCACAAAGTTGTCTTTCTCTCTACTAACCAAATCCATACCATAATGCAAGTTACCAAAATTTCTTTTTTTGCCTACTACTGGATTTTAAGACATTCTGTTAGAAATATGTTATCCGTGTGAGACATAATCAAAACAATTTCTTTTGCAAAAATTAAACAATAAGATATTTAACTTGTCAGAACACACAAACCTCTTCTATTTCTACAATTAGAGAAACTATATAACTTAGAAATTCATTGATTAGACAGATATTGCCGTCATACATGTTGATTCTACTGTAAACACTGCTTATGGCTAATCGGGCAACAGCAGATACAATATTTTACTATCAGCACGGAGTAGATATTTTCATTATTTTAAAATTCATCTTTATACTCTGTGTTAGTTATTATAAAAAGTGTCAGTCTACATACCACATACTTATTGATAGTCTTCTAACAATACACTTTAAAAGTTCTGTCCCCACCCCATAGAAATGGTGGGCACTTGCAACACAAAAGCGTTGGCCAGCAAAAGGCATGGAAGCGGTGATCTCCTCACAATGGAGGCAAATAACAGGTGGGCCACTGTTGCAAGCTATAAAGGGACCGGCCTGGCCTCTCTGGAATTCATAATGCGGCCCTTTCGGTATGGCAGCGAGAAAACTTAACAATTATATCATCATGGCAGCACACTTTTCTTCTTATTTAAATAACTTTTAATGCTAAAAAAATGTCCAGTTTTCTTTTACATTTCCACGTGCAATTTGAATGAATGGGGGAATTTGTTAGTGGGAAATGAATGGGGTGAACAGTCTACAAATACAAAAAACACAGAAATTTCCGTGCTGGTGTGCAAATTAAACATCAACACAAATTCACAAATTTCCCACAAAAAGACAGGATAGTCTGTGTACCTTGTATGATTTTGACATAAAATATATCCACTTTATTCTTAGCCAAAAATTTTAGATTTTTATTTCAAATTATGTGTTTTTTCTAATTTCATTCAATCCTGCAACTCTCTTGGAATTTTATACTAACATAATGAAAAGAATGAGGAGTATATCTCCTTTGTATTAAAATGATTTTAAAACTGACTAAATCAATCAAAGATTTAATTGGCATGCAATCATGCAAGACACATTTATAATCATTATTAAAAATGAATACCCATATATTAAATATTAACAGAACCTTTAATAAATGCCAATAGTAGATTAAAATACCTCACACTGAATAAAAACCTATCAGAAAAATTATGCCGAAAACAGACCGGAAACCGCACATTTTAAGTTTCATTAACAGATGAAGATTTTCCTCCATTTGGCTTTTGCATTTAAATGTTTTTCATCACAATGCCGTTTCCTTTCAAACTTGTTCATCATCAGATCTTACAAAGTGGCACATAAAATGTGTAAAACTGCAAAGCATTAAAGTGTGGCCAACATGCAATCACTATAGCCACACAGTATGTAGTGTTTAGGAACGTCACCTAGACAGCATTGGTCTGCGAAACCATCCTTGCCACCGAGATTAGAAGCGGAGGGACTGAGGAAACTTAAGAAGCCACACTTACTAAAACAGGTTGCTCGAAAATAGAAAGACAAAACAGCAGTTGTAATTCTGCCCCCCTTGGAAAGACAGAAGATCCTAACACATAACTCTGAATCAATATGCGTGTAGTGTGATTGATCAGAACTTTTATCTCCCTCAAATTTTAAAATCGATATACAGACAGCAATCTTCACCTGTATGGAATTCAAACTTTTTTCCAGTCTTAAAATATAAATTGTAGTTTAAAAACCAGGACAAAAAATTAGCTTTGAAGACTAACAGGTGAAACTGTGTGATATAGCAACAGGTAGGAGGAAGGTGTAAATTATATAGGTAAAGAATATCTGATAAAAATAAATCAGATGAAAAACAAAAATTACCTGCTACAGATGTCCTTTGCTTCCATACTACTTTTCTGCATTTTTAATAATCCTTTTTTCCCTCAAACTGTCATCATCACCTGAAATTCAAAATGCACGAAAATAAAAATACCAGATAACGGTAGAATAAAATACATAAATGTTAGAAGTTAAGCATCAAGAAAATAAACATACAATCATACACAACGAGAATTCTCTAAAAGGGCTTATGCACTTATAAAGCTTCAAAACAGATTTTTTTGGTTCTTTTTGGGGGGGTCAGTGAAAAAGGTTCAGGTGTGCTATGATATTGCTAAAAGCCTAACAGATAAACATATCTGCATTCAATTAAAAAAAGCAACCAATTTAATAAGTTTCTTCCCATTTTCTTTTGGAGTCAGTATTTAAAAATATATTATGTATTTAAATAACAATGACTAAACATAATTAAAAGATAAATATATAAGAAAAAACTAGAATCAGGATAATGTGACAGCAAAATAGCTACTGAATGAAAGAACGATAGCAAGAAATAGTTTAAACTACCGCAGCGAATATATGCAAAATTCGTATGGAGATAAACAGGAAAACCCAATTCCAGCTAAAATACAGTATTCAGATTAAATTTTAAATGAAATAAACAGTATTGAAAAGGAATTATTTACATGTACGTGTTCACTTGAAAACTGAACAGATTTTTTAAGAAAAAAAATGTAAGTAGGACTTGAAGTATCAGACACTGAATTAATTTATTTCAAAATAGAAAGGTATTGAAACAAATTTAAAGTTACAAATAATGAAGGAAAACTATTTCTATATGATAAAACACTCCGAATTGTAAGTAACAAAATATTCAACAGAAACAAAAAGAAAGGTAAGAAGAAAAAAATTTCTGGAGAAGAGAAAACCATGCATACAAAAAAGCTTGTAAACCAACATGCAATAATGGAGAACATACACATAAAAAACAAATACAAGAATAGAAACTCTTTATGTCACACAAAACAAAAAGTAGCAATTGATTGAAAAATATGACAAGTAAAGAAAGCTAAAATACTTTTTAAAAATAAAGTTATTGTTAAAACAGGGAATAAAATGTCCAAACGAAATTTGTACGATTTGGGAAAGTGAAAATTTAATGTATTTAAACCAAAGATACACAATATTTTAACAGCAAATACAATTCCTATCTCCGATTCTTTTCACACCACAAACAACAGTAGATGTTACACCTTTTACCACTCACAAATTCAGTCCAAATCTTGCCAGAAAATGAAAATCGCTAACACACTGTCGAAGTAAAACTTTAGAAGCGGCAGTTATTACGTGAAAAAGCGAATAAAAATTACAATTAGATTAAATAATGAAGAAAAAGAAATGAAAATCTCCAAGACTAGAATCCTGGTTATTTAAATTGACCTTAAAGGAAATTAGTAGCCAAAACAAATTAAAATTTTTACTTACAGTTAATAGTGTGTGCATCACGAATAAGTTTACAGAAGCAAAGCAAGATTGATAGAAACAAAAACTTTTGACAAGACTTCCATACTTAACATATACCATTAAGACCATGTAATTTAAAATGTCAGGCATGTAATATACGACTTCAATTTTAATACTCAGAGAATGACTCATAGTTTTAACTGTCCTAATATGACCATGGTACATACAAAGAAAAACTTAAAATAGTGAGAGGACCAATCTCACCATCTAATCAAATAAGAAATCCACAGGAATATTGTCACAATGGAAAAATGCACTAAGGAACAATTTTTAAAACAGACATGCATCGTGAAAACTCAAAGACTCAAGTCAACAATACTTAAAAGACTTGTTTGTTCTGAACGTTAAGAAATAGCAAACAATTCCCTGTTTAACAAAAGACTTATTATTCATATAATCTTAACATATAACATTACCACAATAGCTCACAGGTCTGTCTCAAAGCAAAACTTTCATACAGAGATATAATCATATTACTTTAAAGAAATAGAATGGTTTCTTCCAAATACAAAGGGGACGTGCAGGCTATCTGCTATCTGCCCGAGTTCTATCCCTATTCGATAAGTGTGCGGCTTTGCATCAAATATCACTGAAACCTACGCTATTTTTTAAGTGTTCACAATCCTTTCAGCCAGAATTGCCGACAACTTTCGTTAAATAAAATTAAAGGTACAGTTTCATGAAACAGTTTCGCAATTCCATGTACCATCATATTTTAACTAAAATTTACACAATCAAGTTGTTATCTTTTTTTCTACCAACCATAATGCAAGCAAGAAAATTTATTTCTCTATTAGTGGATTTTAACAAACTCTGTTAAAAATATGCTATTGATGTGAGAAAATTGAAAAAAATTATTTTTACAAAATTTAAAGAATAACGTATTTTATTTCTCAGAACATGCAATAACACATTTTACTTCGCAGAACATGCAAGCCATTCTTTAGCATCAATTATAGAGGCTACATTACAGAAAACGTCACTGCTTAGACAGGTAACACATGTTCACTCTCCTTTCAACACGGTTTATTGCTAAGCCGTCCCCAGTTAATACTGTACTTCACAGTAAGCACAGGGTATATATTCAATTTCAGAGATATTATCAAAGAACTTTTAAAGAATGGAATGGATCCTTTCAGATACAGAAGGGTAATGCTGGCTATCTGCCCGGGCTCTTTTCCGATTCGTGGAATGTTGTGCTCTGTGTCAAATGGCATTAAAATTCACACTATTTTAAAAAAATGTTTGGAATTACTTCAGCCTGAAGTACCCTCGTGAACTTTCGCTAAATAATACTACAGGTACAGTTTCATGAAACAATTGGGCAACTGTATTTACCACATGTATTCCATCTTCATATTTCGAATAAAAATTACAGATCACAAAGTTGTCTTTCTCTCTACTAACCAAATCCATACCATAATGCAAGTTACCAAAATTTCTTTTTTTGCCTACTACTGGATTTTAAGACATTCTGTTAGAAATATGTTATCCGTGTGAGACATAATCAAAACAATTTCTTTTGCAAAAATTAAACAATAAGATATTTAACTTGTCAGAACACACAAACCTCTTCTATTTCTACAATTAGAGAAACTATATAACTTAGAAATTCATTGTTTAGACAGATATTGCCGTCATACATGTTGATTCTACTGTAAACACTGCTTATGGCTAATCGGGCAACAGCAGATACAATATTTTACTATCAGCACGGAGTAGATATTTTCATTATTTTAAAATTCATCTTTATACTCTGTGTTAGTTATTATAAAAAGTGTCAGTCTACATACCACATACTTATTGATAGTCTTCTAACAATACAGTTCTGTCCCCACCCCATACAAATGGTGGGCACTTGCAACACAAAAGCGTTGGCCAGCAAAAGGCATGGAAGCGGTGATCTCCTCACAATGGAGGCAAATAACAGGTGGGCCACTGTTGCAAGCTATAAAGGGACCGGCCTGGCCTCTCTGGAATTCATAATGCGGCCCTTTTGGTATGGCAGCGAGAAAACTTAACAATTATATCATCATGGCAGCACACTTTTCTTCTTATTTAAATAACTTTTAATGCTAAAAAAATGTCCAGTTTTCGTTTACATTTCCACGTGCAATTTGAATGAATGGGGGAATTTGTTAGTGGGAAATGAATGGGGTGAACAGTCTACAAATACAAAAAACACAGAAATTTCCGTGCTGGTATGCAAATTAAACATCAACACAAATTCACAAATTTCCCACAAAAAGACAGGATAGTCTGTGTACCTTGTATGATTTTGACATAAAATATATCCACTTTATTCTTAGCCAAAAATTTTAGATTTTTATTTCAAATTATGTGTTTTTTCTAATTTCATTCAATCCTGTAACTCTCTTGGAATTTTATACTAACATAATGAAAGGAATGAGGTGTATATCTCTTTTGTATTAAAATGACTTTAAAACTGACTAAATCAATCAAATATTTAATTGGCATGCAATCATGCAAGACACATTTATAATCATTATTAAAAATGAATACCCATATATTAAATATTAACAGAACCTTTAATAAATGCCAATAGTAGATTAAAAAACGCACACTGAATAAAAACCTATCAGAAAAATTATGCTGAAAACAGACCGGAAACCGCACATTTTAAGTTTCATTTACAAATGAAGATTTTCCTCCATTTGGCTTTTGCATTTAAATGTTTTTCATCACAATGCCGTTTCCTTTCAAACTTGTTCATCATCAGATCTTACAAAGCGGCACATAAAATGTGTAAAACACTGCAAAGCATTAAAGTGTGGCCAACATGCAATCACTATAGCCACACAGTATGTAGTGTTTAGGAACGTCACCTAGACAGCATTGGTCTGCGAAACCATCCTTCCCACAGAGATTAGAAGCGGAGGGACTGAGGAAACTTAAGAAGCCACACTTACTAAAACAGGTTGCTCGAAAATAGAAAGACAAAACAGCAGTTGTAATTCTGCCCACCTTGGAAGGACAGAAGATCCTAACACATAACTCCGAATCAATATGTGTGTAGTGTGATTGATCAGAACTTTTATCTCCCTCAAATTTTAAAATCGATATACAGACAGCAATCTTTCACCTGTATGGAATTCAAACTTTTTTCCAGTCTTAAAATATAAATTGTAGTTTAAAAACCAGGACAAAAAATTAGCTTTGAAGACTAACAGGTGAAACAGTGTGATATAGCAACAGGTAGGCGGAAGGCTGAAATTATATAGGTAAAGAATATCTGATAAAAATAAATCAGATGAAAAACAAAAATTACCTGCTACAGATGTCCTTTGCTTCCATACTATTTTTCTGCATTTTGAATAATCCTTTTTTCCCTCAAACTGTCATCATCACCTGAAATTCAAAATGCATGAAAATAAAAATACCAGATAACGGTAGAATAAAATACATAAATGTTAGAAGTTAAGCATCAAGAAAATAAACGTACAATCATACACAACGAGAATTCTCTAAAAGGGCTTATGCACTTATAAAGCTTCAAAACAGATTTTTTTGGTTCTTTTTGGGGGGGTCAGTGAAAAAGGTTCAGGTGTGCTATGATATTGCTAAAAGCCTAACAGATAAACATATCTGCATTCAATTAAAAAAAGCAACCAATTTAATAAGTTTCTTCCCATTTTCTTTTGGAGTCAGTATTTAAAACTATATTATGTATTTAAATAACAATGACTAAACATAATTAAAAGATAAATATATAAGAAAAAACTAGAATCAGGATAATGTGACAGCAAAATAGCTACTGAATGAAAGAATGATAGCAAGAAATAGTTTAAACTACCGCAGCGAATATATGCAAAATTCGTATGGAGATAAACAGGAAAACCCAATTCCAGCTAAAATACAGTATTCAGATTAAATTTTAAATGAAATAAACAGTATTGAAAAGGAATTATTTACATGTACGTGTTCACTTGAAAACTGAACAGATTTTTTAAGAAAAAAAAATGTAAGTAGGACTTGAAGTATCAGACACTGAATTAATTTATTTCAAAATAGAAAGGTATTGAAACAAATTTAAAGTTACAAATAATGAAGGAAAACTATTTCTATATGATAAAACACTCCGAATTGTAAGTAACAAAATATTCAACAGAAACAAAAAGAAAGGTAAGAAGAAAAAAATTTCTGGAGAAGAGAAAACCATGCATACAAAAAAGCTTGTAAACCAACATGCAATAATGGAGAACATACACATAAAAAACAAATACAAGAATAGAAACTCTTTATGTCACACAAAACAAAAAGTAGCAATTGATTGAAAAATATGACAAGTAAAGAAAGCTAAAATACTTTTTAAAAATAAAGTTATTGTTAAAACAGGGAATAAAATGTCCAAACGAAATTTGTACGATTTGGGAAAGTGAAAATTTAATGTATTTAAACCAAAGATACACAATATTTTAACAGCAAATACAATTCCTATCTCCGATTCTTTTCACACCACAAACAACAGTAGATGTTACACCTTTTACCACTCACAAATTCAGTCCAAATCTTGCCAGAAAATGAAAATCGCTAACACACTGTCGAAGTAAAACTTTAGAAGCGGCAGTTATTACGTGAAAAAGCGAATAAAAATTACAATTAGATTAAATTATGAAGAAAAAGAAATGAAAATCTCCAAGACTAGAATCCTGGTTATTTAAATTGACCTTAAAGGAAATTAGTAGCCAAAACAAATTAAAATTTTTACTTACAGTTAATAGTGTGTGCATCACGAATAAGTTTACAGAAGCAAAGCAAGATTGATAGAAACAAAAACTTTTGACAAGACTTCCATACTTAACATATACCATTAAGACCATGTAATTTAAAATGTCAGGCATGTAATATACGACTTCAATTTTAATACTCAGAGAATGACTCATAGTTTTAACTGTCCTAATATGACCATGGTACATACAAAGAAAAACTTAAAATAGTGAGAGGACCAATCTCACCATCTAATCAAATAAGAAATCCACAGGAATATTGTAGCAATGGAAAAATGCACTAAGGAACAATTTTTAAAACAGACGTGCATCGTGAAAACTCAAAGACTCAAGTCAACAATACTTAAAAGACTTGTTTGTTCTGAACGATAAGAAATAGCAAACAATTCCGTGTTTAACAAAAGACTTATTATTCATATAATCTTAACCCAACATATAACATTACTACAACAGCTCACAGGTCTGTCTCAAAGCAAAACTTTCATGCAGAGATATAATCATATTACTTTAAAGAAATAGAATGGTTTCTTCCAAATACGAAGGGGACGTGCAGGCTATCTGCTATCTGCCCGAGTTCTATCCCTATTCAATAAGTATGCGGCTTTGCATCAAATATCACTGAAACCTACGCTATTTTTTAAGTGTTCGCAATCCTTTCAGCCTGAATTGCCGACAACTTTCGTTAAATAAAATTAAAGGTACAGTTTCATGAAACAGTTTCGCAATTCCATGTACCATCATATTTTAACTAAAATTTACACAATCAAGTTGTTATCTTTTTTTCTACCAACCATAATGCAAGCAAGAAAATTTATTTCTCTATTAGTGGATTTTAACAAATTCTGTTAAAAATATGCTATTGATGTGAGAAAATTGAAAAAAATTATTTTTACAAAATTTAAAGAATAACGTATTTTATTTCTCAGAACATGCAATAACACATTTTACTTCGCAGAACATGCAAGCCATTCTTTAGCATCAATTATAGAGGCTACATTACAGAAAACGTCACTGCTTAGACAGGTAACACATGTTCATTCTCCTTTCAACACGGTTTATTGCTAAGCCGTCCCCAGTTAATACTGTACTTCACAGTAAGCACAGGGTATATATTCAATTTCAGAGATATTATCAAAGAACTTTTAAAGAATAGAATGGATCCTTTCAGATACAGAAGGGTAATGCTGGCTATCTGCCCAGGCTCTTTTCCGATTCGTGGAATGTTGTGCTCTGTGTCAAATGGCATTAAAATTCACACTATTTTAAAAAAATGTTTGGAATCACTTCAGCCTGAAGTACCCTCGTGAACTTTCGCTAAATAATACTACAGGTACAGTTTCATGAAACAATTGGGCAACTGTATTTACCACATGTATTCCATCTTCATATTTCGAATAAAAATTACAGATCACAAAGTTGTCTTTCTCTCTACTAACCAAATCCATACCATAATGCAAGTTACCAAAATTTCTTTTTTTGCCTACTACTGGATTTTAAGGCATTCTGTTAGAAATATGTTATCCGTGTGAGACATAATCAAAACAATTTCTTTTGCAAAAATTAAACAATAAGATATTTAACTTGTCAGAACACACAAACCTCTTCTATTTCTACAATTAGAGAAACTATACAACTTAGAAATTCATTGATTAGACAGATATTGCCGTCATACATGTTGATTCTACTGTAAACACTGCTTATGGCTAATCGGGCAACAGCAGATACAATATTTTACTATCAGCACGGAGTAGATATTTTCATTATTTTAAAATTCATCTTTATACTCTGTGTTAGTTATTATAAAAAGTGTCAGTCTACATACCACATACTTATTGATAGTCTTCTAACAATACAGTTCTGTCCCCACCCCATACAAATGGTGGGCATTTGCAACACAAAAGCGTTGGCCAGCAAAAGGCATGGAAGCGGTGATCTCCTCACAATGGAGGCAAATAACAGGTGGGCCACTGTTGCAAGCTATAAAGGGACCGGCCTGGCCTCTCTGGAATTCATAATGCGGCCCTTTCGGTATGGCAGCGAGAAAACTTAACAATTATATCATCATGGCAGCACACTTTTCTTCTTATTTAAATAACCTTTAATGCTAAAAAAAGGTCCAGTTTTCGTTTACATTTCCACGTGCAATTTGAATGAATGGGGGAATTTGTTAGTGGGAAATGAATGGGGTGAACAGTCTACAAATACAAAAAACACAGAAATTTCCGTGCTGGTGTGCAAATTAAACATCAACACAAATTCACAAATTTCCCACAAAAAGACAGGATAGTCTGTGTACCTTGTATGATTTTGACATAAAATATATCCACTTTATTCTTAGCCAAAAATTTTAGATTTTTATTTCAAATTATGTGTTTTTTCTAATTTCATTCAATCCTGTAACTCTCTTGGAATTTTATACTAACATAATGAAAAGAATGAGGAGTATATCTCTTTTGTATTAAAATGATTTTAAAACTGACTAAATCAATCAGAGATTTAATTGGCATGCAATCATGCAAGACACACTTATAATCATTATTAAAAATGAATACCCACATATTAAATATTAACAGAACCTTTAATAAATGCCAATAGTAGATTAAAATACCTCACACTGAATAAAAACCTATCAGAAAAATTATGCCGAAAACAGACCGGAAACCGCACATTTTAAGTTTCATTAACAGATGAAGATTTTCCTCCACTTGGCTTTTGCATTTAAATGTTTTTCATCACAATGCCGTTTCCTTTCAAACTTGTTCATCATCAGATCTTACAAAGTGGCACATAAAATGTGTAAAACTGCAAAGCATTAAAGTGTGGCCAACATGCAATCACTATAGCCACACAGTATGTAGTATTTAGGAACGTCACCTAGACAGCATTGGTCTGTGAAACCATCCTTCCCACTGAGATTAGAAGCGGAGGGACTGAGGAAACTTAAGAAGCCACACTTACTAAAACAGGTTGCTCGAAAATAGAAACACAAAACAGCAGTTGTAATTCTGCCCACCTTGGAAAGACAGAAGATCCTAACACATAACTCCGAATCAATATGCGTGTAGTGTGATTGATCAGAACTTTTATCTCCCTCAAATTTTAAAATCGATATACAGACAGCAATCTTTCACCTGTATGGAATTCAAACTTTTTTCCAGTCTTAAAATATAAATTGTAGTTTAAAAACCAGGACAAAAAATTAGCTTTGAAGACTAACAGGTGAAACTGTGTGATATAGCAACAGGTAGGAGGAAGGTTGAAATTATATAGGTAAAGAATATCTGATAAAAATAAATAAGATGAAAAACAAAAATTACCTGCTACAGATGTCCTTTGCTTCCATACTATTTTTCTGCATTTTTAATAATCCTTTTTTCCCTCAAACTGTCATCATCACCTGAAATTCAAAATGCACGAAAATAAAAATACCAGATAACGGTAGAATAAAATACATAAATGTTAGAAGTTAAGCATCAAGAAAATAAAAGTACAATCATACACAACGAGAATTCTCTAAAATGGCTTATGCACTTATAAAGCTTCAAAACAGATTTTCTTGGTTCTTTTTGGGGGGTCAGTGAAAAAGGTTCAGGTGTGCTATGATATTGCTAAAAGCCTAACAGATAAACATATCTGCATTCAATTAAAAAAAGCAACCAATTTAATAAGTTTCTTCCCATTTTCTTTTGGAGTCAGTATTTAAAAATATATTATGTATTTAAATAACAATGACTAAACATAATTAAAAGATAAATATATAAGAAAAAACTAGAATCAGGATAATGTGACAGCAAAATAGCTACTGAATGAAAGAACGATAGCAAGAAATAGTTTAAACTACCGCAGCGCAAATACGCGAAATTCGTATGGAGATAAACAGGAAAACCCAATTACAGCACAAATACAGTATTCAGATTAAATTTTAAGTGAAATAACCACTATTGAAAAGGAATTATTTACATGTACGTGTTCACTTGGAAACTGAACACATTTTTCAAGAACAAAAATGCAAGTAGGACTTGAAATATCAGTTAATGTATTAATTTATTTCAGAACAGAAAGGTATTGAAACAAATTTAAAGTTACAAATAATGAAGGAAAACTATTTCTATATGATAAAACACTCAGAATAGTAAGTAATAAAATACTCAACAGAAAAAAAAGCAATGATAAGAAGAAATAAATTTCTGGAGAAGAGAAAACCATGCATACAAAAAAGCTTGCAAATCAACATGAAATAATGGAGAACATACACATAAAAAACAAATGCAAGAATAGAAACTCTTTATGTCACACAAAACAAAAAGTAGCAATTGACTGAAAAATATGACACAAGTAAAAAAAGCTAAAATACTTTTTAAAAATAAAGTTATTGTTAACACAGGGAATAAAATGTCCAAACGAAATTTTTATGATTCGGGAAAGTGAAAATTTAGTGCATTTTATCCAAAGATACACAACATTTTAACAGAGAATACAATTAATATCTCCGATTCCTTTCACACCAGAAACAACAGTATATGTTACACCTTTTACCATTCACAAAGTCAGTCAAAATCTTGCCAGAAAATGAAAATCGCTAAGACACTGTGGAAGTTAAAACTTTAGAAGCGGCAGTTATTATGTGAAAAAGGGAATAAAAATATAAATTAGATTAAATTATAAAGAAAAAGAAATGAAAATCTCCAACATTAGAGTCTTCGATATTTGAATTCTAAACCTTAAAGGAAATTAGCAGCAATAAGAAGTTAAAATTTGTTCCTTAGTTGCAGACTGTTAGAGCAATTTTATAAAAGTAAGCTTGAACTCTTGATTATGTCAAATAGAATTTCCGATATATATTTACTAATATGTAAAGGATCTAAAACTGAAAGTATGTTTCGAAGTCCATTAAACAAAAAGTGGAATTGCTGCAAAAAAATGGATAAAGGCATATCCTTTGTTTCTCTAACCATTCCGAAATCTGTTTATCAATTTCACAGTGCTCTGCGGCATGGAGGTAAGAAAGGAAGGAGTGGCCAACCGGCACTAGAAGTGAAGCACTGCTTCGAAGCTTCAGTCACCAGATGGGGTGTTCTTTGTTTACATTCAGAAGCTCGCTTGACAATGTTCTGATAGTATTTCAACACACAACAGTTCCATACAAATTGAAAAAGGAGCACTTTTGCATGAAAGAAACATTCATATGTGTGATGGATTATAGCAATTTGTATAGTTTAGTGACATTTATGCAAAATTCGCATCTTGGTTATTTTTTGATAACTAACAACAGCTATTTTCATTATGAATTTGTTTTATAAAATTCTATGCTGTTGAACGACAAAAATATAAATTTTAACAAAAATGTTATGCTTAAAGAATGAAAATACCTTACGGTACCTTTAAAATTGTATGCGTCTTTCAATACCCTTGATAGAGTATTCGCTACTTTTATTTTACGTCTCAAACGCCAAAATGTTTTAAATAAAATTTTTTTCACATCCATATATTATTTAACATGTACCTTTTAAAATTTTTTAGAGGAGAGGCTTGACTGTTGCTCATTTTAAACTCATCATTTTAATTTTATATATCTGAAAAATAATCCCTTTGGGCTTACACGTTTTACTTATTTGGGTTAATTAAAAATAAAATATAGTGAATGCACAGAAATTAAAGATTTGCACATGCCGGAAATGAAAAATATGAAATATGTATGGGTATTTATGCATGTGCTTGCAAAAAGCATGTATCTGCCTTTAACAAAATATATAAATATTCATTAAATTATTTATAAATGTATTTGAAATGAAGAATTTATTCATTTATAAACAACTGTGAAGAAATCTAATTATTAAATGTATCTAATTTATGATGATTATAAATGTTATCTAAATATATATTCAATATTAATACCTTAATATTGAATTGTAAACACAAATTGAAATCCTGTTGACAAATACGTTATAAAACTATTTAAGCGAGAATTGTTCGTACTGGAAAGCAATCTGTTAAAAGGCATTGTAAAGCAAATGCTATGAGATGTGCACTTAAGAAAGTAATAAAGAGTTTTGGAATATGTATTGTTGAAATTAATGGTAAAAAAAATGATAAGTATAATTAAAAGAATTATTCCCCTTGCATTTTATAATAACACAGTTACAAGTTTTAAATAATACTTTAAAAAAATCCTTTTTTTATTCCCTTTCAGAAATGTTCAGAAAAAGTTAAGTACTATTTAAAGTATTTCGCTAATTTCTAATAATTCTCTAATTTAAAATGAACCGAATAGAGCATTAATTATAAATTGACTTATATTTTTCGATTTAAAAGATGCCTCGGAAGCCAAAAAATCATGTCATATTTAAGAAGTATTTTAGGAAGAAGCTCTATAAATAGAAAAGAAATAATGCATAATTTTAATATTAATAATACAATAAACTTTGATCTTAATTTTTGTACCGAATAAAATCGAATTACCTTAAATTTTTTTTCTAATGTAATTAACGAAAACTTGTGAAAATATTTCATTCAAATTAAACCATTCTGAGAAAACTGTTCTGCGAAAAGTATAGCATTTAATTCCATTCAGAATGAAATGTTGTTTAAAAATATGTTGTTTTCATATACTTAGAACTCTGATGGTAAATGACTCAATGTTTTGGTCACCACGTAGGGATCGCTGGTGCTTCAGAGCAGGGTACACTTCAGAGCACCTGTTTAGGGCTACTCCATCTTACTTTCTACATCCATGCTCTGCGGTGGGGGGGAATGTTACTTTTTAATTAACCAAGAAAGCTTATGTTGAGTTTCAAAATAAATAGGAAAGAAAATCTTTATGAAATAAACAAATACGCCTGTGCCCCTTTAATTCACAGATGCACTTATAAAGAGGCGTGATTTCCAGTTTGTTTATTTCAATAAATCTCTCAAAACCAGAAGCACAAAACAGAAACTAATGCCAGTACAGGGAGGTCAAATGCTGTATGAATCGACCTATGTGAAAACAATTACCACTTAGCTCCATTTACTGGCTTTTAAAAATTAAAGTAAATCGTTCTGTTTCAATGTCGAGTATAGGCAACGCTGGGCTCGTAGGAACAGAATCGTTGCGTACGCGACGCTGGTCCTGAACGCGTTAAAGAGGATTGAGCCTGGTACAACTATTTATTCAGATGGCTGGAAATCTTACAAGGATTTACGTAAAAAAGATTTTGAAGATTTATTTGTGAATCACAGTATCAATTTTGAGGATAGTGAGAACCGTGAGGGCTAATCTTTGGAATATGGTAACAGGTAGTTTGGCGACATTTTGGTAAGGCGATAAAGGTTACTAGCTAGGACTTTAGCAGTTTACATGGATAAAGTCAAGAGTTTGCGCAATGCCATTTTTGGGCAATTCTGGGATATTTTTTTAAGTGAAAATACGTCGACGTGTACATGGATGCTACCGTGTATGTGCAATTGGCTGATCTTTACAATATGGTAACTGGTAGTTTGGCGACATTTTGGAGGCGATAAAGGTTACTACCTGGGACTTTGGTAATAATGTGAGCAGTACTCAGTTCCGATTACGCATTATTTTGTGCGAGGGAAATGAGAGATCATGTGATATTAACGGACGAATTACGGTTCTTTAATCGGAAAAAGGGGAAAATCGTGAAAAAATCTGGAAATTTTGTATTTTCCTTTATTCTGTGTTGTGTGAAACAGTGTTCGTTAACTTTTGGATCCCATGGCCCTAACTAAAGTGAATTCGAAATGCGTATTTAGTGGGATTGAAAGGGGTAATAAGTGTTTCTTTAAGGTTGTGCGAGATAGAAGTAAAGGTGTTTGATTAAGTTATTTATTTTACCTGGTACCTTGGTGTGAACTATAAGTATGACTTTAAAGATCCTGAAACAGAAATAAGAAAAGTTTATCGGACACGTAATCAAGATTCTGAACACGTAATCAAGAATAGGTAAGTTAGTATTTTTAATTATTTGAGGATATTATTTTTATGCATTGTTCTAAACGTAAGGTGGAAGTAAAGTAATTTGCGTAAACGTGCATGGAAATAATTTAAATATTTGACACTAAGTATTTGTAACCATTTGTAATGAAGTAAAGGTATGAATCAGTTAGTGACGTTTGTAATATAATAGATAATGTAGAGGTAAAAGTTTTTGGATATTTTATTTATTTTATACGGGGAAATGTTCATATTTGGAAAGGGTATGTACTTTTTCGCGATCAGGTAATTTCATATATGTTCTTTTTACCGGGTTTAAAGATTCAGAAAATTGTTATGCATTTTCGTGAAATTTTTCTAATTTATGAGAAAAAAGCTGTGTACATGGATATAGTAAAGAGTGTGCGCAATGCCATTTTTGTGCAATTCTGGGATATTTTTTTTAAGTAAAAATAAGTCGGCGTGTACATGGTTTATGTGTATGTGTTATTTTGAAAAACGCGTAAGGAGTATGGTATTGTGCACTTTTTCCCAATTTTGCAGTGAGTATTTGTCATGATTAAGCAGTTTTGTTAGATAAAATTTCTAGCGTAAGTGTAATTCGGCTAGCAAATTGTTGGAAGAAGTGTTCAGTAGATAAAAAGAAAAGAAACATGTCTTTACTTCGTGAAGACAAAATGGCGGCGGAAAAAAAAAATAGAGGGTTGCTGTAGGAGAGTTGGTCGGCAAATTTTCGCCAAAAATACGCCAAGTTACCATAATGTAAAGATCAACCGTGCAATTCTTAAAAACGCGGCAAGCAGTGGGTGATTCTGCACTTTCTCTCAATTTCGCACCTAATCTTCGTTAAGATTAAGCACTTTTGTTCCATAAAAGTTCTAGCATAAGCGTAATACGGCTAGCAGATTGTTGGAAAAAATGTTGAGTAAAAAAAAACAAAACATGCCTTTACTTCGTGAAAACTAAACGGCGTCCAAAACAAAACTACCAGGTTGCTGTAGCAGGGTTGGTCGCCAAATTTTTGCCAAAAAATCGCCAAGTTATCATAATCCAAAGATTAACCAGAATCAGTTTGGCTGTTATATAAATACGATAGAGGGTATGTGATGGCATGTTAAAACTATGTTGCTTACTTATGATAGAAAATGTGATTTTGAGTTTTATTTGGCAGTTTATTTTTTTCTATTACTGTTCTGAAACGAGAGAAGATCCTTTCAACAAATTTGTGGAAATTGTAAGAACTGTTGAGTGGGATAAATTGAAAATTTGTTTATAAAATATTTGATGGAAATATTTGCATTTCTTGTTTTGAATTGTTGTTTTGCTGAGGTTTAAAATTGATACTTCTGCTGTTTGAAGAAGCATTCACAATGATAAGTGCATTTTATTTTATTTTTGTTTTTATTTTGTAGAATGTTATGTTCATTGTTTTTTTGCAATGAATTTCTGTCATTATTGCTGATTTTTTTTAATTGTTTGTAATTTATTTTAGTTTATTTTGTTGATTTGTGCGCAATGCTGAGGCTGTGTGTGATGCCTAGATTGTGCAATTTGCTGATTTTTTTTCAAGTTAAAACAGAACACTGTGTACATGGTATTGTTTGAAATTTATTGTTGTTATGTTAGTTTATTTTAACAGCTCGTAAAATGGAAAAATAAAACTTCCTAGCCATCACTGTTTACCTAAGAAGGAAACAAGATTCTTGTACATAACTCAGATTTAAAAGATATATTAATCCGACTATTATCTAACTCAAATTTATAATTTAATATACAAAATAACCATTTGTGACATTACTGCATGGAATTCAAAACTTTTTTCAGGCTTCAAATATAAACATTGCTTTAAAAGTTAAGACACAAAATTAGTTATTTCTCCCATTTCTTCATAATCTCTCTTTCCTCTCAACATGCCTCCCAAATCCAAAAGTGTGCAAAAATGAAGGTGCCAAATTACCCTACTAATTAAAGGCTCAATTAGATATAAAATGAATAATTAAGCCTTATGTTTAATAATTAGAAAGTAAAAAAAAATCATACACAACAACAAGCACCTAACTTGGGTTTTTTTTTTCATTTATAACATGTCAACAATAATTTTGCCTATTTCGCAGTTTGGAGTCTAGCAATGTGGTACATTATTACTAAAACCCTAAAACTTAAAACATAGTAGCAGTGAAGAAGAAAAGAACTTTAATTCGTACCTTTTCATAATCTTATTCTACCAACACCCTCTTTTTAAACCTCAATCTACACAACAGTGTATAAAGCGACAAATCCACAAGAAAACATTGGAATCATCTTAAATGACAGCACAGAGTATGTTGAATGTAAATACGAAAACTCCATATGATTTAAAATACAGTAGAATGAAAATGGAAACCGCTTAAGGGAAAAAAGCACATCCAAATTCTAGGGATAAACAACACACATATTTCATTTAGTGCAGCAGCACAAATGGAAACAAAGAAATACACAGAGGTACATGCTTACCTGAATAAAGGATGGATTTAGAATAAAATATTCAAGTAGTGAAAAAAATTGATGCATAAAAAATTAAATTATTTCATATAAGATGGGCTTAGCAATGATAAAAAAAATTACGAATATTGAAAGAAAAGAAAATACTTCAATTAGATAAATGCTGATAGTAATAGAAACAATAAATTATTGAACGAAGAGCAGTAACAAATTAGCATAGTACAAGCAAATTAACTACTATCGAAATGACATCACAAAAAAACAGTTTAATAAAAAGGGATTAAAACACTCTGCATAATTACCTTACATTACGTTACTGGAAAAAAGGCTTAGCCAAGTTTACGTTAATGCAAAATAAGGCTTCACCAAGAAAGTTAAGTCAAGGAATTTCTGACTGAATTCAAATTAAAATGGGGAATATATTGAATTCACAACTTAAATAACATATAATAATGTCTTAAAGTTCACTTAGGCAGGAAATTTTGATTGGTTAGCTTTGGTGAAGTCAAATGACGTATTTGGAATAGCAACCACTACCAACACCGACACTACCTACCTTGGAGTAAAAATCTCAAGGAGGTTAACTAGAAAAAACAAAATCCTCAGCAAATTATTCTTTAATCAATTAACGTTTATAAAAACAGCCGTATTTTATTTTTCAGCTTCGTAAACAAGTTTGCAAAAATAGTAATTTTTATTCATTTTTTTAACTTTCCGAATAAACATTTTCTACCGCAGGAAATTTTAAATGCAATTTTCTAATATCTTACCTTCATATGTATTAAATGTCGTTTCAACAATCCTCACAAGCTCAGCATGGAAATTTGCAGATAGTAATTGGATATTTCAAATTCCGTTAAGCCACAGTCGATACTATGTGGATTTCTCGAATGTGCTCATATATAACATTTTTCCTTTTATACTTCTTGTAGTAGTACATTCATTCAAATACTGTTACCTGTTGATTAGAGTCGGTGTTGTTCGATTTTCTTTTATTTGAAATTATCATTTTATATATGATTTGGCAACACTGCCGGAGCAAGGATTCAATTGAAGGGAATTTTAAATGTTATGTTTGTGAAAATGAATCATTGGATGTTGATTATTTTGCATTGCTTTCTTTACGTTTCTATATTTACACATTTATGCCCCCTTATTTACGTTTCTTTTCATCTGCCATTCTAATCCTGCAACCGATCACATCGTTTATTCAATGTTTTAGTGAATCTGAGGTGAGTTTAATAATTTTGACTCATCGGTTGAATCAAAATATTGAATTAATGATTGTTGCTTTGCAGTTCTGTAGGAAGTAGTGTGTGTTTGTGCGCGCATTTTTAATTGGATATGTATCTTGTACTTTTTTAGTACAAAATTTGGGGAAAGTGCAGAATCACCCACTGCTTCGCGCGTTTCCCTTCGCCAACTTGAATATAACAGGTAAAAGAATTGCACAAACTCGGGATCCATGTACACATCGACCTATTTTCATTAAATACTGAATCCTATCTAAAGATCTGTATATAAATAAATTTACTGAGACTTGGTATTGAAGAAATGGAAATGAAATATTAGGGTAATATTATCCTAAGTGTTAGTACTAGAAATAATTTAAGGGATATCTAAACCCAGAACAATTACTTTTCTGTATTTCTCACACAAATTGCAAGACCTCCTTAATATTCAGCACTATTTGCAGCTAACAAAATGGGCTAATCTTTGGAATATGGTAACAGGTAGTTTGGCGACATTTTGGTAGGCGATAAAGGTTACTACCTAGGACTTTGGGAATAATGTGAGCAGTACTCAGTTCCGATTATGCATTATTTTGTGTGAGGGAAATGAGAGATCATGAGATATGTCATGTGACATTAATGGACGAATTACAGTTCTTTAATGGGAAAAGGGGGAGGGAAATCTGGAAATTTTGTATTTAGCTTCATTCTGTGTTGTGTGAAACAGTGTTGGTTAATTTTTGGATCCCATGGCCCTATCTAAAGTGAATTCGAAATGGGTATTTAGTGGGATTGAAAGGGGTAGTAAAAAGTGTTTTTTTTAAGGTTGTGCAAGATAGAAGTAAAGATTGTTTATTAAGTTTTATTAAGCAGTATATTCTACCTGGTACAATAATATCTGATTGCTGGAAGTCATATATCTGTTTGGAGGATGAAGGTTTTCAACATCTTGCTGTGAACCATAAGTATGATTTTAAAGATCCTGAAACAGGCGCACATACGATTGCTTTTTATTTAGCGGAGGAAATAAGAAAAGTTTATCCGCCACGTAATCAAGATTCTGAAGAAGATTAGGTAAGTTAGTATTTTTAATTATTTAAGGATATTATTTTTAGGCATTGTTCTAAATGTAAGGAGTAAATAAATTAATATGGTATTATTGGAAAATTGTTATTAGCAATGATTTAGTTTAAAGTAATTAGGATTGTAAGCTAATTTTTATTAATTTAATGTATGTGCTTATTTATATTTTAAGTAGTGTTTTTTAATTTAATTATATTTTAATTAAAGGATAGTTATTTTGTGAATTATATGTTTGTAGCAATTTGGTATACGTTTCAGTGGAAGTAAACGTGCATGGAAATAATTTAAATATTTGACACTAAGTATTTACAACCATTTTTAATGTTTGCGTTAAATTCGTTGGTGACGTTTATAATATATAATTTAGAGGTAAAAGTTTTTTTTTTTTTTTTTTTTTATTTTTTATTTTATACGTGGAAATGTTCATCCTTGGAAAGGGTATATACTTTTTCGCGATCAGGTAATTTCATATATGTCCTTTTGACCGAATTTAAAGATTCACAAAATTTTCATGCATTTTCGTGAAATTTTTCTAATTTATGAGAAAAAAGCAATGTAGATAGATAAAGTCAAGAGTGTGCGCAATGCCATCTTTGTGCAATTCTGGGATGTTTTTTTAAGTAAAAATAAGTCAACGTGTACATGGTTACTGTGTATGTGCGATTCTGAAAAACACGGCAAGGAGTTTGCGATTCTGCACTTTTTCCCAATTTTGCAGTTAATATTTGTCATGATTAAGCAGTTTTGTTCCATAAAATTTCTAGCATAAGTGTAATTCAGCTAGCAAATTGTTGGAAAAAGTGTTGAGTAAATAAAAAGAAAAGAAACATGTCTTTACTTCGTGAAGACAAAATGGCGGTGAAAAAAAAAATAGAGGGTTGCTGTAGCAGAGTTTGTCACCAAATTTTCGCCAAAAAATTGCCAAGTTACCATAATCCAAAGATTAACCGTAAAATGTTTTATAATTCCATATTTAACATAAATAGAAAAAAAAAAAAAAAGTGTGGTTGATTTTTACATTATGGTAACTTGGCGATTTTTTGGCGATCAACTCTCCTACAGCAACCCTCTATTTTTTTTTTCCCACCGCCATTTTGTCTTCACGAAGTAAAGACATGTTTCTTTTCTTTTTATCTACTGAACACTTCTTCCAACAATCTACTAGCCAAATTACACTTACGCTAGAAATTTTATCTAACAAAACTGCTTAATCATGACAAATATTCACTGCAAAATTGGGAAAAAGTGCATAATACCATACTCCTTACGCGTTTTTCAAAATAACACATACACATAAACCATGTACACGTCGACTTATTTTTACTTAAAAAAACATCCCAGAATTGCACAAAAATGGCATTGTGCACACTTTTCACTATATCCATGTACACTGCTTTTTTCTCATAAATTAGAAAAATTTCACGAAAATACATGACAATTTTTTTAATCTTTAAACCCGTTAAAAAGAACATATATGAAATTACCTGATCGCGAAAAAGCATATACCCTTTCCAAATATGAACATTCCCACGTATAAAATAAATAAAATATCCAAAAACTTTTACCTCTCAATTATCTATTATATTTTAAACGCCACCAACGAATTCATACCGCAAGCATTACAAATACTTAGTGTCAAATATTTAAATTATTTCCATGCACGTTTACTTCAACTAAAACATATACCAAATTCCTACAAACATAAAATTCACAAAATAACTATCATTTAATTAAAATATCACTAAACCATGTACACGTCGATTTATTTTTACTTAAAAAAACATCCCAGAATTGCACAAAAATGGCATTGCGCACACTCTTCACTATATCCATGTACACTGCTTTTTTCTCATAAATTAGAAAAATCTCACGAAAATGCATAACTATTTTCTGAATCTTTAAACCCGGTAAAAAGAACATATATGAAATTACCTGATCGCGAAAAAGTACATACCCTTTCCAAATATGAACATTTCCCCGTATAAAATAAATAAAATATCCAAAAACTTTTACCTCTACATTATCTATTATATTACAAACGTCACTAACTGATTCATACCTTTACTTCATTACAAATGGTTACAAATACTTAGTGTCAAATATTTAAATTATTTCCATGCACGTTTACGCAAATTACTTTACTTCCACCTTACATTTAGAACAATGCATAAAAATAATATCCTCAAATAATTAAAAATACTAACTTACCTAATCTTCTTCAGAATCTTGATTACGTGTCCGATAAACTTTTCTTATTTCTGTTTCAGGATCTTTAAAATCATACTTAGAGTTCACACCAAGGTACCAGGTAAAATAAATAACTTAATAAAACATCTTTACTTCTATCTCGCACAACCTTAAAGAAACACTTATTACTACCCCTTTCAGTCCCACTAAATACCCATTTCGAATTCACTTTAGTTAGGGCCATGGGATCCAAAAATTAACGAACACTGTTTCACACAACACAGAATAAAGCCAAATACAAAATTTCCAGATTTTTTCCCGATTTCCTCCCTTTTCCGATTAAAGAACCGTAATTCATCCATTAATATCACATGACATATCCCATGATCTCTCATTTCCCTCACACAAAATAATGCGTAATCGGAACTGAGTACTGCTCACATTATTACCAAAGTCCCAGGTAGTAACCTTTATCGCCTCCAAAATGTCGCCAAACTACCAGTTACCATATTCTAAAGATCAGCCAAAAGTCTTTTTGAAGTTTCTTTTTTAAAAGTAGTGCGGTTACTTTACACTAAAACCACAGTTGTGGTTAAATTAACTGCTTTGAAACTTTGAGTCCTTATTTTGCCCACACCATATTGGTCTGAAAAATGAAATTTTAAAAAAATATATTTACGAGCACCTTTTGCCGAAACTTGGCGATACATAGATACCAAGTTTGTGCAATTCTTTGAGTTGTTATTTTGGCTTATGGTGCCACTACACAAAGCCAAAATAACAAGACTTGCACAAACTCGGTATCCATGTACGCATCAACCTATTTTCACTTGAAAAAACATTAGAGAATTGCACACTCCCTTGACTTTATCCATGTAAACATCGACCTATTTTCACTTAAAAAAACATTAGAGAATTGCACACTCTTGGTGATAAATGAAACAACTTCGCGATAATATAAGAGGTACCTTTTTCTCTACTCTAACCATGAAATTTCTTGACTTTTCGTAAAATTATTCAGATATACAGCATAAATGATTTCAAAGCAAATAATGCTTTAGTTTTAGATTTACACACATCTATACCTAGAACCATGAGAGCAATTAATCTCGTTGACTTATCAATATAATATTGAAAAATGCCATTCTTTACAACATTTTTTTTTTTTTTTTTTTTTTTCCTGTTGTTGTTGAAGTGCATTATAAACAAATTGTTCTAATGTACAGGAGGACTACTGTATGTATGATTGTGATTTGTAAAACAAAATCTAAGTAAGTGGAATGTTGTTTATTTGTCATCAAAAATTGTATCATTAAGTTTTTAGAATTTAATTTACTTGAACATTGTCATTGTAGTGAACAGATTTAGTGCTTGGCATTTCTTAGCTGTAAGCTATATGGCAGTCTGAGTAAATTTTTATTTAAACACATGTTGGCGATGTAAGTTTCACATATAAAACACAAAATATATTTCAAAATTTTTGTTTTTAAATTGGCACTGAAAGAACACTATACCAATATTTAATACCTCATCTTTCATGAATTTGCCATAAGTGTTTTCAAATGTTTCAAAATAATCAGAAAAGTGAATTGAAAGCTGAAAATTATCTATTTCATTTTATTATCACCTGAAATTTATCTATTTCAGATGATAAATCTAATTATAATTTTCCTTCCTCAAAATAAATAATGTTGTGATATCTTTTTCTCAATAAAGTCTTCATATTAGTGGAAGATAATATCCACCAAATTTTCAAACTTTATTCTCTGTATTTTCACAGAATCCGAATCCTTATTACATATTAATTATGCTTTGACATTTTTATTTTAAATCACCTTTGATATTTATGAAATATAAAGGTATGCTGATGTTTTCTTATTTTTTTTCTATAAAATTAATTCATACTGAGGGGAAATATTAGTCATTTAGTGAATGACTAATATGTCCCCAAGTCCATCATTTGAACACAGAAAACAACAATGGGCCTTTTTAACAGCACTTTGTTTTTCTTGTAATGTTAATTTAGGAGCTCTTTTACAGTTCCACTATTTATGTTCCTCAGAACAAAAATATGCAGATTTTCTTATTATTTAGATTCGATGCCAAAAGTTCTGTTGCTGATGATATGCTGGGTTGAATTTTCCCTTCAGTAATCTCTTGACGGTTATTAAAATAGTTTGTCTTTTTACGCAGTCCAAAACTGTGAGTGGCAATAACAATTCTCTCCCCTTCCTTTTCAGCTTGAAGAAAACTAAGAAGACAATCTAGATCATTTGTAGGTGTAATCTTAATCAAAGAGGGCATTTCTTCGGAAGCACTTCCGCAGAGAACCCGGTAAATGTAAACATCGCCAACTTTGGCAATAAAAGTTCAAACCTGGTAACCTATCGGATTCATCGGATTCGCTTGTTTGAAGGTTGCAACCATTCCTCTTGCGTTCATTTTGTTGAATTATCACTGTCGTTGTTCACATTTGGAGATTTATATTCTTCTTCTCTTATTTATTATTATTTTTTCTGATTTTCCACGCTATTTTTCTGAATTTTTTAACAATGAATGGATAGAAATATTTTCATTATAATTAAAGAAGTTTTCGTCGATAGATGCCGGTTCACGACTCCAATTTTTATGGCGTAAAATTTTAACAAGATACTATATTGTTAATGCTTTTCTAACAATAACCTTTCCGAGGATGGCAGGTGTGACATAACTAGCTGATTAAATTGAAATAAAAAATAATATTAATTATCTAAGATGACAGAGTAGTTTGATGCATTCCCATGGTCATCAAAATTAGCAAACCACTGCTGGTGTAAGGAATACAGTTCAAATTACTCTTGAAAAATAATAAAATGTATGAAGTTCTAGTTTTGTTAACAATGCTACTGAAGAAAATTAGATTACTGTTAAAGGTTATATGTATTGTGAAATATATTATGAAAAATACAGCTTTATTTTCGTATATCACGTTTAACCGGTTAGTTTTACATCTACATGCTTATTATCTGTGAATTTTTACTACCATATGCTTAATGTTTTGTTTTGTCTGCTAATTTGAATTTACATGCACTAAAAATCACGTTTATGGCTCTGCTCATCCCTTGGCGAGTAAAAATTGAAACGGCGCCAACAAGTTCTCTGCGGATGAAAACCCGATTCTTCCTTCGCTCGCTGATGGGCGGTTCTAAAACGTTCCCATGCTTTTAAAGTTTCATCTGGAAGAGCTGACTCAACAAGAGGGTAAAGCATTGCAGATATTTGTCTTTGGTAACTCCTAAAGTCTCTAAAGCTCTAAGTTTCGTTTCCAACTGATCGTACAATTTTCGAAGTGAAGACTTTTGTGACTTATGTTTTAACAGCACAATATATAACAGATCTCGAACATAAACTTCGATGAGTAACTTCTCTTTGCCATATCATACTTGCAACTGTTTCACCACTTTTCATAGTTTTCACCACCAGGAGGAAAACTTTTAATTAGCTCATCAGCGGATGAACTCTTCTGCATAGCTTTAGCTGAATATACATATTTATCATGATTATCAAGGCTTGAATCTTTATCAATTTTTTGAAATTGTCCCCAAAAGCACAGCCAATTCTTGATATTCCCATCAAAAGTGGGTAAATTAATTTTAAGGTAATGTAATAAATTATTAGGTACAGTACTTACAACTACAGGAACAGTAGATGCAGCAGCATGTTGATTTTTTTCATTAATGATATCCTTTAATTTGTTCTCTAAAACTCTCCACTTGTCAATATAGCTCCCTGATACATCAATTGTTTCTTCGATATCTTCCTCCTTCTCTTGGGATGTAAACAAAAGTTCTCTAAATTCATATTCACACGCCACCATTAATTTTGCTTTCTCTTTAAACAAAATATATGTAAGTCTCTAATAAATCAGACTGGATCAAATGTAAAGTAATAAACAGAGGAGTGTTATTCTACACAACGTTTATTGACGAACACCAAAGACGAACTGATACATATATATAATTATGACATCACAGTTTCTTTTTACAAACACTACCGCCATCTATTGGCAATCTAAGGATAAATAAGCGTAAACTCAAGGCCTGCCAGTGTGAAAATATTCTTTTGTGTTTTCGGTTGCCTGTGTGATATTCCTACTGACCACAAGATGGCACTACAATTCTGCTACACTTTGTGATGTTTACAAAAATTGGAAGGTACAACTCTGATATACGCCCTAATTTCACCAAATGTGGCGATATGTGTTCTGCACTGGTTTTGGTGCGATTGCGTGTTGTATGGCACCCCTGTTGACATTGAAAAATCTTTCGCTGGACTTCGTTGGTTCCCGTCATGCTTTGTGTCTAGCTAGGGGGAAAAGATTTAATGGTGAAAATTGTTGAATTGAAGTTCGGCATAAGAAAATATTGTCATGGCCATCCTGTTGAGGGGCAATGGGTATTTGGAGGTGTGGAAAGAAGGTATGGGAGATTATTTTTAGTGGCTGTGCGTGATAGAAGTAGGGATTTGTGATTATTTGTTATTTTATTTATTTGTGAACCATAGTATGAATTTTCTGGATAGTGTGTCTGGCTGTCATATAAATACAATAGTGATTACATGGCGGCATGTTAAAGGCGGTATGAAATTGGTATTTCTGCTGTTCGGAAAAGCATTAATGGTAAGTGCATTTTATTTTATTCTTGTTCTTATTTTGTAGAATGTTATGTTCATTGTTTTTTTAGTATGAATTTCTTCCGTTATTGTTGTTTTTTTGAATTGTTTGAAATTTATTTTAGTTATTTTGTTGATTAGTGTGTACCGTCTAAATTGTGCAATTCGTAGATGTTTATTAAAGTTGAAACAGAATGCTGTGTACATGGTATTCTTTAAAATTTACTGTTGTTATGTTAATTTATTAAAGCGAGGTGTGCGTAGTTCGTAAATTCGTTCGTTGCCTACATGGTGCCATTCGTAGATGTTTTTTTAAGTTAAATCATGTCGCTGTGTACATGGACTCTTGTCAAATAATTTTGGTTAGAAACTTCATGGTTTTGCTATCTAAATTTTTTGTTTTTGTTTTGGATTTTTAGCTTAAATTGTGTGTTCAAAATGGGGTTTTTGGAGACATTTTATGCTTAAAGTTCGAAATGTAGACAAAAAATTTAGATAGCAATATGGCAGCGTGGAGTTTCTTGCTAAAAATATTTGGCGAGAAATTTGGCGCCTTGAGGGTGCATATCAGAGTAGTTCCAATCGGAAAAGTACCAAAAACAAATTCTGTCTTGTTATATGCAAAGTTTAAAAACGATTAATCCATAGTAGTCAGAAATTGTTGATTTTTTATTAGTAAAAATATTTCGAACTACTCCGATATGCGTCCTCAAGGCGCCAAATTTCTCGCCAAATATTTTTGGCGAGAAACTCCACGCTGCCATATTGCTATCTAAATTTTTTGTCTACATTTAAGCCTAAAATGTCTCCAAAAACCATGTTTTGAACACACAATTTAAGCTAAAAATCCAAAACAAAAACAAAAAATTTAGATAGCAAAACCATGAAGTTTCTAACCAAAATTATTTGACAAGAGTCCATGTACACAGCGATATGATTTAACTTAAAAAAACATCTACGAATGGCACCATGTAGGCAACGAACGAATTTACGAACTACGCACACCTCGCTTTAATAAATTAACATAACAACAGTAAATTTTAAAGAATACCATGTACACAGCATTCTGTTTCAACTTTAATAAACATCTACGAATTGCACAATTTAGACGGTACACACTAATCAACAAAATAACTAAAATAAATTTCAAACAATTGAAAAAAACAACAATAACGGAAGAAATTCATACTAAAAAAACAATGAACATAACATTCTACAAAATAAGAACAAGAATAAAATAAAATGCACTTACCATTAATGCTTTTCCGAACAGCAGAAATACCAATTTCATACCGCCTTTAACATGCCGCCATGTAATCACTATTGTATTTATATGACAGCCAGACACACTATCCAGAAAATTCATACTATGGTTCACAAATAAATAAAATAACAAATAATCACAAATCCCTACTTCTATCACGCACAGCCACTAAAAATTAATCTCCCTTACCTTCTTTCCACGCCTCCAAATACCCATTGCCCCTCAACAGGATGGCCACGACGATATTTTCTTATGCCGAACTTCAATTCAACAACTTTCACCATTAAATCTCCCCCTCCCTAGCTAGACACAAAGCATGACAGGAACCAACGAACTCCAGCGAAAGATTTTTCAACGTCAACAGGGTTGCCGTACAACACGCAATCGCGCCAAAAACCAGCGCAGAACACATATCGCCACATTTGGTGAAATTAGGGCATATATCAAAGTTGTACCAAATATTTTAATTAGAAGGAAAGCATGGAATTTTAAACTATCTCACCTTTTTTTTTTTTTTTTTTTTTTTTTTTATTATTTTCTACACATAAGCACCAGCTATTTGATCTCGATTTTAATTCCTGCTTTCATCTAGACATGCGCTATTCTGAATTGTACGCATTACAACTATTTATTCTAATTTAAAGGTAATTCAGAGTATACACCTTATTTTTTAATTATTTATATAGTAAGAAGTTAACAGATAGCTTCAGATCATTCACTATTTCAGTGAAAAATTTTCAAAATATTTCTGTCGGCTGTACTGGGCCAAAAAATAATTTAGTCTCCCCTATCAAAGATGTAATTAACATATTAATACACCGTGATCTAAAATTTGTATATTTGTTTCCACGGCATTGGAGTAAAAATATTACTTAAAGAGATTAAATTTTACATACTGAAGAATTTGTTTTTAATTATTAATTAACTGTTTTTAGGAAATCTTAAACAATAAAAGTTTAAATAATGCAGATTTTGATCTCTGTGCAGTATTTGCATTGCAGATATTCAAAGACATTCTAAAATTATTAGGCCAAAAAAAAGGTCTTACTGTGGCATAGATTTTGAATGAAACTCAAACCCAAAGTTGCTCTTTTGACTAATTTTAATATTACACAGGTGTGTTTCTCTTCACTTTCATTTGTATTCTAAATTTCATTGAATTTCATTAAGAAACTAGTAATTGAATTAAGTGCATTGCAGCAATTATATTTTCAGTATTAGAGAAACTTCAATTTTTCAAATGAAAATAATGAAATTTTTGATAAAGCTATTGATCAAATCAATATGTTTGTTATAAATAAAAGAGACACAGACATCATAAAATATATTTTAACAGCACACAAAAAATAATAACTCTCATAATCACAATATATACTTAAGAAAATGTTCGGTGTTCAGTTCTGTATATCAAGGATAAAATTTGAAAACTTGCAGTGGCTAAATATAAATAATATATCCATCATACATGCTCACAATGCTAAGTAGAATGAGGTAGATACACAATTTTAGATATATATGCATTTAAAGGTTAGGCAAAAAAAAACAAGCTTATTAAATGCATCACTTAAATATACAGCAGGTAGACATTTTTACACACATACAACATTTATCAGAATAACATGTGTACAAAATTTTATGGCTGGCAGTGTGAGATACTGATATAGTTCATTATCAAGAATAATGTATACATGAAATAAAATGACTGAATTTCACAAAAGAATATTATCACTATTAAGCACACACGAGTGCCATCTTGATACATTACCTACATGACATAATTTATGTGTAGCATTCCCATTCCAGATTAATCAGAAGTTCCACACAAAGTTTTGAAAGTAACAGCATTAGATGCACAAAGATTTCAGAATTAAATAAGCAGAATGAAGAATTTCAGAACTGAGTTCAATGAGGTATATACACAATTTTAAACCTATATGTATATAAAGTTAGGCAAAAAAAACAAGCTTATTAAGTATAACCCTTAAATATACAGCAGCTAGACATTTTTTACACATATACAACATTAATCAGAATGACGTGTACAAAATTTTATGGCTGGCAGCGTGAGATATTGATATAGTTCATTATCAAGAATAATGTATACATGAAATAAAATTACTGAATTTCACAAAACAATATTATCACTATTAAGCACGCATATACATGAGTGCCATCTTGATACATTACCTACATGTAACTACCTGACATAAATCCATGTGTACCATTCCCATTCCAGATTAAACAAAAGAAAGTTACAAACAAAGTTTTCAAAATAACAGCATTTGATGCACAAAGATTTCAGAATTAAATAAGCAGAATGAGGAATTTCAGAACTGAGTTCAGTAAGGTATATACACAATTTTAAACCTATATGCATATAAAGTTATGCAAAAAAACCAAGCTTGTTAAGTATAGCCCTTAAATATACAGCAGCTAGACATAAAATACCCTTTTTGTAACGAGCCACATTACAAATAGTGAGTATAGCAAAATTGTAGCAGAATGCGAGCGCCACCTAGTGATGAATTTCGCGAAAGCCACTGAAAACTGGGAACCGGAATTTCGTTCGGTCTGGCAGGCCTTGAGTATAAGTTGGCCTTGGTACACTTAACACTCTTCAATAACTTTTAATTTCGAAATTTTATCTTCCACAGATAACTCAGTTTCACTTTTATGAAAGTCATTGTAAGCAGTCATAAATAGTCTTCTGTACTGTTTTTGAGAAAGTTTTAATTTCTCCATCACGAAAATATAATTAGTTTAATAATTGTAACTTGCTCAAATCACAGTGTATTTGGCACTTTTTTATGCAAATATTTTGTAATGAACTAACACTTTTTGATTTTTAGATTTTGCTTGGACTATGGCAGCATGTTCTTGTGAAACAGGAACTGAGGTAATATATAGCATTTTATTTTAATTTTTATGAAGATTGAGTAGAAGCAAAAACTGAAGACTTTAAAAATTTGTATACCTGTATCATATATATAGTTCATTCTTTTTCATACCATCATTGTATAAACCAGGGCTGTAGAGTCGGAATCAGAGTCGGGCAGATTTTGGGGTAAAATGAGTCTGAGCTGGAGTCTCTAAAAACAGGTCGACTCCGACTCCCGTTTTTGTTGGACAGTTTGAATTTGAAATGAAATCAAAATGAATTGAAAAAAAAATTAATTACAAGCTGAGTTATTATTTTTATTTTTGGACTGTATACATTAATAAGTAGTTATTTACTATTTTATTGACATATTAATAAATAAATATAAGGGAGGAGGATAGATGTGATATTTGCTATTAGTGATTAAACTGTTTCATTTAGTTACAAATTTCACTGGTAAATTTAGGTAAGCAGCAGTAGCAGCAAGAACTCCCAAAATTGATGCCATTCTTAGGAAGTGATCAGGAAAAGGAGCAATTATTGATCAAGCAATGTGATAAGGAAGGACATATTTGATGATAAAGGGGTGGTTAGAATTAAGAACTTTTTTAGAAGATGTAGATAACCCTAATGTTTCACTAACAGAAAGACTGTGGAATGATCTTACAGAATTGGAAACTCCCATTTCTACACCATATACAGTCAAAAGTCGTTAATCCGGACTCGACGGGACTTTGGCGATTTCGGATTATAGATCATCAGTTTAAATCTGGTTAGATGGCATGCAGAAATTATAAAATTAAAAATATGAAACCGTAATTTATGAAATAAAGAGCAATTAGGATCTAAAGGGTATCAAAATTTACAAAAAAAGCAGCTTAATATTTATTTGTTTACTTTATTAAACATTTCTTTCAACCAAATATGTTAAACCGCAGACATGAAATCCTGGACTTTTATCAGCAATATCAACATCCCAATGTCACTCAACATAATCGACGATTTTTCATCTAGTTATGTGCCTGTGATTGCTCAAGTAGGAGCCAATATTTCAAAACACCTCCCTGACAAGAAAATTCCGATTGGAAGTTGTTCTGGAACCTTGCCCGCATATCCCCTCCTAATATCACTAAACTCAGTTTAAAGGATGATATTGACTTTTAAATTCATCGTCTCACCAAAAAGCTCTAAAATTTTTTGGATAACTCTACTACCAACCATAAAATCTGGTTAATATCACGGCGACCTTTCCCAGTATATCAGAAATGTTGTTAAGGAAAAAATCGCCTTTGTAAGAACTTCAATCGCACCTGGTATCCTTATTTGAAAACCAGAATTAATCAGTTAAATTGAAAAATTAATTCACTTATTAGCGAGCACAGATCCCAACTGTGGCAGCGTAAAGTCGATCAGCTTAATTTAGATGGCGATTCTTTTTGGAACTACGTCAGAAGATTGAAGATGACCAAATGTTACTCTCAGCCAATCAGAAATGAGAATACTACTGCTTGCATTGATGAAGAAAATGGCAGAGCTTTTCACCAACATTTTTGAAAATCAGTTCAAGCCAAACATTTTTTCGGCTGCCAACGCTTCAGATCAAGAAATTATGAACTTCGTGACTGATTGGATTTCCTTTCTCTCTCTGAAGAATATCATACAGTTTACCTCTCCAACCGAAATCAATGATATTAAATATTCTTCACCCAGAAAAGCACCAGGCTTAGATGGTATCACCAATAACATGCTTAAGCAACTTTCGCAGAACTATATTGCTGCACTCAGTAGCATTTTTCAATACTTGCATTTGGAACTGCTATTTTCCCGACACATGAAAACAAGTCTCCATTTTTATTATTCTCAAGCCACTGAAACCCCCTGATTCTCCAAGCAGTTACAGACCCATCAGTCTTTTGTCTACACTAGCAAAATTGCTGGAATGCATTATTTACAATGGAATAAAACCCATTCACAGGAAAGTAGCAACATCCAGTATGGATTTCTAAAAGGACTACCTACAACTAAAAAACTCATCATAACTTGTGAGTGCCTCTGTACATAACAAACTCAATATAGCAATCCTCATGCTTAACATGGCCAAAGCTTTTGACCATGTCAAGCATGAGGGCCTCATCTTTAAGCTGATTAATATAAACCTACCACGTGAAATTATCTTGCTTCTTAAATCCTTCTTGGAAAACAGGACTTTTACTTTCAGGCACTGTAATTCTTCACCTCCTCATGAGAACGTTTGTGCTCAAATTCCATAGGGGTCTATTTTAGTACTCCTTATTATCCTTTATATTATTTACATAAACAACTTTCCAAATCACTCAGGTGATTGTAACATGCTTCTCTCATGTTGCGCGACTGACACGGCTGTTCTCATCAAGTCAAGGCAGCCTAACGAAGCCATCATTCGTATTCAAAACCAGACCACTGCCATAAGAGCCTGGTGTCATACCTGGAAAATCAGTATCAACCTTGTGAAATCTGAAGTAGTTCTCATCAGTAAGTTCAAGAAACGTATCTCCGTTGTTGCTAAGATCACCCTCTTCAATATCAGTGTTCTGTTCGTCTCCACGGCTAAATACCTAGGAGTTATCCTGAATTCTAACTGCACTTGGACAAATCACATTAAAAATATTAAAGGAAAATCTCTGCAAATCATCCTGAAATTAAAATCCCTGCTCTCTAACACATCTGAACGTAGTCTAAACTGAAAACGAATAATTTATATTTCAGTTACCCCATACTTTCCTATGCTTCACCTGCATAGGCCTATGCCACAGACAGGAGCATTCAACAGCTTCAGAGTATTCAGAACAAGCTCCTGCGTTTCATCACAGGAGCTCTTTATTTTTTGTCCGGAACAATTGTCCGCATCAGGATCTGAAATTGGATTTTGTTCGAGATTATCTTAACAAGCTTAATGATATAGGTAAAAATAACATGCTGAACAAATGTTAATTTAGAAGTCAAACAACAAAAATGAGCATTATATTTTCAAATTTTCACAGGACTAGTTTTGATTTTTTTACTGAACCATCATCTTCAGCTGCCAAAGAGCAAATGAACAAGATAAGATATAGCGATAAGATAATATTAAAATGGCTGGATAGGAGTTAAGCTACTGATGTCATCTATTGATGAAACAAAGAAACTAAAACATAACCCTGTTATCCTTAAAGGCTTGAAGATGATGTGGAATTAGGGTCAACTAGAACAGAGATTTTTTTTAATGTGAAACGCCTCTAGAAATTCTGATTCACCAATGAAAGATGTTTTTTGAATAATTTTGGGTGCAGAAAAATGGGTGCCAATCTTTATTTTCAGCCTTTAAAGAAATTATGTCTTAGTATTCTTGTTTTATCAATAGATGTCATCAGTAGCTTAATTCCTGTTCAGCCATTCTTATCTTCTTATTTATCTTATCTCGTTCATTTGCTCTTTGGCAGCTGAAGATGATGGTGATGGTTCGGCAAAACTATCGGAACTAGTCCTGTGAAAATTTGCAAATATAATGCTGATTTGTATTGTTTGACTTCTGAATTGAGCTTGATGATAACTTATTCAAGAAATCATCTGCCTGCCCAACTGCAAATGTTCCTCACAATCTCCAAGCTTTACCAGAGGACTATAACATCAGACCATATGCTGCTTATCAGATTATACAAATGAATTACTTATATATTTTCACATGTTTGCTTTAATTTCCACATCTTCTCATGGAATTACAGTGAGAAATTAATTTTCTCATACCGCGGATTTGCTGACACAACTCACAAGACTTCAACCTTCCTGATTCGCCAGCCAATGATTCCAGCACTGTTCTTGCCCCTCCTGCCCCGTGATTATCTTCTCCTTTCCGACCAACAGATAGAACCACATCTGCCAGCTGCTTCCATTTCTTGCCGACATTTTCTATTTTATGGAGGATAAAGTGTCCTCGCTTGCTACCTTATTTCTGTGATTTTCCCTGGGAAATTCATTTAAGGAACTCTCACTTTCTTCATGCCCTTTGGAGACTCTCTAAGGAGCTGGAAAGAGCTACTTTAAAATAGCTGCATGCCAACATGAGAAGTTCCAAGCTCCACACTGGCCCACCAGTGGCCGAGCTGGAAAGTCACTGAACATGTGGTGATGGCGATAAGGAGCGCACCTTGCACCCTCCGATAAGTGTGGCAACCCTAGAGGAGAAATTTCTTACGAGTAGCGAGCAGAGCGAAACAGGCAGGCTGTCGGGCAGTGTGCGCGAAGTTCCGAAATAAAGCATAATTTTTATTGTGCACTATGTCTTGTTAATATTTATATTAATGCAGTAAGAACATAATCTGTGATATGGAATTCGAGGATTGGTGGTAAAAACATATAGGAAGTCACTATAAACACTGGCAGTTCGGTCTGAGGTTCGAATCCTGGGAACCGGCTGGCTGCATAGGCGTTTTCATGGTTGTCTCCATGTGTAACTTTGATATGACCCAGTTTCCCTTAAAAAGTCCTCCATAAAGGCATCCCTTCCCTAAGGCAGATAGCCCTTAAGGCTTTGCCATAATTACATAAACCAAACCAAGTTCCACAGCAACTCGTATGCAGCTTTCCAGTTATGCATCATTTAGCCTCAGTTAGCAATCGTTTTATTTATTATCTTTGCATGCTTCCAAAAAGAATTATGATTTGCATTACCTGAATGACTAATTATGGAAATTTTTTGTAAATCATGCAATTTATTTCTGTAATCATTGTTTTGTAAATCTGTCAATTCTATTTGCAAATCATCCAGAACTGTTTTGAGATCTTTGTTAAATGCCGAAGAAGAAATATTAAAACTAAGGATTCCCCCCCCCCATCTAAATATTTAAAATTTTGATTCAAATTCAGTTATTAATTTTTTTGTTTGCTGGGCATATTTTCATGTTTCTGAAAGATTTTCTTTTCTCAAATATTGAAAATATGACATAATGCTTGATGATAGATGTTTGTTCCAAATATTAAGTTTACTTTCAAAAGCTTTAATTTTGTCAAATACATTATGTATAAACTGGCTTTTTCTTTGCAGTTCCATATTTAATTTATTCAGAGGCTGAGTTATATCAACACAGAAGGCAAAATCACATATTCATTTGTCGTTGAATTAGGGAAATAGATATACATTTATTTCCGCAAGTAATTGAATTTCATTTTTGAAGTTATGTACTCTTTTTAGCACAAAACAGCTACTCAACCAGTGTACTTCTGTGTTATAAATCACATCATTATATTCATTTTTCAGATCATTTTTAAATTCTTTAAATTTGCCGTAATTTAATGCTTGAGGTTTGAAAAAATTAATGTTTTATCACAGGATGGTAAATTTTTGTGCAGAGATTCTCTAGTAGAATTATGTAATGAATAACGAATATTTCTCTCCCTGTCATGAAATAACATGCCTGTAACTCCTACATTCATGCTTGTCATTGCTCATACTCCATCAGTTGGTATGCTAACAATCTTTTCGAGTGGAATTGATAAGTTGTCCAACAGCAATTTTAGTTCTCTGTATAGGTCTTTACCTGTTGTAGTTCCTGTCATTGGCATCAATGAGCCCATTTCTTCAGTTTTATTAAAATTGAAATTAAGTCCTCCTATATATTTGATATTTGTAAGAGCTGTTTTCACAGCTCGTATTAAATATCACAGCTCATGGTTGTCTGAAATTTGACTAACAGTGTAAATAGCCTTCGCTGCCAAATCTGATGAAAAATATTGAGCTTTATACATCTTTTGTTGTTAAGCTTTTCTCCTAATTCATTCAGTTTATCTTTCTACACATGGCTTAGGACGTTTTTATAATTTGTATCATGTTTTTTCCTCAAAATGCTGTTTGATATATTCTTTTAAAATGGATATTGAATCTAAGCATAAAAGACAAACGGCTTTGTCTTTTACAAAAGTGAAGGGAAAAACCCACAGAATTTCCATTTTTCATTTAAACTTCTATTTTTATATTTTCATTTTTTTCCAACTTTTCATTTTTTTCTTTGTTTTGAGGATATTTTCTCAAACTGTAAAAAGAGGGTAAGTGTTTATAAAGAAACATTAGAAAAGTAAATTTTGGTCAATGCAATTAGTTTTTAAATTTAAATATACTACCTATCCTTTTATTATAATAAAGCACTAAAAAGTCACAAAAATAGTCAACACAAAATGCTCACAAAAATTGTCTATGATTTATGAAAAATTTTTAATTAAACTTAAGAACTATCGCCAAACAAGCAATTCATTTGATTGTGAACGACTGTCAGTATAGAGTTCATGTATCCTTGTGCCCAACTCATTGCCTGTTGAGGTAAAATAAGCGAACGAAAACGACTTAGTCTGACTGTGGTATGCATCAATAGAAAAGAAAACAGTGCTATATACTATTCTTATAATATGATAAAGCATTTTCTTTTTGCCAGCATCTGGTGATAGTCCATGTTTAAAATGCAATCATTGCCGACTTTAATGGTGGTTGTTTCAAATGCAGTTCTTGCAGGATGGCGAGCTCCCTGAGGACAATTAGCTTCCATGTTAAAGTCTAAAATCTCTTTGGATTCACCACAGGAGATGTGGAAACTATGGTTGATTGAGTCCTATGTGGCGACAGGCTGTGAGAAATCCCAAAGTTACAAAATATGACTGTACTATTAAATCAGGGTTAAAGAGAAGGGCTAGGTTATTCCTTTGTGTGACTCCTTGCCAACGCGACGCTATCCTTATAGTTGGAGTTAACAGGAAGTAGTCTGACGTCGCTATGTTGCGTTTGCTCTGACTTCGCCTGTTTAAAACTGTAGTTCCATTCTGCTGCAAAGCGATATTCTAGCAATGTGGACATCCGAAATTAATTTTAATCACATATATTGTTTTCTAGTAAAGCAGTGTTAAAATCAAACTGGCAGCCCACGGGTCACATGCGACCCTTGAAGTAATTTTATGCTGCCTGTGAATACATTTGATGTAAATTAATTAGCATTATTATGACAAGAATTTGAAGAAAAAGTTTAAGATTTTAATGGTTTAGAGTACAATTTAACGTTATTTTCATTGCCAAAAACGAACGTAACACTTTGGAAAATTTAGAATTGAAGTTATTTTACACTGTGGTACAAATCTTGTTCAGGTTTTAAGATACAAATTTGATTAACCCTTACTAGCCGTTGTCAAAAGATGAATATCCTTAGTTACCAATTTTTGCAACAAGAATGTTCGCTTTGTTTTTGAGTACAGTTTGAGTTTTGAGTACATAAGAGGAGGGGTTGGGTGGGTGTTTTTTTTTTTTTTTTTTTAATTAATAAAGTTTACAGAAAGAACCAGATTGCCACTGCGTATCTATAATTTGTGATTATACAGGGTGTTTATAAAGTCCTGAACCCATTTTGATGTTTAAAAACTCATAAAATAATGAAGTTATAAACAAACTTATGGCATTTATTGATGGAATAACTTATATATTTTCCTTTTCAGGTTTGAATATCTTTACTTTTGTAAATATCATCTGCATGTGTGGTTAATTTCAGATAATTTCATTTTCCAGTCCAAATATCTGTTCTTTTCTATCATCTGCTTATGAATTGCATTTTTCTCTCTTTTGTTTTTGGCAACTATTGCAATGTTACGGACTTTTTCCTTTCGGGATTTGTAAAGGACAATGTTTACAGGAGGAGTGTGTCGAACATTGATGACCTAAAAGCCAGAATTAAACTGCAATAGCCTCTGTGGATGCCGACATGCTTGCCGGTACCTGGTGTGAAAATGAATATAGACTTGATATTATCCGTGCGACGAAGGGGGCACACGTGGAAGTTCATTGACAAGGGTTATGAAACTTTTTGAGTCTATCTATCCATTTATGTTATTAATTTTAATATACCTTTATTATTTTATGAGTTATTAAACATCAAAATGGGTCCAAGACTTTATAAACACCCTGTACTTTCTAATAATTTTCCTCCAAGTTTGCAAACTTCATGAAAATCGAAACATAAGGTGTTGTAGCTGCAAGATGAAGTTAAAAACAAAGACGTTTACAATAATTTACATACAAATATTACTTATTTATTAATTTTTTTGTTTTGTTTTGCGTCATAGAACGTTCTTAGGAATAATAAATCAGATACGAATGGTTTTAAAATAGAACTCGTATATTGACGATGTAAATATTGCTAAACAGCCCACCAGCAGCGAGCGGTAAAGTCCCTGAACACTCTTAGTTCAGTCCGAGGTTCTAATTCTGTGAACGGGCTGGCTGCATAGGCGTCTTCATGGTTGCTCAATGCCCTAACTGTAAAAATAAACAAGAATGCATTGGTAGTTTGTAAAAAACAAAGCTAGCTCAGCATTTTAGATAATTCACAATCGTATGAAACGTCAAAATAATATCACATAAAAAGACATTCCTCCTTTGCCTCTCTTTTAAAAAATTAAGTAATTCTCTTTTGATATTGTGAGCAAAGTTATTTTGTCAAACTTAAGACAACGATCTTGTATTTATTTAAATGTAATATAGGTGTATTGATGTGAGTAGAAGTTAGAAAATTATTTAAAAGTATCTGTTGTTATATCAAGTTAGAGGAAAAACACGCCAATGTAAAATTTACAATTAAGTCAAAGAAAGAAATCTGTGTTGGATAAAACTACCGATTTCAAGGGCAGTCAAACATAAGTTCCTCTTCTTTAGCTGCAGGGGGAAAAAATTGTCATGTGTATTCAAAACTACGCCAAAGTATTTTTCTCCCTAACTTTAAAAAGCTGTTATTATTGTTATTTTAGGAAGAGTAATAGAATTCTTCCACTTAGTATGCAGATAAAGAAAAGATAATTGATGTCATAGTTTTTCTTCATGATTTAATAATAAATGAATGGGGGAACCTGCAACTTTTAAGAAAACGTAGCGTATTTTATCTATTATTTTAAAATTAATAAGTAAGTATTACAGTACAAAGTCCAAAATCCAGACGCCCATTATCCGGAATAATCTAAAATCCGGACCTCAAAACCACCAACTTTTTTCTTTTAGGCTTTACACATGCGCATTTGATTCCCTCCTCCGCGCATAATAAAGCATCTGGAGAGTCCTGATTCTTAATTTCATTTCGACATTAAGTAAAATACCTTGTCGTTGAAGAAACAATCATTTTAGCATAAATTTGTACTATCAGTAATTTGGCTCCGTTTGCTGCATATCTGCCCAACGCGCATCTCAAACTGAAACATTCCACATAGATACATTGTTGATCTGACGCCAACCTGGCAAATCATTATTTTATTTTATTTTGTTTTCATCACTGCATGTTTATCAACACAACAACTTGGATAAAGGCTCATGCAGTGATGTTTAAACATTTCTTGTATTAATAATTGAATAACAGAGTATGGCAACTTTGATGCTTGGCGATGATTACAGATTTAAGTTAAATGCCCTAAAAAAATGTTGACGAGGAAAAATTTACTAAACATTTTTTTCCATATGCTAAAAATAGATTTTGTTGATGATACTCATAGATAAGATTACATTTAGGGCTATTTGAATTAAGAATAACTGATTTGTTATTCACATAAACCCAGAACCAGCGCCAGGGCTCATACACTGTAAAAAAAAATCTGTAAGGTTACTAAGAAAACTCTTGGAAACTGGGATGCCATGGGTAACAGTAACAGGTGTATTCTTTGTAACTTTACATGAATTTTGCCTGTAATGGTTACAGATCTTTTTCTTGTAATATCACAGCATATAGTTACGTAAGTAGAACATATTTTTATGTAAAATCCCAAACGATATATCTGTAATGGTTACAGATTATTTGCATGTAATATTACAGCAAATAATTATGTAAAAAGAACATGTTTTTCTCATGTAAAATCTCATACGATATATCTGTAATGGGTACAGATTATTTGCGTGTATTATTACAGAAAAAAAATTACATAAAAAGAACATGTTTTTCTCATGTAAAATCTCAAACAATATATCTGTAGTGGTTACAGATTATTTGATTGTATTGTTACGAATTTGGTATTTAAAAAGCTAATGTTAGTTCAATTATAAATTAAATGGTTTTATTTCTCGAGCAGTGCAGCGCGTGACGAATATTAAAAGAAAGCTAAGCCGGAAAATTGAACATACAAGAGCGCGTGCATTAAATAAATAAATATCTCTTTTTGATTTCGAGAAAGTACTGGAAAATTCTAGCGCGTGATTTTAAAATCTTATAAAAGGAGGAAAACATCTCAGTTTGTAGTAGTTGCTTAGTTTGTTGTTGTTTAGAAAACTACTGTTGTTGATTGTAGCGAATTCGCGGATTAGCGTTCTTTAGCTGTTTTGAATTACGTTCTATTGGACATTTGAGTAGTTAAAAGATAAGTACTGTGAGATATTATAATACTGCATGATAATTTGAGAAAATTTAAGCATTTTTGTTGTGATAATAATAAATTTTTGTTCATTTTTCATCGGACTTGTGCATTCATTTCATAACGAACCCGTACGCACGCAACAATTTTTGGTGTCAGGAGTGGGGTTTGAATGCCAATAACAAGAGCGATGGAAGAACAATTGAGACAGCTCATTAGTGCTTTTGCTGCATTCCAAGAAAAGATGGAAGCTGGCCAAGCATCATTTAAAGAAGAAATGAAATTGGGCCAGGAATCCGTTAAGGACGAAATGAAAGCCGTTCAAGCTGGTCAAGAAGAAATGAAAAGAGAAATTACTTGCATAATAGAAAATAAATTTGAAGCTATGGAAGGCAGAATTGACGCAGTTGAAAATAAAGTTGGACATATTGAAGAAAGAGTTTCTTCGGTGAAAGAAGAAATAGAAGAAAGAGTTTCTTCTGTAAAAGAACAAATTGATGAGAGAGTTTCTGCAGTTGCCAAAGAAATGGATACTTTAAAGAAATTCGTAGCATCGGCAGGGAGCAGGAGTGATGATTTTAAATTCTTACCAATGCCTGCTCGTCCATCTCTGAAGCTATCCACATATGATGGGAAGACCTCCTGGCAGGTGTATAAGACACAATTTTCTATCGTGGCGGATGCGAATGGATGGGATTCCCAAGCTAAGGCCTGTCATCTCGCCGCTTCTCTAAGAGCCGACGCAGCGGATATCCTTCAGACTCTTCCCGAAAACAAAAGGTTAGATTTCGAAGCTCTGTCCGGCGCCTTGGAGTTGCGCTTTGGGGAGAAGTGTTTAAAAGACTACAGCAGGCTCCAATTAAAATCTCGTCAACAGAAGCCTACCGAAACACTTCAGGAGCTCGCCGCGGATGTTGAAAGGCTGTCCCATCTCGCCTTTTCGGAATGCCCGACAGAAACAAGGGAAATCCTGTCCTTGCAATACTTTATCGACGGCATCCGAGATACTGAAATACAGAAAGCTCTACGAATGGCGGATGTAAAAGATTTAAAAAGTGCTCTAGTGTACGCCATGAAATTTGAGGCAGCCCAGCAAGCCACTCGTCGAGACCGCTACCCAGTTAGAGCTGTGCGAGTCCATGAGCCAGTGGATCAACTGATGGCTCGTTTAGATGATTTAGCCAGACAAGTCGAAGATTTGATACGGAGTAGCAGTGAGAACAAAGTGGCTGTAAGATGTTGGAGATGTGGTTCTGAAGGTCACCTACGACGGCATTGCAGAACACCCCAGGGCACGGATAATGAAACGGATGAGTTGACAAGACCAGTGAATGCTTTAAGACGGAATAGTGGTGAAACAAAACCGACCCTAAAGTGCTGGAATTGCGGTGTTGAAGGCCACCTACGAAGGAACTGCAGAACTCCCCAGAGCACGGAAAATAAGGCATACGATTTAAACAGACAATTAAATGCCACGGGAAGGAAAAGGACTGACAAGAAACCAAAGTGCTGGAACTGTGGAGCTGAAGGCCACGTACGAAAGAATTGCAGAACACCCCAGGGTACGAAAATTGAGACAATTTCTGAGCAACGACGCAGGAAAGAAATTAATGACCATATCAAGGAACGGAGGTTGCCAGATAATGAAAAACCCTGTTTTAAAGCGCTTAAGATCTCTATAGTGAGTGGCAACAATAACGGACTGTCCATCAATGGGAATATCGATGGAGTTCATTGCAATATGATCATTGACACAGGAGCTAATGTTACCATCATTAGGAAAGATTTAGCTGAACAGTTTAAAGATAAACTTATTTGGACGCCATCCTGTGTTACCCTTCAGACTGCGTCTGGTGACAAGATCGACATAACTGGGAAGTTAAACGTTAACATCACGTTTGGAAGTGCCGCCTACCATCACACGGCATATGTGGCGGATATTACAGATCCATGCATACTCGGATTGGACTTTTTAAGGAAATACAATTTTTCCTTAGATTTCAAAAACAATAAGCTGCTTTCAGCATCTGATGGCATGACTATCCATCCTCAAAAGGGATCCTCGCCTGGAAATGTCGACGCCTTGTCCGAAAGATCGAGCTTGGGAAGCTGCCGAAATCATACCAGGGTCGAAAAGAAACTCAAGACTACCAGCTATTCTCCATCCCAGAAGCTCTTCGGTCGAGACCTTCGTCTGCCTTGTGACCGCCTGTTTAGTCGCCCTACGGATGCGCCTTCATCGCCTGAGGAACACATCCAAGATGCCCAGGCCCGGTTTGAGGGGATGCACCGTTCTGCACGAAAGCGAGTCAACTTGGCGACAGAGAAAATGAAGACCAGATGCAACACAAGAGCTACTAGACATAGATCCAACAAAGGAGACAAGGTATGGTTGTGGAACCCGATTCAACGAAAAGGACTGAGTCCTAAATTACAGTCACCTTCGGATGGTCCATATACAGTACTGAACACGAATGACGCCGTGGTTCGGATCCGTGAGTCTTCGAACTCTTACGACAGGTTAGCTCATTACTATGGCCATAGTACGTAATGTAAATAATTGTAAATAGTATCAGACCATGGTCCTTTTTGTTTTTAAATGTGTATTTGATTTGATTTGTATTTAGTATTTGATTTGCATTTAGTATTTTATTTGTATTTAGTATTTGTTTTGTATTTAGTATTTGATAGCATTTGATTTGTTTAAGTTAGTTATTGCATTTATTGTTTATGTTGTTTGATATTGTAATGTAATGTTTATGCCTCAGTTGCAATTATGCCACAGTTGTAAGTTTAGCTTCCTGTCCAGGGATTGTACTGCCCGGGACGTGCAGTCCTTGGGAAGGGGGCAGTGTTACGAATTTGGTATTTAAAAAGCTAATGTTAGTTCAATTATAAATTAAATGGTTTTATTTCTCGAGCAGTGCAGCGCGTGACGAATATTAAAAGAAAGCTAAGCCGGAAAATTGAACATACAAGAGCGCGTGCATTAAATAAATAAATATCTCTTTTTGATTTCGAGAAAGTACTGGAAAATTCTAGCGCATGATTTTAAAATCTTATAAAAGGAGGAAAACATCTCAGTTTTAGTAGTTGCTTAGTTTGTTGTTGTTTAGAAAACTACTGTTGTTGATTGTAGCGAATTCGCGGATTAGCGTTCTTTAGCTGTTTTGAATTACGTTCTATTGGACATTTGAGTAGTTAAAAGATAAGTACTGTGAGATATTATAATACTGCATGATAATTTGAGAAAATTTAAGCATTTTTGTTGTGATAATAATAAATTTTTGTTCATTTTTCATCGGACTTGTGCATTCATTTCATAACGAACCCGTACGCACGCAACAGTATTATTACAGTAAATAATTATGTAAAAAGAACGTGTTTTTCTCATGTAAAATCTCAACAGTATATCTGTAACCATTACATGTTATTTGCTTGTATTAATTATAGCAAGTTATTATGTGAGTAGAAGATACTTTTCTTTCGTAAAATTCTAATGGTTGTATCTGTTTCTGTATCTGTTATATCTATAGGTTTCAGATTATTTCCTTTTAATATCCCATTAAGTAATTATGTGTGTAGAATATATTTTTCATAGATGAAACACTAAAGGATATATGTCTATAAAAGTAATAGATTTTTTGTCTAAAATGATGCTTATTATTATAAAACATATTGAAATCAATATGTTTTGAGTAAAACAATGATATCTGTATGTGTATATATATATATATATATACATACATACAGATACCATTATACAGATATATGCAAGTGAAGCATAATAGTTTGGCTTTTTAAGTTAGCCAATTTGACCTCAGAATAGCAATAATTTTAAAAATGTGCTTTCAACAGCATTTAGTGTTCTTTTTCAAAAAGTAACATTATTCGGTTGCAGAGTATTTTTGCTGTATGAAGAGAAACTTATGTCTGATATTATTGAAAGGCCTTTCATATTATCATTTCGATTAATTTAAAAGTTCAAATTGATACGCTACTCCTTACATTAAATCTCATGTATATCCTTTACATAAAATAATGGAAGGCATCTGGAATTTATATTTGCCCTGTAAAATAGCTGAAAAAAAAAGTATGTTTTATTTGCATGATTTAGTGTCAATTAATAAGATATGTTCTAGAACTTTCTTTTTAGTAATTTTAGCTAAAATAGACACATGTTGCCTTAGATTTGACTTATATGAGTAAACGTGTTGCATGTTCATATGATCATATTATTACAGTAAAAGACATTTTGTGAAATATTTCTATGAAGAACTCAGAACAGCTGTTCTTCATGTTTCAAAAATATTATATTCTCTCCTTCTAAAAAATGACATTTTCAGTAAATTAAAGAATTCAGCATAGCAATGAACTTCATTTTGTTACTACAAGGATTTCAGAATTGTGTTCATACACTTGAATTACAACGTCCAACTAATCTTTTTATTCTTATCTGCACTCAGTGTTTGTCAGCAGTCTACTATTGTTTGAAATAATAGATGGTAACTGCATAACGTTTTTACTTTACTTTCAAATAATTTCCTTTGAATTAACAGATAGAAGTCTTTCATTAAAATCCCAATATCATGCTTTTTGAATAAGCATAAAACTTTACCAACTGACCTTAATTTTTAAAGCCTTGCTTCCATTAAAATTCTTGATGCTTAATACAATTATGCCTGTAACAAATTTGTTTCAAAAATTAATATTTCAGTTTAGCTTAAAATTTAATGCATTTTAATTTTACCTATAATTTTTTACAAACATGATATGTAATAAACCTAAGCTTAATATTTACCTTTTAGAAAGTGATACTAAAAAGTATTCCTAGTTATTATAAATTTTGAGATTTGCATACAAAATTGTGAAATATACATGTGACAACAGAAAACAAACTTTATGCTCTCTCTCTCTATATATATATATTACAGCATGTTAATTAATAAGTTTATTGAATTTATAATTTTATTGTGAAACATTATGAAGCAAATAATATCTAATTAAAATACAGAAGTAAAAATAATTTATTACTTAATTCATAAACTTTACATAAAACCTGAAAAAAGAATTAATTAAAAAATAACACAATATAACATTTCATAAAAATTCGTTTCGACTGCTTGGAAAAAATGAATGGTTTTCCCCCTCTTTGTAAACCATGTCTCCTAAATAAAGAAAAAAACAGTTCTTTTAAAATCATAATCATGCTCTTAAAAAGCTTATAAAAATTATTTTAATAGATGTTTTAAACATATGCTTATATAACACTTTTAATCATATTTCTTTATAATATCTTAAGTAATTAGGAACAGCTTAAATACTTTAAAAAATTGAATTACAGTGAACCGTCTCATTACGACAAGCTACCTCAGTCAATTACTTTTTAAATTTAACCAGCATTCCTCATAAAATAACTAATTAGTAAACATAACTTCTCTAAGATGCCCACTATCATTGAAGATCAAAATCTTCAGGAATCACGCATAGCTAGCTTAGAGAAGGTTCATTGTACAAAAACAGCCAATATGCAAATCTTGTCATAAAGGAAGCCACCATAGTTATTAAATATAATATACAGTATACTTATATTCAGAATTCAGAACTTGAATAAATTTCTCAAACTGTTTAAGCATTTGAAAAATATTATATTTATTACCTTAAATTTCTAAAACAATATTTCATATTGGTCCAAATGAATCACTGGGACTCGGACAACATTTTCCCCCTAGCTTTCTTTTAGCAACAGGATTCTGAAATTGTTTTAATGATTTAGGTAATGTTTGTCTTCCTTAAGGTGCTCACAAAACAAGTTACCCTAAATTTTTCGTCCACATAGTGGTCGTTTTCATCTTACTAACTGATTTGCTAGTGGGTTTTGGGTGCATGGCCTATTATTGATGAAACAATAATAGTGAACAGCTTCAAGAAAATGGGGATATCTAATGCTCTTGATGCCATATTCCCACTTATTTTTACTAATTTTATCTTCCGAAAATTAAGAGGAAAAAATTAAACGAATAATTTAATTTCCAAAGGACACAGTCACAGTAGGAATATAACAAATGAAAAGTAATTATGGATAAACTACTACTATCACAATATTATTTCTTTAAAAGAAACCTCTATTTCAATAACAATACACATAATTGCAACATCTAATAAGTTATCTTATTTCTTTATAATTTGAATTTCTCTCATTCTCATTGTTGTTCTTGCAACTCCTTAGGCCTCAAACCATACATAAATAATTAGAGGAGGTGAATATTCAGCTGATATGGCAAAATTGCACAGTGAATGGCAGTTGGTATTTGCTTTCACTATCATAGATCATTTTTTGTATTAGGCTGACATAATATTCAACAGTTAAAAGAGAAAGGTTCAACGGGGCCTTTAGTGTACAAAAGTTTGCCTTTGTTAGTATGATGAAAACAATCATTATGTCAATAAATCCCTTTTAAAATCTTGGGATATTCATTTTCTAAATGCATTAAAAGGGGGAAAATTATGCATTTTTTTTTTTTTTTTTTTTTAATTTTCAGAATATGGTTCTAAAGCTGGATGGGGTGGAATATGCACCACAATACGGTAATTCTGAAGATCATTGCTTGTGGTAGTACAAACTGAGTGGTGATAACTTGCATGCTGTAGAAGACGACACAAATTGCAGTTCCAGATGCATTAAATGCTTTGAGGGCTAGGGAATAGCAGTGGGAAATAATAAGAATGAAATTCAAGGCATAGGGAAGTAGGAATGAAAATTATTATTATCAGATACTGAAATGTTAATGTTACTAAGCATTCTTATTGGAATGTAGGTTTCTTTTATATAATAATACTATGATAGTTGCCAGTAGTTCATTCATGAATATTTTTGATTGGCTATGGTCTTACTGTAATCACATCCTTCAAAATTAAATTGATTGCTTAATTTCCCCCTTGATTTTCATACTATAATATTAGTCAAAAAGAGGAAAAAAAGTCTGCAAGTAAACATAACTCCTCTTTCTCTATATATAGAGAGGCATGTATCTTCGTGTGCAACCTAGCAAAACAAATGTGACTTTTTCTTCTTTAAAAAAATTGTGTTAATAAATAGGATGAGAATTAAGTTCATTTTAAAGACTTATGACATATGAAATATACATGATCAAAATAAATTAGAAAATTAAATTCAAATAAATTTTAAGCTAAATTACATGTTTAAGTTGCAATACTTCAGTTGTATTGGTCCAAATTAATTGTAATAATTAATACTAACAAAAACCAAACATCGTATTCCCATTCTGCACAGTATAAAAATTCTTCTGCAAAAATTACCAACACTTTGGTTTATTTGATAACTTTCAAATTCATTCCTTTGTTTGCATTTAGAATTTATAACTTTAATTTTACACAGAAATTTGCTTTTGATTTTAAAAAATTTCACTGGCATAATTTCATTCACTTCAGCATATATTAATAGATGCAGAAGGTTTTTGTACCTTACATAATTTTAAATCTTATGTAACCTAACGTAATTAATAACAAAACCAAAACATAAATCAGAAACTGCATAAAATTTAATAAATAATTTCTACTAGTGTCACACGAAATGCTATGAAATTAATCAATAAAATGAGATAAAATATATAGAATTAATATTCCACATGTGTGAAGTTGGAAGTTTTACGTTAAATACCTTTTTTTTAATTAAATATTTTTAAAAATGACCCCTTAGAGCATGGGACCTTTCGTAATTAGAACTTGCAAATCCACTTCGCTAGTCTTTCATAACATTGCTTTTCTTTTAATAACAAGGGCCCACCAGCGGCCGAGCTGAACACTGGTAGTTCGGTCCGAGGTTCGAATCCCGCGAACAGGCTGGCTGCATGGGTGTTTTCGTGGTTTCCCCCATGTGTAACGTGTATACGAGCCAGTTTCCCTTAGAAAGTCCTCCACGAAAGGCATCCCTCCCCTTAGGCAGATAGCCCTAGTGTGCTTTGCCATAATTAAATACACACCACACTTTTAATAACAAGAAATATTGCATTTAGTTATTTAATTTAAGATTTCCAAAAATAATGCTACTGAAAGGCATGAATACTTACTTAAATTTGAAATTAATTTATTTGACTTAAAATAATATTTAAAAAAATAAATCTTCATATATACGTCTAAAAATCAGACCTTATTAATTTTCTTTTATTTGAACGATATCTGAATTCTGCATTAGTTTGGACTAGTAAATCATTGGACAATTAAATGCCAAGCTATAAGAGAACTAATGTAGTTTACAAATGCACTGAATTTTATTTCCTGCATTAACTTTCAAAGAAAGTAAAATTTTCTGCATATTTGCATCATTTGGATTGATAGAATGTGGCAAAGCATGCGAAAGCTATCAGCCTAAAGGGAAGTATATATATTCATGGACGGCTTTGTAAGAAAAAGTAGCTTGCATTTCCATTTATTCATGTGTGTGTATACTATATATATATTTACAATTGTTAAGTCTAAAATCAATGCTTCATTAAAAATTTATTATTATTTTATTTTTAATACTAACATACAGATACAGAATTGTTTTAAATTCCAATAAACAATCATAATTTATTTTTAAGAAAACTTATTTTATGATTTATATATTATATTACATGAATAAGAGAAACATTTGTTAAGAAATGTATTAAACTTGTATTAGCAGATTCATGCTATCCTAGTAACAAGACTATCGTACTTCAAAACTGTATTAAAATTGGGCAAAATAAAATCAACATAAATTCTACATTAAATGTTTAAAAACTTATAAGTATGCAGTGGTAGTTATATATACAATATAATAAATTTTGTAATTTATAAAAACCCATCTGGGAAGTACACAAAAACGAAGCTATAACGAAGGTTAAGAAACTGAAACGAAAGCAGCTTAAGGGGCCCCATATTTCCCCTAGCTATAACTGCATAAACCTCTGCCCCTTTTGGAATGATTTAAACCAGAAACAATCAAGGAGGTTAGAATAGAAGGAGGGAAGGTTCAACTCAAACAGTGAGGCTTCGCGGCCATGTTCCTGTTATCGCTGTGACTTGTGCAAGGAAGTCTTGTAATTGCAATACTTTTTTTTCTTTTCTTTTTGAAGCATGTCAGCTTGTGTTGTATGTGGATGCACAAACAGATTTTTGAAAAAGATTCCTGGGATTACTTTTCACGCGTAAGTATTGATTTTCTTTTTTTATGTAATTTGATAACTATGGAAAAAAATATCACAATGTCATGTTGTTTTCTTTCCAGATGTAAAAAAAGGGACTTAATAATAATCAAAATATGTTAAATACATTTTAATGTTTCTCTTTATAGCTGGTATCTTTGTTTCTTAACATACAATGATGTATGCTAGGATTTAAACTGTATAATTTGGACGTTTTATGTAATTCGTTTGATAATTTTCATGAAAAGTAAAACACCAATTGTTACTATTTTTATGGTTTTTAAAGGTGTTAAATAAAGTAATGCTTTTCTTTATGTATTAATTATTATTCAATTTAAAGTTTTTGAACTGTTAAGAATATAATTTGTGCATTTGATCAAGATAAACTAACTTTTCTGTTGTTAAAATGTTTTTGCACAAATTTACAAATTTGCGGGCAGAATAGCGATAAAAGTAAGTAAAATATTTACACAACTGAACATGTGGAAAGATGTATCCAAAAATATAGGTATATTTCTCTAATTTAGCTTAATTCAAGGCAATTTCTTTGAGATTCGTAAATATGAAACGCGCATAAACTCAAATCACTGAATTCACATAAATCTGTTTTATTTTATTAATATTTATTTTCTTGTTGTTATAAGGTTGTTAATTGTGAAAAGAGTCTAAAACTTTCATTTAAAAAAATGCAACCTGTGAATATTTTTTTAGATAATTATCTGCTATTAATTTCAGGTTAAATATACATATTTTAAATGATTCTTTAATAAGTTACAATAGTGTGAATAAATCAGAAATATCACTTAAAGTGATATTTCTGATTGGAAAGTACAGGAAAAACTGGAAAGTACACCCAACAGGTTGCTAATAAAACCTAAACAAATTCTATTTTTAAAGGCTTTAATGTTATGCACATGCATTTAGATTTCAAACTATTTCTTAATGATTTTCTGTACGTAGTAAATTACGGGTATCATCTTTATAACTTTGAAACAAAAAACTAACATTAGCGACATATTTTTCATTATAAATTTTACATATTTTTAGTGGAAAATACATGCACGGAACAACTTAAAAACACGTACGTTTCACTGCCGTAATGCAATGTTTTGAAGTTACAAACATGGACGCCGCTTGTTCGGTGGCGTTTCATTCCCCGATAGTGGAGGAAACTGTGAACCCTCCCTCCTTATATTCTAACCTCCTTGGAAACAATATATATATATATATCTGGAAAAACAATATATTTTCTATCTCCTTTCTAAATTTAAAAGTTCAACATTTTAAATCTATTTCAGCAGAACATTTAAGGGCTGTTTAAAACCTTTGGCTCCTAGGTGTCATCATTCCTTGTATACCCCTATTTACTCCACTGTAGATGATGTGGCACTTCATTGTATACATAGCGAATTTTTAAAATTACAGCGACAATCTTGTACGAAGGCAGACATTTGAAACTATAGGCCATCACACTGAGCAGAAATTCTTAACTCTGATAATAAATGTGGCAGTTTTAAAGTGTCGCTTAATTTTTTTTAAATATAAAATCATGTGCAGGGATTTTAATTTCAAATAATCTGTACAATTTCTTTTATATTATTTATTTAATTGATTCTGATGGGTAAAAAAACACGACCGATAGACTTCGCGTGCTGCATATTACTATAGATGGCATCACAAAATATGAACAAGTTCTACATACATTCAATTATCCGGAATCGGCGAGGTACCGTTGCTGTTGGTTAAAACAAATTCTACTGTACTTGGCTCATTTCGTCCCTCGAAACTTACAACGTAATTGGTTTCTGTAATTTTCTGGTCTGTTTTTCCAGGGCCTTTTTGTTGCACTTCTAGTTTATTTTGCTTATTTAGTTAAACTAGAACTAAATCTCCTCTAGCAAATTTTCTTATCACTGAGTTCCGTTTCTGTTTTTCTTCGTTGTAAAGAAGGATAATTTTTACTTTCACATTTTTTTATTAACTAATAAATTTTTGCTGAAAAAGTCAGAAAGAAACTTAAGCATAGAAAATTAAATGCAGCTTATAGATTATACTTTTCATGAAAAATTACCAGTAAAAACTTTATAAAAAATGATTTATTAATGGCCTTTGTTAGTTAACTATGTCGGTTTAAAATTCTATTAAGTGCTATAAGTTGCATTAATTTTCTATGCTTAAGTTTCCTTCTTATTTTCTCGTGCCCACCAGCGGCCGAGCGGTAAAGTCGCTGAACACTGATAGTTCGGTCAGAGGTTCGAATCCCGCGAACGGGCTGGCTGCATGGGTGTTTTCGTGGTTTTCCCCATGTGTAACGTGTATACGAGGCAGTTTCCCTTAGAAAGTCTTCCACGAACGTATCCCTCCCCTTAGGCAGATAGCCCTAGTGTGCTTTGCCGTAATTAAATAAACCAAACCAAACCTTCTTATTTTCTCAGCAAAAATTTATTATTTAATAAAAAATATGAAAGTAAAAATCATTCTTCTTTCCATCTTGCGGTCACAAATCATTATGGAGAATATCCATTTACAGTTACTATAGCCTGAAAAAGGCATGTCTGCGATGTTATCGTCATGCGATGATTTGTAGATACTTTATTTTTTACCACGATATTTTCGATGACGGTGTTTTTAAACTGCAAAATTTTTGAACCGCTGTACCACAATGTTTCCTCCCATGATGTTTTGTAGCACGACGTTTTCACCTTGCGTTGTTTGCTCCGCGACGTTTTCGTCCGCAATGTTTTTGCCGCGATGTTTTCGGCTGTAACCCCTTTACTCAGCATGAGAGTCAGCAAAAATAAAAAATCCCTTTTCCTTATTTCGGATGAAACTTGGCATCCTGCTAATCATTGAGAATTGAGTAGCTAATTTATTTTAGGTGTGACACTTCACCTTAATCAGGTTATTGCGTAGTAATGGAAAAGGTAGAGAGTCAGTCAGTTCTTTGTAGTAGTTTTAGTGAGTGCTTCCATTTGGAGTATTACTTATTAGGCGGCAGTACTGCTATATGTCTCTAAGCTTCCTATGATCAACTGTATTCTTTGTTAGGAGTTCTGCCCATTTTAGCTTATGGACTTCTAACGGCTTCTTTAAGTGGATTGTGCTTGTGTGTGGACACTGGAAAAGATAGTGATCTGGATCACCGACTTCTCCGCATTGACACTCATCCGTGATTCTAAGACCGAATCTGTAGAGATAAGATTGGAAGGGTCCATGGCTCGAGAAGTACTGAGTTAAAAAGTTTGTGGTACTTCTTTGCTCTAGTTTTACTTTGGGAAAGAATGAGTAGATTCGGTCTCCTGTTGACCATCGTCTTTGCCAGAATACCGAAGCGTCATCAAGTGTCAACAACTTTGCACGCCAGAATACTGAAGCGTCATCAACTGTCGGCTAGCGAACTAAATTTATTGATTGCAGTGATGTGGAAAGCTTTTGCAGTTTCTCTTAATCACATGGCCTGTCATTCAAATATACCGTACAAAGACAAAATCCCCAAGCTTCACGTTTTATATCCTTTTCCTTCAACAGCAGTTGCGCACATATGTTCAGTCCATATCTCAAAGTCTCTAAAACTATAAGTATCGTATTGTTGCATGCGTATACTGGGTTCGTAACAAATAGAATGCACAAGTCCGATAAAATGTTAATAAAATTTATTCTTGTCAAAAGAAATATAATAAAATGCTGGAATTTGTCCTCAAAGATATTTGTACAATATCACAATATCATGTAATATAACCAGTAGCTATATCTTAAAGTACTAAAACTTTCAATAGAACTCAATCCACAGCGCAGAGAAAGCTAATCCGATCAACAAAAGTACAGCAGCTAAGTAAATAACTGAGCTGAGATGTTTCTGTCCGGCTTTTTTAAAGTTTTTTTATCGGTCGCGCGAGAGTTTTAGTAATTTCTTTGCTTCTGGAGATTTCTGGAAAGCAAAAGATTAGAATTACGGTTACAGCTAACACAGTAGTCAATTACATTTATTCAATTTAAATATAAATTACGAGCTATCTATTTATTAAATGTTAAACGCACGTGTTCCTGTGCTTTTACTTTTCCGGCGTAGCTTTCTCTTAAAATATGTCTAGTTAATTTTTCTTGCCATTATATCATTCACATCATAATTAGTGGAATAATATTTTACTGCTTTTTAAGCCAAATTCGAGAAAAGACTTCTGATAAAGTGTTAAAGAATTTATTTATGAAATTTATTAATATAGCTCTATTTTTATATTGAACTGTTTACAGAGTTCCTCTATATCATTGATTTAATATTAAAATATTATTGCTATTGTTGTAACCCTAATCGTATTGTATTATTGATATTTTCGTATTATTATATATATATGTAATTTTGATTGCAAAGAAATGAAAATATATATGCTGTAATATTTTGGAAAAAATTAGATATAAATTAATATTTTTAGTGTAATTAATTAATTATGAAAAACTGTAGTATAATATAATTTTAATGTAAATGCAGATAATGTAAAATTGATTAGATATAATAATGCATTATAGAATATAAATGATATGTGTGTGTGTAATTAATATCAATTAAATTATTTATGCATATGCAAACAGGAAAATGGCATCTGTATGGCGAAATATAGTTCAAACAAATTAGTGATCCTAAAAATTTTTGAAAAACTCTGCTCTAGATCATTTGTTAAAATTTAACTTGTCGCATTAAAAATTTTTGTAATTAAAAGTAATTTATTTTCAGTTTGTGTCATTAATGAATGTTATTTCAGCTTTTTTCTAGATTAGAAGTTGGTCCAAATTTTTCTTCTCTAGAAAAGCAAATATTTCCACGTTTAACTTCACAAGACATTGTTGAAATATCTGGTGAATCAGGAGCTGGAAAAACTGAACTCTTATACCATTTTATTATTTGCTGTATTTTACCGAGAAAATGGAAAGGTTTAATTCTTGGTGGATTAAATATTAAAGTTACCTTCATTGATAATGATTGCCACTTTGATCTTTTCAGATTAATTACAATATTAGAAAAGAGACTAAAATTAAAACGAGACACTTATGGTGCCTCAGTATCTGGAAACGAAATATCGTTATTTATCAAAGAAAGGTTAAATTTGCTTCAACTGATAAGATGTTCTGACTGTGATAATTTTATATTAACATTGTGTTCGATGAAAAATCTGCTATGCCTCTGTGATGGCAAAAATATTATTATGATTGATGGAATTTCTTCTTTTTATTGGTCAGATAAAATGCGAGCAGCATCTGTTCATTACCAAAAGTTGTTGGAGAAATATATTCAGATCACAACTGTTATTCGAAAAATTTCTGAAAATTGCAAAATTCCAATTTTTGTAACGAAACGAAAACTTGTGAATGATCCTGAGCGTGACAAAAAAATTCTTGGTCAGTTTTGGCGAAATTCAATTACTTGTCATCTAGAGCTGATTTATACAGGTTCTACAGAGAAAAAAACTTTGATTACTTTGATTAATGCTTCCAACTCATCTAGGAAAGCATGTGCAATATGCAGCAAAGGTTTTATCTTTGCAGAACACGAAAGGTTACATTTGTGATAAGCTGTTGTCAAAAATATTTGACATATATTTATTTATTCTTGAAATGACTTACGTATGAACAGTTGCTTGAAATGCATATCATGTGTATTTGGGTTTTAGACTTAATAATGTCTAAGAACTATTTTAATAGTACAGTACTGTAAAAGTCTAATGTTTGAGAAAATATACTTTCCAAAATGTTGAAGCATATTTGTAGGTTTTTGAGTTTTAATAAAGCATAAAAAACAAACAGTGTACAGTTTTTATAGTTTGTCAAAGAATACATGATAAAAGAAATTGCATTTCATTTTGCTTTTAGCGTAATTTCAGTAAAATGAAAGTAATCAAATCCCGCTGTATTTTACATGGTTCACGAACTTAATTCGTTCTTGAAGCTAATTCGTCATTCAAAATATTCGTGTACCGAAACAGTTTTTCTCATAAGAATTAATATAAAATGACTTAATCCGTTCCTGGATCTTTAATAATTGCTTCGAAAAGAGTACTTTGCATGGAATTTCATTGAATTTAAAATATACAATATTAATACACAACACAATACTGAAAATATAAAAAATAGGGAAAATTGAATTACATTTTATACCAGTATATATTTACTGTTATGAAACATAATTACAAAAGAGATGTTAAGTATAAAATATAGACAGGAGTTGGAGTTTACCAAAAAGAATTTAAATAAAGGAATTTTAACAAGGAGTATACTGTTGGAATATCACACCCGAAAATTTTCATGCTTATGCTTTACTTTCACTACAGGCATCAACTTATCAGAGTTTAAACCTGATCATTTTTAACTTGCCATACGACCATTCACATTTGTAGAAAAATTTAGGGCGCTATCACGCCACTCACCGAAGGCGAAAATAAGAGTCTGAGAAATCAGGCAATTAGAGCTTTAAGGTGGCGTACGCTAATATAATAGCAAAAATTTCAATTTTTAAGTCATGAAAATCATCCGAGTCCTGACTGAAGAACATAAAACTGCTTAGTGAGAGATTCATTCATTCATTATCTTTATTGCCGGGATGTGTCTGTTTTAACGCTACTTTGTTTAATGAGAGATTCGAGAGAATAATATCTAATTCTTGAGAATTCAGGGTATGAGCATTACGTGACCGGTACTAGACAATACGGTTGGATCCACATTGGTAGGCGTGGTGAGTTCGATTATTTACACTTTGTACAAATAACACTAAAATTCTTTGCCTGTCCAGGCACTAAGTCCATATTCTTAGTAGTAAACACAAATTCACAAACACGAAATAAATCTTGATTAAATACTAGGATTAAGTGCTTGATTAAATATTTGAATAAAATGAAATAAGCTGTATAAACTATATACATATTTACAGCTACCACGTTACATTGTGGTGAATTGACCTAGGTCGTTTCACGACGCTTTCCACAGTGGGATCATAGTTCGTAAGTTCTCTCAAAGTATTGACTGGCGAATTCTCCATTTTCTCAAAAAAGTTGTGAGCATCCATTAGTATCTGCTCCGGTATTGGTTTAATTTTTAAGTCTTCATAAATGATCGTATTTCTAACATACCAAGGCGCATTAACCATCGCTCTTAGTATTTTATTTTGTAGGAGGTTAATTTTCCTTCGTTCAGCCTTTAACGCCGTGGCCCAGGCTGGGGCTGCATAAAGCAAAATTGGTCAATAAGTGCTAAATACAGAGTACGTTTAATTTTTAAGCTAAGTTTAGATTTCTGTCCTATGAGATTATAGAGGGACATGTAAGCTCTATTTGCTTTGTTAACTTGGTTAATTACATGGTCTTTAAAGCTAAGTCGTTCATCAAGAATCACCCCGAGATATTTAGCGGACGAAGAGACTGGGATGATATCATTTCCAATTTTTATGTCACTATTTGTTCTCTCATTTTTTCTGTAACGACGAAAGAACAATATTGCATTTTGAGGTATTAATTTTTACCTTCCAGAGCTGACACCAGGCGGCGACAACGTTCACGTCGAATTGAAGGTTGTTTAGAACTAACTGCGGGCTTCTTGATTGCGTCAAAATCACTGTGTCATCTGCATATTTTAGTGTTTTAGACACCAATGGATTGGGTAGGTCATTTATAAAAATATTAAAAAGCTTTGGTGCTATAACTGAGCTTTCGGGACCCCACTTTGTATTACTTTCTTCTGTGACAGAGTATCTCCAACCCGAACTTGAAAACGTTCTCTTCAGATAAGAAATGATGAGCTTCACGAAACTGTTGGGGAACATAAAATTATTGAATTTATAGGTCAGGCAGTCGTGCCAGACTCTGTCGAACGCTTTCTCCAGGTCTAGGAAACACGCCGTAACTCCTGTCTTGTGGAAAAAGCGCTGGAAATAAATTCTACAACATTAAGTACTTGGTGGGTCGTGCTGTGGTGCTTTCTGAAGGCGAACTGGTCTGGGTCGATCAGATCAGGGCGTTTTAGGTGACTTGAGATTCTGGTGTTAAGAGCTCTCTCGAATACTTTTCCAATCGCCGGTAAAAGGCTGATGGGACGATAACTGGTAGCTTCCGATGGGTTTTCCCCCAGTTTTAAGATCGTAATAATTATAGAGTGTTTCCACTGAGAGGGGAAGTAGCAGTTTCTAATGCACGCATTAAAATGTTAGGAAGTAGTACGAAACGTCTGTGGGGGAGGGCTTTCAAGGCTCGATTGTTTATCCCATCAAAACCTCGGGCTTTCCTGATGTTAAGTCTTTTAATGATGTACTGAATTTCACCTGGTGAAACAAATTTGATAAAATCTTGGTTATCTCTGCCTTTGATGCTATTAATTTCATTTTTGATCTCCTCTTCGTGTTGTGGGTCGGTCGTAGGGTTTGGCCGAAAAGTCTCTTCCAGCGTATCAGCGAAGACATTCGAAATGGGGGGTCAAGCCGTCACCACCAGTTTTTCCGGTGGTGACGGTCAAGCCCATATGATTTAACGGGGCGATATGATTCGTCTTTTCTTTCCTCATAGCATTAGTAATTTTCCAAACTGTGTATCTGCGCCTATGTTATCCAATAAATCTTCCCAACTGCTTAATTTAAAATCATTAATATCATTAGAAATTTTTCTGCTTAAATAATTAATTTGCTTTTTTAAAGTAGGGTCTTGAGTGATATTATGCCTTTTCCTTAATATATTCCTTTCTTTGATAGTATTTAGGATATCATCTGGGATTTTTCTAGTGTAGGAATTCTTACATTCATAAGACGAACTTTTGGTAGCATTTTGAATTTTTAAGGTGAGGGAGTAGATTTCGCTTTCGAGTTCACCACAGTCTCTTATGTGGGGGATTGCAGGGCAGATTGTTCATATCTTCCGTGAAACACATTGCACAGGGCCAGGTTTTTCTTATAGGGTCTTACAAGAATATCCAATCCTCTCAATTTTTCTAGCATCCATACTTTCTTTCTTGCTTCTTTTTCTTAGTTTCAAATAGGAATAGGGGCAATTTAACGACTTGACCGTCTTTGTAACTAGTAATATGCCTGACTTTGCGAACAGGGATTTCGAGTTCTTTTATTTCTTGTTCGATTTCTTCTGGTTTTGTAGTGCGGGTAATCTTTTGATTACAACTTTTATCGGCTTTTTAGAGTTAACTTGAAAGGTATAAAAGGGCACACCGTCTTTCTGAAACATGTCTGTTATTGCACGGTAACCGTCTGAAGTTTTTGCACGAATCGTTAGTGTGTCTGCTGTCATTCCGCCTTTATAATTTTTGATATTTATGGTATCCTCAATTCTTGCTTTTAATTTTCCCCAGTCTCCTGCAAATTCACAGAGTACGATGGGGAGGGAGATATGCGTGGCTGTCTTTTTGGGGGTTAAGAATTCTCCCCCTTCTGTGCTATTCATTTTATCATCGTCAAGTAATTTTGCGAATTTATTTTTCTGCGGTGGTTCGGCTATTTCACTTTCCGAACGCGTTCTTTTTAGCGTGTTTCTTGGGGAAATAAAGCCCTCATCATCAATTACTTTTTTCTTTTTAGTCTTAGAATTAACTCGTTTAATTTTAACATTTTCCTGATTCGGATCTTTCATTGTGCTAGTAACTTTCCTGATTTTTGGCTTTAAGCTAAAAATCATTAAGTTTGATAGTTATCTAATGAATTCTCTCAGTAACCTGCGGAGCTTTTACCCCTGAAGTTATTAGCTGTTCCCGTTCTTTAACAAGATCGTACAGTTGGCTAATTTCTGTCGGCGATAAATTCTTTCCGCCTAAATCTCCTTAACACTTTCTCAATTCCTCTTCCTCCATAATTTTAACAAGCTCTTATTCTACACTAAGGTGCTGACTGCATCCCGATAGAATAAAAACATGACTTACCAACGATGAGTCCACGTATCTTCTCTCTCTCTCTCTCTCTTTTTTTTTCCCCTTTCAGGAAACCACCTTATATACCGTGTTTACTTGCGCTGAACTCTCGAATTAAATTTTGCTTTATTGCCATGAAGGAAAGTGGGCGGTGTAAGTATAAAAAACGGTGAAGAAGCCAAAGATGCAAAATATATTGTTTGAAAGGGAAATCCTATTCCTTAAAAATATCAGGTAGTTGCTGTTTTTCTGAGGTCTTTTTCTTTTCTCTTTCTCTTAATATCCCTCGCTTCTACTTGACAATAGCTGAGCCTTGTCGTATTAAAAATTTGTCTACTGTGATTTGTTCCTCTCGATTTAAAATGTTCCTAAAGCAAGAAATCACGTTGCCAAATTATTAAAAATAGTTATGATGCTACGGCTTACTATTGCTTTATCAGGATGATAATGCTCTATGAACCTTTGAAACTTTGACCCATTTTGCACATATTTCGCATATCAGATAACTAAGAACATTCTCCTTTCCGATTATTTCTTCTGAAGACATTTTCTTTACTACATTTTGAATATCATTTGTTGCCATCTTATTTGTTTGTATGTCGACACATCGTTCGCCATTCGAGATATTTTTCATGTGAAAAAATTGTTAGTGATCCAAGGTTCCTAGTGTCTTTTTTTAAGTCTTGTGGCTCGGTGAATACATAGTCAAATTTTTATTGACAACCACAGTTTTATTAAGACGAAATCACATAGAACACACAGACGAGTTTACACAAAAAGTTGAGCGCCGACTTGGCGTTATTCAGTTACAGACCAAAGAGGGGCGAGACCATTTGACTAGTGTCTCGAAACAGGAACGGCTGTGAACGGCTCCCTATGACTAAATTTTTGAGTGACTTGCACAAGCGCCGTTTGCTTTTATTACCAACAAATGAACTGCTGTACTTTCGCGCGCCAGAATTTAAATTAGCATAACTACTGTTTATGTGTTTAATAACAATAATAATAACTTTTTCATTATGATTTCTATAATATTTTCATTATTCTGTTCGTTTACGAGGGGGGAAAAGTTCTTTTCGAAATTTTTCAACCTTTTTGACTAAGAATAAGGTATAATATGTTTATAAATTTGATCTCATACCCTGAATGCTAGTATACTTTTTAGTGCCCGGAAAACTCTCAACAGTCATGTAAGAAAGTTTCATCCTTCTTTTACTCCTTGGTGCCCGCCAATGGCCGAGCAATAAAATCGAAATCGCTGATCACCGGTTGTTTGATCTGGGCTCGATACTAGGCGAATGGGATGGATGCATGGGCGTTTTCGAGGCTTTCTCCGTGCGTAACGTAGATACGAGCCACTTTTCCTTAAAACATCCTCCATGATGGTATCCATCTCCTTAGGTAGATAGCCGTCGTGAGCTTTGCCATAATCAAATAACCAATCCTTAGTTCTTGATGAACTCATGAGCCAAAAGGCATGCCGTGTTTGCTCAGAGACCTTTGGTAATAGTAATATCAATGATGTAGAAACTCATATGCAATTATTACACAACTGTGCATCTGATAATAAATACTGAAACTGATAAGTTGCCTTTACAGCCCTTCCCCGAAAAGAAAACCTATCAGCATGTAAGGAACTTCCGTCTATTTGAACAGGAGGAGAATAGGCAGTATTTAGTTTGTAGCATTTGTAATCGAAACTGTACTGCTAAACTTGGCCACACGTATAAATGGACTTTGTCCCATTTGAAGCAAAAGATATTTTTAAGCAGTACATGCAAAACATTATATTAATGAAAAATAACTGCTGTTGGCAAAATGTTTTCAAAATTGTAGTGAAATAAATAATTATTCCAAATAATTCAATATATTTACATATTTTTTTTTTCCAATGGCGCGCACTAGCCGTTATAGGCGTTGGCCACTACTTAGGCAGGAAGTGGTGGTCAATTTCTTATAGAGACACTCTAAAGAGTGAGCCACAGTTGCCTACTGTGAAAGGACAGACAATCTACATCCATGCCTTTTACGGGATTCGAAACCGAGCCCTTCGGCGCAGCAGTCAGAGTCACTAACCACTTTCTCATCTGGGCGGCATAATTCAAAAATGATTAAAATATTCAAATAGAGTTTGTCTAAAAACTGAATAGGGAAGAAATCTGTACCTGATTTTTGGAAGAAATCTAATGCTCAGATTTTAAATTCAAATACCTTTGCAAGTAGAAACTTAATTCGCTCACCAAAAAAATCCCTCTGTTATTTAATTTTATTCTTTTTAGGTGCACAGGTGCTTATAATTAAGATAATTTTACCTAAGGCTTTATAATTTACTTAAGATTTAATACTTAAGGTTCATCAGCGCAGGAAAGTCTGAAACAAATGTTCGAAATTGAAGAAAAGATTGTCTTAGAATTGTATTGTTCTCTTTGACAGACATACAGCTCTCATAAAGCAACTTCATAATGGAAATGAGGCAATTTATGAGTCTCTGTGGCAGTCGATCCCACTCCTGTTAGCAACGTTGTTTTTAGGTTCTGGGGTTTCTGGGAGGAAGTGGGTGAGATGCAGTGACCCTGTAAGGTATTTCTCCCACCCTCTTAGTGTGCCTTTGTGGTGTGGTGGTCTGCACGCTGGGCGCGTATTCCAGAGGTCCGTGGTTCGATTCCCGGCGAAGGCGTTGCTAATTTTTCATCTCTCCGGCCTCAAAATTACCTAATGTCTCTACAACCCTCTCATGAGCATCTCAGTCATGTTCTATATTAGTGACGGACAAATTTCTTTGAGAGCGGCCAAAAAGGATAAGAAAAAAAAAATTAGCGGGCCAATATAATCTATTCTAAAACTTCAAAAAGGGTATACAAATATTAATGTGATGAATGAAATTGCAACTGCTTTTTAAAAATTCTTTAAATTCAGATTCCAATTGTGATATACCAATTCTGAGAAGTGATGCTAAGTGCTAATCTGACAGTCTGTTTCTAATAGAATCATGGTAGAAAACACTGGTTCGCATGCAAGAAGATCAAGCAAACATAGCACTAATTTTCTTAGTGTTAGTTATTAAATTTGGGAAACTTGCTATCGGTAACGATTTGTGAAACTCTAATTTCGGAACATCGAGAAATAACTGCGTGTGAGGATTGTTAGATTGTAACTCAATTGATTCAAGTAGCAAATCCAGCCTCAGTACTTCACAGTTTATGTTGAAAGACATAGAGAAAGTATCCACTTCTGTTTGAATGACAATAAAATCTTGAAATCTGCGTTCAAACTCAAAATGTAGTTTTTCTCAGGCCATGTTCATAACTGTTAAGCTTGTTTTCATTTACTGAGGGTATTGAATTTTAACCTCGGGAAACAGACAAGTCTCTCCTAGCTAGCTGCCCTCCCAACAGATCAAGTTTTAGTTTAAAACCTTTTGAGTTCAGTCCAGATATCGTCGATAAATAGATTTTAATTTTCAACATTTCACACTCCACAGAAAACTGTTTCTTATGGAAGAATGACACAGTGTCATCTTTCAACTGCTAAATTCGCTCGAAAAACATGCCCTGCACTAAGCCTTCTTACTTTCATGAACGACCGGCACATAAGAATATTCGCATTGCATGGACTGAAGAAAATCTCGAAACTGCCTGTGTGTAACACTATACTTTTTAATAGTTCCTCTTCTACATAAACTCGTTTTCCACGACGATCAAGTGGCATCCCTTTCTGTTTGGGCACAAGCTCTACACAATATGTATTATATAATGCATAGTAACATTTAATATATAATGTTATATATTCTATAGTAATATCGTAAATATGTATTTTTACTATGTAAATATGTTATATAAATGTATATTTTTTACTAAATATATATTATCGGCCATACGTTGCGCATCATGTTCTATACGATGTAGATCTGGTAAGCCAATCCAACCGGTTAATATCCTCACTTTCCAGGGAAAATCCCCAACCATATTAGCCCTATGTAGATGAGCCTTGTCATCCATACTGCCTTTCTGAAAAGAATCAGGACATTTTGTCGGCTTATTGTGCAACATTTACAGTTTTAATTTAGAAGTCAAACAACAAAAATCAGTATATTTACAAATTTTCAATACATTTGTGCTTTGGCAGCTGAGGATGACGGTCCGGTTAAAACCATCGAAACTAGTCTTGTGAAAATTTGCAAATACAACGCTAATTTTTGTTGTCTGACTTCTAAATTAATACTTGTTCGGCGTGTTATTTTATCTTAATTTATAGTTTATTAATAATAGTTTATTTATAATGGTTTTATTCAGTCATTTGAACTCATTACACAAATATTGTGTATTCTAGTAATTTTAAATCTCAAGGAACCCATAGAACTATAATTTTTTGGAACCCTTATCATCATCAGAAAAGTAAATGCTGAAAAAAGTTGAAAATATATCAAGATAGTGTTTATTTTATATGAAAAATCAATATTTCATTAAAATTTTAAGCATAGAATTAGTTGTACAATATTCATATTATTTTAGGCATAGTAACAATGCTCAATTAATTAGATCAGGCGTCGGCAAACCTTTTGCTTGCTGGTCAAAATCTAGAACAGTCTTTCTTGGTGAGTAATAAGATAAATTTTATTGAGAAAATTATTACAATACGCTTTAAACATAAAAATTAAAACTATAATTCTAGTTGTTATAAAAACTAACATAACTGAATGAACTTTATTTTTTTTTTCGATATCAATGGCTTCCCTGCTGCTGAATTTGTGACATCAGTTAAGTTTGGCCTTGTAGTCGTCTTAAGACGAATACAAGCATCTGAATTTTCGGTACTTAGCTGTTCCTCTTCTTACTTAAAATTAATTTCTTCATTATGTGAAAATATTTGCTCCATTTATAAGTTGAACCGAATGCGGACAAAATGATAAAGCCAATTTTTTGGAATTATGGATTTAGATCGGCGTTTCCAAACTTATCGATTTCTTCTTGAAATTATGTTACAATTTTTATTTTTTAGAAATAAAAATACATGTTCGTTATTACAACATTGTAATCAAGTAAAAAGTCATTATTATTATTTAGTTTCCGTTTAATTTTTTTTACGTATTCTTCGAGTGCTCGTTTTATATTTATGTTTCATAATTTATTTTACATACTATGCCGTATTTTCGGAACTCTAGTGGTCATTTGAAATTATAAAATAGATCATCATTTGGTCATAAGTTGCTGAGGCCTGATTTATATTTTTAGTTTTTCTGCATCAAAAACTGTTTCGATTTTTGATTTTGATTTCTACATCCCCATGTTTCCTTGGAACACAGTTTGAAGACCACTGATATATTCTTCACCGTTTGATATACTAGATTTAGATTAGTTAATATATTACATTATGCTGCGCATAAAAATTAATATTTAAAAAGTAAATCAATGAAATGAATTTTTCCAATTAGAGGATAATTAATGACTTGTCAGAAAATATATAGCTCATTAATTTCACTGTAAATTTCTTCACATGGCATAAATAGAAAATAATTCCTATTTAAAAAAAAAAAAATTCTTGAAAAATGCTCCTGCAGGAGACGAATAATATTTGCAATAACTATATATTTTCGTTGCAAAGAAAACAAACCCTTCAATTATTTTTCTGAAAGAAGACTCTAAAAAAACTCATAAATATATATTAAAATAGGACACAACATGTCGTTTTCTGTGATTGTAGGAATCACAGATCATCAGTGATGAGACTAGAATAATCATTAGCTCGATATCGAAAAGGAGGAGTTTACCTTAGCAACTGAAGACCTTTGTTATCTGCGAATGTTTCCCTTCCATCGCTTTGTCGATGGTTGTTATTTATTAAAGAAAGTGATTTCGTGGCTTAAATAACAAGAGCTTATTTGAGTTCTACCATACTTACTGTAGAAAATGAAAGCACTTTTCGAAGAGGATGGGAAGACTACTAAACTATATTTGCGTGACTTAAAGTAACTTGCAGATTTTCTTATTATGGAAGCCTCCATTATTAATATTAGCCTTTTGTCCTCATGACTACAGATTTAGATCCTTATTTGTGATATCTTAAATTTAGTTTTATGCAAATGAGAACTGCTAAATTTCCTTTCGAGATTCTTTAGAAGCCTAAATGGTGATTCTCGATACGAATGCTTATATTAGTAAAATACCTCATTATTTAATTGTAAAGCAACTATTCTAGAATTTATTTCACAAAACTTTGGAGAATAAATTCATGATTTTTGTTTTTCGGCGAACTAGATGCGATAAATTTCTATACGTTAACTAGCTCGTTTAGATTAATATTTGGCTTGTTTAATCGATTAGGTCAAAGTGCACAAGGGCTATCTGCTTAAAAAGAGAACTGCTTTCGTGGAGAACTTTCTAAGGGAAACTGGCTCTTATTCACGTTTCACACGGGAAAACAACAAAAACGCCAATGAAGCCAGCTCTTAGTTGGAATTTGAAAGTTGGGTTGAACTCTGAATATATAACAGTCGTATCCGTTTGGCAGCTGGTAGGCAAAGGAATAGTTGAAATGTAGTTAACAACTGTTACAATTTTATACCACCTTTATTTCTTATGACTGAATCCAACACGGATTAATTTTGTACTTAAGCCTTTTAATAAAATGTAAGCCTTTTAAATTGTATGTGAATATCATACTTTTTGTATTATGGCCATGCATTCGAGAGTTATTTACCTAAGAGAAGGGACGCGTTCGTGGGGTACGTCTTAGGCTGGTATCATACATCCATTTATTTCAGCTGAATAACTGTTTCAAGCAATTTTTCTACCTGCTTTGCCACTGAAAGAAAGACATACGACTCCTTTCTTTCGCAAAAAAATTGACTTGACCATTAGTTGAATGGTGTAACGGAAGCGAAGCTCCCTTTGCTCTGTATGTGTTACACAGTATGTTTTAAAAATTCATCAGTTGAATAGCAAGAATGCATTTAAGGGAAACAGCAAAGGAGGTGAGAAAATTCCCTAAGGAGGTCTGATTTAAAATTGCGATATTCAAGCAGAGGCAATGTTAGAGATAAAAACTCGAAACGCATTAGAAATGTGGACCCCGAAGTCTGCAAAAGAGAAGAGGTGGAAAAGATAAGTAAATGATCAGAGTGTTAGCAGGATAAGCGTATTTTTTCCGGTGGAAAGGGGCTTGTTTTTGATTGCAAATAATTAGAATTTGATGATGTTTGACTGAAAGGTAGAACTTAGTGGCGTTGTTTCTAATGTAGCTATTGATATATTGAATGTTAAGGTCATGGTGGATGACAGAGTTCCTGATATACGAAGGAGCGTTAATGATCACTTGGAGAGTCTTGTTTTGAAGAATCTGAAGCTGTTGAATTTTGGATTTAGCAGCTTGACCCCAAATAAAGGATGGGTAGAGGAGAGTAGGACAAAGGACAGACTTGTAAAATATAACCTTGGTTTTGATGGAGAGCTTGCTGTGACGTCTAAGGAGGGGAAATATATTGCAAATAGTATAATTAAATTTTTCATGGACCTTTCTTGAAATGATTTTTGAAGGTGAGCTTGCTGTCGAGATTTATTTCAGGGTAGGTAGTTGTAATATAAAATAGCGCAATAAGCCAGAAATTACTGGATACGTGCAGGATGAAATGTGTGATCTGAAAAAAAAAATATGGAATTAAGAGTAACTTACCCCCAAAGGATGACACTTCAAATAGTGTGAATTACGAGAAATTTATTATATCCTGACATCGTGAAATTTTAAATTAATACTATTATAAATCAAGAAAACATATCCAGACAGAAGACAATAAACGGCAAACTACTGCAGCAGTAAGAATCAGTACTACCATTTTTAGTCCTAACCTTTCGTGCACAAAATGCGTAAAGTTCCAATCTAAAAAATCTCAGTTCATCTTCGTTACCCAAAGTTACATGATAACAAAATTCAGTTTTTATGGCGAAGGACTTTGACTTGAATTATTATTCCAGTATATTTTTGTGGAAACACAAGGCCACTTCTAGCATCAAGACGCAACACGTGCACGGAAATTCCTTTCGAGAATGTCTCAAGTCGTAAAACATCATTCATTTACCGCAGAAGTCAGCATCTAGATCAATTTTAGTTGAATCTTCATATCACTTACTATTATTTTTTTGACAAAATGCATTTTCTTGAAACTATATGGAGATGGTCGTCAGAAAGGCACGAAAAAGAACAAATTGCAGACACGCATCATCGGCGGTGAGGACGGACAGAAGACTGTGTTACACCCAAAGAAATGTACATAAACTTTCTTTGTTACACCTTTGGAGTCTAGCAGAAGAGAGAGAAAACCGGTTGTAGTGGTTAATCTCGCTTTGTCATTGAGCGGTCGCAGTGAACAGACTTGATGTTGAATAAATGTGAAGGCTTGCCTGCACAGTAGTGTTGCTAGTCCTTCCTACATTCGTCCGCCAAAGAGGAAGAGGGGGTCTATAGTTCTATTGGAATTTCTTTTTCGCAAGATAACTGCGGCAGATTTTTGTGTGCTGACAGCAATGCGGCATTTGGTATACCTCGCAAAAAATTGTTAAGTTGTTCGTTTTCAACAATCATTCAGGAAATCAGCATCGAATTCCCCGTTATTTGTAATAGAGAACTAATTTCCTCCTTACATGGGTAACCCCAAAACGATCCGCCTTAATTGGCTGTTTCATATCATGTGACAAAGCACAAAAATTGTTCTATGGAGATTCTTCCGAAATGTTTTGAATGTGTGATACGACCTTTAAGGGACCCTGGCTGGTATTCACGTTGCACATTAATGAAACACGAAAGCTTTCATACAGCTGAGATTCTTTTGCCAAAATTTGTCACTGACTTGAGCTACCATGTAAGAATATCACAAACAAGCAAATGCAGAGTTAAAAAAAAATAAAAATAAATAAATAAAAATAAATACCCCTCGAAATATTTCGCTTCGTCTGTGTTTTAAACGAATCATGTAACTTGATCTGATTTGAGCTGATGTTTAGTGAACTTGAGAAGTTTATTCTTGAGGAATATCTGTACGGTAAAGAAAAATTTTATTATAAATTTTACTGACAGTGTCTTTGAACAGCAGTTAATGAATACTTAGCGGGTGAACTATTTTTCACTGCTAAAAAACAAAAAGAAAGTATTTAAAACTGTATTATTTTAATATGTGTGCGCGTGCGTGTGTTACCCACTGTTTTAAGCAAAGGGGGAATGAAAATTAATATTTTCATATTTCAGTTAGTCCTTTCCATTTTACATACATTAGTGTGATGAAAACTGTGCATCTAAAAACAATGGCTGTGGAGATTAATTTTGATAGTGTTTCTCTTTTCCGCTGTACTGTCTTTCAAAAGTTCCAAATAAAGTGAAAAGGAATCTAAGGATATTTATGCATGACATTATGCGATTGTTTTAGAACCTACACATGATTTTTAAACGGCAGCCGCCCAAAGTGCTAGGTTTAATCTGGAGCCAACTGTATCGGTAATTTGAATAAGCTGTCTTCTTCGTGCTAGAAATGTATTAAAGAGCACCAAAGACACTCTCTGCCTTGGACGTGAAAATGTGGCCAACTGGGTATTGGCATTGTATTAGTTTTTAAGGATGGGATTTAATAATTTGAATTACTAGAATTGGGACTAAGTTTTACGTTTTTATCTTTGTATTATATTTCGAATGCTGATTATAGATTAAAAAAGTATTTTTAATTTACTGTGTCTTTACTGTGTAACACCTTTACTTTTAAAGTTACATATAAAGTAGTTTATGAGCAGCACAGTTATTAAATCAATAACAATAAAACAACGATTTTAACCAGTTTTGTTTTATTTCATATGCAGTTTCAACGTATAACAAATAATACTTGACATTGTTAAGAATCTGTTGAGCTTTTCATTTATTAAAATGAAACTTCTGTTATTAATATTTCTTAAATTTTATTTTGAAGCATTTAAAATTCTAGTATTTTCATACGAAAAGTACGTAGATCATCAATTAAGGTCATAGAATACAAAAGTTCGTTCTTATTTTTGCAACTGATTACCAGTGCATGGATTCAAAGAAGATAAGCATGTCCTACAGAACTAAACTATGTGAATATGTCATAATTTCAAAGTACCGCCCAAACGGTATAGTGGTTAGGTACCGAAGGACCCGAGTTCGAATCTCGGAGGTAGCATGGTTGTAACTGTCCGTCGCTTCATAGGAGGTAACGATGGCCGCCTATTAGGTGCCTCCACGATAAAATAACCACTGGTTCTGGCCTTAGGAGTGGCGAATGCTGAATAAACAAGTGCTCGCCATTCGATAAAAAATAATTTCAAAGTAATTATTACTTCAATAAGAAGAAATGAGGTCAGCTTATGATTGTAGACTTTAAAATGTCAATTTGAATAATTGTTCACTGACATTCGCATTAATAAAAATGACTATGATCACATAATGAAAATACTGAAAGATATTTAATTTGCTTTGAAAAGCCATATTAATAGTTATTTAAGTTTTAAATGACGAAAAAAAATCATTCGAACAATGAAATCATTTATTATTGACGAAGAAATCATTCCGGATAACAACAAAAATTGCAGTGATGAGATTTATGCTGAGGATGACAATGAAACGGAAACGGACAGTGAGAAAATTAAGCATTGTGTGGAGGCTGAAGACTTAAGCAAAGCTTTTCAATATTTAGAGCAACGACCTGATGCTTCTCCTATGGATTTTTTATTAATTAAAAGCTGGCGTGATCGTGTGGCAGCTATCACCAAAAAGTTAGAAGATTAATAATAACAATGTCTCATAAAAGAGCATGCAAAAAATTTGAGAAAATTTTTCAATTTACATAAATTTTTCTTCACTTTGTTCATTCCGGTTTCTTAGTGAAAATTTTTGTCATCTTGCTTAGTTGAAGGAAATATTTTTTTTTCTACTACTAGAAGAGTATGTTAAAATGTCAATAGTAATACGCGTACATTTATTTGTAGAATTTCAGAAAATCTTTTCGAAAAAAATATTATTACAATTTCTAATTTAATTTCTGTTAAACGAGTTTCAATTATCCTAGGTGTTTACTGTCTCAGTTACCTTGAATAATCAAGGTTCTGCTGTATATTCTATAACTTGAACATGTGTAAGCTCGAGTGTTTAGTAAATTAACGATTGAGTACAAAATACTATATTCGACAAAGACAATTATTTTTCACTGTTACAACAATTTATAAATCACAGACACTTACGAATATACTTCTGCGAATATTCTCTCACAACATTTATATAGATATGCATCTTCTCAATCACATAAAATTATCAAATTTTATTCATTTGTAATTTTTGATAATATTCATATTCTTTTATTCAAACGTTGTTTGTAATATATAAGGCTAATCTCTGAAAACATTTAATAAATACTAAATATTCAACTTTCTTTTTCTTTCATCTCGCGAAATGTGCATTTTAGAAGAATGACTGTCGATTTCATCTTCTCATGCGGTTTCCAGTGATTTTATTACTAGACGAAGATTTTATAAATACTTATTTGTAAACGATTTATTGCCACAATTATTTTCCAGTCTTAGTTCTCACATAGTTTGCACTGAAATCACATTTATTGAATTATATGCTAGCTTGTAAATCTACATTATATGTCTTTATGCCTCAAAGCAAGTTACAAGCTTCGTAAAGTTCTTACTACATTGTGAAATGTATAGAAACTCAAATTTATACCAAGATTAAAAAACAACCACTTTATTTCCATTTATGTTGTCAAACTTGGAAGTATACCGGCTAAATTTTGCTAACTGAGTGGCTGAAAAATAGTTTTAAAGAGGATAAGATATGCCGATTCCTTGCATGGAAATTTTGCTAAACTAAGTCATGTTTTGGAAAAATGAGCTAGAAAAAGTCTTCATTACAATCCAGTATTTTTCATTTTAGTTCAGTTATTTATCTGTCGCACGATGGTTGAAGCTTTGCACAGATTTGTACTGCTTGTGTTAGAAATGTATAAAGAAAATCATATTTTAAAAATAAAATAATTGTTGTCATTTAATTTACCTGAGTTTCTGTAGACTTATTTTTTGGTAAACACTGTTGTTGAACGTATATGACTTAGGTTTCGTGTGTGTGTATTTAATTATGGCAAAGCACACTAGGGCTATCTGCCTAAGGGGAGGGATGCCTTCGTGGAGGACTTTCTAAGGGAAACTGGCTCGTATACACGTTACACATGGGGAAAACCACGAAAACACCCATGCAGCCAGCCCGTTCGCGGGGACTTAGGTTTCGATACGATATATAACATTATATATTATAATATGAAAGTGTTAATTATTGCCTTAGAAATGGACTTTACTTAAAGAAAAACTAGTACTTAATATGTTGTCTACCAAAGCGAATACTTTTACATGCAATGCTTTTTAAAATGGCTAGAGCCCTCCCTTTTGCTGTAAAAGCCTGAATTTTTACTTTTCTGGTTGATGGGTGGATCGCAAATTTGCTCTATCAGTATTCTCACATTTCAAAAGATATTCGGCTTTTGCAACAGTGTAGTACCTCGATAAAACAGATGCATTGCATAGTAAAAAATATATACCTTTTAAAAACTGAATAATAAATCCTTACACTAAAAACGTGAATATGCATCATGTCCACAAAAGTCATTACCCGGCTTTTATTTTTGAAACCGTTGGTCGCAAACATATGCTTCCAGTAACAAAAGTGTTTCAAATCACATAAATATTCATGTTTTGGTATTCTTAAACTGAAAATAACGAACTCTAACATTTTATACGTTCCGTCGGTCCCTACACTTATATTGAGAAAAGGATGTTTTTCTTATCTATTTTCAAACGTAGAAAAAAAGGTTCACATATAAATGTATTTCCAAACAGCGTGATTATTCTTAGTGCAAAATTCGTAACTGAGCTTATTTATTTTTTCATAAATAGGAATAACACTATGTAAAATCTTTATCTTCAAATCTTTGACTAAGATTTGTGTCACATTGGAAATTAATTAGCTTCATTCATAAATTTTCATGTGCATTATTCATGTTTGTTTTTCATGGAATTGAAAATAATATAAACTCGAACTTCAAATAATTAAAACCTTGAAATTTTCCGACACGGTAATTGCAGCAAATACTTAATTGAAATGTCTTTGCGGGACACAAAAAAATTGCTTCGGGAACCGCCAGTTTGAGAACTCTGGGCTAAGTGGCGATCGTTTATTTCTATGCGTATTATCATGAAAAGTATTGATTAATATGCTTAAAAAGATGGTCTTATTCACAGAATCTCACAAATATCTTGTTCCAGAAAACACTAGCAGGCTTCAGTATCGTCATATTGCCAACTTGCAATATTATTTGCATAAATTAAAAATATGTATAGTTTAATGAATTTCAGATTATGATTCTAAAGTAATAAAACAACATGGAAATGTTAATAATGTATTTCTAAAGTTTCAAAATTTAAAATTATTGGTGTGAAAATTCTTTCAGCATAACATTCATAACAAATTTATAAATTAGAAAATGTTACACGCTAGTAAATAGTAAAAAAATTATCACTGAATGGCATTTAAGAAAAAAAAAATTTAACCTCGAATTATTCTAATTTATTTATTTAACAGACTACTCAAGGCAGGGGTTAAATGACGTCAAAATTTGCAAATTTTGAAGTTAAATGTCTCGTTCAGAGCCGTACCTACATTTTTTTCACCCGAGGCGAAGAGGTAAATGAGTACCCTTACATACTATGTAATGTAATGCAACTGTTCAGTTTGGGGAAAAAATGATGTGCTAGCATATTTTGAAACGTTTAAAATTGAAATAGCGTTCTGTGATTAAATTTTTTGCTTAAAGAAGGACTTGGTCCTAAAGAAATAAAACTAGCTTTAATCACATATAGTATAATGATTCCCCTATTTTACACTGACAGAATGGGTAAAACAATTAATTGTTCATGGGTCGATGATGATTCTTGTGAATGTCAACCATTGAAGCCATTGACATCAGAAGCTATTGATCGATAGGAGACTAAAAGTCAAGAAGACAACTGCAAGCCTGGATCTGTCTTATACAACTTTTTTGCACGTTCTGGATGAGAAATGTCTCTGCAAGATGAGTACCCTGACTTCTTTCAGCAATTCAAAATCAGCTGCGTGCCAATGCAATTCAAAAACAGCAAAATGTTGACCCCTCCGCTTACAACCTAGATTTGAGCTTCAAGTGATTATTTTTTATTCTCCAAAGTGAAATATGATTTTCATAGAAAGAAATTTGATGATTATCATAATGACATGTGTGTGTGTGTGTGATTTATGGCAAAGCCTCGAGGGCTATCTGCCTAAGAGGAGGGATGCCTACGTGGAGGACTTTCTAAGGGAGACTGGCTCGTATACACGTTACACATGGGGAAAACCACGAAAACGCCCATGCAGCCAGCCCGTTCGCGGAATTCGAACCTCGGACCGAACTACCAGTGTTCAGCGACTTTACCGCTCGGCCGCTGTTGGGCCTCATAATGACGTGAAAAGAACAGTTACAAAATATTTTGAGGATGAATTTTAGATTACTTTTTCAGAAGTAAAGATTTGCTCGTAAAACGATGTGAAAAATGTATCGAGGTAAAAGGAGATCATATTGAAAAATAAAAACTCATTAAAAAATAAAACTCTTTAAAATTTTTCCAAATTCTTTTTGAAATACACCCGAAGGAAGCCTTTGGGTCTTAAATCGCATACATTAACAGGTTCTCCGCGAAAGTACTTCCAAAACATTGGCAAGGTTGACAGATGAGGGAAAATTTTGTTGTCGGATCCGTAATGATTTGGAGACTTTTCATTCAAAAATTTACGAATATTGAGATTCCAATATACGAGTAGTAATCATGTTTTAGGATGTAATCTTGAAATCTTCATCCAGTTTGGGAATTAATCTTTTTTGTTTTTTTACCCCTTCCATTATAACACTGATAGCTAGTTCTGGTTAGATTCATATCGAACGTGGCTGCGTACAATTTTCGAATTTTTCTCATGTGTACTTTGATTACTAGTTGTGAGTTCCATTCGAATATTCTCCATGAAAGCATCTCTCCTAAAGAAGATGACTTCACATGATTTATGATAATCGACAAACCAAAGAAACAGTCTTTAACATTCGCAATATCTTTTATCAGTCGAATGAATTTTTATTGTAAGAAAGACTTATTTGAACTTGAGCAGTACATCATATGCCAGCTAACTCTATTTTAGATATTACCAATAAAACGACTGATAGATAATATTTTTACAGATTATTATTTTTATCATATCCTTACAATATAAGCATAATTTTAAAATTATAAGGATTTAATGTGACTTCATGCTTTCTCTTAACTGTTACCCCGCTTAATCAGTTAATTCCGCAGTCTTTAAAGTTTTAAATTTCGCGAATATTATACCTGTTTACGATTTATTTCTACCCACACAAAAAACAAGTTTGTAACTCCTTACCTAATTTAATTTGATGTTTTCATTTCAGTCCGCCCACCAGCGGCCGAGCGGTAAAGTCGCTGAACACTGGTAGTTCGGTCCGAGGTTCGAATCTCGCGAACGGGCTGGCTGCATGGGCGTTTTCGTGGTTTTCCCCATGTGTAACGTGTATACGAGCCAGTTTCCCTTAGAAAGTCCTCCACGAAAGGCATCCCTCCCCTTAGGCAGATAGCCCTCGTGTGCTTTGCCATAATTAAATACACACATACATTTCAGTCCCTTCTCCAAATCTTCAAATCAACAGCATTGTTGCGTTTATTTTTTTCTCTTTCTTCGCGTCTCAGTTTTTCTGAAAAACTGGGTTTCTCACCACTTCATTAGAAAGATAAACATGTTTTGTAAATATATCTTCATTTTATCGGCTACTATAGAAGCAACAGAACGAAACTAAGCCTTGTCAAACGTGTTATTTTATGCTAATGTTATGCTAGAAGTAGCCCTAACGGTTTGTGTCAAATCTTCCACAAAACATTCAAAATTGTAAACCTATTTTTTTAATTTCTATGATACCCATACTAACAATTAATTTTATTATTTCATTATAAACAATAGAATAGCTCAAAAATGTCGTAACTTTATATGTTTATATTCTAGTCTTTTTAAAGAATCCCCCAGAAGTAACCGGAAATAAAACCAACTATACAGTTTCTGTCTTGTGTTTATATTTAACTGGGCAATTAAAAATGGATACAAGAAGACAAAATCCCAAAGCATGTGTGCCATTCAACGGCGACATAAATTTTACATAAAAAATGAAGCAAAATAGTGCTTACAACAAGGTATATTTAATTTTTGAACAATCTTATTTAGTCTGCTGATGCTATTCCAATTAGCTTTTATGTGATAAGTCTGTTGCAACAAACTGTAGGCAGCTGGGTAGCCGCCCACACTCAATTAGCGGACTTCAGAAAGCTTGTTATGGTAAAGTAAAATGAACAATGCCTACAGTTCAGATTAAGGGAGATCGTACAGAATTTCTAACGTCAACAGAACGATACTTTGTAGGTAAGTTTAGACCATACAGCTCAGCACCTTAATGTAAATAAGCGTGTATAAACTTTAATACATTAGTTCATGCATTTAACATTAGAAAATAAATATATGTAGCGCTTTGAAACTTCAGCATTTTTGAGCGCAGATTAATCTTATTAATTTTCTCATAATTCAAATGGCTTATTTATAACATAATTTTTTATACTTCTTGATGTGTTCCCGATTTGAAAGTTAATATTCATAATTTCTGTCTTTAAAATAGCTTTCTAAATTTCCACAGTTAATTTGGCGCCTCTACTAGTTATTCACCCTTGTCCCGCCTCTGAACTCGCTCAATTTTTGTTCTCCGGGAGACAAACTTTTTGTATTGTGCTTTTCAAAATGAGTATAAAATTTTCCTAAATATAAGTATAGGGGGCTGGAGGATCACATAAAAAGTTAAATTTCGTAATTTGTCTAAAATTGATTTTTTTAAAGTTTGAAATCGCCAAAAAATGAATATTAGCGTTATTTATAACAATTTTATAATTGCAAATATATGGCTGCGACCAACGGGTGCGAGAATAAAGGCGGTGTATATTTACTCTTGTCTAACTTTCTTCTATCTAAAAGGCGAAATTTACACTAAATTCACGGTTGACTTTTATAAAGATTCATATATTTTTTCTTAATAATAATTCCTAGACTTAACTACTTTATCTAATTTAAGTATTATTAAATTCTACTATATACCTACTAAGCTCCTATTTTTATGTACATTAATTTTTTTTCAAATGCACTATAATTTAATTAAGATTAATCACTGATCAGGAGAAACAAACTCTCTTAGCCCCGAAGTTGATTCTCTGAAAGTAGGCTTAGTATATCTTTCTGAAAATTCAGTTATCTTTCATTAACCTTCATCCAAGTTTATATTGTCTGCATACTTCACTCGTGTTTCATATTGTACAGCAATTTCTGTTAGAAGAACGACTTCAAGAAGCGTTTCATTTGATGTCGATGATGTACTTTAAAATAAGCGAGTATTTTGTGACTAAATATGTCTTAGTTATTCATTTACCATGTTACAGATAAAATAGTTCTATAAAAGTAAAATTCAGATTTAACAGTCTATTAGTAACTGAGTGAGAGAAATTTCAGAATACTCTGATTCCGTAAAAATGTATGTCGTAATGTGATCTTGGCTGCTGTTTGGTAGAAGTTTGTTTTCAGCAGCACAAGGAAGTACGCTTAGGCAGTAATTTAAGACACTGTACAACCATCTGCCCTTCGTTCATCACGGTTGAAGAAATTATCATGAACTCTGTTAGACTCTGTTGTTTCTGTTGTAGTCAAGGGATCGGATGAAGAGTCAGAACTGTCGCATTTTACCAGGACTTTTTCAATGTACTGAAGTATAAGATGTTCGTCCCACTGGCTTCGGGGAGGGCTGTGGATCCGCGGGTGACGCAGTTTCAATCCTAAGCGTTCCAGTTCTAGCATCATGACTTCATAATCGTATCCTTCGTGCCGGATATCGTGTTCGACAAAATCAGCTCCAAGAATTTCTTCAGGAGGAGCGAGTCGAATGGGTATGAAGTAATTAATTACCTAAATACAAAAATATAAATAATAATTTTAGTTTAATAAACTTGAAATAATCTTTTACATGAATACCTGTTAAATCAGTTATACTAATTAATATAGCATATGTTAGCTTTTGTCAATTTTCATTTAAAGATGCAATTTTGATTGATCATTCAGTGGATTCCCTTAGATTAGGGTAAGTTATTTGAATATGGCAAAGCACACGAGACTTATGATAAGCTGTCTGCTTAAAGGAAGATATGCCTTCCTGGTGGACATTCTAACGGAAATTGGCTCCTTTTCATATAAACCTTAAGCAAAAACACAAAAACCAGTCATGCAACCAGCCTTTTCGTTAGAGAACCATCCCGTGTCGAACTTCCAGTATTCAGCGGTCTTAGGCCATTGGTGGAGTGGATTCTTTTAGAATTTTATCTAGTATATCAAATATTACAGAAATTTGATCACTTAAAATAAAATAAGCTTATTATCACTTATTTAAAAAGAATTAAAGTAAGTTTAGACTTTTTGTTTGTTTTACTTTCAAATTTTATGCACTACTTTTCAGCTGCGTCTACACAAAACATTGTATAATACTCACATATAAAGGAAATTAAAAGGAAGGATTAGTTAGTATTTTTAGCTCAAAGGTCGTTACCCCAGAAGAACTATTTCGTTTTGGCATTTTGCGTCGATTCACTTTCTGCGTTGATTAACTTTTCAAACTGTTGCACCAACTATTAGAGCCCCGTGTTATATTTAAAGAAATTAAATAATGAAGAATCTACATAAATGTATGTATGTTTCTCACATTGTGATAAAACAACGGTACCTAGAGCCATCAAATTTTGAACAACATAATCCTCCAGCGAATATGGGCATCTGGAAGCCCTAACTTACAATCTGAAATTCGTTTTAGTATCTATTTCATATTTTGTCAGACATTAAAGAATTTTTTATTAAGAAACTCAACGATTTCAAAGCGAGGAATGGCAACACTGTACACACAACAAAACAAAAACAAAAACAAAAAAAAAAGCATTTTTTTTTTTATCTCCACTTTCTGAGACTGTGTATCGGTAATTCTAAAGATATGCTCATTTTAAAATTATTTTGCGATATTGCTGTTGAACTGAATTTTATGGTTTAAATGCGAAGAACATGATAAATGCGAAGAACATAACTTTTATTATTTGTTTTAATTTGGCAGTATATCGTGAATCTGTGCAATTTTTAATAATATTCATTTTCTCATAATGATGACCTACCAGCGGCAAAGCGGTAAAACTGCTGAACAGTGGTAGGTTGACTTGGGCTCGATGTCAAGCGAACGGGCTGGCTGCACGGTCTTTTTCGGAGTTTTTTCCATCTATAATGTGGATGCGAGCCAATTTCCTTTAAAAGTTTTCCACGAAGGCATACCTACCCATAGGCATATAGCCTGTCATAATCGAACCAAATCTTTCACACAATATCACATGAAACATTTTACATCTGAGAACTTGTAAATTAAATTAAAATTGCTCGTCTTAATGAAATGTTAATTAATGAAATGGCAAAAATTTTACGAGCCATAGAGGAATTAAATATTCTTACTGGCATTCCTAGTTTAAATAATGATTTTTCTGAATTGTCTAAAAGAGACTTTGGAATATATTGCTCTTTGCTTCTTAAAATCCACCGGTGGCCGAATGTTTAAAGCTACTGTACCTCTTAGGTGAATCTCCCTAGCTTATTTCCCGATGACGGAAATATCTAGTTACGTGAGTGCTTCCGTGTCGCCCCCATGCGAAATGTTAACGCTAATCAGTTTTCTTTTTAAAAAATTCGCTAGTGAGGTATGTCTTCTTAGGCAGCATTTAGCTTTGCGTGCTTTATAATTAACTAGACAAACTCTTGGTTAAAGATCCAAACCGCACCTTGTTTTCCTATTTGAAATTAGAAAGTTTTTTTTTTTTTTTTTTTTTACTATATTTTAAAGGAATGGAGAAAATTTTAAAGTGAACGCTTTCTTATTGCAATTATCCTTTATCAATGAATGGAAAAGAGTCAAATATAGAGTGATTTAAAAACTGGGGATGCACTTCTTTGCTTAGAAACTCTCATGTTATACTTCGTAAACTGGAAGCAATAAATAAATTTTGATGCTTATGCATAAATGTCCACGCGTTTGATTATTTAATAAAAAGATAAGTGAGGATAATAATTTAAATAGGATTACTTATGAGTTTTCTAAAGTATTTGATTTAATCTCAACGCCAAAAAATTAAGAATACACATAAGAAAAATAATCGTTTAAGGCTATTAAACTTCTGTTAGAAAGGTAATTCTTACCATGTCTTGGAAAAGAATACTATACCTGTAAGCTATTGCTGTTGGTAAGGAGGAAAGTAAATACGTCTGAATGCGATCTTCGAAACAGAACAATGTGAAAATTCTTTATAAGATTATCAGTTCCTTCACCAACTTGCTAATATCTAGAAAAAAGTAGTTTATACCCAAGAAATAATTAGAAAGCGAAGAAAGGAATGCGTGAAAAAATGAAGAGAAAAGATTGGTAATTCTAAGTGAAATTTGTGAAACGGAGATATAATGAAAAAATTAAGTTAGATTAAAAAGTATACGTGTTAAGTCTTGTTGCAGAAGCTCTAAAATCACAAGTTATAATTTTTCGGCATAAACGTCTTCATTGTTTCATCAAGAACTCTTCATTAGCTTGCGTAGGAACAAGCTTTTAAATATTATTACGACCTTTTTCATTCAAAAGCCAAAATTTCTTGAATCAAGTAATTTTTTTCTTATATCCGTCAGTACCTTTTTAAAGGTATAAATTTATAAAAAAGGTATAAATTTTTTATATAAAAATTTATAAAATATTTTATATCCTTCAAATTTTTTAAAAAACTGATATTAATGTCGCCGTTCTTTGCAGCAGAAAATTACATGCAGCTTTCTTGGTCTAAAATATCTAATTCTACCTGAATGGTCTATAATTTTGTGGGGAACGTGGAGTGAGAAAAATTGAAGAGACTGATTATATTGAGTCATTAGGTTATTTAGAAGCAGGAGATGTGAAAAATGTGCAGTGCACTCACCGGGACTCGAACCCTGGACCTCTCGAATAGGCATCGAGTGTGCTTCCAGTTACACCAAAGACATGCGAAGAGGGGGGAGAAAATACTTTATAGTATCATTATCCGTATGATTTATTAAGATATCCTGGTAAAACTTCTAAGAAACTGCTGTTAAGTTCGAATGTGATGGAAATTTCATATTCCACTGAGATAAAGGCTTTGATATGTAAGAAATATAATGCAAAAATGCGGTTATAAGCAACAGCTGCGCACCTTTATCCAGTCTGCATACATCAATATCATCGAACATTTCTCGTCTAGCTTTGAAACAAGTGTACAGAATATAAAATAGCCAGCAAAGATCATTTGAAACATGTCATGGAAAAGAATTGAGACAAAAAAATTTCAAACGCAACTCTAAAATAGATGGAGTTGTTGTCACGATACTTGCAAAAAGCTTTAAAATTCATGCAACTAAATGTTAACACTTTCTTTCAGAGGTTCGAAATAACAGAGAAGAAAGAATTCCTATATCCTCAACTTTTTAAATCCAAAATCTGCAACTGTTTATATAAAACGTTAAATTTTTTTCTGTTTCAGATTCCTATTTTCAACTTTTCTTATAACTGTTAGAAATGAAATATTAGTATAACAAATCTGTGAAATAAAAAACTGGTTGCATTTAGTTGCATTTTATTAATTGCTTTAAAAGCTGCATTTATGTGGAAAACATTTGGTGTATCCTCCAATTTCTGTAATCACTATAAATCTTGGAGACTAATTTGCATGGCTCTCATGACTTGCTTCCATGTGTGGCGTAAATTAAATCTAGTTTCATTTGAAAAGATTTTTATTCCGTAACCAGACAATTCTCAAGAGCTTTTTGTCATAACTTAACCAATAAACTAGCCATTACTTCATTCTTTATTAACTAGTACTGTTTTCAAGCAATAGTCGAAAATATAAATCGAATTCTATTTCAAATATAGTCAATTTTTTACACAAACTGTTCCTCTGAATCACACTTCCCTGAAAACTGGTTAGACATTCATTTCTGTCGATTAAATCTCTGTGCGATTACTCTAAGAATACTTTAAGCTTTTGCAATTCAGATGAAAAAACACATGAGTTTAAGATCACAAGAACACAGAAATGGCGTAAAAATATATATTTGTAATAAAATGAATAATTTTAGGAACATTATTTTCTACGTAAAAATATTATGGCTGATAATTTTTAATAATCCATAAGCTCCTTGAGAATGAAAGTCTTTTGAGTATGAAAACGCTTTTGCTCAATATTTTAAGTCAACGTTTTCTGTTATCTTCCCACCGGCGCAAGTATGCCCTTATAACTTACCTTACTTTATACCTTACCTTTTACACTGTTTTTAAAAAGGAATATATAACCGCAGTTGTTATATATATATATAAAACCCCTTGCACATTTTGCCAGTTCAATCTTAGATTATAATTAGAAAAATTATGTGCGTGATACACATTCTAGTTGCTATGATTAGTAAGTAAAGGCATTAAAGCTGTATACACGCAACTAGAAGTTTAATAAAATGAATTTACCTAAAAATGTACGGCTCATAAATGGCCGAGTGCTTAAGACTGATGAATACTGGGAATTTGACCTGGGTTCGATCGCACGAAAACGGATTGTCTGCACGGTTAGTTTTCGTGTTTTTCGCAATGTGTAGCGTAAATACAAACAAGTTTCCCTTAGAAAGTCCTCTAGGGAAACATCCCCTCTTAAACAGATAGCCATCGTGAGCTTTGCCATATTCAATTAACATAACCTAAAAATTTAAGTGTATATTCAGAGATTAAAATTACAGCTCAAATATAAAGAACTTGTATAAGCTGAAAACGAAGTTTCCAGTAACAGTTTATATAGAAGAATTATGTCAGCTAAAAGGATAGTGGAAAATGAATAATCTTCTTTGATGCACACTTCATGTCTCAAGCCAAATGAATAGTATTTTTCTACTGGGAGGTAGTAACTATTTACACTCAGCTCTCATTTAACCTTTACATTACATATACATTTGTCTATAAGCATAAAATAGAAGAGAAGCGCACGCTTACTTTAAATTAGGCAATTCATTTCTAAAAATTTTCTATTTCTCGGATATATGTGTTGGTGTTCTGACTTCTCTCACTTACCTTAAAGTACCAACAGAACAAGTTCACGAAACTCATGGCAAGGCCTGTCGCTGACAGAGCCTTGAGCAATACTGGTGACAGTACGACTCCGCTCATTTCCGCCTCCAACTTTGAAGGAGAGTACCCCCGGGGGGGAGACGGGTCTCAGAGTCTCTCACCCTTCTTTCCCTACCACCAATCTCTCGAGAGGACTTTCGGCTCGCAGCATACTAAGAGTGCCCCCATGAAGCACAGACATTATTCATTTACAAACATGCATGCCTTCTTCGGGATTCGAACACAGGCCCTTCGTTATTGTAATAGGCTCCCTAATCGCTATACTGTCTGGGCGACTCGGATATATGTACAAATCTCTGTTGGAAGTTAGAAAATGTATCAATGAAAATTTTTCATTCAGATGATATTCTGATAGTATCGTATTAAAAAAAGCGAAATACACTTTTAAATCATTATTGTGACTGCAATAATATTTCAGCAACGGTAATTTACTGTTTGATTTACCATTCATATATTGGTTATTCATCCATACTGTCCTCAAATTAAATTGGCCCACCAGCGGCCGAGCGGTCGAACTACCAGTGTTCGGTTACACTGGTAGTTCGAATCCCGCGAACGGGCTGGCTGCATGGGCGTTTTCGTGGTTTTCCCCATGTGTAACTTGTATAGGAGCCAGTTCCCTTAGAAAGTTCTCCACGAAGGCATCCCTTTCCTTAGGCAGATAGCCCTTGTGTGCTTTGCCGTAATTGAATAATCCAATCCAATCCAATTCAATCCAAATCCTCAAATTAAGTAATCTAAATAGCATTCAGTGCGAATAGAACACCCAAATTATCTCCTTCCATACGTTAGAAGTCAATACATAGAAGCGATATGCACGTTTAGCCTTCATTTAGGTATCTGAAGTTAAGTTGATAATATGAAAATAAAATAAAACTTTGTCTGTTTAACTGCGTTAACCAGCCTTTTCAGTTCTCAACATGTATGACAAGGCGTTTCTTCAATCACATGCTTAGCCACTTATCTAAAGCTTAATACCTACTGGAAAAGAAGAGAAAAAGATAGAACTTGTCCAGATAGCACCATACTTGACGAAATAATACACCTTTTTCACGAATATTTATCTATTTATTTACTTTAGCGTCGTCTTTTAATGGAATGTCTTTGCTACGCGAGAAAGTTTTATCGCTGCTTTAAACTGAAATCACAGGAAATTTACAATAGAAAAGTGTATAAATGTTATCTGCCTCTGAAAAGATGCTAACTAGAGTACTTATTAAGGGAAACTAGACAGTATTAACGCTACCCACCGGGAAACCCATGAAAATACTCAAGCAGCCAGCTCTGGAAATCTTAATATACGACGAAACAATCAGTAATTGCTGGTCAAAGCAATTATTGATGAGCTACATGATAGTAACGAATTAGCAAATAACGTAAAATGAAGCATATCTCATGTATACGATCCCTGTATGCAAATGCTCATAGGTTTCCTTGGACAGCTATCCAATTAACAGTTTATGAGAAGGTGTATATAGAGACTTTCCAAATGCTCGGCACAAATTTTGTCATTATCTTAGCTGCATCAACCAGATGAATTCTATCAAATCAGATAACTGAACCAGATTTGTTAAATTACTATTTTGAGAATAAAAGTTGGTATATTATCATTCTAAAGATCAAAATTCGGATTTATTTTCATATAAGCTTTTTTATATTTTTAACTATTTAACAGCTTATTTGAGTCTTAATATTTTAGAACGGGAACAATTTTTAATGTGTGCCTGCAGCATGTTAAAAATGGAAAAAATAAATTAAATTAATTCGAAAAAATTTCCGTTAGAATGACCACGAAAGAATTACCTCAACATAGTAATTGCGACACCAAGAAAGAAAAGCATAACGTTACGCAAATGTGTGTCGAGGAGATTCTAAGTGTAGTTAAGATTTGTAATAACAACGTTTTTAAATGCCTCTTCTCGATCTACATCATGTGGGAGGGGATTCTCTAATACGAAAGCCTAGGCCAATGAATTTTTTTCCTGCCATCTAATTAAGTGCTGTGATTTGATAGCACGATACCGCATGTTTCTCCACTTCTTATCATCTGTTGCAAGGGGACAGAATCGTTCAACTCAGAGATGTTGGTTTATCGCTGCAGCAGACAGCTACGTGTTTAATCCGGAATGCCAGCAATGTTCAATATTGTCTATCCCAGTGATTGCAAGAATAACGACGAACTCGGATGACAGCAAGTTGTGGAAAGAGGTGAACTCCAGCTCGGACTGATATCTGGATTAGAAAAATGTCGCCAAGTGATCTTTAATCAAATGCAAGTGATTCGTTTACTTGATTATGACAAAGAACTCGAGAGCTATCTGTCTAAGGAAAGGGAAGAGATGTATTCGTGGAGGACTTTCGGTGCTACTTTGGTAGACGGTTACACGGATTTTTGGCGATTTACATTGGCGCAATTGTTGGCGCGGTTTTTACAGTCGTCAGCCATCTTGAAAAATGCTGTTTTTACGTATTTCACGCATAGTAAAATATTCGAAACTTTAAAAAAATAAATATCGTTAAAAATAATGGATTAATTTTTTGCTGAAAACGTTGTTTTTATTAAGATGGCTGGCAAATGTAAATAAATACATTTACTAAGAGTATAAAATGCTAAAGTAAGGTTAAATTATTACTTTCATATAATAGAATAAAAACATTGCGCCAACATTTAATTGGAATAAAATATTACTTAAATTGAATATTGAATTAAAAACATCATACCAACGTTTAAAAGAATTAAAATTTTTCAATTACTTAAATTCAAATCCTTTAAAATAAGGTTTATAGGATATAATTATTTAACATTAAAACATGTGGGATATGGCAATAAATATCTCAGGAATTTTTTTAAAAAAGTGTATTAAATTTTTAATAAAAATTGAAGTATACAATAATAAAGTAAAAGAAAAATATGTACTTACATTTTTTTAAGCATTTTACTATACGCATATTGATAAGTACCAGAAAAAAAAATCTTGATCTGTTATCCACATTTCTCGCACTTCATTGAAGCAATTAGCGAGGTTTCCTTCAAAAATTTTTAATAAATTTCCTCTGACCCTTGTCACAATTAATAAATCTTTGATTAGGAAATCCAGGTTGGCCAAAATAAGGTCTCAAACGGCAATTTTTTTTTTATGCCGATACCAATAATTCTTGATAATTACCAATAACAACATTCATCTTCGAAACGGAGACATCCATTCGCTTTGAAATCTGAGGAATTCGAAGAGATGAATAATAAAATTTTAAAATGGCGCAGTAATGCACAAATATTCAGTAACCAATCAGGGAGCTGATTACATCACAGCTAGAATTAAAATTATTTAAATAATCATTCATAATAAAATCATATTTAAAAAATGCAAAATTAAATTGTGTTTTAATATTTAACAGCCATAAATAATGTTTAAAACATTAGATTAAATTTATAGATATTAAAAACCAATTACTTTTAAAATAATGTGACGTCATTCATTACATCATTCACAACATAAAATTCCATAAAATATCATAAACAATAAAATTTTTATTTCAAATAAAAATGCAAAATTAAATTCATTTTTATTATTTAGAAGTCCTAAATAATATTTAAAACACAGAATTTATGCATCATAAAACGCATTATTTTTTAAATAAAATGACAACAAAGTATCGGTTACCCTAAATAACGTGTCTAGCAATGGGTTTACCATAAGTTGTATGCTCGCCAAAAGATAAATCCAACTAGCCAGCCAAAGCCAGCCGACTAGAAAAGGATGTTTCATTGATTTCAAGGCCACCGCTCGCAAAAGATATCCTGGTGTACATCTAGGCAGCAATGGATGCTTTAGAATGAAGGACTATCCTCTTTTGAGATTAATCTTGCTTTTGTCTCGGAGGCAATAATGATCGGAGATTGGTCTGGAGAATACGTGACCAAAGTCTGAGACACAATATTATATCAGCCCTAATCTTGTAATGATGGTGTGAGACGATATAATATACGCTGAGAGGTCCCATTTAGTCTTCCATCTTAGTAAACTGACAGCTTATATCAATTTAATTATGGAAACAATGGCCATTCAAATAAGGCCGCATGTTGCTCGGGATGTTGTACTACCCTATGTGAACTTAATGTGCTTCTGTGGCTTGCTGCACTTTCAGACTTGTCCGTCGAGCATACGTGGGAAGTCATTGGTTGGTTACTGTAAAAGGAAAAGCCAGCTGCCAATCTTAATGTTTTTTATGCTTAAGTGCTTATTAGCGTGACAAAACATTCCTCACAGAACGATTGATGACATCACTGATAGCATGCCAAGATGTGTAAGTGGGTGTATTTCCGTACATGACGTTAATATTCCATATTGAATAAATCGAGAAGATATGAATATTTTATCTCCAGTCTAATCATTGGCGTATGATAAATATGTCTGTCAATGTGAATTTCTAATTTCTTCTTGCAGTTGCAATTTCAATATTGAGCACTGTAATATCATCTAGTGTCACTCTCGCAGCTGGAAAAAAGATACGACCAGACCTTTGAAACTAGCTCTGAAAGTTTTACTTACATAACTCCAGTTCTTATAATTACTTTTGATCCTCTTTACAATTATAAGTCTAGCATTTTCTGAAAAATCTTAGTTATAAAGACAAAATTCAGCTCCTTCTCGAAAGAAAATAGTAATTGCTTTCACAATTCCAAATTTATCTTTAAGTTTTTCAAATGTATAAAATCGCATGTGTCATACCTTTAGGATGGCAAATGTTGTAAGCATGCTCCAGGCGCTGACTACCACACAAGAAAGTAGTTGAACTCCAAGAAGATAAAAACCACCACCTTTGAATAAACCACTCCTTCCTTGACTTAAATTGAGCAAACTATCGTTGTCAATGAAGAGTCCAACTGCAAGCATGCCCCATAAACCTCCCATAGCATGTACAGCCACGGCTCCAACTGGGTCATCAATGTGACATCTGTCCATAAAAGGAGGAACCATACTCACTAGTATGGCTCCGATGGCTCCAACCAGAAGAGATTCCCAAGCTCGGAGGAAGCCAGAACCAGCTGGAATAATGGAATACTAATTAAAATAACAAAATGGTTGAAAATTAAGTATTTCAATTTATACCTCAGCTTCTTCCTCAAATGATGCAGTAGAACATCATCCGTTTATAAATCCCTCTTCGTTTACACACTTTCTTATCTATCTGTACATCGCGCCCATAAAAGTCGTAAACAGTCTTTATTTTTGCAACCATTGGTTATAGATGTTTACTTCCAATCACAAAAATTCTTTAAATTACACAAATATTCATGTTTTAGTATTTTAAACAATCAATTTTGAAAAAACTGAAAAAGTCTAAAATTTTATACTTTACGCAGGCCCTATATTTATGTTTATGAAAATTTTGTAAACATAAGTACATGTTAAAAATACGAAGAAAATACAAAATGTGTGACTTCCGTACGATAGGAATTGGCTGACATATTTCGTTTTGAAGTTGCATATCACATATTGAGACTGTACGCAAACTGAATAGCAAAATGTTTGCTTCTCTACTTAATTGGAAATAAAATAACATTTTAGGTAACAGTTTCTGACGTTAATAATGTAATAAAAGAGTTTTACCATAAACAATTTTAACTTTTTTTTTTTTTTTTTTTTTTTTTTGTCGAAAGAAATCTCTAAACACTTAACAAATGAGGTTCTGGAGAACAGCGAGGAAATATCGTACATGATAAATCTCTTTACATTTCATAGTTGATACTGAAAGGCAGCTATCATAAATAGAATGAGTGATAAGCATTTCTATGCAAATTTTATCATTAAAGTATTGATGAATATAAAATTTTTCCAAAAGGATCTTATTTGCAGTATTTTATAGAATTCGTGTTCTAGAAAATATTGGAAGGCATTTGGCCAACTCTAACGTCTGCAGAAATATTTTAAAGTAAAAATATTTCTAATTTAACTAATCTTTTGTGATATTAGACTATGATTTTAAAAGAATAAAAAACTTCATGAGAATATTAATAATTTGTTTTAATTTTGAAAACTTATAAATTACTTGCGTGAAAGTTATTTTGCCATACCAGATGTAACAAAATTATAAACTAAAAGAAGTTACACACTAGTAAATCATAAAAACCACTGATAGTCATTTAAAGGGTAAAATCAACTTCGAATTCTTCTAATTTGTTTATTAACTTTGCCTTGAGAAGTTCAAGGCAAGTGGAAATGACGTTAAATACCCTAAATTTTGAAATTAAATATGCCAGTCAATTTTTCCTGAACGAGAGTCAAATTTTTTGTTTCTTATTTTTTTTTAATGATGAATATAAACTCCTAAGTATAAGGACCGTATAAAACAGTTAAATTTAGTAATTTTTGTAAAACTAATTTTAAAAAAATATTTTTAAATGTCAAAACGTGCATATTTGCGTCGTTTCAAACATTTTTGTAACTGGAAGTATATGTTTAAAAGCAATGATTGAGAAAATAGAGTTAGGACTTTCGTAGTTACGTTGTATACATGAATGCATCGAAGTGTTTGCGTGTATAGAAATCGTTAGATGCATTTAAATTTAAACTGCTCTTTATATAATAACGAGTTTCTCGAATATATTTAAATATTAAAAATCATTGATCTTTTGTTTTATGTTATAAGAAATTTTAAACAGCAGACTTAAAAAACAGATTCAAAAATATCACGCAAATGTAATGGAAAAGTTTTACCATAAATAATTTTTAACTTGTTTCTATCGAAAGAAATCTCTAAACACTTAACAAATGAGGTTCTGGAGAACAGCGAGGAAATATCGTACTTGATAAATCTCTTCACATTTTTCGTAGTTGATATTGAGCGGTAGCTATGCTTATGAGTGGTATATGCTGTATGAGCGGTAGCTATCGCAAAAGCGATGCTTAATTCATAAAATGAGAAAAAAAAAAAAAAATATACTTTCTCGTCACTGCAATAGAACCATTTTACTACAGCAGTTTTCTCTCAGAAGTAGCAATCATTATGTATGCATTCTTTTTTTAAGCTTTTCAAGTAGTCTAAAAAGGTTTATAAAATACAAAATGTATTGTAATTTGTTAAATATTAATAAAATGTTCTGCATCTTTTGTGTTGTTACTTTTCTTAGATTTCTTTCAAGCTATTTTTTCAAACAAATTTTATTCATAGTTAATTTAATACAGGGGTAGTTTCAATAAGAACTAAGCTTAAAAATCTAGCGATTGTTCTTTGTCACAGTGAAACGGCGGTTCGTGAACTTAATTCATTCCTGAAGATAGTTCGTCACCTGATGAAATATTTGTAAAGAAAAATAATTTTCCTGATAGGAATTAATGTAAATGGATTAATCTGTTCCCGGATCCTAAATGATTGTTTACGATAGAATACTTTGTGCACGGCTTCGTAATACAAAATCAACGGAATTCATCTAATCTAACACATGTATACAATTCAGAAGACAAACAACAAAAATCAGCGTTAAACGCTGATTTTTGTTGTTTGTCTTCTGAATTAGCATTTATTCGGCGTGTTATTGTGTCTTAACATGTATACAATATTAAAACATACACAATATAAACATCATACTGAATACATAAAAAAATAAGAGAACTTAATTAAATTTTACCGTATCTGTACACAGTATCAGAAAACGGTGAAAAAGGGTAAAGCAGGAGAAATGTTTATGTTTGAAAGGTGAATGAATCTTTTGTCAAAAAAATATTAAATTACCTACTAATCTTTTTAAGTTTCTTCGTTTCCTTTTCTCTTAACATTGCTAGCGTCTACTTGAGAATCAATAGGTCTTTGTCCCCTAAAAATTTGTTCAATGAAAACATTTATGCGACGGCTTGCAACTACTTCGGCTTGCAATTACGGCAATAACATTCTTTGAAACATTGCACCTTACCCTATTTTGCAAAAATTTCGCGGATCAAATAACTAGGAACATCCTGCTTTCCTTCTTCCTGAGAAGACATTGCCTTCAACTGTCGCCTTTTGCTGCTGATTCTAAAGTGGTTCCAGTTCTTTTGTGCTGAGTTCATTTTTGTGATTTTCCATACTTTGGGTCAAGCTAATCTTGACAGCACGTACAACCATGGAGGTAAGAAAAGGACTTCCTTTCTTACTTCCTACCTCCATGCTTACAACCAAAAAATCTCTAAGGAGATTCTCCTTAGAGATTCTTTGCTTACAACGGCCGAATCACAGCTTTTGATCCAGTTCTTCAAGTTCTCTATACACAGTGGCCACTTGCGAATGTTTAATTTGTTCATTGTGCGTATTCATTTATCGATCGTTTACCGAACTTCGCATGTTTAATCTGCTGTAACCTTTTCTACTGAATTACGATGTAACTTCGAGTTGAAGCTGATATTTAATTCTGGGACAGGTTAAGTCTGGATCTTTTTGTATTCCGTAGGCTGCACAGCGAATCACTTAATATTCTTGAAATTCGATTCATTATTATTGATCAAGTCATAATATCAAAAGCTGAGCTGATACTTAAAATTAAATCAGAACAACAACATTCTTTGCAGTTTGGATTCAATGCTATTCATATCATATTCACTTGCTAAACAGGAAAATACCGATTTCTTCAGCTCTAAGTGTTTTATTGCAATAGAACGTTTTCAATTCTAGAATTTCATTGAAACAAGCAGAAAAATACCTGTGATTCGAAGCAAATAAAACACTTGTGATAAATTTCTAAAGCATATCTAGCAAACAATTTTTAGTAATCGATTTTGATTTATTTATTAACAATTATAGCTTTGAAAACTTTATAATTAAAATTAAAAAAATGCTAAAATTTACATATCAATTAAAATTAGTTAGATTCTGACATATCAAATAAAAAAATCCTATCAGGTTTTCGAATTTCAATGTTAAGAGACTTGTAGGGATTTATATTTATTTTAAATAACCAATTTAATTTAATTTTACGTTCTCTCCTATAAGCTCTCATTCCCCTAATTGTGAATGCCTGAATATTTACATTTGGTAGCGCGCGTGAAGTAATGCCAATTCTACCTTGAGGAGAAAAAGTTTAAATACCGAATTCTAGATGAAAAGTTAGAGAGTTTGGGCATTCGCCGTCACCTCTGTAGAATGAGCTTCTATTTCTGCAGTTATTGGTGGTTTATGTGGCATAACAGCTTTTACTTTGCTGCCACTAGTTTTCGACGCGGTTTGAAGTAACAGGAGTTTTCTGAGCCCCTGTAGAGAATTTCTACTATTTATTAATATCTTCGACTTTTCAGTTTAGTTCTTGTTATTTCATTACCGCCATAGTGAGGCGTAGTGTGTTAGCGTCACATCGACGCATTGTGATTTTTAGAGTTTAATAAAGGGTACTTTTAACCCTTCTCCTATGTAGTTCCTACACGCACATATTACATCTACAGTTGTCACTTAGAAGATAAGCAAGTGGTTCGTACAGACTAATTAGATTAACTATTTAAAAAATTTAAAAAATTTTACTGAAGTTTTATAAAAATGATTTAGTTAATATATGTAATGATTGTTAATTATTACTTCAAAATGTAATAATTATCAGCGACAACAAATCTCTAAATTTTGGTTATTTAAATCAATCTCTTATTGGAAGTTTTCTCTTTAAATCTAGGCTGCACTATTAATCATTATAAATGCGTAATTAAAGACATAAAATCGTCGGAAAAGATAAAGAACGAACGATAAAGGTTAACTTTGTAATTTGAAGTGAAATATATGGGTTGTTCTGAAAATAACTGCGGGCCCATTCTGTATAGGAAGATTTATACATCATAGCAAAGAAAACATTTGGTAATTAATCTCTGCGAAGACTCAAATTCAGAGAGAAGCAATAATATAAAAATAAAAATATATTACAAATGCATTTCTAAAATATAAAGTTTTTTTTTTAATTTCGTGGTTAGATATTACATGTTAATTTATTATTTTCATTATTTGGAGAACCCGAGGCATCAATAAATACGGCTCCTTCTTCAATATAAGATTTAATGCATAAGAAATTTACAAAGAATATTCATAATGGTGTTTTTAAACACACATGCTGAACTTAAGGCAGACAGAAACTTCTTGCCAGTATGCAGGCAGGCCGGCGCCGACAATAGGTGCAAGGTCGTGCGGCGCGTGACGCCGCTGAGCCAAAAAGGCGTCGGGCAATCATTAAAACAAGCAAATCGTCTCGCTGCCCGTCTGAACGAGAAAATTCTTGTCTTATTTGAACGCCCCTGCGGGAGTCGACTCCAGTAAAACCTGGGAAACTATTAGGATCTGTACTTATGCAGTCTCGGTCACGAGTGTTTAAATTCAGTCTTCACGGGACTGAAGTCATCGCTGGCAAAGGCTGTTTTAGGGTCGGCAGGGACCGTATGGTACTGTTTTGTCCGTTGGTTGTGGTGAAGCTATATAGTCAGATATCCATGGTTGTCTGGGGTGAAACACCCCCATCGATGGAGTTGGCGAATTCAGCGAGCCTTTAAACTGCTTTGGGTTTCCAGTGGGCGCCTGGAGCCTCGAAACTGCATATTTATATCTTTCCTTAGCTTCTCCCTGGGGCGTAATGGCAGACCGCACATTGAGTTGAATAATGTTAAGCAAATTTCGCTTACTGCGCATGCTTGATGGTGTACCTTTGGCGCGGGGAGAAATATTGGCGACTAAGCAACCCTACGCTAGCTTATTCGTGATCACCATGGCTGTCGAGTGTGTTCGAATGATGTTTACAACTGTAATGTTGTGGAACTTTGCTTATTAGTTATTTTAACGTCCATACCGATTGCACTTGCTTATTTTTCTAATATATATTTCATTGTAATTTGTCAATAACAGTGCATTTAATATTTGTTAATATATGTTCGTAATAATTCGTTATTTAAATGTAATTTGTTTACATGTTATAATTCAGTAATTGTAAACTGGAGTATCTCGCTTAGTTTGTTAGCGTATATTCGCGCTTTTCTTTTCTCATTTCAAAGAATTTAATAACTAGCATTAAGGAATTGTAAAATTTCTTCAGTGTTATTTGCAAGCACTTGTTATATTCCTCAGTGTTTGAATGGAACGTATGGTAAATCCTGAATTTGTTTTATTGCTTAAAAGTATAATGAATAAATTTTCAACTAATATATCCTAAATTTCAGTCTTTTTCTGAACGAAAATTTGTACAGTTCCAAAGGAATGTGCAGAATTTCATAGGTATTATATTTTACATTTTGAATGCAAACACTGCTTCACATTACTTCGCAATAATTTCAGCTTTCTAGTTGTTTGAGCAGTACAGCAAAAAATAGTATTTTAACACGGTAATTAATTTACATTTACATTATACTCTACGAAGATTTAAACGCCAGATTTGTTTACAATCAGATGGCAGTACATCTACCATATACCGTATTTATCTTCTTTTCAAATCGCGCCAACACAGTAATTACGCCAAATTGTTTTCTGGGCATGCGCAGCATGCGACATTCGTTTAACACTGTTCAACTCAATGTGCGGTCTGCCATTACGCCTCCCTGGGGCGCCTAAAGCCGACATCTGTATACCATGACGTAGTGTTAGCAGGCCGGATTGGTGGCTCGGTCTGTCTGACGGTGTTTAAGTGACTTTGTTCTGCTGTCCGGGGTTGGGGCCCCTGTTCATAGTAGATGTTTTTACCATTCCTCCAGAACGGGGACGTTGAATGTAAGTTGCTGAGTATTCCTGTTGACTCAGCTTAGTCTTAGCTCCTCCGCTCGAACGATAGGTTAGCCAACGCCACCTAGACTACAAAGCCAGAAAGCTCCACTTATGAGTCATCCCAGTTAGGCTATCGAAATTACGGTAGCGCAACGACCATATAGTTTCGGAAAGAACTTACAATCTATTTTTTTACTGTTGACATGTTATTTTAATATATTTATAATTACTTTCCTCCTTTAAAGCACTTGCAATCTTGATTTTTAAATTTAAATCGAATTTTCTTTAAAATAAATACTAATCAGTTAAAGTTACATTTTCAGCACAGCAAATGTTAAACTATTTTTTTCTGAAAGGTGTTATAAATATTATCAAAATTATATTATATATTTTTCTCATATATTAAATATACCTTCACCTTATTTAAAATATTTTAAATAATGTCAGACTTAGAACTTTTATTTTGATAACACAATCTAATTTAAAAGCATTTTTAAAAAAAAAATCCATTTCACTGAAACAGCAACTAATTTTTTTTATTATTATTATTCACAAAAACAGAAATACAAACTACTACTCAGAATCACAAAACTAATAGAAGGATAAATACAGTTTGAAAAAAAATAATGCATCATACAATTAGTTTTAAGCAAAGGATCTGATTTAATAAGCGAGATTAAAAATGTGGAATTAATTCAAAATTATTCGATTTGTGGGATTTTACACACATTTTCTACAGTGATCTCATAGGAAGTACAAAAACTGAAAAACATTAAATTGCAATTCAAAACATAAATTATAATGATAAAAATAGCTCGTTTTGAAATTTAAAAAAAATACAAGAAATAAAGTTTTTGGATTCATTTACAAGAGCTGGAGTAAAATATATCTATAAAGAGCTAATTATAATTTAAAAAATTATAATACAACATATATTGTCATGACGAGTAGAATGAATAGCATACATAGCATTTAGAGATTTGAACTGCTTCTGTGGTTATAAAAATTATTCATTTAATCAGAATTAAGTCGTAGCAATGTCTCTGTTCATAAAACTAATGGTTGAAAGTGAATTATATAAGTTATGACTTAAAAAATTTAGAATGGAAAAAAAAAATCTGTTTTGAAGCTATTAGAAAATTGCAGACATGTCTTTAAAGCTCAGGAAGTTACTATTAAACTTTTATATATTTGTGTTGCATTTTTAGACATTATTATTAAAACAAGTTAGATACTTTTTAAGACTAACTGTAAATTACTTTTTTATTTACTTTATCAAAGTTGATAATTTTCTTTTTTTACAAGCAGGTTTTTTTAAATCATTTTTTTGTTTACAATAGTTGTTTAACATCGTGTTTGTAGAGGATTTGATTATATTTTCAGCTATGGGATCAAAGGAATGGCCTTTTACACATGGTTCAATATCCAAATCCTCATTTGACATCAAAGCATTCAGAGTTAAATTTACAGCTAAATTTCTTTGAGCAGGGTGTTTTAAAAACTTACTTTCAAACTCTTGAGATACAAGTTTTTGTACTACTATAAAATTATATAAAACAATATTTAAAACATGAGGCATAGGATACAAAAGGCCACCCCTATCTAATTTTCTGATTAAATTAAATTCGGAAGGGATATTGAGTTCCCTATCAATAACACTAGTCATTTTACAAAATTCACATGGATATTTTTTAAAGGTAGAATAAAGGCAATAACCAGCTATATAAGTTAATATGGGAACATATGGCTGAGCTTCTATCATGTCGTTTTCAGATACTACAAGAGAAAAAGTTTCCACAAGGGATAAATCAATGTTTTCCTCCTCACAATCATTCCTTTCATTTATTTCAATAGCAATATTTCCAAAAGTACTTGAATTAAGCTTTAAAGGTAATAAGCTTTGCATTCGTAATTTTGACTCAGATTCATAAACCTGTCTAATCGAAAAACAGTATTGCAAACCAGAAAGTTGGCGATACTTGCCAAAACGATCTTCTAACAAATCTGTTTGTATTTTACCAGGTAAAAAATAATTCATGCCTAGCTCTTTAATGCAATACTTGCCCAATTCAATAAGTGCATATGTTGTGTTTCTCAGAGCATCATGAGTTTCTTTTGACAAGCAACCAGTAGTGCATTTTGCATCTTTCCATTTGTCCAACCAGTTTTCAAAGTTATTTAAATACTCAACATTTGAGTCTACATTTGAAAATATCAGTGGTTCTTGAAAAGAACATTTCAGTCGTTTGCCTTTAAGAGGTGTTTTGGTATTTACTATACACCACCATTTATAAATTATATCTATAGAATTAGCTGTTGATTCATAACTATCCAAATTGTGTTTATTACCTAGTTCTGTAAAGGCTGTGATTACCCAGTTATTAAACACTTGTAAAACTAATTTAACATTTTGCCTTTCAAGATTTGAAGGCCATAAAGCTTTAAGAGTTAAACCATACCCATATTTAATTAAACTATCAAATTCAAGATCATGTAGTTTTCTTATAGTATTAAATGAGGCTGCATTAAATTATTCACTGCCAACAGCGTTAAATTTAGGAAAATACATAAACAAGCCATCATTTTTTTGGCCAATCCAATTGTTACGAATACATTTTAACAAATGAACAGGATCAATGACAAAGAAAAGGAGTCTGTGTAGTTCATATGGATTTTAGTACATAATTTTAATTTCATGCTTCTCACTAATGAAGGATATGGCTTTCCTGTTAATGCTATTATTATCACTAACCACACAAACTACCTTAAGACCTATCTTTTCAATACCTACAATTACATCTCTTAAAATTTCAAACAATTTTTCTGCACTAAATGATTTTATTGGCAGGATGTGAGCAACATCTTTGTAAGATGATAATCAGCTTCTAATCATAAATGTATATGCTGAAGAAGCAGCAAATGCACTGTCATATGCAGAACCAACAATATTGCCAGCTTTAAAATCATAAAAAAGTTTTAGATGAATTTCATCCATCATTAATATTACATTGTGCTCACATTCTTTTACAGTTTTAAATTTTTGTTGAATATACCTTAAGAAATTAGAGTGCTGCTGCTCTTCAGAGACATTTAGATTAGAACATATGTTTCGTAGAGTAACAGTGTGAGGCATGATCAGATTTCCAGAATTTCGCATAAATTTATAGGCGTGGGGTGAAATCGAATTTAAAATACAGGCAAAAATTTAGAAATGGGGGAATATCTTAAACGTTGTTTTGGAAGGCACAGCAAATTCATTTGCTCTTTTAAAAATACATTTTTTTATCATCTGAAACAATGGCATCCAGTTTATCTATAAATATATTAATAAAATTAATTATATTTACAATACTTTTTGGAGCTCCTGCTTCTAGAAGTTCAAGTGCATTTAAAATATTATCAATTTCATGAATAATTTTAACATGCATGGGTAACTTACTATCATTTAACACTTTTAGTTCTGCAGATTGGTGAAACGCTGATAACTGCATACTATTATTGATAGAAATACAGTATTTAAATACTGGAGAAGGACTTATTTCAAAAATTCCAATAACAATTGTATTTGATTTCATGACAACAGTAAATTTTTGAGTAAAATTGTTGTAATTCACTGAATGTTGTAAACACTGATTTTGAATCCTCAGATTTTTTTGACATAATGCTTTTGGAGATAGCCATTTGTAGTTGTCGGTTTTCACGGATTGTTTGTCGTTCTTTAACACTTTCTCTTATGGATACATCAGTGGATAAATATGATGGGGCACCAGGAAGTTTTGTTGGAACTGCATCTTTCCTTAGTCTCGGAATTTTTAATGGAGCTGATAATGTTTCACCAGTTTCTTCAAGATGCATATACGTCTCCTTTTCAATATCACAAAGGCTAAAATGAAGTTCACACACCTGTAAAAAAGTAATTTTCACTTAAGAATCTGTTATACATATACATACAATTTACAAGATTGAAATCGGTTTAAAACCAATTCATAACTGTATTTTAAAACTTATAAAACTGAACTTACAGAATAATTTTCTTTTAATTTAGATGTTAATACTAATTCAATATCTGAATGTAACCTGTTATGCACAAAACAAGCAGATACAATTACAGTTTTAAACCCAGAGAATCAGTTTTTTGCCCAAAGACAAATATTTTAGCAAAGAATTAAGGTGATAAAATATTTATGAATTCAAGAAATGAGTTTATAATGCATCACAATTTCTCCTTTCGGAAGAAAAAAGAACCTCACCAAAATGAGAATCGAAGTACATCATAACACAATTTGCAATGTTTGCATAAACAAAAATAAAATACGTAATTTCCCTGATAAGTTAAAAATTTTGTTATTTTACATCGTGCTTTGGCTACATATTATGATTTATACATCATGTAATGCAACCAATAGTACGATACCCCTTTAGAAATATCTTAACGTTTTTAAAAATATGCAAGAAAATCGTGTACTATAAGAAATTTAAGCAAATAATGTGACAAAAGTAGTTATTACAGCAGCATATAATTTTACAAAAGAATAGCGTTATCTTTAGATAACTAAGTACTATTAAAAATATTAACATTAGTAATAATAAATATAAATTAACTTACCTTAGAATTTTTAGTTGGCTCGAAATTGTCTCGTTTTATTGAATAAATCCATTTCTTCTTCAATTCAGGATCTCTTGGGAAGGAAAATACGTGGACACGAGGTCCACCATTATAGTTTCCTTTACATAGGGGTACACAACATTTAAACACCATAGTGAAATAAAATAAGTGCCTTAAAACATAATACTACTATAAGAATAATTGACGAGGATTTTAAAACACGTGCAAGCGCAACGGTTATGCCACACACATCGACGACTTCACACCTGCAGCTTCGTTCAGTGCTAAGCCTAAGTGTGATGACTCATAGCTTCATTCTCACACCAGTATTCCGGCTTTGTAGTCTAGGTGGCGTTGGGTTAGCAGCCTCTTGGATCGCCTCTAGGGGTTGAGGCGTCTAACTGTGTTAAGGCAACGCCACCTAGACTAGAAAGCCGGAATACTGGTGTGAGAATGAAGCTATGAGTCATCACACTTAGGCTTAGCACTAACGAACACTGAACGAAGCTGCAGGTGTGAAGTCGTCGATGTGTGTGGCATAACCGTTGCGCTTGCACGTGTTTTAAAATCGTCGTCAATTATTCTTATAATAGTATTATGTTTTAAGGCACTTATATTATTTCACTATGGTGTTTAAATGCTGTGTACCCCTATGTAAAGGAAACTATAATGGTGGACCTCGTGTCCACGTATTTTCCTTCCCAAGAGATCCTGAATTGAAGAAGAAATGGATTTATTCAATAAAACGAGACAATTTCGAGCCAACTAAAAATTCTAAGGTAAGTTAATTTATATTTATTATTACTAATGTTAATATTTTTAATAGTACTTAGTTATCTAAAGATAACGCTATTCTTTTGTAATATTATATGCTGCTGTAATAACTACTTTTGTCACATTATTTGCTTAAATTTCTTATAGTACACGATTTTCTTGCATATTTTTAAAAACGTTAAGATATTTCTAAAGGGGTATCGTACTATTGGTTGCATTACATGATGTATAAATCATAATATGTAGCCAAAGCACGATGTAAAATAACAAAATTTTTAACTTATCAGGGAAATTACGTATTTTATTTTTGTTTATGCAAACATTGCAAATTGTGTTATGATGTACTTCGATTCTCATTTTGGTGAGGTTCTTTTTTCTTCCGAAAGGAGAAATTGTGATGCATTATAAACTCATTTCTTGAATTCATAAATATTTTATCACCTTAATTCTTTGCTAAAATATTTGTCTTTGGGCAAAAAACTGATTCTCTGGGTTTAAAACTGTAATTGTATCTGCTTGTTTTGTGCATAACAGGTTACATTCAGATATTGAATTAGTATTAACATCTAAATTAAAAGAAAATTATTCTGTAAGTTCAGTTTTATAAGTTTTAAAATACAGTTATGAATTGGTTTTAAACCGATTTCAATCTTGTAAATTGTATGTATATGTATAACAGATTCTTAAGTGAAAATTACTTTTTTACAGGTGTGTGAACTTCATTTTAGCCTTTGTGATATTGAAAAGGAGACGTATATGCATCTTGAAGAAACTGGTGAAACATTATCAGCTCCATTAAAAATTCCGAGACTAAGGAAAGATGCAGTTCCAACAAAACTTCCTGGTGCCCCATCATATTTATCCACTGATGTATCAATAAGAGAAAGTGTTAAAGAACGACAAACAATCCGTGAAAACCGACAACTACAAATGGCTATCTCCAAAAGCATTATGTCAAAAAAATCTGAGGATTCAAAATCAGTGTTTACAACATTCAGTGAATTACAACAATTTTACTCAAAAATTTACTGTTGTCATGAAATCAAATACAATTGTTATTGGAATTTTTGAAATAAGTCCTTCTCCAGTATTTAAATACTGTATTTCTATCAATAATAGTATGCAGTTATCAGCGTTTCACCAATCTGCAGAACTAAAAGTGTTAAATGATAGTAAGTTACCCATGCATGTTAAAAGTATTCATGAAACTGATAATATTTTAAATGCACTTGAACTTCTAGAAGCAGGAGCTCCAAAAAGTATTGTAAATATAATTAATTTTATTAATATATTTATAGATAAACTGGATGCCATTGTTTCAGATGATAATAAATGTATTTTAACATTTTAAAAAGAGCAACTGAATTTGCTGTGCCTTCCAAACAACGTTTAAGATATTCCCCCATTTCTTAATTTTTGCCTGTATTTTAAATTCGATTTCACCCCACGCCTATAAATTTATGCGAAATTCTGGAAATCTGATCATGCCTCACACTGTTACTCTACGAAACATATGTTCTAATCTAAATGTCTCTGAAGAGCAGCAGCACTCTAATTTCTTAAGGTATATTCAACAAAAATTTAAAACTGTAAAAGAATGTGAGCACAATGTAATATTAATGATGGATGAAATTCATCTAAAACTTTTTTATGATTTTAAAGCTGGCAATATTGTTGGTTCTGCATATGACAGTGCATTTGCTGCTTCTTCAGCATATACATTTATGATTAGAAGCTTATTATCATCTTACAAAGATGTTGCTCACATCCTGCCAATAAAATCATTTAGTGCAGAAAAATTGTTTGAAATTTTAAGAGATGTAATTGTAGGTCTTGAAAAGATAGGTCTTAAGGTAGTTTGTGTGGTTAGTGATAATAATAGCATTAACAGGAAAGCCATGTCCTTCATTAGTGAGAAGCATGAAATTAAAATTATGTACTAAAATCCATATGAACTACACAGACCCCTTTTTTTTTGTCATTGATCCTGTTCATTTGTTAAAATGTATTCGTAACAATTGGATTGGCCAAAAAAATGATGGCTTGTTTATGTATTTTCCTAAATTTAACGCTGTTGGCAGTGAATAATTTAATGCAGCCTCATTTAATACTATAAGAAAACTACATGATCTTGAATTTGATAGTTTAATTAAATATGGGTATGGTTTAACTCTTAAAGCTTTATGGACTTCAAATCTTGAAAGGCAAAATGTTAAATTAGTTTTACAAGTGTTTAATAACTGGGTAATCACAGCCTTAACAGAACTAGGTAATAAACACAATTTGGATAGTTATGAATCAACAGCTAATTCTACAGATATAATTTATAAATGGTGGTGTATAGTAAATACCAAAACACCTCTTAAAGGCAAACGACTGAAATGTTCTTTTCAAGAACCACTGATATTTTCAAATGTAGACTCAAATGTTGAGTATTTAAATAACTTTGAAAACTGGTTGGACAAATGGAAAGATGCAAAATGCACTACTGGTTGCTTGTCAAAAGAAACTCATGATGCTCTGAGAAACACAACATATGCACTTATTGAATTGGGCAAGTATTGCATTAAAGAGCTAGGCATGAATTACACTCACGTTTGTGAAAATTGCAACACCAAGAAGGAATCGTCATAATTGCATGCAATTTAATACACAGTTGAGTGGTAGTGGTACAAATAAATGATTAAATGTTCAAAGCAAACAAACAAGAACAAGAGATCAGAATCAGTATTTTGTGTGGCCACCACGCGCCGCAATAAGTGCTGCTACACGACGTGGCATGGAGTCAAACAAAGTTTGAATGTCTGACTGAGGAAGAGCATTCCATATCGTTTGTACGCGTACCCAAAGTTCGTCTGCAGACGCAATAGGACGAGGATCACGAGCAAGACGCCGACCAATGACATCCCACACATGTTCAATTGGCGACATATCCGGGGAACACGCAGGCCAAGGCAAGGAAGAAGCTGTACCTGCTGCGCTGCAAAGAAGGATTTAACAATCCGAGCAGTATGAGGGCGGGCATTGTCCTGTTGAAATACAGCGCCTGGCAAGCTTTGAAGGAAGGGAACAGCTTCGGGCTGTAGAACTTCACGGATATACCGGTTGCTGTTCAGATTGCCCACAATTCGTAGCAATTGAGATCGTCTATGATATGCTATGGCGCCCCAGACCATAACTCCGGGTGTTCGTCCACTGTGGCGTTCGATAATGCACTCCGGAAGGTGGCGTTCACCGGCATAGCGTCTGACACGAATGCGGCCATCATGGTACCACAAATTAAAGCGGGATTCGTCAGAAAACACGACATGCTGCCAATCAGCACGCCAGTCTCTATGCTGATTGGCCCATTGTAGCCGCAGGCGGCGATGGTCGTGCGTTATGGGGATCCTGTATAAAGGAGTCCGTGCGCGCAGTCCACACTGCAGCAGACGTCTACGAATTGATGAAGCACACAATGAAACACCTGTAGCTATTGACCACAGTGCTGCCAATTGTCTAGAGGAAGCTGTACGGTCCGTCCGCGCCATGCGGACCAGGTGTCTATCATCGCGAGCTGACGTCACATTTCGGGGTCCACTCCCGGATTTCCGAGTTGTCCGACACTCGTCCGTCCACTGCTTCCAAACGCTCATCACTGTGCTGCTGTTACGCTGCACACGTGAGGCTACTGCACGATACGACAATCCAGCTTCACGAAGGCCGATGATTCTCCCTCGTTCAAACTCTGTAAGTTGTTCAAATCTCGCTCTCTTTTGTCGACGAGGCATAAGTACAGATTGAGTTAACGTTTACCACTAGCAGATAACCACCGATAACCATACACGCCTCGCTACAGCCGTCTATTTATTCGGATCCATCAGCCGTTCAGAGGGCGCTGCTCAGCATACGCATGCGCTACGGATTTGCAATTCTAATCATTTGCATATCATGCGCTACTTTGCATTTCCTGAAAATTTCAGCTCACTCGCGTAAGTCCTTCATGGTGTTGCAATTTTCACAAACGTGAGTGTATTTTTTACCTGGTAAAATACAAACAGATTTGTTAGAAGATCGTTTTGGCAAGTATCGCCAACTTTCTGGTTTGCAATACTGTTTTTCGATTAGACAGGTTTATGAATCTGAGTCAAAATTACGAATGCAAAGCTTATTACCTTTAAAGCTTAATTCAAGTACTTTTGGAAATATTGCTATTGAAATAAATGAAAGGAATGATTGTGAGGAGGAAAACATTGATTTATCCCTTGTGGAAACTTTTTCTCTTGTAATATCTGAAAACGACATGATAGAAGCTCAGCCATATGTTCCCATATTAACTTATATAGCTGGTTATTGCCTTTATTCTACCTTTAAAAAATATCCATGTGAATTTTGTAAAATGACTTGTGTTATTGATAGGGAACTCAATATCCCTTCCGAATTTAAATTTAATCAGAAAATTAGATAGGGGTGGCCTTTTGTATCCTATGCCTCATATTTTAAATATTGTTTTATATAATTTTATTGTAGTACAAAAACTTGTATCTCAAGAGTTTGAAAGTAAGTTTTTAAAACACCCTGCTCAAAGAAATTTAGCTGTAAATTTAACTCTGAATGCTTTGATGTCAAATGAGGATTTGGATATTGAACCATGTGTAAAAGGCCATTCCTTTGATCCCATAGCTGAAAATATAATCAAATCCTCTACAAACACGATGTTAAACAACTATTGTAAACAAAAAAATGATTTAAAAAAAAACCTGCTTGTAAAAAAAGAAAATTATCAACTTTGATAAAGTAAATAAAAAAGTAATTTACAGTTAGTCTTAAAAAGTATCTAACTTGTTTTAATAATAATGTCTAAAAATGCAACACAAATATATAAAAGTTTAATAGTAACTTCCTGAGCTTTAAAGACATGTCTGCAATTTTCTAATAGCTTCAAAACAGATTTTTTTTTTCCATTCTAAATTTTTTAAGTCATAACTTATATAATTCACTTTCAACCATTAGTTTTATGAACAGAGACATTGCTACGACTTAATTCTGATTAAATGAATAATTTTTATAACCACAGAAGCAGTTCAAATCTCTAAATGCTATGTATGCTATTCATTCTACTCGTCATGACAATATATGTTGTATTATAATTTTTTAAATTATAATTAGCTCTTTATAGATATATTTTACTCCAGCTCTTGTAAATGAATCCAAAAACTTTATTTCTTGTATTTTTTTTAAATTTCAAAACGAGCTATTTTTATCATTATAATTTATGTTTTGAATTGCAATTTAATGTTTTTCAGTTTTTGTACTTCCTATGAGATCACTGTAGAAAATGTGTGTAAAATCCCACAAATCGAATAATTTTAAATTAATTCCACATTTTTAATCTTGCTTATTAAATGAGATCCTTTGCTTAAAACTAATTGTATGATGCATTATTTTTTTCAAACTGTATTCATCCTTCCATTAGTTTTGTGATTCTGAGTAGTAGTTTGTATTTCTGTTTTTGTGAATAATAATAATAAAAAAAATTAGTTGCTGTTTCAGTGAAATGGATTTTTTCTTTAAAAATGCTTTTAAATTAGATTGTGTTATCAAAATAAAACTTCTAAGTCTGACATTATTTAAAATATTTTAAATAAGGTGAAGGTATAGTTAATGTATGAGAAAAATATATAATATAATTTTGATAATAATTATAACACCTTTCAGAAAAAAATAGTTTAACATTTGCTGTGCTGAAAATGTAACTTTAACTGATTAGTATTTATTTTAAAGAAAATTCGATTTAAATTTAAAAATCAAGATTGCAAGTGCTTTAAAGGAGGAAAGTAATTATAAATATATTAAAATAACACGTCAACAGTAAAAAAATAGATTGTAAGTTCTTTCCGAAACTATATGGTCGTTGTGCTACCGTAATTTCGATAGCGTAACTGGGATGACTCATAAGTGGAGCTTTCTGGCTTTGTAGTCTAGGTGGCGTTGGTCAATCCCTGCGGCGTCGATCGAGTTGACTGACAGCCGGGCAGCGAGTGCCGAGTGGGTCGTCGAGTTCACCGAAGGAGTCTCGTAGTTTATCGCGGTTAGTGCATCGTCGAGAGAGCGTGTTGAACTCCAGGAACGACTGAACCGAAGAGTCGGGAGCTGTGCTCGTGTGTAATCGAGTGCATTGCGAGTTGTAGCGTGGAGAGTCTCGAGAGTAAGTGGAGTTCCTAGAACGACCAAGCAGAGTCGATAGCTGTACTCCGGAAAGCAGAGTCGGGTGCTTTGCAGGAAGCTGTCTCCACCGTGATAGCCTGATAACCTGAAGGCTGTGTCGCTGATCGTGTCAGCGTGTTTATAGTAGTTCATCGACGACTGTAAAACGTGTTTTGTAGCTGTCCTGATAATGCTGGCAAATAAAGTGTGTTTCGATACTTCATCAAGTAGTATTGTCATTATTCACTCCAAATCCTCACAAACCCCGTACGAACGTGAAGGAAGAAAATAACGCAACAATATTAATTTCGCTTCGCTTGCAGTGTTACTTTTTTATAACATGTTGCTGTTGACTAATGCTCCCTTGTCTGACCTATAGTCAGCCCAAGCCCAAGAAATTCCTCGTAGCAAGGAGCGCAAGAGACACCTGTCGTTGGCAACAGCCTTGAGCGCCTTACAGGTGACAGTGCGATTTAACTCAGTTTCGCCCGTAATTTTGATGGAGAGCACCTTGGAGGTGGCGGGTCCGAGCGTCCCCTCTTCTCTTACCACAGACCTTTCGAGAGGACTTTCGCCTCGCATATTTTGAATGCTCCCATGCCCCACGGGCATTATGCACTTCCAAACATCCATGCCTTCCCGTGATTCGAACCCGGGCCCTTCGGCACAGCAGTCAGAAACGCTAACCGCTATATCTGTTGGGCGGCTTTTTATAACATAAATGTAGGTATAATTCTTTAATAAATATGTTTGAGTCTGGGTTTTTAACAAAGCACAAAATGTTTGTATATTTAGCCGAAAGATAAAATGTTTTTTATTATTATTATTATTATTATTATTTTGCATATTATTATGTTGATAATGCTTCATTTTAAGCGTTAACCATGAGTAATGTCCCTTTGATATCGTCACTACATAAAGGCGCTCGTTAGGCATTTGCACGACGGCGCCGATTAGGGTTGCCGCGGGCCTGTATGCAGGGACATGAAAATTTGGCTGTCGGTGATTCCCTGTTGAGCAGAATATCCCGTGACAACTGATTTTGATTCTTCAGATCAGAGATAATTGAATATTCATTTGTTTTCTTAATAGAGATCGGAAGTAAGATTCGAGTTACTCTGTAATTTTCAGTTTCGGTGCCATGCCAGAGTCTATTCCTGTTGGTCATCAAATGATTAACATGTATACTATTTAACTTTTAAATAGAAGCTTAGGGGTGAAGTATGTTTTCCCTACTGTCTTTTTCCTCTTAACAATATTCATATTTCATTTCTTAACTACAGCTGCTAGAAATGATCATACAGTATTCTTTGTGGACCGCACGCTTTCTATTATATCTAATGTCCTCAGCTTCGCCAGTATAGTAATTCCTCCATATCTTCATTGTTTCAAGCCCATGTTTTTGCCTAAAGACACAGTATCGTAGATTAAAAAAATTCCTTAGTGTCAGAGCACTCAAGACATCCGGTCAAAATTTTCTCTAAAGGCCTGAGCATACGAGGAGACATATCTCCGAGCAAGAATTTGTCGACGTCTGCAGCGCCCACAACAGTCCGTCTACACAGGCAAACATATCTCCGCTGCGCCAAATGCATGACTGCGGCGCCTGTGACAGGCGTTGTGCTGAATGAGTAAGACGGGATACAGTGTAGCAGGAGACTTTTTTTTGCGACAGTAAGTGAAATTGAGTATGGAAACCCTGTGTCCGAAAAGAATGGCGGCTATTGAATCAGTGTATTGCTTACTAAATAACACATGCTGCGAAATTTGTGTTCCTATTTTAATAAACTTAATTTATATAGCAACATTTATTTCGTATCGTAATTTGCGATGTATTTCTTTATAAACAATAGGATTTTTTTCACTAATACAAGTGTATATTATTGGAGGCTATAGGACGCTGTATTTTTTACCTGATCTGTTAGCATTAATTAAATCTGGTAGGCTATTTTTTCCTGCTTAAGGGGAAATTATTATATTCTGAAAAGTCTGACAAATAAGAAAAGCTTAATTTATCGACTTTTTTTAATACATACAATCTCCCCGTGCACCACAAATGTAGAACACGAGGCTTACAAAAGTAAGTTAACTAAAACATTAAATATTACATGCATAAAAAAACCTAACAAAAACAGGGAACAACAGTCTAGACTTAAAAAAAAAGGCAGATAAGTTCAGTGGTCAAATTATGCCAAGCTTTTTCAAATCGTTCTGCAAGTATAATTTAGGGCCTTCGTACGACAGGAAAAAATTTAATGTTTCACATCTTGAGGTACTTTTTGAACACTCACATAAATTATTTGATCTTAGATTGAAACGAACCAGGGAACTTTCAAATTTACCATCATCAGATAAAAACCGAGATATTTTAATATTAATGAAGAGGAAAGACTCGGAAGGCTGTCTATAATGAACATAATGAAAGACCTTTTTGGTGCCCTCAACATTACCAAAATGAAATATATTCCTCATTTCGCTTAGATAAAAGCTTCTTATAATAAAAGGACTTTCAATAACTCTTTAGAATGCTGATACTGATATCAATGGGCAAATTTAAAGCATCTTTAACTAAGAAATCAGCTCTTTCATTTCCATATAATCCATGATAACCACGCACATAGCCAAACGGACATCAATTTCCCCATTTCTAAGCCAATTGACAGGTAATAAAGTTTCCATTACTAATTTGCCGCTGCTCATTATACTGTTCAGAAGGTGAAGAGAAGAAAGAGAATCAGAAGATATAAGGTACCTTGAGGTACAGAAAAGTTTTGCTTGATAAACTGTGCATTCATTTCGAATACGGTGCTTAAAATAGCAAACCTCAGACTAGGTCTTAAAAATAATAATAATAATAATAATAATATTAGACCAACCTTATTGTTCATTTCACAGCCATGTGTAAAGCAAACCATTTGAAAACACTTTTCAACAATCTCTTTATAATCTCACAAATTTGGTAGTCGGATGTGGTAACTGGATGAGGAATAGTAGTAGTGAATGGACAAAAATATGGAAACACCTTGTGAAATGCATGTTTGAAAAGAAAGATTGATTTTAATGAAATATGTAGGTGGTGGCGTTTTTGACTACTGACGCCATCTATACAACTTCGTAAATGTGCTAAACAGTTCAGTTGTTGGCGGAGTACTGTTATGTGAGGTTGTCATTGCATTATGTCAGAGTTAACAGACTTCGAACGTGGGCAAATTGTTGGAGCACGTATGATAGGTGCTTCCGTAAGCAAGGTAGCCGAGGTGTTTAGTGTTTCAAGAGGTACTGTATCGAAGATTTATTCCGCATATTTGAAAAGCGGAAAAACATCATCTGCTAAATCACAGCGCGGACGAAAGTGTGTCCTGAGTGATCGTGACAGACGATCATTAAGGGCAATTGTGACGAAAAATAAGAAGACCACAGCTGCAAAAGTTACTGCTGAAATGAATGTTGTGTTACCGAACCCTGTGAGTACCAAAACAATTAGAAGGGAGCTTCATAAACAGGGAATTGCTGGCCGTGCTGCAATTGAGAAGCCACTCATCAGTGATGCTAATGCTCGTAACTGGAAAAGGTGGTGTTTAAGTCATAAAGCCTGGACTATAGAGCAGTGGAAGCGAGTAATATGGTCTGACGAGTCTTCTTTCACATTGTTTCCCACTTCTGGCCGAGTTTACGTTTGGAGAACGCCATCTCAAGCCTATAATACAGACTGCTTGTTGCCAAGAGTGAAACATGGCGGGGGTTCTGTTATGGTTTGGGCAGCCATATCGTGGTTCTCTGCTAGCCCCATGATAACTGTGTCAGGGCACATGACTGCCAAGACTTATGTGAACATTTTGGCCGATCAAGTTCATCCCATGGTACAAACTTTGTTCCCCGATGGTGATGGTGTCTTCCAAGACGACAAAGCCCCTGTTCACATAGCTCACATTGTCCAGGACTGGTTTTCTGAGCACGAGGATGAGTTGTCCCATCTCCCCTGGCCACCACAGTCACCAGACCTGAATATTATCGAACTTTTGTGGTCTACATTGGAACGGAAAGTGCGTTCTCATTATCCACCGCCAACATCGTTATCTGAACTTGCCACCGTTTTGCAGGAAGAATGGTATAATATTCCCTTGGCAAACATACAGGAACTGTATTTATTCATTCCGAGAAGACTGCAAGCTGTTTTGGATGCCAACGGGTTTCCTACACCATATTAAGCAAAGAAACATGTTTTTTTAAAGGTGTTTCCATATTTTTGTTCAACTCCTGTAATAGGTAGCTGGCCCCAAAAGTAGTATTCTTCATCCAAAAGTAGCTGGATGAGGAATATAGTGGAGGAATATCATTTCCATTTTTGCGGTCTTCAGTACAAGAATAATATTTGTACTGAAGATCAGTACAAGAATATACAAGAATAATATTTGGGAAGTATCAGCTGCCAGTACTTCCCAAATATTATTCTTGTATTCAGTTTCGAAATCAATAGGTGGAACTGCTGCAAGAACAAAAATAGCATCATAACTTAAGGTTAATTTTTGCCATAAGAATACATTTATGTGTAAATAGTATTTTTTTTTTCCAAATTTGAAAATTAGTAAGTTTTAAAAAAGATCACGCTAATGGATTAGCATCTACAGTGCGTGATTCAGACAATTTCTAGTTATTTTTTCCAAGGTTACAAACCTTATCAAAATCGAAACACCATCGGTTGTTCTATTGAAAGTTGTAGTGAGAAGTAAATATGTTTATAATTATTTACTCACAAATATATTTATTTTTTCTGTAAACGTCAAAGAAAAATTTAACAAATAAGAGAAAGAAAATAGCTGCTCTAGTTTATTCTCGAGTTTTGTCCCACTTAAAAAGTTTTTATAATTTAGTTATTATTAATTTAAGTATTTTATTTAGTAGTTAATTCAACATATTCGAATTATTTGTAATATATGTCTGTTTGAATATTTAATGTTCGTTACTTTTTCGTTATACGTTATATATTATTCATTCAATACGTACGGGTCTGAATATTTAATATTCAATACGTTTGAATTACAAAGTGTAACAAACAGAAATTTCTTGCAGATACCAATCTTTAGATTTCAGAGAGAAAATATATATAAATTGGAATGTTTTCCTTTACGTTTTTATTATTATTGTTTGTGTGTGTTTTGATTAGCATTTAATAAATAAAATTGAATTAAAACATTTTTTAAAGCAACTTTTCATTTTGGTTAAATAAGAAATTCGTCCCGTCACCTCCTTTCAGGTTGTGCATTTGGTCCACATGCAGTTTGAACCTAAGACCACTGCTTTACGCGAATCTCATACGTCAGGAGATCTTCCTTTGCATTTTGGAATATCCTTTGTTGCCGGTTTAATTGTTCGTATTTCGAGACATTATTCATTATGTTCATCCTCCAAAACAAGTTATGTTCAGAAAATTTGTTCGTACTCAGAGGCGTTCATGATCCTAGTAGCCTTCACTGTAATAATATATTTCCTTTTTATACATTACGTTTAAAGCTACATTTGGACAAAACTACAAATACTTTCGTGTGTTAGATACATTTGTACTTACGAACCAAATGGGCCAAAAATACATAATTTTTTTTTTTAAATCCTGCGTTAAATTCATTCGTACTTACGAACAAGATGGGCAAAAAAATACATAACATTTTTTTTTTAAATAAATAAAAAAATATTTAAAATCAATAAAAAAATATCGAATTTAAGAAAAAGAATACGAGTATGTAAGCTTTAATTGCCCATCTATTGACGGGGCAGATTAATTTAAAAAACTGTTGACAAATGATGCGGGCATACAAAAAACAACGAACAGACACTTAAAAAACATTAACGTAGGCTGCTTAAAAACTGTTTATTATAAGTATCTGACATAACCTCCATGACAAAGTGTAACAGGCTGTAGACGAGACACAATACCAGCGATGGTAGAGCGCAATATATTCAGATGTGCATATGACCCCTTTCAGCGAATCGCATCTTTCAGTTCCGACAAAATGGAAGGTCCTGATCGACACACATAGGGTTTCAAACATCTTCACAGCCAGAAGTCAGCCAGAATCATATCTAGAGACCGAGGAGACCATGGGAAATTGCAGTGCCTGCTAATGATGCTATCTTGATCAACAATGCTTTAACTAGATTTGCAATATGACTGTTTGGCCCATCGAGCATATCTATTACCTTAGTAGACAGTACATCTCCTTCCCGCAAGTACGGCATTACATGCTCGCGGCATTACAAAATCTAAATAATACTCTGTATTCATTGTGCAAGTTGTCTAGCCATTTACTGGGCATCGCGTTTAAAGAAAAAGGGTCCTAGAGGGAAAGAACTAGTATAGCCACATTACGCTCTCAGCTCTGGGAAAAGAACAGGTTTCTGCGAATATTCATGGCAACGAGACGTCACCCAGATTCGACAGTTATGAGTGTTAACGTTTTCATTTAGCAAAAAATGAGCTTCATATATTCACAAGGCGTTTAACACCCAGTTCGGTTCATGTGCGATTTTAAGCAAAGCCGACGTGACAAAGGTTTCGCTTCTTGAATTACCTAAAAATTCGTGACACGTCTGAAATCTGCATGAATACACATACTGAGTTCCATGAAGAATATTGCATACCGTCAAAGCCAATCGTCTTGCAGCTTTACGAGTGCTGTTCGTTCCTGTCTCTCCTTCGGATGCTGACGCTTTCATTTTGGATGCAGCACGACCTATACATGACTCGGTTAAACACGGTCTTCCGGTTCTTGCATGCTTCTTCAGTAAATCAGTTTCCTCACAATGGTTGCAATGATTATTAGTCTTTCAGGTGTTAAAGGACTTTTTCTAGTCCTCAGATTCTTCTGTGCTCGTAATAACGTTTCGCAGAGAAAAGGCTGCCGATTCGTTGTTAACATAAAAACATTTTCAACAAAGCTTAACATTCCACACTTTACATTCATTCACTTAACATTCCACACTTAACATTCATTCACTTAACATTCATTCACTTAACATTCATTCACTTAACATTCATTCACTTAACATTCCACACTTAACATTCCACACTTAACATTCATTCAGGCATACACTATTCACAATGACGAACTGAATGAAGAATGGTTATGGAGGAAAATTCTTACAGTATATAGTCCTGATTTGCATATTCCCTATGTAGGCAAAGTTACATTCGCCACCTACTAGGAAGTAATTAGTTTTTTTTTTTTTTTTTTTTTTTTTTTTTTAAATTTAAGGGGAACCACTGGTAATCAATGCTTATCTCGCGCACCTTTTTTTTATTTCGATCGTTTTTAGATTTTTCGTGATTTTTTAAAATTTTTACAGAATTTTTTGCCCATATTATATTAATTTTCTTCCACTCCATTATACCTCAAAGTAAATAATACCGTTATTCACATCAAGTAGCAATCAAATGCTAAACCATGAGTTATAATACAACATATATAATAAGATTATCAGTATGTATAAATAATATCTTAGTTATCAGTATCCTAGAAATTAGATCCTAAATCAAAATTTATTAGGAAACCACTGGATGAAGATTACACATAATTCTAAGAGAAGTTTTAGAGAAACTGCGTAGACTATTTATTTTAAACTAAAAGTCAGAATTAGCGAAAAGCCAAAAACATATTTTAACTTTAGAAGGCCGGCTAAAATCAATAATTAAAATTTTTTTTGAATATTTGAGTAAATTCCTTTAGTCCTCTCTAAATTATACACAACTATGCTTACGCAAAAACGCATGAGTTAATATTAAAATGTTTTAAATTTTTATACTAGTTATCACGTAAAATTAAAAATATACTGACAGTTTGCTAGATTTTACTACCTGTTACGGCAACCAGTGCTCCCAGGATAGAATTTATTAAGTCACCAACTAAAAAGTGCTTATTCTTCACATACCTGAAAAGGGGAAAAACAGTTTCACAAGTGTAGTTCAAGCTACAGCCATGCTTTTAACAAATAATATGTCAAAAACTTGAATATAATTAGATTTTTTTATCATATAGTTAATTTTAATTTAATTTAATCAATTAAACTTATTAAGTTTAATTAAATTTTTATAATATAGTCCATATTACACTTCATTAGTAAGTTGCAGAACTAAACCATAAACTTTTAGAAGCATAGAAGAGTTTGGTATAGGGCAACATTAAATGTTACTAAACGCTACTTTTTGTGTTTGCTAACTGTAGTTAACTGGAACCTTTAAAATACTGCTAATATAAATTTGAATCGAAAAGTTTGCAGTAACGAAAATTACTGGAAAACTAAAATAGTACTTTACTTAATATAAATTTTATTTGTAAGATTATGATTAATAATTTTAACGGTATGATTTTAGAACATTAAAATTCAGGAACTGGTCTAAATGGTTAAAAATGAAAATATGAGGAACGTTTTTTTTTTTTTTTAAATTTCGTCACAAAATAAAGCTAAAATTGTCTTAAAATGTGTTATTTGCGTTATTCTTTTAACTTAATTTCATATCTTTTTATATTGAAGAAATCTATGCATTAAGCTCTAAAGCATATGTTTTTAAACCTAGAGCACGATGATAATAATGCCCCGTTACTATGCTTTAGGTACCTTTCAATACTGTATGCATAATCTGGCGTTAAAACATGAAGTAGAAGTCTATGAAAGTCGAAAAGATAGTGCGATTTTTAAACGACTGGGAAAAGCAACATTTCATCTGGGTAACAATTTTGCAATTTAGGGTCCAAAGGAAATTTTTTATTATTAACTATGAAACAGATTAATTTATCTTGAAATATTTTGATAAGAAAACATGCGGAAACGAATTTTATAGCGGGTTTCTCTTAGTATTTTTTTTTTTTTAACTGACGAGGGCGGCAGGTTACGAAAATGTCTAATTTTAACTTACTCAAACAACATTTATGTCTATGACTTTACTGTCTAAGTGTAACATGCAGAAAATCCTATAGGGTGAGAATTTTAAAGGCAAAGATTGGACATTTATCAAATTTCAGAAAAATAATAATTAGTTATTCTTGAAGGTGATAACCATTTTTCTTACTTTTCTTGCACGTTTATTCTATTTCGTCATTATTCTCACAGCTGTTGAAGAGTTGTGAAAGTTTGTTTACATCAGATCAATTAATGAAATGAAATCATGATTTAATTCATTACAGCATATTACGTTGGAAAAAAATGATGTCCTAATAGTGTTTTTTTTTCAAACCATAATATGGATATCACAAAAATTAATTACGTTAAAATACGTAATATAAGCAAGTGATGAACTATCACATAGAGGTCTGAAAGCAAATTCATCAGCTGTAAAAAGGAATAAAATACGATGCTGGAAATTTTCTATAACAGTATCGTGTCCTTAACAACATCTGCTTTGAAATTTAACATCAAGGTAACAAGTTGATTTTTACTCGAGAAACAAAAATATTAGCAAAGTAAACCTTTTCTTAACTGTATTAAAGCAAATTTAATTTTTTCAAAGCTCATCTGTAAAACTTTTTGGAGTACTTTTCGTAAATATGGTTTTTAAAAGAAAATTTAGAAGCACTAACTCTTTTGTCTCATTCGCAAATATTCCATACAATAATGAAAGCAGCAAGAGCAAGTACTGATTCATGATCAAGATGTGATGAACTAGAAAAATAAAAACGTCGGAACACCCCAAATTCAATTTGAACGGGCCTTTACTGAAGGCTGTTTTTATACTTTTTTTTTTTTTTAGAAGTCGTAATGCCAACCAGATGTGATATGTAGGCTTCGTCAAATTTTCAGACGAGCTGTGGTAGCCTTTGTGTTTCTAGTAAACTACAAACATCATTTAAAATCATGTGAACATGTAATATTTAAAATTCTAAAGAGTGGTATTCACGCAGTCGTAAAAATTATCATGGAAAGGAATTCGCTATAAATGTTTTATATATATATATATATATATTCTCTACATTAAATATAAGTGTATGTGTTAAACATCACCAAGAAAATTTAAATTTAGAAAACCTGCCGTGTTAGTGATACTGTCCTAAGGTATAATAACTGATAGATCACATTAGGTTATTTTTTACGGCAAAGCGATTGAAATTTATTTGCTGTTTGAAAGTTATCTATTTTCGTGGAGGGATTTCTGATACAAGTAAAAGAAAGTGAAATTTCTAAACAGCCCTGCTGTTCTAGTAAGCTATTTTACCGCTCATGTTTTGTTCTATAATGTTAAATACGTTTAAGAAATAAAGACTGCATTACAAACAACTGACTTTTTCAAATGTGAATAAGTACCATGCTACTATAATGTGAATCACCGCGGTCAGTAAAGTCGGGAGTTTTGTGGCAATGAAGTCTTGGACTATGCAACACTTCATTTCTGTAGCAGAATTGTTTATTACTGTCAAGAAACAAAATTACTATTACTGAATCCCAGAGAGTCCACAGCAACTACATCAACGCCCTCTTTATAGTGCCAATGTAGCAGAAGTTGGCTCAGGCAAACTTAGTTCGCTAGTGGGTGCCTGCGTTTAATCGTTAATCCGAAATAAGAACAATGCCGATTTTCGAACGTTTATAAGTTCCTAATATATTTATAAATGGTGAACCACAAAAGCACAGTTCATAGGTAGATACACAGCAAGGATAGTATAGTCTACAAACAGTTGAATGAGTCCAAAGAAGCAACACCTGCGACTGACAGCCGTTGAACATGAAGGAAGTGCGCAATGAACAGATAACAGTTAGACATATTACATATTAAAATAAATGGCAGTATTGCTAAAACCGTATCTGACAGAGTGTGTGTGTGGGTGGATGACATTACAGTACACAGAACATAACAAACATAATACAGGTACACAGCAAAAAGTCAATAGAAGCAAGGACAGAAATATTTACAAAAGTTATACAATGAGACATAATAGATTATTATTGGTTAAGGTGGCGAAGAACCTCAAGCGGTCTTATACGATTAACATTGTCATTATAATTATAGCTTAGAACAGGGATTGTGCTATTTCGCACATCAGGAATTTTCATACATTTTTTTTTTTTTTTTTCCTCAAAGTGTTGCAATATAAAGATGGATTTCAGGAATTTCAAGCTCGCGGTGAATTGCCGAGTTCCTAATGAGGTAACAGAAGTCGGGCATCGCTTGACTACTGTACACACTTTGCTTTTGGTAGGGCGTTCTCCCACTGGATAGTGGCGAACGTGGATCAAAACCGATTAGTCTGTGGTAAATAGATGGCGTCCTCTTCCTCCGTCAGCAGTGCCAAGATGACAGTATAGTCTGCAATTTCTGAAAATGACATGTTTGAGCCAGCCATACTTATCTGAAAATAAAGCAGGCGAAGCAGTTATGAACACTGAATAGTAGACGGTATCATTCGAAACGTTTCTTCATGAGGCTATAGGTCCTCGTCACCGCAAAGAACGGGTTTCAGCAAGATAAAAAAAAAAAAAAAAAAAAAAAAAAAAACACAGCCCACGCGACAAGGATCTCTAGCACTATCTTTCGGAGTTTGTTCCCAGGACGACGGCAACTGACCAGTCCGGCCGCATGATTTAGTCGGTTTGGCTATTTCCTTTGAGGGTAGCTCGAACACAAAGTGTAAAAAATGCATCTTCCTACCATTACTGGATTAAAATGCCGAATTCGAGAATGCATGCGACGAATTTCTCAGGCACTGCTTCAACATACAATGGCGTTCTTTGATATTGACTCCAAGAATGTATTTGATAATAGGATAATTATCTGTTGTGCATGATATTCAAAATATAACGTTAGCACAGCAAAATTCAGAGCTTTTGTAAAAAATATATATGTGAAAATGCATATTTAAACTTTTCCGTTTGGGATTTTTTTTTTTTTTTTTTTTTTTTTTTTTTTTTTTTTTTTTTTATGTATATACCGTATGTATATTTTATTTGTCCTATACATCATGTTTTACTACTAATTTCTTCTCATAAAGTTTAATTAAAAATTTGTTTAAATTTACACTGTTAACCATTAAAATTGCAACATCAGGAAGGAATGATCTGACAAATGTCAAAAACACATGAAAAGAGGAAGTTGGGATATGCAAATGATTAGTATTTCAGCGCATTTAGACGACGCAGGAGGCGAAAACGACATCTGAAGCAATGCATAAAACAAAAGTTGTGTAGTGGATTTCTCATTCGGAAAGTGCTTTATAAGATTGGAGTTTGCTCAGAATGTCGTGTTGTGCCTCGAATAAGAAGAGGAAATACTTACCAGCAAATTTCGAAATTCAATAGAGGTAGGATTGTTGCCTATCAAAAGTGTAGATTATCGTTCCGTGATATCGTCGGTCGCACTGGTCGACATCCAGCCACTGTCATGTGAATATGGAATGAATGGATTACTGAGGGTCATACTGAACGGCATGCAGGATCTCAACGCCCTCCCATGACTAACGTCGGAGAGGGCAGACATATTGTGAGGTCAGCCCAGCAAAACCATACGACCACATCACAGACCAGTAGTCCGGAAATGGGCGAATCAGATCGTAAGGTGCGTCGATGTTTGCAGCAGCTTGGACTATCAGCAGGGTTACTTCGGCTTCCCTTGACAACGCAGCATAGAGAGAGACGGCAACTTACGACAAAGCTGGGTTCAGGAGTGGCACAATGTCGCCTTTTCAAACGAGTCCTGGTTCTACGTGCAGTATTCTGATGGCCGTATACGTATCTGGAGTATCCGAGGAGACTGCACATCGCCTGCTTGCTTTCGATATCGACATAGAAGCTCTGCACCTGGATGATGGTTTGGGCAACCATTCGGTACACGACACGCACATCTCTATTTCGGATCGACAGTAATTTGTTGCACGACGTTTTCTGACCTTTCTAGATACACAGGGTATTCGATTACAGCCCTGACCTGCACGGTCTCCAGGTATGTCACCCGTTGAAAACATCTGGTCATGGGTTGCTGAGAGACTGGCCCGCCACCCCTCTCCAGCTAATACGGTTGATGAAGTGTGGCATAGATTTGAAGCAGCATGGAATGAGTTGCCCGTTTCTGTCATCCAAGCTCAGTTTGACTCAATGTCTAACGGAGTAAGGGCCATTTTAGCTGCTAGGGGTGGCAGCTGTTTCTGCTAATTTCGCACCCCTGTAAACCTTCAAAATACTTACAAATTTAATCATTTAGTCTTCATGCCATACTGTTTACGTGCAATTAATATCTTTTTTGTATTTGCTTTTCATGGTGTTCCAATTTTAATGGCCAGCAGTGTATCTTACTTTCTTACTTTTAATATAATACTTTATTTCAGTGTTATTTTTTTTTTTAACTATACTCCTGCTCATCCCACTAATGCTCGCCTACATCACAGTTTAAAACCCAATTATGCTTATTCACGTCCCACGAAGCTTCGTTGGAGTTATGCTCGAAAATGAAACTATAAATACAATTTCCAAATGTATGTACCATCTTTGAATCATACAGTTGCACAACATGTAATAAATGCGTAATACCTATGCACCTTCTCGCCAGTTATGCCGATAAGGTTGACAATAAAATCAAGTAAACTTTATCATATAGTCTACACTTATTATTGTCTCGAAAAAAATTATGCTTTAGGTTGAAGGATAAACAAGAATGTTATTTTTTTGAAAGCTGAAAGAATCGGAGGGGGTCCTGAATTCTTTTATTTTCGTAGTTATAACTTAATGGATCGTAGTAGATTATTAGATTATAGCAAAACGCATATGTTATGATTATTTGAGAATTTTTAATATGCTAAATTCTGCACACACAGGGTCTATGATAATAAAAAGGAGCTTCCAAGCACAAAATTTATTTATTCTAAATGCAGTTTAACAGCCGCATAAATCGGACTTGCTTACTTTTCGCACCATTATTTCCTAGGTTTATTTTTTCGATAACATTAGTAACTTCTACTAAAACAAACTATTTTTCTACTCTCATATTTAACCAAATTTTATTAAAGGAACTACATATTATTATTATTTTTTTGAATATATCTTTAGTTGAAAGTGGTCGCCATAGTTTTGAACTGAAAAAAAATAAATAAATAAATAAACAATAAACATCATATGGAACGGGTCATATTTCCCGGTTAATATTCCACAGAAAGTGAATTAAATTCTTTCTAGGGTCCCATTGTCGAGGTTAATCAAATTTCCAGACAAGCGCGGTTAATCAATATTTATGCTGTCCGACTTAGAGCTGTATAGTATGTTGAGCGAAATGGCTGATCAGTTGTTTCGGCAAAGGATTTAAAATTGTCTCCCCCGCAGCGTTCTTCATTGAACAGTTCAAAATACAGATAGATATGAAAATTGAAGTAGTATGAGATCCAGAGTTAGATTAATCTAGCAGGAGCAATATCCACTATTTTATGGAAAATTATAGAAACATTATATTATTCTGCGAGAAGCATAAGCAGTGTAAGCGTAGAAGCAATTTTAAACTTCTGAGCTGTTATTTTGTTTAGGAACCTAAATTTTCTAAATCTATGATGAGAATAAAAATATTCAACTTACGTATAAACCAGCCCTGCTAAGCCGCCTCCTAATGAGGCGTTTATAGTATTTACTGCTGATCTGAAAGAAAATGAGAAATTAAGTTCATACATTAAAAAGATCATGTCCAAAATCTTCTACAGACATACTGCAAATCAAAATCAAAATAACAAAATCAAGAATTGAGTTATTAAAATGGCAAAAAAGTGCATAATCTAGAATAGTTCAAATAGTCGTTGTAACGAACTGGATGATGTGACGATCATTATATTCTTACGACTCTGCATGATCTACGAGAAACGCTGTGTGCACGATGTTTAATAACATCACTAGCTAGCCTTCGAAAGCGTAGAAGCGTTTTGGTATTAAACCCGAAAAGATTTTAGATGCTTAGTGCATGAAAGTTATATTCCGAGAAATATAACCTGTACAAACGTAACTCCATCAAGTGGTATTAATACCTACAGAAGAATAGAAAATGAGCACTCTTAAAATTACAGAATATATGAGAGCATTTAATGTATAATAAAAATCAAAAGCAGAAATATAGACGTGTGTGTGTGTGTGTGTGTGTGTGTGTGGTGTGTGATTATGGCAAAGCCTCGAGGGCTATCTGCCTAAGAGTAGGGATGCCTTCGTGGAGGTCTTTCTAAGAGAAACTGGCTCGCATACATGTTACGCACAAAATGTGGACATGAAGTTCAGTGATAAAATGATGGAAGATGCGAATCTGAATGAACTTATGAGTATGTCACATAAAAGGCTGAAAAACAAAGTTAATAAAATTCGTAATGTTAAAATTCAATCATTTATACATTCAAGATTCAAATCTTGAAGCAATCAAAATCTTTAGAATAAAGATTCTTCCCTATTACAACAGTTAAACTTAAATTGCGATTTCTAAAACAGGTCAGATGAAAAATCTTTCAAAGAGATGCATTCAGTTAAAATGAAACAAACTGGTAAAATGCCGTTACAACGAGAAACAACTGGTTCAATCTCGAATTTTAACAGATAACAAGATAACTTTAACAGATGAATGATTCCAGAGCTTAGACTAAAAAAAATATCTTCTTCCTTGATATCCCACTCAATTTTTTCCTCGATATCATTTTTAGCTGTGCTCCCTTTTTATATTCTAAATGCAATTTTTCTTATAAGCATCAGTTTGTTTGCTCTCGCATTTACTTTGCTGTGTGCCAAGGGAACTTCACTTTTCTTCACTCCTTTTTCGGGCTTTAGGCCGGATTAGACTTTTTATTCACAGATGCAAGTTTACTTAAAGGTAACATTAGGAAATTTAGCTAGTTTAATCGTAATTACAAAATAAATCTCTAGATTAACCATCTTTCTTCAATTAACTGTAAAAGTTATTCTTGAATTTAAACTTTCTATGCTAGCGAAAATTTTCTTTCACGAAAATTGAGCTGCATGATTTCGTACCGCTGTTCCTATTTGTTGAGCTAGCTTTGCGTTTGTGGTCAATTCAGCCCTCTTCTTGAAATTTTAAAGACTTTTTTCTTGCAGATTGTAGTTTTGTACAGGTGTTCCTTACACTCTTACCTTAAGGTCTTTTCCAGTTTTTCATATTCAGCACCTTTTTTTCTTGCTTTAAAATTTTTTTTGCAAGATTCTTCATCCAGTTCCCCTTCGCTTTCTGATGTCTACTTTTATCAGCCTCAAAAAATGCTTTTTTCCATCCAGCAGCTAAATTCCATTGCAGTTTTATTTATACCTTCGTCATTAGCCAATCGTTTGCATTCACATAGTTTGATATCATTTTGCTGTATAACTGAGTTCATGTAAAGAATCGCTTGAGTGTAAAATTAAAGTCCATGTAAAAACGTCATTATTGCAATAGCATATATGTCACGTAATATCTTTTATATACACCTAATTTGATCTCTGTCGTACACTGTTCTGTTTCTATCTCTTTTCGCAAAGCCTTTACTTTTACCAATGCGTAAAGCATTTACACAATGAAATGCAAACACAAAACTCGTCACACTAATTTTAGACTTCAGATAAAACGATTCATTTAAAATGGGCAAGAGAAATAATTTGAACTCTGTTAAACAGAAAGGTTTGGTTTGATTTTGTTTATGTGATTATGGCAAAGCCTCGAGGGCTATCTGCCTAAGGGAAGGGACACCTTCGTAGATGACGTTTTAAGGAAAACCGGCACTTTTGAGGTTTGCCTGCGGCGGCAAAAAGGCTATAGCCAGCCCTCAAAATAATTTTCCTGTCAAAGCACAACAGTAAGCCACACTTAAAAGTTTCGCTCTTGTTGGGACACACTTTATTTCAAAACATTCCGTTCGAATCGCTTAACACATTACTAATGCGAATGAATGCTGTGAGAAAGCAGTTGAAAAGCATATTAAGAAGTAGTATGGTTACGGAAACAAAAGTAAAATGCTTTCTGACCAGTGTTGTTATTTATTACGTGCTCCGCCATTAGGCACAACATGGGAAGAGAGAGGTGCCTCGTGGAGTATATTTTAAGGGAAACTGGCTCGTATGCACGTTACACATGGGGAAAACCACGAAAATGCTAGTGCAGCCAGCCCGTTCGCGGGATTCGAACCTTGGACCGAACTATCAATGTTCAGTGTCTTTACTCCTCGGCCGCTGGTGGGCGTTAAACAGAAATTAACGGGATGATTCATTAACACAAGCTGCCTTGCTTTGAAGAACCAAACCGGGACTGCTTAGATTAGGGCAGCGATCTCAAACTGGCAGCCAGCATCCGGCCCCAAAGCAATTTCAGACAGTCCGCAAATAGATTTCAGTTGTATTTTTGTTGTAAATACGGTGCTTTTTTTTTATAGTTTCAGAGACATAGAAATATGGAGTGAGCTTATATGCCTACTACTGTTGAAGGAGAAAGAGATGGAATGAGTAAGCTGGAGCTTTGCCGCTGTGTACTTACATGCAGACTGGATGACTGTGATTTAGCATTTTTTGTTAACTTAACCGATCATTTAAATATTCTTAACAAAGAACTGAAAGGGAAGAATAAACTTATCAGTGACATGTATGTTGTAAAGTCAAATTGCAATTATAGGAAACCCAACTGCAATAAAAAGAATTCATACGTTCTCTGCATCTTAAATCCTACTTTATTATTTCAAATGTAAAATCTTAAGAATGTGCAAGAAAAATAGCATTATTACAATAATCATTTGAAGAAAGGTTTAATAATTTAGATTATTTGAATTCCGAATTTACATTATTGTCATTCCCTTGAAGTGAGCGTGAATAACGTATAAAAAATTTATAAATGGAGCTGATTAATTTACGGTGAAATATAATCTTATTCAAAGATTTGAAAACAGAAATTTGATTAACTTTTATTAGTATTCATCGAAAGTTAAATACGCCCATTTATGAAATTTCGTAATAAGAAAAATCATTTTGTTTGGGAGTACATTTATATGTAAACAGACTTTTTTTTTACTTTTTCTATTTTTACAATTGAAAATTAATAAGAGAAGGATCCAATTCAATGTTGAGCATCTGCAATTCATGATGAAAGTACTTTCTAGTCATTTTTATCCAAGGCTACACACATTATAGCCAAAATCGAAACGCCATCAAGTGTCAAGTTGTAATAAGAAATAAAGAAGTTTATAATTATATACATACAAATATATATATAACGTTTTTGTATGCGTCGAAGAAAAATATTATAAATTAATGAAAGAGACTAAGTTGCTATTATTTATTCTCAAGTTTTGTCTTATCTAGAAAGTTTGCAAAGTTTTCATAGTTAGTTTATTTTTAGTTTAAGATAAAATTGTATAATGGTTATTAGAATTACATGAAATAAATGTCAGTCTGAAAATTAAATAATTAACCGTCCAATACATTTGAATTGCAAAGTGTAAGCGACAGAAATTTCTTGCAGGAACCAACTTTTAGATTTCAGATAGAAAATAAATATAACTTTTTTTCATTTGGTATGTTATTATTACTGCTTATATAGGTCTTGGTAAATATCTAGTAAGTGAATTTTAAAACTTGGTTTACAAAATTTTTATTAAAAAAAAAAAAATTCCGGCCCGTCAGCTATTTTCAGATCGTGCATTTAGCTCTTAGTAATCGAGACGACTTGGCTAGGGTATAGAAATCAGTTCCTCAAGGCCAAAGGAAAAAAACTAATAACGCCATTTCCGAGAATTAAATTGTCCTCTAAACAAGCGCCTAAAACAGTGAAAATAAAAATGCGAAATATGTATTGTCAGACTCTTTTTGGGGGTAGAGGGGGAAGTTCACGCAGTGCAATATTTAAAAAATATAACATAAAAGTTTCCTTCGGAATGGAGAATACCGTAATATTAAAGGCAAAAAGGCAACAATGATATAATTGGACAAAAAAGTGTGTAAAACGGTAGAACGTCTGAAAAAAATGGCCCAAGAACGAATCGACTAGTCCAGTTGTTCAGAAGAGATGCCAAATAACATAAGAAACAAGATTTGCAGCTGGCAATATAAGTTTAAGAGTCATTAACCTTTCCAAATTAGGGTACACGTAGAAGGTTTATATGAAGATATGGTTTTAGTGAACAAAGTTGTCCCTACCCTAACATTGTAACAATTGTGGCTTTAGTTTAACTATTAGTAAGTTGTCAGTTCATTTCGCTCTTGTTTTCTTTGGATCGTCACTATACTCGCTCAAACCAAAAGCTAATGAAAACTGAATTGCAAGCGGGATATTTAAAATGTAAAAGGTTAATCTTAACCGCGAGCCTAGCCACCGTGATTCTGCCCCTCGCCTACGGAAGCAGTCAACAGTAATTATGAAGGAGCTACCGAGAGTGCTCACTATTAAGTTGTCTAAGAACGTTTGAGTATAGTTTCTGACTCTAGTTGTTTGTTGATTCGAGTTTAAGATATCGCTGTATTCACAATGGAATTTTTAGTACAAAAGCAAGCAGTCTGTTGCTGTTAGGTTCGTACAAGAAACAGTTTTACATTTTCAGCATTTTGGTTTAGTAACATCCACGAGGCGTAGCAAATAAAATTCTGTTTAAGCTTTTGCAATCGAGTAACGTTCTGTGTTAATAGTTAAGTATATGTTACTGTGAAAGCCCGAAATTGGAGAATGTCAACATTCACCAAATACGTCGGTGAAAGATCGAATATTGCATTACATTCTTGTACATTCGGACCCTCACTGGTGTATGTCGACAATCACAGATATGCTATGGTGTAGGTCAAAAAGAGTGACTCAAATTGGTGATACTGTATGAATACAAGTCCCTGATGTCGACCGTGGTCGTACAGATAAACCGAAATGTGTTAGCAGTTGTTGTTGGAATAGAAGATTCCGACTTCTATAAACTTGCAGACGGAAATGGTACCCTCAAACAGCTTTACACACGTAATCAGTTCGTAACTTGTAAAGGAAAGTTACTTTCCATAGATAAGATTTATTTTCAAGAAATGTCGCTGAGAGAAGCAGCTGCAGCTAATTCGAGAAGCGGTGGGCAAGGCTATACACGTTGTCATTGTAAAAAGAAGTGTTCCACAAATAAATGCAGTTGTAAAAGCAAGGGCCTCTTGTGCAATTCAAAGTGCCATAATAGTTTAAGTTGTTGCAATAAATAAGATTTGAATCACATAATTTAGTAAATTTTTTATTACTATTATTTTATTTTCTCATTTAGAACGTACTGTATAATTAAGTAATTATTTCTATTATTTTCCTTTCTCATTTTGAATGTACTGTGTGTTTTAAGTTCTTATTTTAAGTCTCAAGTGCGTTTCTTCGCGACTGAATTACGGAGAAGAAAATATAATATTCTTATATGTTCAACATTCACTATTAGTACATGGTGAATGTCTACATTTACCGGTGTCAGTCAGAAATAAGAGTATTTGGAAAATATTTCGGACATACACCAAGAGAGTATGTGAATGTTGACATTTACCGGTGAATGTCGACATTCTCCAGATTTCGGTGTTTCACCGTAACATACTCGTATATACCAAGGACGATAACTTACTAGACATTAAGTTCTGCGGATAGCTGTTAGATATTAAGTGTAAGTTTTAAATTATTTGTCATCACAGAAATTATATATCAGCTCAAGAGTTTCAGTACGAAACCTTGCGTATTACTCTAATAATAAGGGAATCGTCAGTTTCATTTGTATAGTTCACCAATTTCAGCCTTTAATAAGCTCGTCGCACGCTTAAAGTAATTCACTAAAATTTTATGCCAGACCAAAAGATATACTACCGTATTTCTGCGTATAATTTTCGCCACCACGTATTTTTCGCAGCCTTATTTTCGTGAGGCAGTTTTAAGAGGAAGAAAATACTCCAGTATGTTTTGCATAGATAAAAGGCAAAGTATATAAAAAGCTATCTAACTAGAGACTTAAAGAAGGTTGTTCAAGAAGGACAGACGGATATGATTGCGATTTCTGGTGGCTTAACTTCAATCTTGCAACCATTTTAATGTCCGGTTAATAGACCTTCTTGATATTTTTTTAAACAAAGATTTTACTCAAGAAAGATGGTTGAAAATAAATACATCTCGAAGCCCAGACATGAAATACAACAACCGGGTTTGAAAAAGATACACTGGTGTGCAAAAATTAAGGACGAGACGGTTTTTTCAATATAACTTTGTACAAAGGCTTTCCAAATCAACACATTTAATACCGTAAGATCCCCAATACGTAAGGACATGAGTAATGTAAGCAACACTTACTAAAAGAGAAATCAGAGGGATAAAAAGAAGCTTTATTGAAAAAGTAGCATGGAGCGCAATGCGACTGAAGGCCGAAACATCCCTGTGATGGGTGTCCAGCAAGAAACATATGGTCTTTAATAGGGGATATGACTGGTCTTTAATAGGGATATGACATCCCCTGACTGCTAGGCAGGTTTCACAGCGTCTGCCCATGTCAGAATGAGGGTGTCAATGAGTTGTTGAGGCATTGCTGCCCATTCGTCTTGCAGCGCCAATCGACGCTCCGGAATCGTTACTGGTGGTAAGGTACGAGTTGCCAAGCGTCTGCCTAGAAAATCCCATACAAGCTCGATGGGATTGAGATCCGGAGATCGTGCCGGCCAATCCATACGTTCAATATCCTCACTCTCTAAGAGCTGTTCGGCAGCTACTGTGCGATGACATGGTGCATTGTCGTCCATGAAAAGGAACTGCGGACCCATAGCGCATCTAAAAAGACGCACATATGGAAGAAGAATCTCGTTACAATAACGGATCCTATTGACTGAACCTGCGTCGAAGATGTGAAGGTCTGTACGACTACCAAGCATGATGCTTTCCCAAACGAGAACACCGCCACCTCGATACCTGCCCCTTTCAATGATGTTCGAGGGATGATTGCGGCTTCCCCGCTCTCTCCAGATGAGTATGCGATGAGAATCGCTACTCAGACTGAATCTGCTCTCATCTGTACTCGTCCCCATTCATTGTCTCTCCAATTCCGGTGTTCACGGCACCACAGAGAACGCCTTCTCCGATGGGCAGGCGTTAGAGGTACACACCGTACAGGGCGTCGTGCAAACAGACCACCACCGTGCAGTCTTCTGGCCACGGTAAAACGCGATATCGGTCGTCCAGTCGCCTGTGTCGTGTGTTTAGCGATTTCTCCCGCTGTCTGCCGCCTGTTTCTTCTGGCCTGTAAGGCAATATACCTGTCATCTGCGGGCGTGGTTCCTCGTGGACGACCACTACTAAACCCCCGGATAGCTGTTCCTGTAGTCTCCAAAGTCGTGAAACGATGCTGTGAGCAATTCCGAACTCTGCAGCCACACTTGTCGCACTGCGGCCTTCCTCCAACTTCCCAATGATTCGACCTCGGGTAAAAGCATCCAGATGTCGTCTAACAGATTGATTATTCGCCATTTCTCGCTGAGGCAGCTACTCGGTGTGATATTTTAACTGCTATACGACGTGCAATCTCTTTGCCAGAAATACTGATCTTACACCGACAACATGCTTTATACTACTCAGACACTCCCCCATTACGTCTACCTGCATATCTGCGCATGTGCTACCGTACATCACCTTACTTAATCTCCTGATTGGTCTCCTGTCCGCTCTGCCTCTTCGTTCAGCTGATATGCTATGTTCAGCTGATATATATTTTTCGACTTCGTCCTTAATTTTTGCACACCAGTGTATGTGAATGAACCATGATGGCATGAAAATTAATTTCATTCTCAATGAATGAAGGTTTTAAGAAGCCAGGTTTTCTAATTCCACGTAAATAGTTCTCGCAAGATGCTTAAAAATAACAATGTTTACATAGTATCGAACAAAGGATGCAATGTATCAGACCACGAAAATTTAGAATTCACTGACATTTTTGATTTAATACAGGGCACAGCTATGTTAATCATGGCAGAACAGGAACCTACTTTAAAAGGCTCCTATTTAATTCTTATTGTATTAGGAAGCAATCGCTAATTCAATTTTCTAATTTTGGAAAATTCATAACTAGAAAAGTGATAATACTACTTACATACTATATACTTAAAAAAATTCAATTTGTCCTGAAACATGTACATTAAGTTTCAAAATATTAAATGTGTCTTATAGCATAATAATTCTGTTACAGTTCTTTGCAAGCTCAATTTTGAGAGAATTCAGATATTTTTCGGAACTCATTTTCAAACATTTAAAAAAAAAAAAAAAAAAAAAAAAAAAAAAAAAAAAAAGCAGAAGCGTATATAAAAAAAGTGCATGTATGAATGAGCTAAAATTTTCACGCGGTGATAAAAAAAAAAAGATTAAAAAAATTGACCGATTAAAAAATTTGCATTTCCGCCCAGATTGGCTGTAAAATAACTACTACGAATTCTCACTGCTCATTAAATAACATTCACTGATACGTGAAGAGAAATTATAATTCAAAACCCTTTCCGAAAAATCTTTCATTTCTTTAAGCATTACTTATGGTACAAATATCAGTTAAAATTGTGAAGGGAAAAAAAGTATTCATCTTTCACTAATTTAAATGTATTATGAAATATCTGCGATTAACATTGCTTCAAAGCGTCTTTTATGAAAGTAAAAAGATTCTTGAATTTTTTTCGAAGGTTTCAGCCTGCGACTCAATCTTGTTTTCTATATTATTCATTGTATAAAAGTTGATTTCTCAAAAATATGAAGCGGTGAAATGAAGTATTTCAGTTGCTTTTCTTTTGTGACATTCTGAAATTCATTTGGACGCCACAACAGAACTGAAAGATTATTTCTTGTTAAATGTTTAAGTTTTAACGCCTATCCCTTTAATCTCTGTAGATACATTTTCGTAATTCATTCGAAGTTAAAACAAATGGATCTTTATCCATCCATGGCAACACGACGAGTGAGAGATAATATTGTTCACTATTTGCTTTGAGTAAGGTTCGTAAGAAAGATCTGAGTAAACTTCGTAAGATTACATTCAAAACTATTCTGTAAAATTTGAATTTATTTTTCGTTAGTTCAGACATTTCTACTGGATTTTTGTTCGCAAAGTATTCTTATTATTATTTCATATTTTTTATTTAAAGAATTAATTATGTCGGTAAAGGTAAGTATATGTTATTGACTTTTTGAATACTTTAACAAAATATGTTCAGTATAACAAATCAACAAGGAATGTAGTCTTGCACTTCTTGCACATTAAAAAAATTAAAAGTATAAATAAAAAATTATTTGCATTTCGAATTTATTATTACTTACATTTTAATTTTTTACTTCTGCTTATATTTTGAACTGATTCAAACGTTATTAAACAAATCTTGCGGCACATCAGTCATTCATAAAGCCATTACCACCGACTGAAAATCTCTGGCACAGAGGAAAAGTTTGTGAAATGTTGTACTTCTGAGCCGAAAAATGTCTGATCCCAATCTTAGGATTAGTCGGTAACGCAAGAATGCTGTGCATGCTTCCAGAGAAGAAAATCTCCCATTGGCTATAGGCATAAGCATTCGTGATATTGCTTTAAAAAAGACAATAAGGCCATCACCTTAACTTCCTACAAGTATAAGATAGAGTTAATATCATCGAACTGAGGCACTATCCCCAAAACTTACACATGCCAAGTTTTTATAACAAAACATGTACGTTTTCACATATTTTTTAGATATTATATACTCTTACAGGAAATATGAAAATGCACTCAAAAATCTTAAGTTTTTGAAATAAAAAATAAAAATCAAATGAGATTCAAAAGACTGAAAAAAATTAAATAATTATAAAACAGTGATTTTTAAACATTTCTTCACCCTCTCCAAAACAAACATACACAAAAAAAGGAAAACATTATATATTTTGTTAATGATTCAGGGGACAAATGTTTACGCCTGAATCTTTTACAAAATATATACTTTCATTTTTATCCTTCATTTCAGGGAGTAAATATTTACCGCCTGAAAGACATAAAATTTTTCAAGATGTAAATGCTTACCCCCTGCATCTTTGACAAAATCTATGTTATTTTATTTTGGCGGGGGGGGGGGGCTAGGGGAGTGTGAAAAAATGTTTTAAAATCATTTTGATCTTTTTTTTAGTGTTTTGAATAACATTTGATTTTTATCTTTTATTTCAGAAACTTAATATTTTTTAGTATATTTTAATTTTTCTTGTAGTTTTTTTAAGAGTATATCATAGCTAAAGAAAGAAGTGAAAACATACACATTTTGTTATAAAAACTGACTTGTGATAAAATCGTGTAAGATTTTGGGACAGTGGCCCAGTTCTATCATGTTAACTCTCTCTGGTGTAATATATATCTACAGAAGCTTGCACCAAACTGATTAAAATTGCATTGCTAAAATATCCTATACTTATGTAGAGTCTCGCAGTGAAAAATATGAAATATCAACTGTTTCCTCATGGGAATTCAAAGCGCACGTCTTCTTGTCTGCTAGCTAGACATGATAAGCACATACAAGAGTACGTATGGTGAATGAGATAATTTCTTTCCCATTTAAAGAGCAACTGAAGAGAGGCGAAACCAGCCGACTAAATCCAGATGGTGACGGATTATCATCTACCACATTTTAGTTCTGAAGCCGTTGTATATTTTCATTTTTTAGAAGTGGAGAAGTGTGAAAAATCAACTGTGCCTTCTCCAGAATTCGAAATACCGTTCTTTCAGTTTGCTCGATGGAAGTGCTAATCACTCTCACCGCAGTATGCCCGGAGGTGTGAGATAATTCCTTTTACAGTTACTTATGAAGATGCAAGAACAAAAAATCCCATATTGCTTGTGATTTTCTAAAAGGGAACACTGATTGTTTAATCACTTACGACAAAGTACGCGAAGACTGCCTTTCCAAGTCTTCGTTGAGAACTTTTCTAAGGAAACCTCTCGACTCGCATTCACCAATAAAATTAAATGGCGTTGTTCCACTCGCTGAACTCACGAGGTATAAGTTTCTGTAATTTGAATTGTCTCAACCATTTGCGGAGAAAATGACTGATAGTAGCCAAAATAGTAAAGATGAGTTAAGTGACAAAAGTGAGCCACTTTTTACAGACTAAATTCCATTACCATAGAGACGTTTATAAATTTACCATATTTTCGGAAAGTCCTTATAAATAAGAACTACGAGTTGCTTATTATGATAAAGGCTTCAGATAAGTGCATTGTGCTTAAATGAAGGACTTATAAAAAAGTGATACATCTGGATCGTTAAATATCTGCACCAGTTGTAAAAAACATACACTGCTCGACATTGAAAATGCAACACCAAGAAGGAGTGGTCAGAAATTTATTCAAATTTTAGAGTAGACGCACGTCACTGAGTTATGCGAATGATATGAAATGCTAAGCTCTCCGACGCACGTGAAGTAAGATATAAGGGAAGGAACGCGCAGAATGGGCAATATTCGTGTCGTTATTTCTGCCAGACGAATTATTGAAGAAAGTTGGTTTTTGTCCCGGAGGATACGTGTAATAGGAGAGAAAGCCAGGCCGCCGTCAACGAAGGCACTTCCAGCAGACAGACGATTTTACGAGGGGTATGGTGATCGGACTGAGAAGGGCGGGTTGGTTCTTACGTCAAATCGCAGCTGATACCCACATGGATGCGAGCACGGCACATCGGCTATGGCGAATATGGTCAGAACAAGGAAATGTGGGAAGAAGGAGGGGTGCAGGTGCAGCCAGAGTGACGTCAGCACGCGTGGATCGACGCATCCGCCGACAAGCTGTGGCGGTCCCGCAAGTCACTTGTACCGCGATTCTGCAGCATGTGCAAGATACCCTGGATGTTCCCGTGTCGACCAGAACCATTTCCGGTCGATTGGTTGAATGTGGCCTGCACTCACGGCGTCCGTTAAAAAGACTGCCATTGATCCCACAGCATAGACACGTTTAGAATGGTGCCGGACTGGAGCGATGTGGATGACGGAATGGCGAAACGTCGTGTTCTCAGATGAGTCACGCTTCTGTTTATCCAGTGGCAGTCGCCGCATACGTGTGTGGCGTCGACGTGGAGACAGATCTAATCCAGCAGTAACTGTGGAAGGCCACACCGCGTGACAACTTGGCATAATGGTTTGGGGCGCTGTTGCCTACGATTCCAGGTCACCTCTAGTTCGTATTCAGGGCACTATGACGGCCCAAGGATACTTGGATAATGTACTGCGGCCGGTGGCAATCTCCTACCTTCACGGGCTGCCTAATGCAATTTTTCAGCAGGATAACGCCCGACTACACAGTGCTCGCATCTGCCAACATGCTCTGCAAGGTATACAGATGCTTCCCTGGTCACCGTACTCTCCTGACCTGTCACCAATCGAACATGTGTGGGATGTGATTGGACGCCGTTTGCAGACTCTGCCCCTGCCTCATTCAGTACGAATGTACCCTTTATTTATCTATTTTTTGAGCCCTTGTCTGGCCATGTATTTGTTGAACTTTGACTCAATAAATACTAGGCCCGGGCGGTTGGTGTGAACATGCTTCTGGGGGCTTCTTTGGTCTTTTGGACTGCTACCTGGATGGCCTGGTCGCTGGGTTTCGGTGTATGGTGCGAGGCGCCTGTGTGGCCCATCTGGCTCAAGATAGAGGTGGACGTGCTGCATATGCCAATTAACCATTACGGTAAAGGAATGGTGCACACGTCCCCCGTCAACTATCAACTATCCTACTGAGCCGACGCCGTTCTCGCTCTGTATTCTGACTAAATCATTTTGAAATAAACACCACTTATTGCTGCTTGCTGTCTCTGTGTTTTTCCAAATTTCATCACTTTCTGACCACTCTTTCTTGGTGTTGCATTTTCAATGTCGAGCAGTGTATTAGTTTCTATGCAAAATAACAGTGGATAACAATAAGAGAGAAAATGTTGTAGTTCTAAAGTTTTTAATTTTTATTAAATGCCTTTTGACAATTATTTTCAAAGCATATACACGAGAAGATAAAAATCTCATAAAATTGTATCAAATTTTGCAGAATAATTGAAAAATAAGTAAATAAATAAAATTAAAAAAAAAAAAGCTCAATTCAGATTTTCGTGTCGCACCAGAGGGTTCATTAAGTTTTTTTATGCTCTCACCGAGCACGCATTTATGTATCAGCTATTGGACTCACTCCCGCTGACAACTTTTTTTTTTTTTTTTTTTTTTTTGCCTTTTGAACTTTATTATTAAACATTTTTTCTGCACTTACGCCGCATAAAATTCAACAGCAAAAATCACAAAATTTTTAAAAACAACATATATTTAGAATTTCCATTGCAGTGTTAAGTGTTACCATTCATATTTTAGCCCAGGAGGGCTATTATTCTCGAACCTCTTTTTTGCGCTGAATCACTTGTTTCACTTTTCAAATAATTATCCTCTGGAGTGTCTAGCTGCCTAATAGTTACTTTAAAAAATAAAATATATATAACATTTTTGGTAAATTCAGCTAGTGCAATTTCACGGGCCCAGCTGGTAATTAATAAAAGAGATAAGGAACTATAGTTATTCCTTTTAAACGCTTAGTTCGTTGGTCAGTAATAGGCAGATTAAATTTCAAAGAAAAATTAGATATCTTACGCTTCCCCAAATGGCAACAAAGTAGCACGTGGAACTTGATGATATCTATCACCTATATATCTACTATACTTTATTGATATCTATGTTGATCAACAAAGTAGCACGTGGAATGATAGCTAATGGATTTCTTTTCGAATATCCTCTAGTTTTTTTATTTCCTTTTAAAACAGTAGTATTGCAATAATATTGCTCAACCACTGGGAATGATATAGTACGATGTTTTAGTGTAAATATATGTTTTATTAATCCATCATTCTAATTTTGTATCGGATTTGTTGCCGTAAGGGAATGTACAAAAAAATCTTATATTTTAAAAGTGACCTTTTAACTCCTTCACAGCTTCTATCAGTGCCGAATGCTAAGAAACTTTGATCTAGCATAGAAAGGTATTATTAAATAATATTAAAATATCTTTCATTCATGAAACTGTGTAGAAAACTCAATTTCGGTATGATTTTGGTTTTGATTCCAAATTTATGAATCTGTATGCATTTTAGCTGTCTTTCATTTTTTTTTCCATGACAGTTCTTCATTATCATTTCTTTATTCGGCAACTACAGGAAGCAGAAAAGACCCATTCTAATCAGACATTACTCCATAATGCGAAAAATACAATGGAGAAATAATTAGTTTGAAAAGAAACCATAAAATTATAGAACAAATCATCAGTTTGTAGGGATTTATATTTATTTTAAATAATAATTTAAAGTTTTATTTTAATCTTTCCTATAAGCCCTCATTCCCCTAACTGTCAGTGCCAGAATAGGTAAATATTGTAGCGCGCGTGAAAGAATGCAAATTTTCTACTTTGAAGGAAATAGTTAAAAGACGAGTTTCGGTAGGAGAAAAGGGAAAGTTAGGCTCTAGCCGCCCGTCTCTGCCGTAGGTACGTTTGCTTATTGTTGGTTCAAGTGGCTTAATTGCATTTAACTGCTGCCACTAGCTTAGAAAGGGGGTTTAAGTTACGGTATCTCGCTGAGCCCTGTAGTCTAGGTTTATTAATCATCGTTTATTAATTATCGTTTATTAATCGTTTATTAATTAATTATCATCGTTTATTAATATCTTCAAATTTTAGTTTAATTACGTGACTTTCAGTTACCGCCCAAGCAGAGGCGAAATTTGTAAGAGTCGAGTTCACGCATTGTAAATTTTCAAAAAATTTAATAAAGGATATTTTAACCCTTCTCTTGTGTAGTTTTCTGCTACTCCAGTTTCAGATAGAAGTTCACCCACATGGACTCTACAAGTTAATTATATGGCAGAGAAACATACGAAAATTGAAAATAAAATTAAGCAGTTATATAAAATAAGTTCTTAATAAAATTAAGAGTTGGCTTTATACAAAAATTTCATCAACAAAGCTTTTTCATAAAACCAATGGCAATTTAAGTTAAAGTTTTACTTAAATTTACACACAATTATTTTAAGTATAAAAATTGCAGCAACACTAAATTATTTAAGTTAAGTATTAAACTGGTAGCCTTGAAAGAAAAAAGACGCATATGAAATCAGAAAAGCAGAAAAGATGCAAAGATATTGTATTTCTAAAATATATATCCAAGGCCATGTAACATTTAGAAACTAAATTTGTATTACGTGCTTCAAAGAGCTAAATTTGCAGAATAAAAGGGCATATTGCCTTTTGACGCAAGCGATTCATATAAAATACTACAATCTGAAACTTTCTCTTATTTATGAAACAATTTCTAATGTACCAAGGTAACAGACATCACGAAACGTATAAACAATTGGTTTCCAGAAGTTCGCACGTTTTTTCGAATGCAAGAAATTTGAAGATGCTTTACTCAATCCATGTATATTTCTCAACTGTGCTGACTGCTTTTCTTTTTCTTTTTTTATTTTTTTTATTACAAAGTAAGAGAAAGATCATGCTAAAAGAGGATTGAAAAAGAGCTTACTCACTGCAAGAATTGATGAAAATATTAATTTGACTCTTCTTTTATTAGCCAGCATAGATGGCGAACTTGCACCGGCAGTGGAGGTTTATAGTAAAGAAAGCTAAAAATTCTGAAGATTTAATTTACTAAATTTCGATTATTAAATGTTTTCTTATTTTATATCTATATAAAGAAAAAAGAAAACAATAGAATTTTCTTATAGATGTGAATAAAACGATGTACTGAAAAAAATTAAAGGTGCAAGCAGAAAGGAACGAAAAACTGAAAAAGAAAGATAAAAAACAGGAAAAGAAGAGAAGAAAGAGAAAGCCACAAAAATATCGCCCAGATCTTCCACCCGTCTCATTCGAAGCTTCTACAAGAATGCGACAATTGAATACATTTAGGGATGAAAATCGTGAAACAAGGGAATCTATCATGAAAAACTGAAGTGTAGAAAGGATAATTTATACTTGTATCACTTTTAGGACAGAAAAAAGAATTCACAGAAATATGCCGTGTGGATTTAAGAAATAAAAAATGATGCAATACGTGTTCAGGGGTAGTACTGAAACCTCAACTCAGAATAAAAGATCGGCACTAATGCACACTTTAATAATAAAATTGGCTTTAAAAGTAAAACTGCTATGAAGTTAGATTGTAACTCACTCGGGTCTGAAAATGTTTCAAAGAGTATTTGTGTTTTTCATGCATTTTAAAATAATATTAATAACAATACATAGGACAAACTGTAAGTTTGCGTTTACAAATTTTATACGGGTGGTCCCGATCAGTTGAACCTACTATAGATACGCTATAAATTTAATATGCCTACTACTGGAAAAAAGATTTAAATTAAATTAAAGATTTTAATTTTTTATATAACTTTGAGCATTTTGATGTGATAAGTATAAAATGCAAGGTTTTCAGCAATGGTGAAGGTAAATACTTTTTGCTAGAATGCTCTGCAAATTTCATGGTAACTGAATGAATGCCTTTAAGTGATCCACTACTGGTTACGTTATATCCTCTTACCCTATAATTCGGAGAAATTAACACTTACTGCATCATAGCCATTGATGGTCATTCATCTTTAGCTATTAAATATAAATCTTGGTTGTTTTTCGCATTCTAAATCGTGCCAAACATAACGTTGTACCTCTTAAGCAGTACGAATCCACAGACACTGTCCTACAGAGATTAAAATCGCAGAAGGAATTGACTGTTTTGGATAGATTTGAGCAATTAAAATAAACTTCTAGCAGATTTAACTTTTATAAATATTACTTTTTAGTATTCTACTTAACATTTTATGAGCTGAAGATTTAGAAAGGCCGACTGATGTCACGTTGAAACTATAGTTAAAAGAATGTTTCATATTTGCGCTATTAACAGACATTCGTGTATATTTTTAAAATTTAGAAAAGAAGAGATAATTTAGAGAAGAAAAATAAATTGCTAAACAATAATGCGAACGCGTAGCAATTGATTTTATTTTAGAGTTCTTTATACCTCTCTTAATATTTAATGAGGACGGTGAAATATACCAAATATTTATCATTTCGTATGTTTTCTGAAAAGAGTTTTTCTGTTAAATAACTAAAGAACTTTTAATATGACAAACATTTATAATAAATATTAAACATGGTTACCCTAATATTTTTCGAGACTACCATTTATTAAAGAGCTTATCTCCACCACCAGAAGAGCAACAATAATAACAATTAATAATAATAAAACTTACCTTCCAGCATAATGCCATTTATCTCCCGAAATTCCAAATGAACTTCCGCAGTTAAATACAAGCCAACCCCACCTAACGATAATAAATATAATAAAACTTATTTACTTTTCAAATTTGTTAGTCAGAATATAATGTAGCAAAATCATAATGTCTTATCACTGCATGATCATACTTGCAATAAAAAGTAAGAATAAAAGAAACAATAATTACCATAACGTAAACGTTCCAACTAAAGCATTTCCAGGATTACCCATTTGCAGTGGATCTGGTCCATTGTCGTAACGTCTTAAACGTGGTTTCAGCATCATTGCGGCAACCAAGGCTGATACCCCTCCTGTTAAATGAACCGCACATGATCCAGCAAAATCCAGAGCTCCAAGATGTTTCAGAAATCCCCGTTCTGCCCAGAGCCACCCAGCCGGAATGCAATAAGTTAGGGTATTTAGAAAAGAAAATATGCAATAAGCATGAAAATCTGTTCTTTCTGCCATTGCACCAGACACAATAGTTGTGGCTGTAGTAGCGAATGAAAGTTGAAATATAAAAGTTGCAAATACTACTCCCATATTCTGGGGTTCGGAATCTAATAAAAAGGAACCAATGCCGCAGAAGAATGTTGTACCTAGTCCAGTACCATATTGTAAGCCATAGCCAAACATCCAATAAGACAGGCCTCCTAATACAACGTCAGCTGCATTCTTCATCAAGATATTTACTTCATTTTTCTTTGTAACAGCCCCTGACTCAAGAAGTCCAAATCCTAGAAGAAAATAGTATTTCGTTCTTATATTCTAACTATTCACAGACAAAAAAATAATTGAAAAGCTAATTTTCATAAAATATATAATTCCTGTTATTAATAATTCATTAATCCTTATATGACGTGTTTCACTCGTAGATGACCTTAAATCATCGTTTTATTCGAAAATAACGAATAAAACAAGCAAACGTAATTATGGAAGTACAATACACATTGTGTTATGGTCAGCATATTGCATTACAACAAATGCTGGAAAGGGTGTCTTTTCTTTCTGGCAGCGCAGGTAGTTTGGAGGTCCGCAAAAGATATTTAAAGATATTTATATTCCAAGAGTATATTTATTCAATTTCAAAAGTAGGAAAACAATTTTTAAATAAAATAAGACATTTTAAGCAAATTAACAAGGATTTCAAATTCTTAATTGATTTAGTTCTTTCCAAGGATAAATAACCAATTTTTATTGCTCTTGCTTTATATTCCAGAATGCATGTCTTTACTCTAATGAAAGAATAACAAATTATTTTCACCTAATAACAAATATTCTTCTAAATTAATCCTTTACATTATTGATTATTTGTAAGCATATGTAACCAATCTTTATTGCTCTTGCTTTCTATTCAGGAAATTATATCTCTACGGTATACAAGAGTAACAAGTAGTTCACCCTCATTATAATTATTAACTGACTTTAATAAGAGTAATTTTAATTACATAAAAGTTGCAGGATTTTTTACATAAGCCTAACAAGCTGTCCATCCGAGTGAAACATAAAACAGAACTGCACATTTTTCTATATTTTTAACTCATATTCATGTCCCTGAGAGGAGGATAAATAAAAACATGCGAGTCGGAACAGCTGCGAAGAAACTGAATTTTCCTCCCTATTGACTCGGCTTGCTCGAAGACAGTCGACCCATCGGCCAAATGCATTTATTACATTTTAGCTGAACTTTCGGTGTATGTCTTGGTTATCTTTCTGTTTACCCAATGTTTCCAATTTTTTTTTAAACCAATGACCGGAGAGTTGTTCGGAAGAGGTTTGTCGAGATTGGGTGAACCCATCGTTCGTTTAGCAATCTGATCACCGAGAACGTTGTCCAGGAAGCAGCATAGGGGATAGATAGCTATTACACCCTCGAGAAGTAGGGAAGAACACACAGCTACACCAAATCGAACTAGCAGACACTAACCTCCACTAACCACCATATCGTCCAAAGCGGAAAATTTGGAAGGGGGAAAATCAAACATTATCAGGTTTGCAGGGTTTCTCATAAAAAGAAATTGTTTAATTTCACACAGACTTATAATGCTAGGATTTATACATGCACCTTAAATCTTTTAAATAATACTAAATCTTTTAATAATCTTTTAAATAAAGGGGCAGCCACTTAAAGCTCATATTTTCATGTGGTTTGCTGATCATCTTTCAAGGTATGTGTTGCCCTCATTCCATTTTTCTTATCTGTATATTATGTCTTAATTGACAATAACTTGAAGTTCTTTGTAAGTATAATGAAGGGAAAAGGTATTTACACTTTCCTTTTTTCCCACAATAATGAATATTTCACGACTTTTATTTTTCTATAGTACTGAATATGAATACATTGTATAAGAGATTTTTTCCTGGTGTAATATATGTATGAAGTAAAATTAATTAGTTTTTCTTTCATTTTTGCTATTGAATTATGTAAAAAAAGGCTTTAAAAATATGAAGCAGTACAAGACAAAATATTGTTTAGAATTTCCATAAGCTGAATAAAATATTATAAATTTTTTCAACAATTAATCTATTCAATATTTCAGTGCAAATATGTATAAGTGATCATGAAAAATTTGGAGGCATTTATTAAATATTTTTCAGGAAGAGTCTTTAACGCGTTTATTGCTTTCATTTCGGCTTCCTGGAAAAACAGAAAGTATTTGGAATTGAGGGAAGCACTTGCTGCCATGCCCCGTGCGCAAACGATGCATTGAAATTTAAATGCATAGCTATGTCTTGAATAAATAAATATTTCTTTATTAACTAAGTGAAGAAATCTCCAATATCATTAATTTACGATAACATACTATCATAACATTTTTTTTAAAACTTGGTTTTTCATTTTCAATAGCTCATTTAAATACAATTGTTTCATGTTTCTATATCTTTAATTTCTGGGAAACTAATTGTTAAACTAATAGGCTTATCGTAACTGCTTAGCCTCAATTTTTTTCTGGTATTATACTGAAATCTGTATTCCAAGGTTTGGTTTGGTTTGGTTTATTTAATTATGGCAAAGCACACTAGGGCTATCTGCCTAAGGGAAGGGATGCCTTCGTGGAGGACTTTCTAGGGAAAACTGGCTCATATAGACGTTACACATGGGCAAAACCACGAAAACGCCCATGCAGCCAGCCCGTTCGCTGGATTCGAACCTCGGACCGAACTACCAGTGTTCAGCGAATTTACCGCTCGGCCGCTGGTGGGCCTATCTGTATTCCAAGATCAGATTGCAGTTTTTTTAATCTTATAACTTTTATATCTTTTACTTTTTAAAAATTTTTGTAACTCTTTAAAACTATAATAGTAAATTAATTCTTCGAGGTGTTAAACAGTAACCTGAAGTCTTCAGATTTCATTTCCCCCCCCCTCATTCATTTATTTTCTAATGCACGACTTAAGTATTCTACAATTATTAGTTTCTTCATTTATGACTCGATTACATTCTGATCTAATATTAATGATATTGTAGGTAAATTCTCAAATGAGACACCAACTGCTTTGAATAAAAGATCCAAAATACATTTATCGCAATGGGAAAACCTTAAAGAAAAGCATGCATATTTAACGATAACCAAAATTTACTTAATCTTCTAATGACCCAATCCATTAACATTCTTGCACATTTCATTGCATAGTGAAAAATCAAAATTATAGCTTATAATATAATTTTAATACTATAATTTTTTAATACTGCAAGATATGTGTATTCAATAGAAATATCCTAAAAAGAAGAGTGTTTATCATTGTAAGCTGTTTTCCTGTCCTAGTCAATTTTTGAATTACACTGTTAGGCATGATCGATAAGTAATTTCTTTTGGGAAACTGTTGCAAGGAAATGAAAGAAAGTCCAGTCAATAGTAGTGATTGACGGTTTAATTTTAAGGGAATTTGTGTCGAATAGGAAATAACGCGGTCTTCCGATGTTTCTCCGAGAGGTGTCTGAAGAGTGTAATTGTCTATACAATCAGTGAATTTGTCTATACAATTTCACTGATGAAATCTAAGCTTTTTATTTAAGGCCAGAGTGCAATAAACATAATATTACATTTTATTTTAAAGCAAATATTTGTTTTCCTTTTCTTTCCTTCTTCCCAAAAGCCTTTTGGGTTATTTCTGTAGTATGCATCTTTGGATTGCAATCCCCATAGTAGAATTTAGTGTTCACGAAAACTTTTTAGCAATTTTCGTAGAAAGTTTCACTTCAACTCGAAATTCTTTCTCTCAGTTTCTTTAATATTCTTTAGCAAAAGTAATTACGAAAGCCATTTTAATTTCAGATATTTAATTTAAAATGAAATTCAGGTTATAAGGTATTTTTTCTTCCTTTCCGCATGCCTCCGTGGTGTAACTGGAATTACACTCGACACGCATTCGGAAGGTCCGAAGTTCGAATCCCGGCTAGGGCGCTGCACATTTTTCACATCTCCAGCATTAACAAACATAATGACTCTACAGTGGCGTCCGAACTAAAAGATGGTGGGCGAAAATTCGTCACCACCAGGATTTGGCGATTGAGTCTCCTCATCCCCATTCGTCCTTTGGAAGGCGAAGTATAAAAGGTATTTTCTGCTTCCTTTCCGCATGTCTTCGTGGCGTAATTGGAAGCTCACTTGATACGCATTCGAGAAATCCGGAGTTCGAATCCCGGGGAAGTGCATCAAAAAACCTAATTCTATAACGTTTCCATAGCACATACATGAAACAGCCATGCTTTTTCTTTTTCTTTTTTTCCTCCCTTTTCTTTCTTCTTCTTTTTTTTTTTCTTTTTTTTTTTCTGTGAATTACCTAGTCCGAGCCTCTACCCAAGTTATTATTCTTGGCAGAATGATAAAAGAAAAATAAAGTAATAATAAAGATTGCAGTGGAAATTGAATTTCTTATTGTAATTAATCATCGTGATTCCCATATATCACAGATCATCATGCAACGGAATGCCAGCGATCTTTTCTAAAAAACATCGGTTCAGATTCCAAGAACTGCGATGTTTTACAATACTTTTTGTGTCCTTACAGAAACAAATTAGCTTAATTAGTAAAAACAAAAATTTTGATAAAATTTTCTTACCGTTATTCTTCAATATGCAAGTATAAAATTTCACATGTGTATATCTTTGTAACATACTATTATGATAGAATGCTTGATTTTAAAAATTTCAGTTTTATCCTTCTTTTATACAGGAACATAAGTGTTTAATTGCATCAAATAAGAACGAAGTACTTTGGTAACACTTTTCCATCATCATCTGCGCTTTTTTAAGTGTGAACAGCACTTTTTTAACCAAGTATGAACAAATATAATTTCATAAATGAAACTATAATTTATTTGAGTAATTTTGAAGAAAAATATTTTATTTGTTTACATTTCAGGGAAAAAATGTTTTTGAATCATGGACAAATGGCTAAATTTAGGCAGAAGAGATAAAAATGGAAATGACTTCGTCTCAAAGCCATCATGACCAAGATGGCTAAACACAAAAAATGACACCTAAATCTATAAAGTAAATAAAATATGTCGAATCATTTTTGGAATATTAAATTTTTTATATCAATCATGATAATAAAGAAGAACATCCTTTTTCTACTATAATTTAATGAAAATTTTTTGTAGAATAAAAAAATTATCCAAACAAAAATGACACCTTGATACCAAGCATACCATATATTCTGATAAACGAAAGAAAAATTTCGGAAAACTTTTAAAATATTACAGTAAAGAAAAACGATAAAGGCATTTATTATTGTCAATGAAAAGTATTTACTCGCATCTTGCGCAATTTCTTACTTTTAAGTAAAAACTAGACTTCTCTTCTCGACAGAGAAGATCAAGTATTTACCTGCTGTTATTTAAAGTATTTATGAGGAAAAAAATGGAGATAAAGTTAGTAAAATTTCTGTATAATAGTGTTGTTTGTAAAAGAATTTCTGAAATTCGAACAGCTTGTTAGCAGATTTAAGGAAATCGCAAAGTCAGCAAATGAAAAAACTAATGTTTCTAATAAGGCACAGTTGTTACTTTATATAAAATATTTATATGAAGGAAATATACCCGAAGATTTATTGTTTTGTTGCCTCCAGGTCACAAAGGAAGAACAAATATATCGTAAAATCAATGAACTTTTCAAAAATTAAGCTTTGTAATGAAAACATTTCAATGGAATTTGTATTTGAGCAATGATGGGCAAGACTGATGGATTTGTAGTAAAAATTAAAGTTCGCGGCAATGATAAATCACTTCTATTCACTTCGTGATCCTTGAGTATCAGTGTAGTTAAAGAACACAAGTTTATTTGCTTAACTGAATATGCAAAACATATTACGGCACTAGTGAGGGAGATCTTTGTAGAAGACATTCTAAATGAAACTTCCTTGTATTTTCATTATCCACCGAAAAAGACAATGAAAACATTCTAGCCAGCCCATTAGCTAGTGTTTGAGCCTGGATCACGTATTTGTTTGACTACAACAAGGCACACGAGGGCTGTTTGCCTAAGGAATTTCTATTGAAATTCTTGACTAATAGCAGAAAGGTAGAAAATAATAGCTCTTAATTCTCTCTCAGGGCGAAAAAATTTCTAAAAGTTCTTTGCTTCATGAAGAAAACCAGTTTATTTGCTGCTATAATCGATCGTGGAAAAGCACCCTAGGGTTGTCTGATAGGAATATCTTAATGGAGGATTTCTTTTGGAAACTGGCCCGTATTTGTGTTACTCACGGGGAAAATCACGAACACACTTAAGCAGGCAGCCCGTCCCACGACGGTTCATTAGAATTTTTGGAAAAACTTAGTGATTTAAATATGTCATAAGTAAAATATTGTAATATATTCGGTTTAAACCTATAGAAAAATGCAGGTAAAAGATTATTTAGGAATGTGTAAAGCTAGAAATGATTTTATTGGTCACAGAGGTTATGGCAAAGCACACAAACGCTGTCTGTCTAAGGAAAGCGATGTCTTCGTGGATGACGTTTTAAGGAAAACAAACTTGTATTTACGTTACACACGGAGAAAACACCAAAACTTCCATGTGGCAAGCCCGCTCGTCCAGGATTTAATCCTGAGTCGAACTACCAGTGTTCAAAAATTTTATCTCTCAGTCGCTGGTAGGTGAGGCAGAAATCATTTTGTAATGTGAAAGAATCTTTCAAAGGATTTGATTATAAAAGATATAATTCATCATTTGAATTGCTTGGAAGTGCAGGTGCAAAAATAATTAGCTTTAAATTTTGATTTTTAAAATCGAAGTTAAAAAATTATACACCATTGGAATGACATTTATTAGTATCTGCCATTAAAACCTCAGGAGAATTCGTCGAGTTATCAACAGATACTGTTTTAAAACGAAAATTTCTTAAATAATCGTTTAAGGGATTTCTGGCTCTGTATTATAACAGATTTTTCAAAAAAATTCCGAACGTATTTCTTCCATTTTTTACTATAGATTTATGCGAAAAGGTGTATTCATTATTGAGGAGTATAAATTCAAAATAAGGATCAACTCTGAAACACGTCGAAGATGTTCTTCATCCTGCGATATCAAATATTCAACCAAGATGAAAATATTTCTGCAAAAATAAAACGGGAATATCCCTTTCACTAGGATTCAAATTTGCTTTAGTCTTAACAAACTATACCAAAGAATTGTTCTGAATTAATTTTTTTGACGTATTTCTTCCATTTTTTACTCTAGATGCCCTTAACGTATTTCTTCCATTTTTTACTATAGATTTATGCGAAAAGGTGTATTCATCATTGAGGAGTATAAATTCAAAATAAGGATCAACTCTGAAATACGTCGAAGATGTTCTTCATCCTGCGATATCAAATATTCAACCAAGATGAAAATATTTCTGCAAAAATAAAACGGGAATATCCCTTTCACTAGGATTCAAATTTGCTTTAGCCTTAACAAACTATACCAAAGAATTGTTCTGAATTAATATTTTTGACATTTTATGAATGAACGCTTTAGTTGGATACTTATTTTATGTTCTTATGTATGTGCATATCCAGAATCGTGTAAAATTGTCTAATACGAAAACGTATCGCGAGTAGAAAAGTTCAAGAAGTCCTGGTGTAAATTAAGCTTCAAAAACCTGCATCAGATGTCTAAAAGCACGCTATCGTGATTGGAAAAGAAGCATTTTGTCTAGATAACACTTAATTTTCCCCAAGCACTGAAATGTAATTGAACATTTTCCAGATGAAGTAGCATATAAAATAGCTACAATTTCTGGGATGGATAATTCCAAAACGCATGTAAAGGCTCGAATAATAAGTACTACCCACTGTCAATGGAAGAGAACCTTCAGCCATTTAAGCGTTGTATCATGATCCAGCAAATTGAGGATTCCTTCGTATCTTGATTTTATCGCATGCAGAAAGAAGATACATGCCATTTTGAAAATTCGCATAAATCTTGCTTTCAAGATAAAGTGATTTATATAATTGCCAACTGGATATAATGAAATGTATGACAGCTGAGTTTTCCGTTAATTTTCGGGAAATTGTATTTTCACAAGAATATATGCTCCTTATTCCCCACCACCACCACTTTTTTAAATTTCTGAGCTGTCAGAATGGATCAATGGCCATACTTTTTTCTATTATTTTCGAAATAATATCGATAATTTCCCCCTTAATTTCAAAATTTAGTAATATTTACATACGTTAAGTTTTGAAGATCGATACGAAAATTAAAACTTCCTTGGTAATAAAAGATAGATATTTCCGCTCTCTTTATTTTGGCAAACGCCATTATTACTAAGGTCGTTTTCATATGAAAATTCCATGTGGAAAATCGGCATTGACACTAGAAAGCGACTGAATTATTTAAATCACATGATAAACAGTTAGACTTAAGTTTCCCAGAAAGTCGCTGATTTAATCGATAGAATCACGAAAACCTCATGCAGTCAGTCCGTTCAACCGCCAGGAATAAAACTTGAGCGTAAACTTTCAGCAATTCGTGATTTTAACAACTGTGCTACTAGTGGTTGTCTAATTTTCCCCCGTTAGGAATAATAATAATTTAAAATAGGAGCAAGTTAAGTTTCTAGTAACTGATATTCCTAGTACTAGTAACCGAAAATAATTATTTCATTTAAGTTTTTCAATTGATCAAAGCAATTCTTAGCATGTGACAATGTTAAGACTCAATAAAAGATTAATGTGAGATTCTTCTACTAATTAATAAACGTATTACTGGTACCTCCTGAGAAACATTTTGCTGTTAGCGGGTGAGGTAGCCAAATGTGGTCAACATTTGAACAGAAAAGTTACGGGAAGTAAACTTGAAAATCTGCATTGTAGCTTACAATTTATAGAAACTTCGAAGGAAGTGTTCAAATACATGCCTTGGCCACTTTATAATGGATAAGTGTGCTACATCGATAGATATTTTGTGTGTTTCATCAAATATGAAATTTCTTCAAAAAATGAAATGAATTTTAAAAAAACTAAAAAACTGTTTTGTTTTATTTCCACCGTTGCATATTCATGCATATTTTTGTGGGATTCTGAATTAAGTTTTCTTCTGTTCCAATTTCTGTTTTCTGCGCACGCATGCACAGTTCCGAAATAGTTTGGATAAAGATCTTTGAATGAATTTCATCTTTGATTTATTTATTTTCTTTTATTTTACTTATTTAATTATGATAAATCACTCGAAGGCTATCTAACTAACGGAACGGATGCCTTCGTGGAGGACTTTCTAAGGGAAACTGGCTCGTATTAACGTTAAACATGGAAAAAACCAGGACGTAGCCGGGCCGTTAGCCGGGATTCGAACAACGAACTGAACTACCAATGTTCAACGACTTTACCGCTCGGCCGCTGGTTGGCCAATTTCATCTTTGGAGCTTTTCGTAAATTTATATTTTGATAGTCTTTAAAACAAACTATTATTAATGAAATGTGTAGTTACCTAACTAACAAACCAAACTTGTTTATTCGTACCTTTTTCACTTCAAATGTCTTAAACAGTTAATTAGCCTGTTTTCATTAGCTTTGGTATCTAATATTTTTTTTTTTTTTCGAAAATTAATTCGGTGGGTTCCAGTTATTCCAAAATTCTGTCGCATTCTGTCTGTAGCTGTTTATAGCCTTCATTATTTCAGAAACTACCGAAAAATATGCAATTCCGTTTTTATTTTGTGTCTAAACTTTGCAATGATTTTTAGCATTTTAGTGCGAAAAAAATGCGGTATTAAATTTTCCCACAGAACCTACCCATTAAACGTAGTAAGAATATTATTGTGCAGAAATGCTCATTTTCATATGCCAGTGTTTTCCTTTTCAAGGTACATATTTTTTTTAAAAAAATAAATATGTGATAATAAAAAGCTTTACCTGTTTGCATAGTAAATATAACAAACGATGATGTCAAAATCCATGTAGCGTCATCTGGCGTTACTATTTCTAAACCAAGCCCAATATTTGTATCTGAGCTGTTCATCTGTACAATAATGCTGCCAAAAAAAAAGTATATTTAATGCAAAAATTTAGAAGTTGATTTGACTTATTTATAAGTAATAACTGCAAAAAAAGTATATTTAATGCAAAAATTTTGAAGTTGATTTGACTGATTTATAAGTTGATGAAAAGTCGTTGATTTTGAGCAGTCAACAAAAACATTGCATCTTATTTTAAGATGTATGTTTTAATAATAGATAGATGGTTCAAAAGCCATAAATTCAAGTTTAAACTACTTTATCAGTATGGAAAATTAACTAAATTAAAATCAGAACTTTAATGTACATGTTAGACTCTTTTTAAACATCAAAATGATTTATCTTTGATATCAGTTTATTACCGTAACGCATATAAGTACGTACTTTTTATCAAATTAAATTACTTAATCAAATTTATTAACAATAATTTTAGTTTAAATCTCTTACATAAACAATTATGCAATCCGAGTTTATAATTTATACATAAAATAACTCAAAGAAACATTTCAATTTAAAATTATTGATAATGAGCCTGTTTTTAATATAAGGTATATGCCACAGAAACTATACAAAATGAATATGTAAATTAGACGCACTCGTTTGTCGTTATGTTCAAAATGAAATTACATTCATTTTAAATAGAATTTTAAAAATAAATTTGTGAGTAATAGCAGTGAAAGATAAAGATGAAAAGTCATAGGTAGCTTAAGTTTGAGTGTTTTATACTATCTCTCCATCTCACATTTTATAAAAAAAATTCCATATAAAAACATTTTAAACAAGTTTCATATAAAATACTATAACAGCTTTCTGTAATGAAATAGCTTCTTTCTTCAAGGCATTCTGCAGCAAGTTTCATTTATAGAAGTTAGAAAACAAATGAGAAATCATCAGCATTTGGAGTGTAATAGTTTATTCATAGGGTGTATGCCTTCTACCAAAGATAACTCTACAGTGACTGTTCTTAAAAATGGCTGATGTAAATATTGTATTCATCAAAGGTAATTTCGTCATTTTTTCAAAACAATGTCTATTTCACTTCATTACTGAGATCGGGATAATATACAGAACATGGAAGATGTAATTTACTTTCATATTCATCAAACCCCTTTGTTACCACTTCTTGAGGTGTGAATTGGTTGGTGTACTATTATCCTGATATACGACATTTTTTTTTTTTTTTTTTCTTTTTTTTTTCAGATACAGTGTTTAAAGGCTGGATGAAATTGGTCGGTTTAGTTTAGTTGATTACGGTAAGCACACTAGGGCTATTTGCCTAAGGAAAGGGATGCCTTTGTGCAGGGCTTTCTAGGGGGAAAATGTCTCTTATACATATTACATATGAAGAAAACAACGAAAATGCACCCAGCCCGTTCGCCTGGAATCTGCGTTTAGATTTTGTGACCAAACGCAAATTGGAAGTACCAGTGTTCAGCGATTTTAACGCTCGGCTGCTGGTGAGCCCTGGTTGAAACTAGTCTTCTAGAATAAAAGAGGCTTCGGCAATGATGTAACAATCAAGAACAATCGACGTTCCCAGACAACATACCGTGGCCCAGACCGTCACAAATTCACCTCCATGCGTCACTGTGGGCACAAGACAATTCCGATCATACAACCTCTGAAGGAGAAGCTCTCCAAGAAATGAGAAAAGATAGTAAAGTCAGACTCTTTGATGAACAATTGGTTTGATTTATTCGATTAAGGCAAAACATGCTAGGGTTATCTGCCTAAAGGAAGGGATGCCTTCGTGGATAATTTTCTAATTGGCTCGTATCCATGTCGAATTATCAGTGTACGGCTACTTTACTGCTCTGCCGCGGTGTATCTTCGATGAATAAGGCATATTTCGTATTGTGTACTCTCTGAATTTTGCTCTCATGACAATACTGAAAGCAGCATTTATGTTATTAAGACGCTAGTTATCAGAATCTTTGCTATAGCTGTCCGACTGCAATTATTAATTATATGAAGCTTCCGAGAGACAGTTTTCATAGAAAAAAACTAATTTAGGAAAATGCTCAGTTCAGCCATAATTTAAGTTTTTTTTTTTTTTTTTTTTTTTTTTTTTTTTGAGGGGGTGGAGGCTACAATTTTTATAATATCCTTTTCAGATGCCTTTATCTTATTTCAACAATTATTCCTACTGAAGTTCGCTTTTCTAGGTATATCAACATGACATGTGACACTCTATACAGTAAAGAGACCAAGGTCAGTCGACAGACAAGCTCATGCTTTTTCAAGAATAAATCGTTCTCTTTCCGACGCTTGAGACAGTGACGTATCTTATCTATTTGCTCAGACTTACAAGTTAAGAACGCCGACATCATCACTCTGGTTGATTTTGGTCGAGAAAAACAAATTTGTAGTACAGTTAACGTTGAAAAAAAAAACTGGTGTCTTGATAAGAGATACGCCAGTCAGACGTGTGTAAACTAGTTTGTCCTTTTTTTAAACATCCAAATATTATATCTCTTATTTATGCCTTACTATAAGTCTCAATGTTTGAAGATAAACACACTTAATATCACTGAAAATTCAAACAATTGTTACTGCGCTCTACTGCTGTTGATAAAAATTCAAAATAATTCAGAATTAGATACATGACATTTTTGCTTTCACGAAACAAATTTTTATGATATTCATTACAGGATAATAGAATCGCGTGAATTCTTTAAAACTTTAAACGTTGAGTGCCCAAGAGTTTTCTCTAAAATATAACCCATAAGTTACAGTAAGTAATTTGTTTTTGCTATGTTACTACATTTTGTTTAATGCTATAAAAAAATTTCGATTCTTAAAGTGTATTATTACAATCAAAAGTAAATCTTATTAAATATGAATTATTCTTAAACTGTGTATACACCTTTTTATTATGATGAATATTATTTTTAATTATGATGAATATTACTTTTAATTAATGAATATTACTTTTAATTAATGAATATTACTTTCTTGATCACGATTATGAAGTCTTTAGACATGAATCCCCAAAGTAGATAAGTAATACAAAGCTGAGCATGAACGAAGATTAAAAATCTTGATATTTCTGATGGAATAGATTTTTATATGACTGAACTTTGTTCTCCCATATTTTATTCAATTAGAAAAAAATTTACTTTGTGAAACTAAGTTCAGGTTTTTAGTTATTGTGTAATGATCTCAGTATTCTTACTACGTGTTTTCGAAATAATTAAACATAAATTTCTAGACATACATAAATAGTATTTTATACATGATAAATAGTATTTTATACATGCCTAACATAAACAAGTGATGAATCAGTTTTTGGTAAAAGAGTTATAAAATACATTTGCGATACAAGCAAAATTAAATTCATCTATATACTTATACATTCTGTATTATTTTCCTTCAAATGACAGTGTATAAAAACGTTTTGATCATTTTGGTAAAGAGAGGTGTTTAATAATTTTTGTAGACTTAATGATTAAACCAATACAACTTTCTTCACAAAAAATATCCTTAAACTACTATTTCTATATCTTAGGAAGTTTGGTCTTCCTGCAATAATTAAACAAAAGTTACTAAACTAACAAAGATTACAAAATAAAAGAACAGCCGTGAATCTCAGAGAAAGCATCTCAAAAATTTACATTTTCAGAAGTAAGCAAAATTTGTATATCTTAAATTTTCATGGCTTATTTTCCTAACGTTTTGACGCACATAAAAAAAGTACATGACAATCAAAAGTACGAGCACACGCCTTATATAGATCGTAGGTTTAAGGGACTAAAACTTTTGCAGGCTTTCTCATCAGCTAACTACCTAAATTTCAATAATTTATGATTCATTATTCCTCACAGTTCTAGTTCGAAAGCGGAACAATGCGAAAGGCGAATTTAGATAATCTCGAAGTAGTGGATCAGATTTTTCATCGTGCATTTCAGTACAAAGTGAATTATACAAGCAAGCACAGTTTGTCGTTTCTCATCCGTTCGATGTGATGGTCATTAGAGATAGCTACACATTGATAAGAATAAATTCGAATCCTAGGTAAGATTAGAATGTTTCTCATAATCGTTTCTACTCGAAATTCGGGCACATAAAATCTATCTGTTCATAATTTTTTCAATGGCTAATCACAGAATGAGACCTTGGATATCATCCTCCAGTATACTCTCGATCAAAAATATCATGGTTATAGGCAAAATAAGGTCACCGCAGTTATCCATAAGTCTTAACTAACAACAAGTGTAATCAGCTCGTTCTTCACAAGCTTGCCCAAATGGAAAAGAGGACAAGTGAGAAGGAAACATTTTTTTCCCCTTGCTGCTCAGTTATTCCTCCTCCTGATCTTTTGAAACACAGTGGAAAGGTCCAGGAAACATTCTAGACAGTCTTCAAAAATATTTTATTTTTAAAGAAGAGGGACCTGTGTTTTATCACCCTCGAAATCGATAGAATTTTAGGTACTCTTATATTATCAGGGCCGGATTGAGAGAAGTACGTTTGTATACACGTGTGTATGTATGTACCTATGTGTGTATGTGTACTCGTACATACGTACATACATACATTTCTGAATCCGGTCCCGATAACAGAAAAGTACCAAATATTTTTTTTTTTCAAAAAATCTATGTTTTTTTTTTTTTTTTTTTTTTTTTTTTTTTCCCCTAATTGAAGTCTTTTCTTACAATTTTCTGTGGGGCGAAGGAGTTCGAAAATCTGGAAAGGACAGAAAATCTTAACTCTCACTAAATTATGAATATCAAAGCAAATAATAAATCAATACATGATTGCTATCTATTTTTAATTTATATATGGTTATATCAGCAAAAGCTCACGCATTAATGTGAAAAGCTTTCTTCAATCACTCGGTGCTTCATTCCCAGTTTAAGAGTTTCACAAACTTCTCTGGGGATGGGGAAATTCGCAGCATACATTTTTAGACGGCTAGTTAAACGCAGTCATCTTATTCCAAATTTTGCAGTGTGGTACAGAATAGAATCCAATTATAAGACTTATTCATAAACAAAACAAGAACAGTAAAATCCCATGTGCCTATCTAAACCCAGATTTCCTCCTTTCCCGATACATAAAGTCTTTCGGATTTTCTTGACAAGAACTATTTGCACTGGAATAACTCATCTACATATTTAACAGGAGATTCAATTCTAATTCAGTGTACCAATTCAATAATTTTAATAACACATTAAATCTCTAACAAACAGCTGAAACTGTTCTTAAATGTAAACACACTAAGTTCCCCCCCCCTCAGTTTTATCAGAGATGTTTCGCAATTCGTTTTACATAGACGTATTTACTCAGCAAAACATAACTTGCAAAGATTTATTTTATGATTTTTATGCGGCTTTATGACAAAAAATTTATATAGCAAAATCTTCATGATGAAATCAAAAGAAACATTTCAGCCGGAATTTTAAATCATAGGAAAAGGACAGAAAAAAATGCAGATATAAACAAATTATAACAATCTTCTGAAAAAAATTACTTGAAAAAAATTAAACACAATATTACATAAAGTTCATCCATTCATAAAATATAAGTAAAGTAATTTAAGGAATGTATTTTTAACTAGGTGTTAAAAGTATGACTTTCTTACTATTCAGTTACGTAAGAAACACTGATATGTGTGACTGACACAATGCGCGAATTAATGGTTTTATGAAAAACGTAGTAATAAATCAAACGGTCAAAAGAGTACGTAGGATTCTTACTAAGCTAATTAAAACTTTCGAACAGATTTACCTGTTTAACAGGAATGATGAAATCCACCAAGAGTTATATTTTTTACTGATAAATTTGAAATAAACAGAATACTTTCAATTGAAGGGTTTCGAATCAACGTCGCCTCATTTACACGCGGTTTTAAAAACAGAACTTATAAAAATCGCGGCTAGAAATAAACACATGATGAATTTAATGAGCCAAAGAATGCGTTAACTGCTGAACAATGGCAAGTTAACCTTTCCTTTCATAAGCAATATGTTTCAAGCGATAGGGGGTTGTAACCCTGCGTAGTAGCGCAAATCCGGGAAACCTGTTGGCTGCGCAAGCTTTGTGATCACTAAGATGGGAGAGACTTCGGAGCTTAGTGACATCATGTCTAACGTCATCGCGACATCCTTTCTTTCAGGGAGAAATTGTTTATATTGCTGTAGTCGGGAAATAAAATCACCGGAAAACGAAGAGTAATTCTGATCCTTTTTTGGAAGGAGTTGGGAGATATTCATATTCTTCTAGAGTGTGTCGGAGGCAGTTGTTCGAGCTATTTAAATATTTATCTAGTTAAGTATATGATAGCTATTTAAATATTAGGAGTGCAATGGAAAATGAAAAACATAATCAATTTCCTAGACAGAAAATAGGAATAAATTATTGACATTGTGTTAGTAACACGTAAGACATTGTTTAAGTGTTGTTTAAAATTACTTTAACTGTTCTGATATATGTTAACGGATTTGTACGTATTCTTCTTCTGTTTCATAGCATAACAATAATATGTATTTTGTATATTTTCTAACTGGCCTTTTTCCAAAACCAGCAAATCACTTAGCGAGATCAATAGATCATGTGAACTGGAAGACAGGTGTGTAGGCAGTATAAATTTCAGATATAAGACTGCACGAAATTTGAGAGTTCATCATATATTATAGCACCTTACAATTTATCGTTTAAAGATATAAATATGTTACTACATGCCATCTTAAAGTACTTAATAAAAAGTTTTAAAGTTTCGGCCAAATCACAGATGAATATAACTGTTCTGCATCTAGAATACTAATATTTGTGCTTCGAATGTTTTACACATTTGCGTAAAATTTCCTGTGATGCAAAATAGAAATTAACTGGTAATAAAATCCAAAAGCTACCATCGAAGAGGAAAGACAAAAATGTATTTCTCACACTGTTTATGACGCATAACATGGTTAAAACGATTAAGTTTAAATTGACGAATTTTTTAATTGAAACCTGGTAAACGGAGCCACAACTGACAAAAACGATCAAGAAGTTATATAGAATTTACACAGAATCCGATTTTTTAGTTATAACAAAAATGTAATAGAAGTGTATTTTTAGAGGACGGATTTGAGAGTTAAATATTTGTATATGCAATATATTTCATATGCTTTTGTTAAAGGTAAGAAAATATTTTTTTATTTTAATTAAATGAATATGGAAAAATTGATTAAATGAAGAAGCTATAATTAAGTATTTTATTTAATCCATTTTAGCTAATAATTACAGTGAAATGTTTTCATATAATAAGAGCTTTTACGGCTTCTCTGTTTATATTCGCATTCATTGCTAAGTTCTTTCTTTTTGCGTAAAATATTTTTCTTTGTTATTTTAAATCTGCTAACATTTGAATGAACGATATTAATATATTAATTTATTGCGTGGATAATTACTTAAATGCATCTTTTATTTTGAAAAATTATATAATTAATGTATACTTGAAATGATAAAAGAATAATCAAACTCACAAATTATATCAGAACCTTCTTTTCGAAAATTCTCTAAATCGTGATTGCACTGAGAAGAGAAGTATTTGAAATTAAAATATTTAGAAAGATTATCTCGAATCTTCTACGGAGATCAGAAGTAAGTTTCGAGATTAATACTAGAAATAGGTATTCTGAAATTTGTTTCATTAACTTTCTGTCTTGCGAGGAAAGAAAACAACTATTACACGAACAAATTCTGCCTCCACTATTTCTTTCTTTCTTTCTTTTTAATCTGAATTAGCTAAAACTTGCACAACATTAATTTCTAACTACAAGAATTTGTCTTTAGTCAGCACATGGAATTCTGTCAAAAAAAAATTTTTCTACGTCTAACGTAAATACGAGCTATTCTCTGTTAGAAAGTCCTACATAAAGGCAAATAGTCCTGGTGTGCTTTACCATTAATGGATTAAACAAATACTATCTTCTACAGCTACTTACGTTAGTATAAGTGGCTGTATAAACGTTTTTTTTATTTAGGGCCGTTAAATCAGTGCACAATGGGTTTTCCTGGAGAATTAGTCAAACACCATGAAGAATTACTGCTATTTTCTTCAAGATTTCCCAGAGTTATACTTTATATATTAAAGTAATGAGAATTATGTTTAATGCAATCGCATGAAATGAGCAGAAAATGTTTTTCAGAGTACGGCTGATATGTAGTTAAATAACCATAAATTCTCCTTTAGAAACGAGCCAAAAAGTAAAAGAAGACACAAAAAAAAAAAAAAATAAAATAAATTTACGAGTCCATCGTTTTACTCCCTCAAATAAGTACACTGGCTTGTTTTACGATAATAAAATATAATTAAGCAATCTACTAACTAGGACTTTTATGTTGAAAAACAACTATACATATATATTCTCTTTGAAGCACTGAAAACTTAATGGGCTGGCTGCATGGATAGGTTTTGGGTGGCTTTTCCCATGTGTAAAGGGTCGTTCACACTGGGGTTCATCTGAGCTAACGGAGGCATCTGACATAGCCAATGCAGCTCCGAAACCAGTTTTTCCTCATACCGAAATGAGCTGAAGAATCTGAACTTCACGTATAGCAGAGCAAGTCGACACATGGAACTGACTCCGTTAGCTCAGATAAACAGCAGTGTAAATGGCCCTTTAGAATCACGAAATTCCTTAGTTCCACGAAGGTATTCCTCCTCTCAGGCAGATAGCCCTCACGTGCTTTGCCGTAACCAAATGAAACAAAAATCAAACCTTAAAGCTAAATAAATAAATAAATAAATAAAAGAACTCTAAACTTAGCTACAAATGAAAATTTTTTGGAGTGGTATTGATACGATATATCAGAATATTTATGAAATATTTTAGATACCATAAATATATCTTTTATATATTAATTACATTTAAAAGTTATAATATTATTAATGACTAAAGCAATCAGCAAAAGATTTACAAATATAAGGTAGAAAATAACAGTGACAGTTGTAATAGGTCTTAACAGCTTCATCTATAATTTAATGCGGCGTTTCCACGTGGTTTTATGACGAATCGGGAGATTTCGCAAAAGGTTAAAACGAGCCATACTTCGAAAGCGACCATCAAAGTTCTTTTAGAATGTCTTCCCTAATGATATTAAACATAGAATGGGAATGGGATATTCCATCATGCGCAAGATAACTCCACATTTCGAGTATGATTACCTTCTTTGAGAGTATTTGAAAGTACAAGTTTTCCAAAATCTATTCCTTGCAAAACCATGACTATGAAACAAAAAGTCCAACAAAGAGTAGTCCGAGGTTCGAGTCCCAGTGAACAGGTTGGTTTCACAGGCGTTTTCTTAGTTTTCCGCATGTGTAACGTATAATGAAAGTAATTTTCATAATATTATTTTTAAATATTACTGAGTTTCAAATTTTCATTTCTTTGTAATATGAATAAAACTGCAGTACGTCCACCAGTTTAAATCGAGGATTAGAGTTTTCTTGTATCTTTAACTTCATTTATGCATGCAAATTTCATTTAGTAAAGAAATAAAAAGATCAACAGTTCAAGTTCCAGATCAGTCAAGTCTATCTACAAAGATAATTTGATTCAAAAGACTGAAAACGTAGACTCGCCAAACTGAAACACCTTGTATAACTTTCTCCATTTAAAAACTATCTTACAGGTTGAATACTTTGATCTTGTCCTTTGGTATTAATAACAGCTTTCAATAGCCTTTTGCATGTATTCAAAAAGATTTTCGTGATGTTCTTTTATAATTTAACCCCTTCTTATTTGAATATTTTCTTCGAAACATCATTGTTCATTAGTAAGATGTTTTTTTTAAGTACTTTTCTAGTACTGGAACGCCTTTTTAGTACTTTTAATTTTCAATGGCATCAGTTTCTAGAGACTGTGGTGGGGTCCCAAGTTGTTTTTACAATGGTAAAACAGTTTTATTATTGCTTCTATATGTTTGAGCTCATTATCTTGTCGGAAAAGAAAATCTGACCCTAAATCTGACTTCGAGGTACATTCTTCAAGCACTGCTCTCACAGTATATCAAAGTGTTTCTCGTATCTCATTATGTGTTTGATAAACCCAAGTTTCACTGTTCTGTTCTGATATATCACTCCAAACAAGCATAGAAATATCTCTGCTGGTATAAAGTTTTTGTATTCAGCTCAACATTACACTTCTCCCAAATACAGTAACAACTATACCTTCGAAAAATAAGAAATTTACTCTAACTAGTGAAACTGGCATGATTCTAGAATACTCGGATCAGCGTGATATTGCTTTTAGAGCAAACGCCAGTCTCTTGATCATAACGGCTGCTCTTATGACTTTATTTGGTTTACAGAACCCAATAACAGCCTTTCAAAGATTCTGCATAACAATTCTACATCAGACAGTTGTCTCCGTTACTGACCAGTGCCAACCAGCGGCAGAGCGGTAAAGCCGCTAAACACTGGCAGTCCGGCTTCGGGTTCGAATCCGGCGAACGGGTTAGCTGCATGGGCATTTTCGTGGTTTTTCCCATTTAACCTAGAGAAATCTGTTTTTCTGTTAAGGGATTTTATTTATTTATTACGTGCTTCGCCATCTGGCAATTACATGGAAAAGGAGGACTTTTTAAGGATACTTTGGTACTATTGTGTCATACTGGTCCCAACATTTATTTCTTATCCTGCTCTTACCAGTTCCTTAATGAGTTCCAAACGGGCCTGGCGAAGGTGAAAAACATCAGCAAAGCTTTCTCCAGGGAAGGGGCAGAAATAGATGGAGCAAAGAGTGTGAAGCACTTCTTTTAGAGAAGATGCCTGACTGGAGTGCCAGGAAAGGAGAGCTCCAGAAAGCAGTCTGCTAGTCACGTGAGGAGGAGTGACGAATCCGGAACATTTGATCACAAAATTACAGTACGTATAACAGGATTACACTCTATGTGTTGAAGTACTGAATGAATTCCTAGACTGAGTAGAAAATGAGAGAATGAAACCTACGATTGAGGAAAGTCAGTTCACGAGGTTCCGCTTTCTTATTCTTTTTAAGGAAAATTGGATCGTATCCATATTACACACAGGGAAAGCCACGTGAACTCTCATCCAGACAGCCCACTCGCCGAGACTCGAACCCCGGACCGAGCTACCACTGTTCAGTGGCTTTTACCGCTCGGCTGCTGGTGGGTCTTTTTTGTTTGTTTGTTTGTTAAAGGATGAGTAATAAATTATCTTAATATGCTTACTAAATAACGAGTTACAAATATAAGATCGGTATAGTTTTCAAAAGTTCATTTTGAAGAGGAAAATTTTTTCTCATATTCGAATTGATACGTGGAATTTTCTTTGGGTAAATATTATTATAGTAAGTAAGTCAACATAATTTTAGTTCCGTATTGCATTAAACCAGAGATTTCTAAGTTACAACACACACAAAAGAAAAGAGTGATGCCTGAAAAATTTGCGTCGAAAAGTGTTTATTATTAAAATTTTAAAAACAGCAAAAGAATAAGTAAAGTAGAATTAGAATAATAAGTAACAAAAATCATAAAATTTTTAAAAACTGCAATCTGAACACCTTAATCAGATTCCATTTTATGACAGGCTCAGTAACTTAAGAATTAATCCTTAGAAATTCAAGATATGGAACAATGTTTCAAACAAACTGCTCAAAAGAGTAATGCTAAATGGTAGGGGAGGTTACATCGTGAATGTACACCATGTAGAGACTTAAGTACTTATTTGATTAAAAAATGATTAATTATTCAAGATGTTATTGCGCACTTTTTTCACTGGATGACTTTCTTAGAGGTTTGCAAGAAGTAGCAATAATTTGTATTCAGGACACGTAATTCACATGAAAATTAATAATACATTCTTAGAGGTGCTAAAAAATTCCCTTTCATTTTATCCTAAGCTTCTATTTGCTTTATTCTTGAAGAACATCATAAAATCTAGTATATATGAGAAAAATTTATGCACTTTGAAGAATGGCAGTATTTCTGAACTATTTTAGTATTGAACTACAGATTTTTTTTTATTATTATTTTTATTTTTTCTTGAAAATAACAGCAATCTATGCTTAAAATTTTTCTGTGTCACCTGTCCTTAGATTACTGAAGTTCTTGCGTCACTACTGCATAATCCATTTGCCCAAATTTTCGTAGATCACTTTATTTGATGAATATCAAACAGCTTTGTTTGAAAGTAAACTGCCATTTATTTTATTAATGCTATTACCAAATTATGTTCTGAGTTCATGAGCAAATTCTCTTCGAACAAAATTAATTTCTTTCGTCGGTTAACAAAGATTTTCCGTCTACTTTGCATTTCAGATTGCATCAGTTTCAAATTAATAGCATGGAGAATATACGGAAAATTTATGCCAAAAATGAATGCAATGCTTTGCGCCTGTGTACTCAGTCTTATTACACAGTCAAAAAGCGCATGCGCAGAGAAAACGCCTTTTCAGTTAATACAGTTTTATGATCCGAATTTTTGTACAACTATTACTTCGTTGCCAAACTAAGGTAAGGAATGTACTTCGGTTCCAGTTTTCTTTGTCATGTTTAATAATTAATCTCCCTAATTCTGTTTATTTAGTATTTTATACCTGAGACTATTGAAAACACGTACACTTAAATTCAGATCTTATATAAATGGAAATCCATTAATTTAAAATATTTTTTTATCACAGTCTTTTGAGCATACTGTTGTTTCATGCTTCATTGGGAAACGGAGAGCCAAACATTCGCATGGAAAGAAATCAACGGGTAAGCGCAGAATAATACACGTTATTGATATTTTCTTAGAAATGAATGCTATGATAGATTTTTAGATAATAAATAAAATCTGGTCTTAACTAACTTTTTTATGTATTGGCCGGATTGTTTATATTTTTAACGAATGACTTATCAATATATACTATTTGAAAAGTTGAACAGCAAGACTTCTGTAATTTCAATAGAAAAATGTATTTACAAAAGAATTTCCTAGTCAAAGTACTATCATCATCTGAAATATATCGTATTACTACTAATGTGTTTCAGATATAGCACTTTTGTTTGAAAATAAGTTCCTTCTCCGAAGTTATTTCATAGATTTTGACGAAATTACCATCTGAGCTAATTACTTATCATATGTATGCAGCCAAAGCAGAAAGCTGTTGCTTAGTTTCGATAATATTGATCTTCAGAACTCCTAAATTTTAGTTAAAAAACTACAGTTAATGTCAGCCTTAGAAATATTTAATTAATTCTAAACCCAAGACATGGAATTTTAATACTAGTAACAAATCGAAATCTGGTGACGAAGAGTTAAGTGACTGTAATTTTCTCTTATTTTAGCATTCGAAAACTGCGAACTGGTTTAAATTAACTATCAAAAAAGAAAATATTTGTCTTACGTTACAAAGGTAGATAATATGAGAAGCCTAGGCGAAAAGTAAGTTTTTAGAAAATCTAGTTTCATTTCGAAGTAAAAAACGTTTTGAGTTCTGTAGCCAAACGTGGTAAAATTCGATGAACAAAAAATATCGAGATATCAAAACATTCGAGTAGTATTACTTTCCAAAATAAACGTAAAAAATGAATATGTTTGACCTGAAAACTTATTTAATTATTTTCGAAACTATCTAACACTACATAATAACATTTTTCGCAGAGCAGACCGCAACTGCGGCCTTTCTATTCATCTGTAAATGACAGACGCGCGTTGTTACGAACAGTACATGCATTGCAGTACTGAGCCAAAACCGATCTCTATGAATATTTTTGCCGATGAAATATTAATATCCTCTTTCATTCAAACCGTATTTAAACTTATATAATGCATTTTAAAATGCAAAAGGAAAAACAAAATTCAGAGCTATCTTATGAATGTTTAATTGACACTGAAGCAAATCTTTTCGAATTATGCTTATGCCTACGACAGTATACTGTAGCTTTTGAGAAAATACAGAACTTCCCAAAACTGCCGTCGTTTGTTAAAGTTGGAATATAGTGAGCGATTTTTGGACTGTGTTTTTGCTGTTCATAAATTACTATAGCCAATTGATGTTACATTAATATTTTCTCTATTTGCATCTAATCATATCTGCACAAATAAAAAGTTCCTTTGCTGAAATCTTTATCTTTCGAACTTTTCGCAGACTATGAATATCGCCAACAACATTAGCAATCAAAGATTAACCAAATAAAATAAAATACTGGAAATATTATCCTACTGAATATAGATTGAAGTATTATTTACGAGTTAAATTTGATTACTTATCTCATATTTTCCTTTCAAGGCAAAAGCAAAGAGCTTGTTTTTCAAAGCTTTGAAAAGCACTTGCTTCAAAGCATCTTAGTTTTGAATTGAATCAGATGTTGAAATGTATGGTGAAAGTAGTAAAATTTGTAATATCTCGTCTAATGGAAAATAAGCTTTTCTAAAAAAACTGTGTGAGGATATGTGAGCCGAAACTCGCCTTTGCTGTATTGTGCACGATGACTCTCTCGTCGAAATGTTTTATCACGTACCTTTGAATTGCGGCTAGAGAGTTACTTTCATTTTCCTTAAAGGGGAAGGATACCGAGATGCATGAGATTTTGCTGATGTCGATTTTTTAATAAAAATGGCATATTTATGTGACATTTTTGAAAGGCTAAATTTCCTTAATCTCCCTCTGCAGGGAAAAAAACATGTACCTTTTGAAGCCTACGGGAAAAAATATCCGCTTTTATAAAAGAACTCAAAATATGGAGAAGAAAATTGAATTAAAGATGCAGACAAAGATTGTTTTTTAATACTGCAGCGAGTTTTGATGTCAAATGAACTTGATCTTTCTCAAGATATAAAAACCATTCTTGAAAGGCATTTATCACAGCTAATTATCTGGTTTGAGAAATACTTTCAAATGAGAATTTCGATAGGTTTGCATGGATTCAAGATCCATTTAACACTAGTGCTCCACCTGAATTTATTTCTGAGGAAGAAGCGAATCTGATCGAGTTAACTTGCGACAACAATTTGAGAGCAAAATTTGGCAGGATGGAATTGACAGAATTTTTTATTTCAATAAAAGATGGATATCCCCTTCTTCTCAGAGGATTTTGAATTCCATTTTCAACGTCGTATTTGTGCGAAGCTTGGTTTTCGGCAGTTGCTGTAGTAGAAAGCAAGTATACAGCAAAAATTAACAAGGAAATGAGGGTGGTCGTATCCAGTTTAGCTCCACGATTTGAAAAAAAAAATGTGCAGTGATTTGCAGGCTCATATATTATAATGATTATCAATTTAATGTTAATAAAGTAAAATATATATATATATATATTAAATAATGAAGATACATAAGTTTTATTTTTTGTATCTTTTACATGCGATTAGTCATACTTTTACTTACCTTTAGTAGGGCGCCATGGAAAAATTTTAATTGTAGAAAGGTGCCGCGACTCGGTTGTATTGTAGAAAGCTGCGCGAAGTTTGAGAACCACTGTAGTAGGTGATAATATACATTTTCTGGAATCATGTGAACTAACTAGCGAATTATGTGAACTAACTGGTCTCAGAGAAGATTTTTAAAATTGCCTAGTGAACGTGATTATTATTCTAAGAAAAGTATAAAAATTGCACAGGATAAATTATAAACAATAATAAGGAGAGGATCAGAATTCCAAAGTAGGAGACTCTTCCTATCACCTTTTTTTTTTTTTTTTTTTTTTTTTTTTTTTGATGTGTGTGTATTATGTGGGTGTAATTTGTCCGAGTTTTGCGATTATACGTTTTCCTTTTCCTTTGCTTTGTTTCCTAATATTCGTTTTTTGTGTTTGTTTTCTAAAGTCTTTTTTCCTCTTGTTGCTTGCTCTCTCGGGTGCTGCCCAGTTTTGATTATAGTTTTGACTATGAAGTGAATTCATATTCACTATTCGGGCCGGACTGCGGCCGTATTCTAACTCCCTTCTGTTAGGGGATATTGATGAACGACAGCCTGAGCGAAAAAGCCATTTTTAATCAATCATGATAGCCATATATTTTAAGCATATGATGCACATATTGGATCATGCGGCTGTATGTTTAAATCTTTCATAAGCCTGTGTTTGTATTACATGACACGCTTAGCGCAAATTATCGCCAAAAGTTCTATAATGATGATTTATGATGAATTCCTTTAAAGAAATTGAAATCATTCTGGCAAATTACATGACGTTCTGAGAACGCAATATATTAGATTGCATTCATTTACTCTGGTCTTCTTATATACCACTGATTGCGTGTTCTGTGAGAGATATAAGGTTCGCAGTTTTATTCTGTAGTCATTAGGTTATTTTAACGCTGAAGACGTGAAATATGAGCAATGCTCTCACCGGGACTCGAACCTGGACCTCGAATACGTGTCGAATACGTGTCGAGTGTGCTACCGTTACAACACGAAGGCATGCAGAAAGAAGAGAGAAAATACCTTATAATTCAGCCTTCTCCCCGCTGTAAATTTACTTTATGTTTGGGTTTATAACTTCAAAAATTAATATTCTATTAAAAATACAAACAATATAGTTTATTTCTCATCCGATGACACATTTAACGGATTTCTTGTCTTATATGTAAAAGCTGAAGCAATTATCTCACGGATACTACATGAATATCTTTGTTTGGGTAGAGGCGGATGAAAATGAACATTTAATTCTAATCTCTTAAATTTGCTTCTCATAGTGGAAGGAAAAAAAAAAAAAAAAGAGCTATATGGAGTGTTTTGTCTTCCGCTTCCATGTAAGTTAAAGACGAATTTTTTCTCCAATAGTCGGTGCCCATCAGACCCCTGAACATTGATAGTTCACTCAAGTTTGGTTTCCGCCGAACAGGTTAGCTGCAATGGGTTCCCGTGGTTTTACCTCATATGCGAACATAAACGAATATGAGTCTTGTTTCCCTTAAAAGAGCCCAAATTCATCGCTAATACGAATAGGCTGAATATAAAAATTTTGAATGACTACAAGCCTCCTGGCAATACAAAATATGCGCAGTAGTAGCTGCTTAGTTATAAAAATCTCTATACTTCTCTTGTCTCCTCCAGTGATCAACAGACCCCAAATATACTGGTTCCCCGCTCTTTTTGTAGTAATGAATGCGATTGTAATGCGAGGAGTTATTGAAACAAGCGATTATCTCCATTTCCAGGACAAGAGCCTAGATGACAGACAAAGGGACTTCCGTTCGATATCTTGCAGCGCAATTGGCATTCAGTCGACATGGATGGTAGATCTTACGAGTTTTTGGCATTAGGAACCTTATAGAACTGAATGGATCGCGGAAGATTTGTGAGAAAAACTGGTGAATTCTTGAATGTAAGTAAATCTATTGCTCATAATAAAATCTCGAAATGCCATAAAACAAATCTAGTTGAAAGCAAACCTCGAACACGGCGCCTAAGATATTTCCCTAAACCCGAAGAAAGGTGGAGCGTTAGAAATATTATATGACGAAAATAAATGCAGTCAGATTGAATTTAATATTGTATACAATCCTAAAATCAATGCAGTCGGTTTGGTTTACATAATTACGGCAAAGCCTCGAGGGCTATCTGTCTAAGGGGAGGGATGACTGGCTCGTATACACGTTACACATGAGGAAAACCACAAAAGCGCCCATCCAGCCAGCCCATTCGCGGGATTCGAACCTTGGACCGAACAACCAGCGTTCAACAACTTTGCTACTCGGCCGCTGGTGTCAGTCAGATTAATATTATTTGTAATCCTAAAATCAATGCAGTCAGACTGAAGCCCGGCGAATGCTATTAGCAAGTCTGTTGAGGCAAAAATTGTTAGAAATATTTTAAGAAAATAATGTTTCCAATAGCCCACTAAAAGAAAACCAGCAAAGCGAAATGAAGAGCACGATTACTGTTCGCTAAAGCACCATATTAAAATGCTTCAAAGATTTTTAGAATTCGGTTATATTTGTAAATGAATAATAGATTCAGTGTTTCTGAGAGTATGTGTGTGATTATGGCAAAGCCTCGAGAGCTATCTGCCTAACGGGAGGGATGCCTTCGTGGAGGACTTTCTAAGGGAAACTGGCTCGTATACACGTTACACATGGGGAAAACCACGAAAACGCCCATGCAGTCAGCTCGTTCGCGGGATTCGAACCTCGGACCGAACTACCAGTGTTCAGCGACTTTACCGCTCGGCCGCTGGTGGGCCGTTTTTGAAAGTAATAGAAAGCAAACTTTGCAACGAAAACCCAATACCGAACTTCCAAATGAAGGGCCTTACTTTTTCAATAAAACATAAGGAAGAGAGTCAAACGGCCTGAGGCAGCATGAGTGCTTTTGCGGTTATTGATGGAAAAATAAATAAATTGATGTATTTGAATATTTATGAATAAAATACGAAACAGAACGCTCAAAACCACCCCATTAAAACTTCATCAGCAGAATGATCCCAAACATAATTCTTTTATTTGAAAACTGTGGAGGGAAAAGCCGGCAAAAAAGCAAATTTTTATCAAAATCTTACGAAACCCATGCTTAGAAGACTCAGTGAAGTCGTAAAAAAGGAATGGAATTCCAACACATTATTATTATTATTTTTAGTATTTACTGAAAAAAAAAGTATATTTGTATGCCCCAATATTTTTGGATCATTAATTCCTCATTTGTGCACAAGATGTGTACAATTTGTTAGTTGTTTAACATTATTTTTAATTAATTTTAAAATGTTTCGATTTTGTTTAACCCTAACATATGGTTATAAGAAAAGTACCTTAAGTTAAATGTTTAATTATTCTTTCAAAAAACGTTTGTCAAGTGTAACGTGCATATAATCCAACTTCCATTAGAAAGTCCTCCACGAAAGGCAGACAGCCCTCGTGTGTTTTGACATAACAAATAAAACAAACCAAAAAATGTTTGAAAGTTTTTTAAGCCTAAATACTTCTTTGACTCTCTGTAATGTAATGTATGAGTATACAAGTTTCCCGTACCCACCAGCGGCCGAGCGGTAAAGTGGCTCTGAATACTGATAGTTCGACCTGGGGTCTATTCCAGGCCAGCGGACTGGTTGCACCGGCGTTTTCGTAGTTTTTTCCACGTATAGTAGGGATATGAGCCAGATTTTCTTAGAAAGTCCTCCTTGAAGGCATCCCTTCCTTTAGACAGATAGTCCTCGTGTACATTGCCGTACTCAAATCAATTAAGCCAATACTAATTTCCCCTGTTTTACGAAATTATAATGTTCCTGGGTTGATTCATAAGCCAAAATGGTGCTAAATTTAAAAAAAAAAGTACCATTAATTTATACAAGAGAAAGCTTTGAGTGACCATGTCAAATTATACCTCTAAAAATCTGAAACTAACACTAAAGGAAAAAATTTGATTAAACACATTCCATACAAATAAAAATAATATATATTTTCACCCTCCAAAATTGGAAAAAAAAAAAAAAAAAAGGCGAGCATACTTGAGTACCTAAAGGTTGTGGCACTGACGAAGATACGTTAAGTTGTCAATTTGTTTAATTGAATACATCAAAGCATGAAAAAAAATATTTTCGCGGAGGACATTTTAAAAGGAACTGGCTCATATTTGCTTTAGAGAAAAAAACCCTATGTAGCAAGCTCCTTCACCGGGATTTAAACCCGAGGCGAATAACCAGTGTTCTACGGTTGTTACCATTTAGTCATTTGCGGCTAAGCAGAATTTGATTAAACATGAATATCACAGATATGCATATAAACACATTTCCCCACAGTCTCATAAAGAAAAATTCATACATAATTAATATTACATAATAAACAAGCAACTAAATTTCAAACAGCAGACTGCTGCTTGAAGAGGGAAACTTTTTTCTTTTCAAACGCATGCAGCTTTTCCCTAAAATAAACGCAAATATAAGATTGAACGTTTGATTTAATTTTAATGCTCAATTTGACCAGTATCTGTTACATATTTAACTAAAGAGAGAGTATAGTATTTATAAATGTCACCTTTTAGATCAGAATACACATTATAGTGTTTGTGACCATGAAGAGATGTTTAAACTAAGTTAAAAACAATAGAATACAAGATCTAAAGTAGGAATGACACAGTGAGAGATCTCAGACGTTTTTTCAGAATTTTACTTGCCTTATCTCTAAAAATGCATTTAATTTTAAAAATTTATATCTAATTGATACATGTAATTTAATGTGAACTTAAAATAATCGATAGATGAGTTAAGAATCCGACAATCACGTAGCGTTATTTTCTATAGCCATTTATGTATCAACTGTATTTACCTGTTCTACCTACTGTAGATATAGTAGGCTCTATCCTCAGATATACATTAGAAATTCATATTTTTCAGTATGAATTTTTCTTCTACATATTTGTGTTGATTAAACGTCAATGGATTCATATTAAATTCCCAGCGAAGGATTATTTTAAGTACATCACATCAAATAGGGCAGCTCTATTAGACACACAGAAAAAAAAAAAAAAAAAAAAAAAAGAAAACTGATTTTGAATACTGAGCTTTTAGAATTGACTGAATAAAAGAATAATTTGTTACTGATTATAATGAGGGGATATTGTGTTTCATATGCCAAGACAGCATTCCTGTTTGGAAATAATATAATGTCAAGAACATCATGCTACAGTAATATGACAGTAAATATAACTACTTCATAAGACCGAACAAATCATCTAATGAACTCGTTAAAGACGGAATTACTGGACACAATATTTTTGTAATGCTGCCAACCAAAGTTCTCGGCTACGCAGATCAGTTATTTCGCAGCCTATGAAATAGCCAAGAAAAGTAAACAGTTATCCAATGAAAAATGTTTTTACAGACTGCTTAAGCATGTCTTGATAAAAAATCGACAGTACAGAAAATAACACCAGACAGCTGCGGTAAGAAAAGGCGGTTTAGCAGTTAAGATTGAAACTTAAAAGATGAAAATCCTGCCATTTTACAACTTGGACGAAAGAGACAGAGAGAAACTTGTAAGAGAAAACACCTCATTATTATATATCGCTGAAGAACATCAGACTTAGTCAATTGAAAGGAACAAAAGCTCGAAAATATGTTTTGTTTTAAGTGAAAGGATAGCATTTTTGAATGACATACTCAAATTCAATCTTTTGGTGGAGAATTGTCGAACTGCAACAGATGAAATAAAATCTTTATACAAATGAATTAGCAAATCTAATGCTATCTAATGATGTCAATGCATACTTTTGCGTCATTTATCAAAAACAACTGTGAGCAAAGACTTGATACCTGCACAGGATTGATCCAAAAATATGAAAGTAAGCAACATTTCTATAAAGAACAATATTAGCTTTTCTCCCTCTCCTGAAGAAGAGAGATCTGATTCTAACAGCTCTTGAAACCGATAGAGCTTTATTCAAAACCTAAACCAAACTAAGTTTTTAGCCCCCCTACTTGTAAAGAATATTAAAAATAATTATGAGTAGATGAAATAAATTTTAGGTAATTAAAATTAATTTTTATGTGGAAAGTTTTCAAGGTTTTGTAGTTAAACATAATATTTAGCACAAGATAGGGATAATATATCAATTTATATCTTTAATTACATGAGCAAATGCTAGTTTTAATTAAAGTGAATTTCAGGCATCTTTGCGATCTTGGGCTGTAACGCCTTATACGAAATAATAGTAAATCTCATTGTAATAATGAGCTTTGTGAACAAATTATGGTTCCAGCCACTGTCGAAAAGCATGGCCAGTGATAGTTCATGAAAATTAAACCAATTATTCATTTAAAAATCATTAATACAAAGCGTAACATTCAATGAGCGCAGGCAGGGGCGCTATAATATTAAGATGCAGACTGTGAAATCCAAAGCTCCATTTCTGTTTGTTGATGTAACTATTCAGCTAGAAGTGATGCATTTCTTGCATAAAAAAGAGGGGGTTAACTCAAAATTGGGAATTTAAATAAAAACTGAAAGGATTACAAAAAAAAAAAAAAAAAAAAAAATTACGCCATTATGAAAATGAAATAAAGTTTCAAACTTACTGCGCAATCACTACTTCAGAAGGGGAATGATGCTTATCCTAAACTCTTCACTACATGTAGATTGTGATATTATTTTAGTTAAAATTTTATAAAGTTTCTTATGGTGAATAGAAGTTTTTCAACGGTTATGGTTCTCAGATTTAAAAAATGTTCAAGCTAATAAAGAAGGCCGTGTCGTTACCTTCCAATACGTAAGCTTTTACAATGTAGCAACTGCAAAAATAAATCAATAGAAGTACAATCAGATTGACACTTTTTATCAGTTTATTAGGACGATTGTACAGTATGTAATTTAAGAGATTATTTCTGCAATCAATTTAATAATGTTCTGTGTTCTTAATCATAAAATATTCAGAGTTTTCAAAGAGAACTAAGACTATTTGATGGCGATATACTGTCAGTTATGCTCGCTGGCTTAGCGAGATGCCAACACTGGTCCCATTCTGGATATAGCTTCAACAAATAAAAGAAATTTTTGTTGAAACAAAATCCAAGATGCAAGTTTATGAATGATGATTAATAGTTAGTTGAATAATTAAGAGAGCTTGCATAATTAATACATATTACTCAGCATTTTGTTTATTTAAATGTGTAATTATTAAATTATATAAGACCATGTATGTCCAAGCATTCATTAAGTTTCGGTTGTTCCTACAGTAAACTAGATTCCTTTAAACCTTCACGTTTTAAAATAAAAAAACATTCACGATACTTTATTAAGTATTTATGAAAATGTAGATATAGATAATGTGATTTGAGATGAGGCCAGTGGTTTGTTGATCGCAATAACACAATTTAAATTTGTATGTTCTTTCGTCATTCGATATAAAATTGTGAATCATATTAATCCGATAAGTAAGATACTTCAATCGAAAGATTTTGATTTATCCCATTCCAAGCCACTGATTTATCAAATAACTCATTAACTTTGTTTAAAGAATTAAGATCGGATGAATCCTTCGACAACATTATCTTAGAAGCTGAAAAATTAGCTAACAAAATTGACGTAGAAAAAATTTTGAATTGACTACATCACGTCATAGTGTTCTATCTAAAAAAAGGAAAATTTTTCACAAGTGTAGACGAACCTACACATGATTCAAAAAGAAATATAAAATAGTATTTTTTTTTTTCTTTACTATAGATCAGGTGATCAGTGCACTGGAGCTGAGATGCAGCCTATTGAATAGTCATAACGACTCTTTTGAGTTTCTGTACGATGTCCACAAATTTGAAAACTTGTAAAAATGAATTAATCTCACATTGTAAAGGTCTGAATATCTTAACAGATGGTGAATCCTCTGATCTTAACGCTTTAGAATTAACTGACGAAATAGACCTTGTTTCTTCCCTTTTAAAAAAGAAAGATCTAATTGACGTTCTAAAATTCATTACCTCTCTTAACATTGGACCAAATTTAAGCATTTCTTTAAGAGACCCATAACTGTTGCAGCCCCTCTTTTCGTAAACTAAAAATAATAAAAAATTACTTAAGAACCATGTGTTCACAAAATCGTCTTGAAGGGTTAGCAATGTTGGCTATTGAACATGAATGGAGTAATAAATTAAATTTGAAAGAAGTTATTCGCGATTTTGTAGAAAAAAAAAAAAAAAAAAGGCTTGGAAGAAATTATTTTAATTTAGGTTTAAACTTTATATATTGTTTTAGGATTCTTTTATCTTTGTTGTTTTAAGAGTATTGTTTGTACTAGTTTTAGCTCCAAAGTTTCTGTCTTTTTAATTTTAAAAAAATCCTAAATATTGTATGAGTGTTATTGTCTTAATTGAATTAGATTACATCGTATTTTCCTGGTTATCCTGTTTTTTCATAACTATGTTTTCTTTTAAAGTTTTTGAAGCTTGGGGGCCGGCACTTTTCAGGTTGCCTACGGCGACAAAAGCTCTAGAGCCAGCCCTGATAATGATTTTCCTGTGAAAACGCAACAGTAAGCTAAACTTGAAATTTTTGCTCTTGCTGAGACACACTCTGTTTCAAAATATTCCGTTCGATTCGCTTAACACATTACTAATGCGAATAGAGTGAATGCTGCGAGAAAGCAAATTTAAGAAGTAGTATGGCTACGGAGACAAAGAAAAGTAAAAATGCTTTCTGACCAATGTTGTTATTTATTACGTGCTCCGCCATTAGGCACAACACGGAAAGAGAGGGATGCCCCGTGGAGTACTTTTTAAGTGTGTGTTTGGGATTATGGCAAAGCCTCGAGGGCTATCTGCCCTAAGGGGAGGGATGCCTCCGTGGAGGACTTTCTAAGGGAAACTGGCTCGTATACACGTTACACATGGGGAAAACCACGAAAACGCCCATGCAGCCAGCCCGTCCGCGAGATTCGAACCTCGGACCGAACTACCACTGTTCAGCGACTTTACCGCTCGGCCGCTGGTGGGCCATTACTTTTTAAGAGAAATTAGCTCATATCCACGTTACACACGGGAAACTCTCAAAAACGCCCATGCAGCCAACAGTTTGCCGGGACTCGAACAGTAGACCGAATTACCAGTGTTCAGCAGTAACAGTGGTACGGGCCTTTCTGACCATTGGCAGCCTAGTTTAGCTACCAACATATTTACTACCATCAAGCGGATTTCTGTAACTTGAAAATGCACAATGAATATTTCCATTTCTTGCATTTAATAACTTTGGTCCGAAACCAATATGCCTGGAAAAACAGCATTAAACAGAAATAACCATCTTAAACTTGAGTTTTAGCTACATTTTGATAGTAATAATTATGATGGTGCTGAATTTTTGACTGCCACTGGTCAGATCCCCCCCACGGGGGTTGACTCAGGCGAACGCCTGGGAAGTACTGGTTAGGATATGTACCTAGGCAGTCTCAACCACGGGGGTATAATAACAGACTTCACAGAAGGCCTGAGGACTCTCGAGACTGAGTAAGGCTCGGCAGGGACCGTACTGGTACTGCCTTGTCTGCCCTTGCTCTGTGGGGTCGCAACATTGTGGATTGATCAAGGGCGTGGGCGACTATTAGGCCGCATTAGGATGGAAGCCGTCTCGTTCCATCAGCGTTGCCACTGGTCAGAAAGACCCACCATCGGCCGAGCGGTAAAAGCCGTTGAACACTGGTAGTTTCGTCCGGGACTCTATTATCGGTGAACGGGCGTTTTCGTGGATTTCCCTGTCTGTAACGTGGATACGAGCTTGTTTCCCTTAAAAAGTCTTCCACGGGGCATTCCCCCTTCCCGTGATGTGCCTAATGGTGGAGCACCAACAGCACTGGTCAGAAAGCATTTTACATTTCATTGTTTCCGTATCCATACTACTTAAATTTGCTTTCTCGCTTGCTCGAAGCATTCACCCTAATAATATGTTATCATAGCTGTCCTAGAGTTAATGTTCCTATTTGCCACAATAAGGACCCAAACAGGAAGGAATAGTGATGCTACTAACGATAGAAATTTATTAGTGTGCTATTAATCCATTAGTATTAATTAAACTGATAATTTTTATTTCTACTATCCTTCGAAATTGTATTTTATGCTGTATACTATAAGAAGCACTTCATCATTTAAAATCTTAGAATCCCGTACTTTCATAAAAATCAGAAAGAGTTGAACGTACATTAAACAAGTTGAACATTATGCATTACTTATAAAGAGTTCCATATTATATGCGGTAAATGCTGGAACGCGACACCTGCCGATGTGAAAATACTACTTATATTGATTAAGCAATTAATAATTTTCAACATTATGCATTTTTAAATGAGCAAAAGAATTTGAAGTTTTCTATGTGTTGCTTTTATTTCCAATAATTTCAACCGTAATATTAAAATAAAAAAAAATAAAATAAAAAAAGAGCTTCCTCAATTTTTCAACAAAACTTCAGTCTGCCTCACTTGAACTTTAAACTCGTTCTGGGGGAGGAGGAATGCCCACTCAAAATGAAAGCTATATTAAGTTTAAACTAACAGTTAAATTCTTGTAAATGAAACGAAAGAAAGGAGGGAGGAGAAAAAAACGTTAATTATCAAAGGCGGAATTCTCTTAGAATTCGCCGCTTTTTAAGATTTTTTTTTTTTTTTTCCTTTCTATAGCCGTAGGTCAAGAAAATAATCGCATAAGGTTTTCTCCTAGCAAACCGTAAGTCTGTTCTTCGAAATTAATCATAAACAAATTTTTTAAGCTACCTTACATATTCACTTAAATGGAAAGTAAGATTCCTTTTTTTGCCACTATTTCTATCTTTTATTTAAAAAAGGTAACAATGTCAGAAAATATCGAATCAATGTACATGATTCCGATTTGAAATGCTGAGTATGCTTTAAATCTGTACAGATGGGATATTGTTTCATGCATCCCGAACCTGGTTGAGGGAACTTAAATATAAATTTCACATTACGAGCAGGAAAAAGAGGAATTTTCACGTCGTTATATCACTAAAGATACCAAGATTCAGCAGACTGCACTTGCTTTTGTTAGCTTTCATGAACGACTTACAGCTAACTGATGATCAGTTATTTAAGACAGATGGGTCCAGCTTTAATGTGAAAACTCATTCACGATGAACATTTATTTATTTATTTATTAAGAACAAAACAAATTGTAAGCACTAGAAAATGTGCTATTTCAGTAACACACTTGTATATGATTATGCCTACTGTCAACAAAAATAGCAAATTGTTAGCTCTCTTGTTTGTTTTATTTCTTCGGGAAAAGGGACATTTTTTAGCGTTTTCTCCAGATAATGTTTATATTGTTACTTCTAAATCCTGAAAAATTGAAAACATGGCTATCAGACATGTATTTTAAAAATACAGGACTCTTTCCAACAGCACGGTAGACAGGTTGCTAGAAAACAGTGGTTTGTGTAAGCGTGTTATACGAGGTTAAAATCCAATATAAAATAAAAGGAAAAACTTTTAAAAACAAAATATTTTTTAATTGAATAATTTTTACTAAAAATATAAAACATATGTGAAGCAAAAAATGTAAGTAAAACAAAAATTTCTGTTCTTAGTTAATTCAAGCTCATTTTATTAAATTCATCACAGTGAGGCGAAAGCATTTTTCAGGTCCAACAATATCATCGATTTCTGAACACAATTTTTTGTAAGGAATTTTTATATCGTCCATTCTCTTAAAAAAAAACTGTTATTTTAGTCTGTTTGCTGGTCATTTCAAGTACATAGTAAATTTCGTTTTATGCAGAAAGACAATTTTCCAGCTCCCTTTTGAATTTTCGGCTTCCTTAGACACAACGGTCGTCAGTCAAGAAAAATGATTCAAGTTTCTCGCTTAAGTAAGCCCTTCCCTTAACTTTTTACAATAAAATTAGTAACTTCAAATCTTTCATCAGAATTGATTTGATTAACAATTTCGGACGCCATTCCTACTCGCCGATTTCTTCTTCCACTAATAAATCTTGGACATTCTCAATAGCCGCAGCGACATTCTCAATAGCCGCAGCCACAAAACCTTCGCATCCGAACAATTAAACACATTCTAATATCCCCCGAATCCCGTTTTCTGGGGATTCAAGCAAAGTTTCTACTGACATTGGCTATATCTTCTTTCAATACACATTTAAAGTTGATTTATTTAATACTTCTTTTACAGAAAGCGATATCAATTCGATACAATTTTAATCCAAAACTCTTTCCAAGCTTTCATAACATCACTTGATTTTGAACCAATTCTGTCTAAATCCATCGAAATGATCGTCTTGTGTGTAGTACATTTTAAAGGTAAAAATTATGATTTGATCTAAAGATTGGATAAACGAAGTAAAGTTCGTTGGCAAAAACTCTACTGGTGACTTTAGGATGTGTCAAATTCAAAGAGCGTCTGGTACGTTATCTATTAGAAGTAGCACCTTGAAGCTTATACATACATGTATATATATTAAACGACTAAACAGTCTTTAAACAAATTTCCTGTCACTCAAACCTTTGGGTTTGCTTTCCAATGTGCTGGTAAGGTATTTTTATTCCCGCTTTTAAGCGCATGGGTTTTGTCATTCATTCTCACGACACAGTGCTGCACAAAAATAACGTTATGCGATTTTTAGATGCCTTAAAACTGGATGCTTTTTATTTTTCATACAAAGGTCCTCTTGGGCATTTTTTTCCCACTGAAACCCAGTCTAATCGGCATTGTTTGTTGATGTGTTTTATATCTTCGATTTTCAATCACCCTTTGTTCTGGCAGCTTAATGATCAGCTAACGCGGATTTTCCTTGAATTCGTATATTATGAATTGCATAACTTTTTTTTTAATTTCTCGAACTAACCCTTAACTTCTCCAAACGTCTGGATTTAAAAAGATGATTCTCGAGGCCCACACAAATGTTTGTGAATTTTGAGAGCCTTTTCTCTAATGAATTACTGTCCAGTGGAATCCTCCTTGCACAAGTGTTCAAATGCTGAGTGTCTTCCATTTTTTCAATAAATGGCGTACGAGAACTACACTGACTATTAATAAGTATTTGGACACCTATGCAAATGACGATATCTGCGGTCCTAAGGTATTTCACGGACTCCGCCGGTATATATCGTGTAGGAAACAGCATCGGCTTTAGTCGCATGCAAGATGCCTCGCAGTTCGGAGCTCTCTGATTTCGAGAAAGGTATAATTATAGGGTATCATAAATGTGGCCGATCCTTAAGGGACATATCTAGCGATCTGAAGTACCCAAAATTGGCAGTGGCCTATGTGATTAAGAAGTGGAAGGTGAGCGGAATGTGCCCCGAATCGGCAGACCAACGAAACTGGGAGATAGAGATCGACGAGTGCTGTCCAGAGAAATTCGGAAGAACTGCACCCAACCGATAGCCCTCATCCGCGAGGAGTTTCAACAGGCATCCGGGAGTATTGTTTCAATGAATACCCATCCGTAAGGAAACACATCTGCTTGGTTTTCATAGTCGTGCTGCTGCCCATAAGCCTTTGATCACAAAGTCCAACCGCGCTGCTCGGTTAATGTGGTGCAAAGCATATCGAAATTGGACCGTAGATCAGTGGAAACGAGTTCTTTGGAGTGACGAATCAAGGTTCACCCTTTACCGTTCGGATGGCAGGGTCTGGGTCTGGCGTCTACTTGGAGAACGTCTCCTGCCAAAATGCATTGTGCCAGTCAAGTTCGGCGGAGGTGGAATTATGGTCTGGGGTGTTTCTCCTGGTATGGGCTGGGACCCTTGGTCCCCATTCATGGTAAGCTCAACTCCGATACCTACTGCACTATTTTGGATGACAATGTGCTTCCTACGTTGTGGCAGTTTTACGGGTTGGACCCCTGTTACTTTCAGGACGACAATGCCAGTTGTCATGTTTCGACGTTAGCCAATGGAGTTCATCGAATGGACTGGCCTACCCAGAGTCCAGACCTGAACCCTATCGAGAACCTCTGGGACGAGTTGCATCCCCGAATTCAGGGGTGCACTACCTGTGCAAAATCGGTGAAGGAACTTCTATGTCTTCTCCAAGAAGAGTGGAAGAAAATACCAATAGCTGTCATACAAAGACTTGTGGAAAGTATGCCCCGGAGGGTCCACGCTGTAATTACCTCTCGTGGAGGCTCTACCAACTACTGATTTTGAATAAAGTTAGTTTTTCTTTTCTATCACAGGTGTCCAAATACTTATTGGTAGTCAGTGTAGCAGCATATTTAGCGAATATGGAACGTCCTGCGGTAACTCCATTTCCAATTTCTTTTTCATTTTCTAATGGTTCTGCTATCAGCTCACTTAAATTTAGATTTTACGCAACGTTCTTTTAACAAACGATTCAGAATTTGTATTTTCATTTCCAAAAAAATAATTTTCTTTTAAAAGTTGTTTTGAGTTTGGGATTGAAATATAATTTCGCAATAATTACTCGCAAAAACGACAAAGCTAATTAGTAACACAACCTTTTTAAGTTTCTTCCAAAATCACAATTACAGAATTTTTGCACTCTACCAACTAAACACTTCATAAATTATGGGCACTACTTCAATTTCAAAAGAATTTGTGTGAGAAAATGCAGGTGTCGTAGTCATTGTGAATGGCTACTAAGGAACGAATAAGAAAAACCCATTTGGTGCAGTATGGCTGGTATAAAATAAGCCCAAGATAAATGAAGACCTTGATAGCGGGTATTCCCGGAATTTATTTTATTTTTGGATATATAAATAAGTAGGTTGTTACTGTGTACTAAACTATATACTTGTAAATGTTTAGAATGAAAATCGTGTTATCGAAGTGAAATAAAGTGTTATAAGAGGATTTATGCTTATTCATTAACGTACTAGAATGAAATTCTGTTGTCGTGTTATAAGAGGGTTTTTGCAATTTTCTTATCGTGCAAGAGCGAAACAGTGTTATAAGATACAGCGCTATAAAAGCAATGTTGCTTTTTGTCGACTCCTAGTCTCTTTTCACGTATACAAATTTTATTCAAAGTGTCACACCTCTTGGAAAAAAAAAAAAAAAAAAAAATTCCAGCGTTTCAATATTCCTCCTTAAAACTCTCCTGCTTCCTCTAATTCTTGATGGCCCCGCATGTGACCAAATAGTTAAGAACTACTGAACACTAGTAGTTCGTTCTAAGATCGAGCCCCCAGTGGCTGAATGGTTAAGTCGCTGATAACTAGTAACTCGACCTCTCTCCTCTTAGGCAGCTACCCTCGAGTGCTTTTGCCGTAATCAAAAAAACCAAGTAGTCCTAGGCTCAAATTCAAGTCGTACGGGTTCTCAGCATAATTTGTTTTCATGGTTTTATGTATGTGTAACATGAATACAAGCCAGTTTGCCCTGGAAAGTTTTCCCGGAAGACATCCCTTTCTTTCCCTTAGGTGGCCCACCAGCGGCCGAGCGGTAAAGTCGCTGAACACTGGTAGTTCGGTCCGAATCCCGCGAACGGGCTGGCTGCATGGGTGTTTTCGTGGTTTTCCCCATGTGTAACGTGTATACGAGCCAGTTTCCCTTAGAAAGTCCTCCACGAAGGCATCCCTTCTCTTAGGCAGATAGCCCTCGAGGCTTTGCCATAATCACACACACACACACACACTTTCCCTTAGGCAGATAGCCATTGTGTACTTTGCCAATATTCAAATAATCTAACCAAACCTATCCATCTCTCGACTAATATAAATTTCAAATTTGGAAAAAATTAATTCAGAAATTTTCCGATAATGTAATAATTGTGTAATTTTCATGTGATCCATTTCAACAGAACAAAACTTTTAATTTACAAGTTATTAGAATCAGTCATCGCTTCGCTGCATAAACCTGTAGAGGTACAGCTACATGTTCATATTAAGCTAGATCAGTTAGAAAATCTTGAATTTGTTTCGTAAATTAACTGCAGTAATTTGCAGTTGTAAAACTTGCAATTCGAAAAATGCAACAAGTGATTAAAGCAGCAGTTTGTTAAAACAAATTATCACTTTTTTTACATCTCTGCTGCACATTAAATCCACAGTCAACATATTTACACTCGCGTAAAATGTATACTATTTTTATGTCTCTAAAATGCAAACAGTGTAAAGCAAACTGCTTCTTTGATTTTTTTTAACTGCGCCGTTAAATATACTATTTGTACTGCTTTAAAATGACTACATTAGGCAACTTCTATCTACAATAAGATGATATTCGGAATTCCTTTTATTCTGGCCTAATTTTTCAAAGATTCAATTTCCGTGAGTTCTGTTTAACCTTTTATTTTTAAGCTACTGTGTATTTGATAGCCAATATATGTGTCTTTCACTTTTTATTCCTTCATTTACTCATTGTGTGAACTGATGAACTAGGCGACTTTTGAAATATTTGTTGTCAAATAGCGTTATATAGCAAAATCTCTTTATTTTTTGCAGTTTTAAACTTCGGAATACTAGCAGCTAAAATTTTCAACATTATGCATTTTTACACCCTCTAAGGTTACTAACTCATGCTGAATAAATGAATATTTATAAAGCAAAATCGAGAGTTGAAAGTTGAGAGAGCATCCTTGTGCGTAGACAAGAGCTCGTATCCCATAAAAGTCCCCTTCCCCCCCCAGGCAATTCAAATAAGGTCTCGTACGAGAGGAATCCCCCTTAAGGGGCATCTGAGATGCTGGTAAGAGCGCGATGAAGTTCACGTCGACAACCAGCTTAAAATAGTATCGCAGGCGAGATGCACGTAAGGATTCATACGCTATGACAATGGAATTCTTTTCTACTTACATACGTGTGTATATATATATATATTTAAAAAACACCAAGCATAACAAGCAAGAAGTGTAAACAACTCAAAAAGCATTTTATTTGACCTTTTTTTTTTTTTTTTTTTTTTTAGTTAGCAAAAATATTATTCTGTAATAGAAAACACTAAAAGTAATATACATACAAAAAAAAAAAAAAAATTCATGTAAAAATATGATAAACCAATAAGTAAAATAGAAACGAATACATAAATACTATTGCACATAACTTTATATGCCTACCTAGGCAAGTTACATTCTATAAAATATATTGATATGGAACATCTTATGGAACATTAATCTAAAAATATAATTAAGCTGTCATCTACAGTTCTTAAATAAAGATAGTAAATTATATTTTACAACTCTTTAAATAAATGAAGAAAAAACCTTATAGCCTTAAAAATAAGAAACTTTCATTCTTGAAGTCAAAAAATTTAACACATTGAAAAATTATTTACAAAACATATTTAAAGAATAAACCGTTTAGCAGAATCTTTGTGATAAATAGTAGTGGCAGCTTGCAAAAATTTTAGGAATGTATCTTCACCAGCACAACTATTCAGCCATAAATCCAGAATTTGAGCAGAATTTGATGACTCTATCTATAAGTTAACAACAAAAATTAATCAAAATAATTTTTAAAACAATCCAAATTTAAGTTTAAGGTAGTGGCATTTTTATTTTTAACAGCAAATATTTATAATGATAAATATATTTAAAGCTCTGACAGGTTGTTAATTAGCAGTTTTTAAAGAGAATACTAGAAGAACCAATATTACTAACAAAAAATATTGTTTAAAATTTTAACTCCATTGGTACAATGAGCCTTTACTGCCCGTTTTCATACCTGAATTCTTTCAAATCAAATACCAGCTAGACCAAATTCACTGTAAAACTGATAATAAAATTTATATAACATCAACAATATTTCAAATTCTACTTAAAGCAAAATTTATTTTGATTTTAAAGGTATTATCACGAGCTATAAATTATTTATACAGTCCGAAGCATACAAATTTCTATACCACTGGATTTAGTGGCCAAGTGTTCCCCACTCTGTTTGTTCCACTTCAGAATAATGAATTTTGAAATTAGATCATCAGAATATGAAATAATATGCTTTTTACTTTTTGTAATCTGGCTTCAAGTGAATACTGATACTGGCACTTCTTGATTTGAGTATACCTGTAAATGCATTTATATTTGCAATCATATATATTTCACTCATGAGAATTAATTCAATGAGATTTATCAACAGATAAAATGTAAACTTTCACATATTCAAATTTTCTGTTATGCTATATCATTTCTGGCATTTTAAGACATTAAAAATATATGATATCTGCAAAGGATTTTCAGGTTATTATTAACATGCAACTTTCTCATTGAATTGCATCCAACATTTTAAGGTCTGACTTTGTTTAAACAGTATTAATAACATACACATTCAAAATTAATATCAGAAAGGTAAATTTGAAAAAAGCTGCATATTGAAAAAATGATAAAAATTAGAAGCATACACAGATGCACAATGATAAAAGGAAGTAAGATGTAAAAAGATCTAATGAAGTGTATGGTGTGACCAAACAGGAAACAAAAATGACATATAATGAAAAATGAAAAGTAAATAACAGAAAAACTCTTGCATATATTGAAAAAGACACTTAATACAGAAGAGGATGGCCTATAAGAAACAGATATGCACTCATATTCAAAACTTGAGGATGAATGTCATCATGCAAAGTTATCAATGCAGAATCCAACAAATCAACATGTTACAATTTGTTTAATTAAAATATGTGCAGCAGAAAGCCAGTGAATTTGCAAATTTCTGACATAGGGATCATACAGTAACTTGAATGCATGTGAAAAAGAAATTAACACTAATGAGGAACTGTATTTGTCAAAAATTCTGAATGTAAAGGTTTATATATATATATAAATGTGAAATGTTCATCTTGCTTCAAAGAGGGCAGTTTTATATGTAGAACATTTATGTGGAAAATGGAAGGCTTTACAAAGCTGAAATGGAGTTTGAAATCACACAGAGTGAGTTTTCAGGCTTTGGATAGCATTTCAAATGACTAGAATGTGTACAGTAGAACACTGCAGTTCCTCTATATCAACACCAGATCAATATATAGCCATATAGTCAAATGCAAATGTACACAACCAGACAACTTGCAGGTTGCCTCTATTGCAGCACAAGAACGGGGATATCCCATTAAAGAATGGCTCGAAATTTAATTTATGTAGTCTAATAGGAATATGTCTGAAGCCCGATCATCCCTATAGCACTATCCAGAGAAGGTATAAAATGCATTTGTAATAGTGTCGGACCCATTAAGCCATGCAGCAATAGTCTGATATCTTGATTTTCAGTGGAGTCGATTCAATCTGCAGTCAGAATACAAGTTGTGGTTAAGCCCCTTGGATTATCATGAAGTTGTTTCATTTATGGTAACCTGAGTAGTTGAACATTATGGAAACCCTATTATGACATAATTGTTTGCGTAATTGTGGTGAATTTGAATGATGGAAAAAGATGAAGGGCTTGTTTGTGTGCTAGATGTTGCTTAGGAAGTACGGTGGTTATTTTGTGGTTTACACTGTAAAATGGCTGAATGTGGTAAGATTAATTTGAAGTTTCTGTACAGGTTGGAACAAAAGGGAAAAAAAGCATTAATTAGCAGTGTGTAAATGAAGGTTTACTTAGTAGCCATTGTAAGTGTCCTGTTTGTACGAAGGAAAAGCGTATGGTCGAATGCCAGAGGATACTGGCACTACAGGGGATATTTTTTACTCTTATTTTTGTGAATTTAGGTGGCAATGCCAGTATACAAATTCTAGTTCAGATAATTTTAGGAAGTTTTTGGATGCTGTTAAGGAATTTTGCTTGACTGAAGACACAGAAATTTCTAAATAAGGTAATGGTCTTTGTGTAAAAACTAAGATAAATTTCCTTTTATATATTATTTCATTGTTTGATTTAAAATGTAGTTTATTGAGATTATATATTTTTTGTTTGGCTCTACTGTAGAATTAGTTGCTCCTTTGACTTTTTAAGTGAAAATAAATCGATGTGTGCATGGACTAAGTCAAGGGAGTGTGCAATGCCAAGTTTGTGCTATCCTCTGATGTTTTTAAGTGAAAATAAGTCAATGTGTACATGGATACCAAGTTTTTGCAATTTTTTGACTTGTTATTTTGGCTTTGTGTAGGGGCGATTTTGTCGCAAAAATCGCCACTACAAAAAGCCAAAACAACAAGTCAAAGAATTGCACAAACTTGGTGTCCATGTACCGCCAAAAATTGTGAAGGTGCACCCGTAAATATATTTTTACCCAAATGGCAGATCATCTGATGTCAAAAGTTAAGACATACCAGCAGGAAAGTGTACAAGAAAAGTAGCATAATGTTGATATTAGAGTGAGCTTGCAAGGCAGCATCATAATTGATCGACTTCTTGAGTTACAGTTGTAGGATGATGGCATCATGATGAAGGCCCACAACTGTAAAGAAGTTATCGAACATCATGTTCATCTGCTCCATGCTAGGGAAGAAGTATTTCTTTTTACAGGAGATAAAACACACTTTACCAGACTAGAACAGTAGAGAATCTCCTGGGTGGATGAGGATATCCACTTAATCAAATAACTTGCATAAGTTTGCAGACCTCAGAACCATTCAGCACATACAGGGAGAACTGTGGTTCACAATCTTTTACCAGAAACCACACAAATCTAATTCCGTGCTCTAAAGAAGGAATGAGAAATTTTCCAAAAAAAAAAAAAAAAAAAAAAAAAAAACATTTAAATCGCATATCAATGTCTTGGCATTATAACTGCCACATAGCAGTTTGAGGAAAACATATTACAGTCAAAAGTCGTTAATCCGGACTCGTCGGGACTTCGGCGATTCCGGATTATCGATTTTTCCGGATTATAGATCATCAGTTTAAATCTTGTAAGATGGCATGCAGAAATTCTAAAATTAAAAATATGAAACCATAATTTATGAAATAAAGAACAATTATGATCTAAAGGGTATCAAAGTTTACAAAAAAAAAAAAAAACTTAATATTTATTTGTTTACTTTATTAAACATTTCTCTCAATGTAAGTTGTTTAAGTTGCTTCATTTTATGTGATAATACTTTCTCTTTAATTCTATAAAAAGACATAATTTCTTGTTCAGTTACAAAGTTCCGCTGTTCAAGTCCCGTTAATTGCTGTGCCGAGAATACCGACTAACTTGTCAATCGAAATTTTTTCGTTTTCACTAACCTCTCTGTCACATTCTTCATGTCTTTATCCATTTTTTGCAGCAATTCTACTTTTTGTTTGTTGGACATCGAAACATACTTTCGTTTTGTAGCTCCTTTGGAAGTTCCAGCATCGGAAATTCTATTTGACATAATCGAAAGTTCAAGTTTACTTTTATAAAATTGCTCTTACAGTCTGCAAAAAATAATAAGCGGGATCCAATTCGAAGATTAAGGAACAACGCAATCATTAACATTAACTGAAATAGATAATTAGATAATTTTAGCTTACACTGTCCGTTATACATTAAACGCGCAGGCGAAAACGTATTCTGCACTTGCGCACACGCATAAGCGCAGTAGTCAAGGTCTTACGCGTACGCGTAAAACACCTGTGCGCATGTGCCAACGCGGCGCATGCGCAGAAAGTTTTCAGCTTTGAGGTCCGGATTATAGATCATTCTGGATTATGGGTGTCCGAATTAACGACTTTTGACTGTATTCTACTAAGAAGTCAAACTGCCTAGGCATTAGTAATCCTACACCAACTTCTATATTTATATTTCCAAAAATTCTTGCTAACATTGTTTTGATTTATTTTTCCAATAGGTTCTAGGTTATAATCTTGAGTTAGACATCAGGAAATTAATAGCTTAGCAGTACTTATCCACCGTCTGAGCTTATCTCTGTTCATATAAAGATTCAAACATGAAAAAATGTCACTTACTTTTAAGTTTTGTAGATGTGTGTTCAAGGGTGGCAGTAATGATGCAGAGGCAACACATAACATCTTAGTCCAACAAATCCTTTTCTTTGAAAAGTGCATATCCTAACTTGCCAAATGTTATGGGTGGTTAACCATCCAGCAATTTGTAAAATATCTTACATTAATTAACCAGTTATAGCAATTTTAGTCTTTACTCTAATTTCTCTTTTTGATATTCCTTACCAGAATGTTTATCTTTCAGAGATAGTACAAAGACGATACCCTACATTTGCACACATTTGGTGTCCTTCATATTTATATCTATCGACGTACCGCCCAGATGGTATAGTGGTTAGGGGAGCTTGACTAAGATACCGAAGTGCCTAGGTTCGAATCCTGGAGAAAGCATGGATATAAAAGTTTTCTGTCCCTTCACAGGAGGTAACGCTGGTCGCCTATTAGGTGCCTCCACAATAAAATGGCCACTACTTCTGGTCTAAGGCATGGCCATCATAGGCTAGTGCTCACCATTGGAGGAGGAAAAAATAGCTATCTACGCAGTAAGTGCCAGTTAGTTATCCTTGGAAATGGGCATCAGGAAACTATTCCAAGCTGATTTAATTTTTAGTTTTGCAAAAATGCAAACATTTTGCTCTATAATTTGTGAATGACACTCGAATATGAATTCAGATTTTAAAATTTCAGTCAAGTTTGGTAAAATTTAAATAGTTCGATCAATTTTTGTTGCTTTCTGCACTTTTTGTATTTCATTTATAATCAATGTAAACTTTGACTAAATCTAACTACAGACATGGGGGAAAATGTATAAAAAATTGAATTTCATAATTTTTAAAATTTTAAAGTGCCATTATCATGACTGTTTACATTATTTAAAACATATCTAGAAACAAGTGCCAGTGACAAACTGTAGTGAAAATAAAGGCCACATAAGGACTTTCATGGACGTGATGTAAAGTGATACAAAGTTTGTAGTTGGTACACCAATGTAAACAACGTTAAGTCTGACAAATGAAAGCAGCATAATTTTAGTATTTAAATGAATATTACCTACTCTTCTAGCTATCATTTTTCACCTATAAAGCCTGAGAAGAATTTTTCATCAATAAATACAACATATTTTCTAATAATGCAAGAAAAATAAATAAATGAAAATTTTTTTAAATAAATTTTTCTTTATAAAATTACCTGATTCTCTTCCAAAATTATTTCTTCACAAACTCTCTTATTAAATTTATTCCATGAAATGTACGTGGCAGAGGTAATTCCAGTTTCAGCAATGATCTGGGTCTGACTGAATTCATTAATCCACATATAACAGAAAGTCAGAATTTGTTCAAGTGACATATTTGTCAACTCGAACCAAGAACCATATCTAACAGAGCATCGTCTACGACAGCATTTTTTATTCTCCTAAAAATTAGAAAATATAAAAGATAAATATCTTTTACGAATGATGATGGTTAGTTAATTATGGCAAAGAGCTCAAGAGCTTTCTGCATGAGAACTGTACTAGATCAGAGCAATGGATACTAGGGCTATCTCCCTAAGGGAAGGGATATCTTAATGGAGGAGTTTTTTTTTAAAGGAAACTGGTTGATATTCACATCACACATGGAGAAAACCATGAAAGCTCCCATACAGCCAGACAGTCTAAAGGATCTAAACCCAAATCGAACTACTATTTTCAGCACTTTCTGCATAAAGAACAAAGCATGTAGAACAAAGCTCTTTCACCTGGGTTTGAAACCACTATTCAGTGGTCATAAGAACTTTGCCGCTGATTGGGGCTTTGGCGATAGAAATAAGGTTGTGTTTACAACGATACATATTGGAAAGCATGTAAATGCAAAAAACGGTTCATTTGGTGTTTTGGAACTGAATTCAGAAGATCCTTTGTGAATGGAAACATTATACAAATAGTCATTAGAAGACTTCATTCACATACTTACTAAACAAAATTTTACTACACAAAATATAAAAAATATTTACGTCTCAGTTAAATGTGTTCAATGAAAACTTACAAAGATTTTATCTTATTTGAGCTAAATAAAATGACAGTGCAAGGGGGGGGGGGGGACCTTGTGTAATGTACGTGTAATGTACACTGCTCATCAAAATTAAAGAATATTGACAGAAATTAAACTTAACACATTACTTATTTAAAAATGAATAAAAATAATTTGTACAAAAGTCTTTTTTTAACATAAATTATCATGTTTGTTAGTTGATTAACATCAAAATATTGAATTAAAATTAAATTTAAGAAGAATTAGAAATGATCTACCGTTTTGCAACAAATCTCTCTTTAATATGGCACATGGTCACCTCTAACAGAAACGCAAATCTCACATCTTAATTTCATAGAATTTACCGAACTGTCAATCAAGTCTCGTGGAACAATGAGCTATTCTCCTGGAAATTCACTTTTCAGATCATCAAGGTTCCAGGAATGCATTTGGTGCTCTGCAATTCAGCAGCCTAAGCATACTACATATGCTCAAATGGGCTTAAGTCTGAGGAAAATGCTGGCCAGTTCATTCAGCATCTTCTTTTTCCAAATGTTATGATGCCAAGATGCTGGATGCAGATGAGCACTGTCATCCCTTAAGAAAACATCTTGCCCAACAGACAACTAAATAGCCCTACATGGGGTTCCGAGACCTTGTGTACATACTTACGATAATTCATAGAACCTCCAAAGTACAGCCATTTTTAATGATTCCATTAGAAGCATTAAACTGCTTTCACAGAAATGGAATTTTGCACGAACAAGAGAAGGCAAGTCGCATGTTCCTTTCTCTCACTTCAAATGAAACTCCTAGAATCACGACTGAAGTTATATTTGGGTTTATCAGTAAGCAGTAGATAATTTAATTCCTCTTGTTTCCACTGAACATGACAACACTACCATCTTAAAAGGCTGAACTTCACGAAACCTTTATGCAGCAACAGAACAACTTCCTTTAGCAGCATGAATGTTGAAAACCAACTGTCTTGCAGATGCTTCACAGTTTCTGCAAGACAACAATGACAGGAAACAAACTTCGTATGCAGTTGTTGTCTTAGCAGCCCTTGATCAGGCTGTCTGTTAATAAATTCATTACTTAAACAGTGGTTCCAAGTTTCTAATATGATGCTTTTTTGGATATTCAGATCTTTGGAAACCTCCATTTGTATTTATCTTCTCAGAGCCTAGCAAGTTACTGTCTTAGAAACTGCATTAAATGGCACCGTGCACCTGAATTCCAGCATATGTCCTTTGTGCACCACGTCATAAGTCAGTCAATTTGTATGCTTCATGTGCTAACATATTCGCAAAAATGAATTTTGCATTCAATTGAAGAAAACTGGCAGTTTGTCTTGGGTTCGATTCCAGAAGAATGGGCTGGCTACAGTATTGGTTTCTCCATGTGAATACAAGCCATTCTCCTTAAAAAAGCCGTTCACTAAGGCAACTTTCCCTTAAGTAGATAATCCTCACTTTTCCATATTCAAACAACCATTCAATTTTGAATTTTGAAAAACAGTGTAGTGAAGATAAAAGCATTTTTAAAACATCCAATTGCATGTATCTTGGGCCCCTTCAAAAAATAAAGGATGCCCTATATGTTTTTGCTATGCATAAACCAAATAATGAATTAATGAACTTTGCATATAAATTATACACCAATTAATATAAATAACTTTTAATGAATAAAAAATTGCATGATTTTAATAATCTTAAATATTAAAAATGTAAAATTTAGTTTTAAAAAGGTATAAATATGCAAGATGCAAAAATTTGAAGGAATTACTATATCAAATTACTAACTTAATTTGCAGTAGTCTTTCTAATTCCTAGCTTAAATACAACTGCCCCTCAAAGGATCTATGCTGCACAATTTTTCATCATAATTTTTCCTGGAGTTCATCCACATTGCTGTAAGTTCTTGCCCATTCGCTGTTCAGGATTTAAACAAAGTATTCCGAGCCTTTAAATACTCCAGCTGCATAATATGCCACTTTTCTACCCTGCTGTTACCGTGCAAACATGTAATTAACTGCTTTGAAGTTTTCAGCTATTTAACAATGTGATTTGCATATATAAAATTGTATGATGAATACAGCACACTTAAGTGTTGTACCAATCAAGAAAGAATGTGCTTCTAAACAATTGTTTTGTTTAGGAAAAAAATGTTGATTTATCTATATGCTTTTCCCAAATTCCAGTTATCTACATAACAACTTCAAACTATTGTCTATCACCGTCTCTAACACAACTGCTATGTAACTGATTTCTCTATCTGCCCCGCCAAAATTATTATACATATAAATCCCTTAAATAGTAAGATTTCTCAATAATATTTTCTGAATTTTTTCAAGACCATTTTTCTTATAACAAAGAATACATATCTAAACTATATCAAAATTTACCACAGATTCATTTTAAAATACTCAAAGTAATTTAGTTATAAACATATTTATTTAAATATTAATATTCACACAGCATAGCTAATTTGTATAAAAAAAATTCATGCTATAGGAAATAGTACTGACAGAGAAAGCTGTCGGATCTCCCAAAAACAATCACCACAAAACTTCCAGAAGTGATCAACCATGTGAACAAAATAAGTGCAAAGTTTGACACTAGGCAATTCCCAACAACCCCTAGAAAAGGGCATATAAAGTGGCATGCATGACCACATTATTTGCAGCCACAGATTAACAAACATAATGTATCTGAAATTTGAGGTATTCTATCATCAAAAAAGAGATCACAAGCATCATCGTAAATTTGCACATGTACACATACCTCACTCTATGACATGGCACTAAGACAAGGGAAAAGGCTGCGAGCAAAACTGATGCATGCATCACAAGTAGAAGGTTTGAGATGATGAGGAGATATTTGTTGGATTTAAAATTTAAGTAGCTGCCTTTTCAACCCACTTTTTTAAATGCTAGTATTGAATTACGAGTTCCATATTACGTGCTTTTTAGAATATAATATACATATGCTTGCTAAATCATGCCACTATATGTTGTAGTATACAAGTAGATCTCCTAAAACATGGCATCCAGCAACACGGTTTTGCTATAACATGATTCATAAATTGCGAGAACCCTCCTACAACATGGTTTTCCTATAACATGGTTTCGCTCTAATATGATAAGAAAATTGCCCAGGCAATCCGAAGGAATTTAAAAAACTCCGCATGATGTTTTTCCATATTGAGCAAAGCACCCATATAGTCATTTGACACATAAGAATCCTTGTTTTGTAAGTTCTGCCAGTTGTCATCCAAGATCCAATACCCATAATAAAAATGTCCCCAGGAGACAAGACACATGGTGGAGAGTGTCCATTGTGTTTTTTACTGGTAACGGAGGAAAATCGTTTCCTTCCATGACCTTCAAAGCACAATGGCACAACAGAAACAATACCCAGTCTCAAGAGGGCACAATCATCAAATAACAATGAAGAAACCTCACTATCACAGAAGGTGAACAACATGAGGTCACAATAAATGGCTCTAAGACACACAACCTGTACGTTTGGCTTCCAAAATTCGAATTTTCATCTCTGCGGCCTGAAAACAAGTGTCTCACACTGCTGGCTGATAGTCTGGTGGTCGAGGCATGGTGTGTTAAAGACTAACTTATAAGAGTTACTGAGTGTGTTACTGAGAGTGTTAAAGAGTAACTGGAAATATATTTAAAGATTGGTTTTTAAATTGTTTTGTGCCAGAGGCTGAATGGTATTTAAGGCAAAAAAATTTCAGCTTCAAGGCACCCATAAGATTTGATACATCCCATAAGATTTGAATCGTCCCAATGTCAAAATACTGTTTCTACCACCTAACACTACTTTGCTATTCCAACCATTGGATCAAAGTATTATTTACCCCTTTAAAACACACTGCATAAGAAGAGCATTATAGTGGATTTTAAGCATAACTGATTCAAAATCAATTAATGTAATGGAAGCTGGGAAGACATTTTTCAATTAAGCACTGTATTGACATCATATCTTTGTCTCTGAAAGAACTGAAAGCATCAACATTAAATGCATGATAGAAGAAGATATGGTCTTCTTCGGTTGAAATAGAAAACATGCATGAATCGCCAGAAAATGAAATTGGTGGCATATTAAAACTTGCTAAATCAACTGAAGGCAAAGATTTTGTGGATATGGTTATTGAAGACGTTCAAGATTTATTGGTGGAAGAAGAAATTAATGAAACAGATTTGATGGAAATGGCATCCAAAGCTGTAAATCAAATAGATTTTGAGGACACTAGCACTGATGAAAATTGTGCAGTTAATAATTTAACATTAAAAAAAATTAAAAGAAGGCTTAAGTTTATTTGAAAGTATCGAGTCATTTTTCTAGCACAGGCTCTTCCACTGAAATAATCAAAAATTAGAAGGGAGCTGCAAAACTGTCTAGCTCCATATCAAGAAATTTACAATGACCCAGTATGAACAAGTAAACAAAATAAAATTATAGATTTTTTAAAGAGGGCAGAAAATGCCAGAACTTTAAATGAAAAAAATTCTGAAAATGAAAGCAATCTCATTCCACTGAAAAAACGTTTTCGGTTTATTATATTGAGCAATGATGATGAAGAAATTTATTAAACTAAATTTTTGTTAAATTAAAATATGTAATATTTTGTTTTGTACATATGTACATATTTTTAATCAAAATTAAATTGTTTATGTAGAATTAAAAAAAATATTTGTTTTTAATAAGTTTTCGGAATGTAATCCCCCTTTTTGTATTGGCTCTGGGTCTTGTACAATATGGTTTCATGCAACACGCTATTTTCAAGGAATCAATTTACCATGTTATACGAGGGTTACCTGTACAACCCCATCGCACAAGCTGTTACAGTTAGCTACAGTTTGATTGGTGTGGTCTTGTATCTCTGAAAAATTGTTCCTAAGAAGTTATGCTGCTCTGACAGGATAAAACGACTCCTACACAAAGAGCTTGTCGATATATGTTGGACTGTTTTGTCTGTTGGGTACTTCTGTGTTATTTATACTATGACACAAGGATTACAAGCCATTTAGGTCACAAATACTTACTATTCCCCAATCCTAATTATTTATGGTCAAGCATACCTGAACTTTGTTTCGCACTACCTAACACTTCCATTGCGGCAATGGCGCGTCTTTGTCCCACCCTCTGTGGTAAGAGTCTGTGATGCTCTTCGCAGCGCTAAAAATTGAAACAAAACACAAATTCCTTTAAAACTTGTTTATTTTAAAAGTAATAATCAATTGCAATCAATAACAATTCTCACAATAATGATTTATTTGTGTTTACAGACATAAAAATAATAATAAAATAAAAATCCTAAATATTGCACAAAATACTCTCTGAACTATGATATTTTTCAAAACTGGGTACTACACATAATGCTGGCTTTGATGTGCATGTTTTGCACAGATAACTAGTCTCTCGGCAAATTTTGTGCAAATTAGATATGACACACTTCCATGTTGGGGTAGCCTTACTTGAGGGTTGCTGTTATTATGTCCAAGTAATATTGTAATTCCAGGCATTAAATATTGAAGGATTTATGGTGCAAGAAATAATTTCCTTGTGTATTAGTAGTCTTGCATTCACGGAATTTAGTGAATGTATAATTTCCTTTCTAAACCAAATTTGGGGTTGCCTTCCAGCTTTTTTTCTATGTAACACATAGACGTTGGAAATTGACATATCTAAATGCTGCAGAATCACTTTTCTATACCATTTTAACGATTTACGTAATGGTGAGTAATACAAAAGCAGATGATCTCTGCTGAAGCCACACATTTGTTTATTATAATCCAGAACACTTTGGCTTGATGATAGTTCCCCCCCCTCCCTTTTTTTTTACCAGTGTTCTTCATTTTAGCTGAGTGCTCAGTCATTAGTATGAGGATATCATGCTTATCTCTCTACTTCATTACTACTGTATGATCCTTTCTGTATGCTACAGTTTCTCCTTGTTTTAGTTTTGTTTTCACAACTTGGTTGGGCAGATATTTCCTATTTGATCGCAATGTTCCACATAACGCTGTTTTGTTTTCGAGGAGCTTTTTTACCAGTGGAATACTCGTATCATAATTGTCTGTGTAAAGCACATGTCCTTTGTTTATGAGTTTGTCCATCAAACTTATCACTACACTTTCCGCGTAACCTAATCCCAACATACGGTCCATCGTACCACAATAGAAAAATACTTTGCACACATAACCCATTGACTCATAGAACATGTAAAGTTTTACGCCATTCTTGTGTTGTTTTGCCAGAATATATTGCTAACAGACAAGCCGTCCATGCCATAAAACTATTGACTCATCTGTTGAAAGTTACTTTCCAGGTGTATAATTTTTTTGAAAATTATCCAACAGAGAATTATTTTTGCAACTAGCTTAGATTAGCTTTTGAAGCCTATTCCCATTAGCTCCTTCATTATTGCTAAAGTGCCAAAACTTTAATAAGAGTGTGAATCGGTATTTTGCCATGGTGTTACTAAAATTCAGTGTTGCTAATACTGAATTGCTTGACCTTGATTGTCTTTGAGACGGTATTTTTTTATAAGTACTATTGCAAAAATGTCCCCATTTCTACAGAATCTGTTCGTTTCCAACGATGTAAGTGACTTTTTGGTTTGGTTGTTGATTGATGTATAAATTGCTTCGCATACCTTTTGGTTTCCGATACAAGTATTTCGATAATTTCTTTAGTGACAAATAAACGAAAAAATTATATTGGTCGTGAGGAAGCCGAGAGATCCGCACAATCAAAATGCATTAAGCCACTACTGCCCTGAAAAATAATATCATTAGGCGGCTTGTAATTCGTACCAACTTTACGCCATTCATGATGATGAAGTTACTTGGGAATTATCTGTTTCACTACCACTACTTTCCGAAACATCTTCTATTTTCTATTAAAATCAATATTCAAGTCTGTGGCACTCTGAAGTGAATTCATATTTGCTGCACTTATTTCAGCATCTGTACTTTCATCTTTGGTGCTTGAATCATAAACATGATCGCTAAGTTTGCAACTGCTTTTCCTGAGTCGATATCATCAACAAGCTCTTCTTCCGATAAATCAAGAAGCTATAGTGCCTCATTAATCAAAAGAAATTTTTGTTTACTCATTTTAATTTTGGTCAAAAAGAGTAACAAATATGCATAACCCACGAGAAACGTAGTAAAAGTGAAAGCACTACAAATTGTGCTCCTGCCACCACCTTGCAGAAATGTTGTAAAGACAAAATATTAGGTTCTGCAATACGCTAAAATGTCTACAAAATAAATCGTGGGACGCACTGCAATAATATAGAAAAACCTTGAGTAGAGGACGAGTTATCTTGTCCTTCACAATGCAAGTGTTAAGCAATACATACTGCAGTATAACACACATGCCACCTGCCAAAAATACTTTCAAGGGCCTTGCACTCACTATCTTATCACTCAAGGATCTTGCACTCAATAGGTATATTATGTTCAACAACCCACGGCTGCAAAAATTGTGGGTGCTCATGCCTCTTCTGGGGATTGAGTGTGATTGCAAAATGCCATACTTTACATGCGTTATTTTATTCATGCACTTGAAATGTGTTGTTAAGTTCATCTGCCTTGAAAAATTTCATAGTGGTTGTTGTTGATGGTTGTTGGGAAAGCTGATAGATTTCCTTCTGAGCAAAGAAATATGGTATGATTATGATTAAAGTTCTCACTTCAATATGGTCTGAACTAAAAATGACTAGTCAGAATCACTTGAAATTTAGCATGAATACTCATGAAATGATGGAATATTGTTTGGTGAAGAAAACAAAATTGTTGTAAATTGGCTGTTTTATGGTACTATGATGCATACTTATGGTATCAAAATATATCGATATACAAATGTCACAAACATTCACGATAAAACAGGAACCACAAAGCATGCTTTCCATTATATAAGAAAAATCTGGATTTTTTGTCACAATTACATTATCATTAATAGATTGTGCTCTTATAAAATCGTTTTATCACAATAACAGCTTTTATCAAAAACTCTTCAAGAATTTAGAGCACTGAAGAAGTTAATATCTTGTCCAACATCTGCAAATCACTTGTGCAAGTTTTCCATATTTGAAGAGGCTGCCTATTTGGATATCAAATCTGGAGCATCACTCGGGGACAAAACGAGTAGATAGTACAATAGAAGAAATGCTACAGAAAGACAGTAATGTTCATAAAGCACATAGCATTGGCTGATTATTAGCCATATCCATGAAAACAGTGTGATATGTTCTGAAACACATCCTAAAATATTATCTTTATAAAATGACTCATCTGTATAAGGATAAGAAGATAGGAGATTCAATATAATAATAATTTACAAAGTACAATTCTGATATACGCCCTAATTTCACCAAATGTGGCGATATGTGTTCTGCGCTGGATTTTGGCGTGATTGCGTGTTGTATGGCAACCTGTTGACACTGAAAAATCTTTCGCTGGAGCTCATTGGTTTGTGTCATGCTTTGTGTCTGAGAACATAGGGGGAAAAGATAAAATGGTGAAAGTTGTTGAATTGAAGTTCGGCAAAAGGAAATATCATCATGGCCATCCTGTTGAGGGGCAGGGGTATTTGGAGGTGTGGAAAGAGGGTCTGGGAGATTATTTTTACTGGCTCATTTTATTCTTTTTCTTATTTTGTAGAATGTTATGTTCATTGTTTTTTTAGTATGAATTTCTGTTGTTATTGTTGTTTTTTTTAAAAATTGTTTGAAATTTATTTTGTTGATTAGTGCGTAGTGTCTAGATTATGCAATTCGTAGATGTTTTTTAAAGTTGAAACAGAATGCTGTGTACATGGTATTCTTTGAAATTTATTGTTGTTATGTTTGTTAATTTATTAAAGAGAGGTGTGCGTAGCTCGTAGATTCGTTCATTGCCTAGATTGTGGCATTCTTAGATTTTTTTTAAGTTAAAACATATCGCTGTGTACATGGATTCTTGTCAAATATTTTTGGTTAGAAACTTTACGTTTTTGCTATCTAAATTTTTTGTTTTTGTTTCGGATTTTTAGCTTAAATCGTGTGTTCAAAACGTGGTTTTTGCATTTGCGAAAACCGCGTTTTTGGAGACATTTTAGGCTTATAGTTTGAAATGTAGACAAAAAACTTAGATAGTAATATGGCAGCATGGAGTTTCTCGCCAAAAATGTTTGGCGAAAAATTTGGCGACTTGAGGGCGCATATCAGAGTAGTTCCATTTACAATATAATGCCATTTGCAGCGAATTTTTTTTTAATGTTATGGACAGAAAAATTATGAAGGGTTAGATACACAATGGCAAGTTTTGAAGATTACAGAAGCAATGAAAATAAATAAAATAAATAATAAAGAAATCATGTTTTTTGGGGAAGCTGATTAATTTAGAAAATTCTATTAAAATTAGTGAATATACATTTTCAATATTTTTCTTTTAAATAGAAACAGCTATATATGTAATATTTATAAACATGTTATATAACATGTTATATATGTAAACAGAATATTAAATTACTGAAAATTTGATATTACATTACTTTAAAGTGTAAAAATATTAAAATGTGACTAAAATTGCATGGCAAATGCAATTGAGCCACACAAACTCAATGCAACACACATTGAGTGTCAGAGTTACAACCGGGATTTCAGTTACGATGATTGAAAACTGCAGTCTTGCAGATGACTATAATGAGGTAAATTTTACTTTTTATACTTACTTCTCCTGCATTTGTTCATTTAGGGTTTTATGATGAGTTCACTTACGATTTAAAAAATGAACATTGTAGAATGCCCTACACAGAAACAACTGAAAGCAGCAAAAACTTTAGTACCTTTCCTCCCTCCAAATTCAGAACAGTAAAATTATTGATTCAAAAATTTAATTCTCTCTTGATGGTCATTCATCAACCTAAATGTTTGTAAACTGAAATTTTCTCAATAGGAATTAATGTAAAATTTATTGATTCTTTCCTGAACATAATCATAGTTCATAAACAGTATTGATGGATAAATATTAACACGTTATGAGACAAATAAAACAAATGGAAATTTAATTTTACTATGCCTACATAAAGGAAAAAGAACAAAAGAGACGGCATAAATTGAAATGATGAGGAAGATGCTATTGTTTGGATGCAAAATTTCTTTCTATAAAAGTAACAGGTAGGCTCTTTAGGCAGCATTTTTTTTTTTCCTTTGTCTCTAAGCAACATTCAACCTTGCTTGAGACTCACTAAGCCTCTGTTTTGCACCAGGTTTGTCCTTTGTGGTTTGTAGTTTCCTAAATGTTTCTAAAGCCTCTCAGTGGCCAAACAGTAAAAGCCACTGAACACGGTAGTTCAATCCAGGGTTTGAGTCCCTGTATGGGCGTTCTCGTGGTTTTCCTCATGTGTAATGTGGATACGAGCCAATTTCACTTAGAAAGTTCTCTACGGAACATCCCTCCCTTTCCACGTAGTGCCAAATGGCAGAGTACGTAGGAAAAAAAAAAAAAAAAAAAAAAATCTAAAGTGGGACATGGCATTGTTATTAAAAATGCTTTTGTGTAGCTTGTTTCTGCTTTATCAGAATGATATTGCTACATGAAAATGTTGCATTTTACTCCATTTTGCAGATCTGAGAACTAGGATCATTTTTCTTCCTTCTAAAGACGTTCTTCCACAGTTGCCTTTTGTTCTTTTTGAAGTAGTTCTTTCTCATTAAGTTCATTTTTATGGATCTCTAGTAACTTCTTCTCTAGCAACTTTTCCACATCTTTATTGTTAACTTCCTAGACCATGGTTTTGCTTAGAGACAAAATATCATACATAACCAAAAAAAAAAAAGTCTGAAGTGTTAAAGTGCCCAAAGTCTCTGCCGGCAACGCAATCAAGACATAATTTCCTCTGAAGGTCATGGTCCTGTAAGTCATTTGTTGACAGGCTTTGTTAATGAGGTAAACAATGGAAAATACTAAGAATACTGTGTCCAGGAAGCTTGAGTGTTAATTTTTTGGCCTGTCTGTAACTCCAGACACCGTTTGTAATCGAAGGCTTTTTACATTCAATCTGTTTGTGAGGTGAGGTGCTCGTGATCCAAGGTTCCACTGTATTTTTCTTATAAGTTGATAACAAATACTTTTTCGTTGGGTGAACACTTTGGCCCCATTATTTGCTATATTAATGTCCATCAACAAGAATCTCCCTAGAAAAACCACATTATAACCAAAACTACAGAAGCATCAGTGTCCACGTCATGCAGGATGAGGCTGCATACCTTACTGCATCACCAGTAAAGCAAATACTTCTCAGTCACTTCTCACTCAAATGAAAGAATAATCAATCCCCATTTTCCTGTAACATAGCCACAGCACCTTGAAAAGATTTTATTCCATGTGCTTTTTGGCTTCAGACATACCCAAGCATGTTCAATTTAATGGAATCTTGCAAATTTAGCAAAACTGCAAGCCAATACCATGCATTATATCCAGAACATCTCTATAGACTATAAACTCAACATGCTTGTTGCTTCAAGAAAAATGACCAGATCCAAGAAATTCAGGCGACACTATTAAAAAACTAACATATATTTTTCATGCCATTTCTTGTTCTACAAATTTTCAAATGAAACTATTTTTTAAAAAGATAAGAATATGTAGATGTTATGCATCTGTGCATGTGATCCTCTTAAAAGGTGAAATCATTCTTGTTGCCATATTACTCCTAACTTTAGAGAGGGTGGCTACACATCCAAAACATAAAACTTATATCAATACAAATCAGAAGTATAGAACAAAAAGAAATACTTAAGCATACTTTAAGCAAAATTTTTGACCGGGTATTTTTGCCAAAAATATTTCACGAAAGAATTGTCGTCTTTATGAGTGATCTATTTTTAGTCAAGGTCACCGTTTATCAGAACATTACATCAATTAGATGTTTATATTTGTGTTGGGAAGGAAGGGAAAACAGGTGTTGTGCTGATGCAATGTCAGCAGGAAACAAGTAATCTCCTTTTTTACTCATTCCTTTCATAGTTCTGGTTCATGTTCTGGCTGTTTTCAAAATGCTTATAACGACGTATCTTACATTAGAAGTCCTTCAAAGATTTTTTGATGAGGAAACAGATGATAATAATGTTAATAATGACCAGAATGAAACTGATATTGTTGTTGTTCCCCCCAGAAATCGCAGAAGGCTAGTGATGAAGAAGAAGCGAATGACAATGTTTTAAATAATGATATTTTACCAAATGATATTGCTGGAGAAGTTGAATTCACGTAAGAAGTTAGTTTCAGAATTCTAAAAGCAGTGGTAGTCATGGGAAAAAGTTTAAAAAGCAGAAAACTGAAAACTTGAAATGGATAAAAAAGGAACCGTCAGTTATGTCTCAGGAAGAAAATAAAGAAAGAGACAGAAACTATAAAAGACAAAATACAAGGTAAAACTAGTGGTAAGATTTTCGATTTGGTTTAGACAGTTACTCTCTTCTCGTTGAACAGACAAATATATATGCTCAGCAAAAAAAACTCCCAGAATTGATTGCATCTGAAGCCTAAATGGAAAGATTTATTCGAATATTATTGCTTACGGGATATCCTTCTTTACCTCAAGAAGAAATGTACAATGTCAAACACTTGGTGAGCTGCATCTAAAACTAGTCTTTTAGTAACTGGGTCATCCAATTTTATATCTTGATGTATTTTGGAAGATAAGGTATCTGTATGCTAAAGAAGGCCCAAAGTAGGCACATATTCTCCTGTGAAGGAATCTTCCTCAGGTACAATTCTTCTTATATTGGATTTCCAGAGCCTTAAATTAAAATGACCCAAAGCCATAATCATTTGTGATTCATCTACAAACTTCCTCATTTTTATTTCCGAATCCATACTAGCCACACAGTCATCTATGTAAAAGGATGCTTTAAAAATCTCTGCTATACGTCTTAAGTTTACAGGAACCACACTTAAAGGATGTTGTATTGTAGTGGCTAATAAATATGGACTACACGTAATGCCAAAAATTACCCTTCTGTGCCAATACAGTTCAACTTGTTACTGATTTTCCCTATGGAACCACATAAATCTTAAAAAGTCTTGATCTTTCTCCTTTATAAGACATTTGCAAAAACGCTCTTTCTATATCTGAAATGACACCAATGTAGTTCTTGCGAAACCAATTCAGAATTGAGGGTATCATTTCAATCAAATTTGGTCCAATAGATAAACAATCGTTCAACGATGGGTAATCAGGAGAATGAGAACTTGCGTTAAACATTGATCTTATACCCGTACTACTATTTTCTTTTACAAATGGTCTACGATGCAACTAATGCACACCCTTGAGTTTATTCTTATTTGGTATTTTTTCAATTATCCCAAGAGCCAACCATTCTTTGAAAACGTCACCATAAGCTTCAAAATTTCACGTAGTCATTAATTTTTCCTACTTACAAGACATTCTTTTGCTATCACTTTGTTTTCGGTTAAAAACGAGTTGTCCAACACCCAAGGTAATTTGATTACCTCCCATTTCAATTTAACACAAGAGTGTTTTCAAAATATTTTTGCATATCTTCCTGCAACTGAGATTTGGTTTTACTCATGGAAGTTTCACTAATACCTAAAACATCTAACTTCCAGAGATCATTATTGCACTGATTGTTCACTAACAGAGAAGAAATCACAAAAGAAGCAGTATTTATTTACCTCAGCTGCCTTAGTGGCCGAATTGCAATTAAATTTGCCCATAATAGTCCAACCTAACTGGGTATGCACAGCGTGTAAAAGGAAAAATTTTTCCCGTTAGCAACTTACCAGCAAAATCAACACCAATTAACAATTTTATCTCTTTATCAACATTACATGGACCATTTTCCAAATCATGTAGTTTGATACTATGTGACTTAAGTTTGCATAACCATGAACCAGATAGGAGTTGAATTTCAAAACAAATTTTGTTTTGAGCAAGTACCTAGAATTCACACTTTACATTTACCATATATATTGCTTACTTGATAAACACAGTTTTTATATATACTTTCTGTAGTCTCAACTCCACCAAATAGAGACTACTTAATTTTTGATTCACTAATACAGTTACAATTTAACTTCTGAGCAACATCATTACAAAAGTAATGACTTCATAGAACCACTATCATAAACTGCTCGTACAAACATTTCTTTAGAACCATTCTGAATTTTTACAACTAAAGTTTGAAGATGTACATCTGATATTGTAGCATGGTTATTAAGAGTGTTTTTTTTTTCAGCATTTTCTGAATTTGTGGCATTATGTATTTTATTAGAAGGCACATCAGGATACATAATCATAAAATGTCTGTTTTTACATAACGGACACCTATGCTTAGACCTACATTGATTTGCTCTATGATTTAAGACACAAAACAAACATTCTTTTTCTTGATGATATCATTTTTACATTCTAAATTCATTGAAGCCGCATCATTGCAATTTTCAGACATATGTGATTTTTCACCAAAAAATACAAGAATCAAATTTTTTATACTTTTGAAATCTTTCATTACACTTACTACTATTTGTATTAATTAGCTTATGTGCAGTTGAAATAATACATTTTTGTCTCAAAAAACTCACAAACTAGTGCTTGCTTATTACTTACTTTTTCAGAACCTAAAATATCATGGGTACATTTAACTCTACACTCAGTTTCTACTTCTTTTTTTAGAAAATTGATTAGTGAATCTAAATCACTCTTGCCTGTTGCTTCAGCAAACATACTTCGTTGTCTTTCCCAACTTTTGATTAAATCAGCAGGAAGTGATGATTCCACTAAAGGAAATAAAACACGTGAAAATTGGTCTTTAGTTAACCATAGGGATTCCAATGCACGTAGTTGAGTTTGCAGCTTGTCATAAAGAATTAATGAGTCAATTTTCTGTTTGTCATTTATTACCAGTATTAATAGTTCTCTGATATAAATCTGAATTAAAACGTTTTTGTTTCCAAATCTTTCTTCAAGGTATTCCACAGCTTTGCTGAAGTTTTCCTCTGTAGCAGGAAAATTCTCCACTATTTGTCCTGGTACTATCTTGGGTTTTGTTAATTGCAGCAGATAATGAAACTTGTCTCTTTTGTCGATGCATGCATCTTCCTGAATTTTACTGAATCTCATCCAAAATGTTAGCCAGTTTTGAGGGTCCCCATCAAATTTCACCAGATCAATTTCTGGAAGTTTCTATTTTGCATTCGTAACTATTACTGAAGAAGGAAGTATTGCCATTCGTTACACCCATAGATGGCTGTGAACACTCATCTTTTTTCCCGTTGGCTTTTACTTTAAACATAAATAATTTATCGTAATATTCATGAGTTGCACTAAATTCTCTTCCATATTCTTCTTGAGTACAGCCCTTTTTTCTGTAGAAGTTCCAAAAAAGAGTCATCAGCATTTTGTAAAATTTTATACTTTCCGGAAATTTTATCTAAACAAATTTCTAAATCATCCACGTCCGGAATATCTGATCCAATCAACTTTCCCAATTTATTAGCTGATTTCATAAATGCACTTCTAACAACTTTTCTTTTCTTTTTTTTTTTTTTTTTTTTTTTTTTTTTTTTTTTGTTACTTCCAAATCCTCCATGTTTGTTCATAGGAATGTATCACTTATTTTCTTAACCCTTTGCGGCACAGTGTAAATTTACTTCTGTACGCACAGAAAAATTGAATGAAAAAGGATTTATAGGTTACTATAGGTTACTCTGAACCTTCTTTATTTATAGTAGATGGCAGCTCAACACAAGCCAGTCCATATATTTTAGCCATGTTTAGTTTTTTAAGACCCTCATTTTACAAAGAAATCTTCCAGATTTTTTTAGGGTATAAAAGGAATTGTTTGAAAAGAAATTTCTATGTTATTTTTTTGGCTGTATGCTAATCTCCTTATTCTATATTAGTTTTAAATTTTTACCTTGAAATCTTGCCTAAAATCAAACGGCGAACCACCGGGCTCACCGATAATCTAGGACAACTGAGAGTCTGTATTCCTTGTTTCTCTGCATCTCATCGGTCAGTTTATTGACAACAATGCTCGTTTCAACACACTTTTCAAATCTCTATTCAATCAGTGTGCACACTTTGGGCACACCCACAGAATTAAACGATATGTGCTATCTTCACAAAATTTTACTTGTGTACTCCTCTAGACCTAACTAGACTGCATACCTTTTTTTTTTTTTTTTTTTTTTTTTTATCAAAACTCCAACTTTAAAAGGTAGCGTGCCGGAAAGGGTTAAATTAGCCAAATAATCATGTGTTGATTTGATGCCCCAGTACAGGGATGCCAAATTTATTTCTTAAGGAAATATTACCACGTACAAAAAACTGAGACAAACACTTTTAAGAAAACCAACATTTATTGTTCATGCCATTTTTTGTTCTATAAATTTTTAAATGCAACTATTTTTAAAACAGAAAAAATATGTAGATGTTATACATCTGCACATGTGATCCTCATAAAAAGTGAATTCGTTCTGGTTACCACAATGCTGTTTTGCTTTTCAACTTATATAAGAACGCAAAAAAAAAACAGCATAAGGAACATTTCTTAGATCACTCGTAAATTTTGCTCTTTATGTATTATCTTCTACCATAATAAGTGGCAAAACATTCCTCCCTCCATAACTGAATTAAATTAATTGCTTCACCAGTATTTATGCAAGATTTTTTAAATCATTCAAAGCAGCAGCTCTTATTTCACACCCTTTTGAAATGGGAGTTTTAAAAGTAATCATCCAGCATACTGCCTTCCAAAATATAAGGAATAAACAGGTTTTAGGCCATCGCTGTTAAGACAAGCAAGATTATAATAATTTACTGTACTTTGTGAAGCTTAAACACTTTGCATTTCTGATGAAGACGAAAATTACAAAGTGTTGTTTTAAAAAAAATCACACAATTAATGATAAATGACTAAAGTGTTCAGTAAATACCATTAAAAAATAAACAATATGAAAGATGTCCACCTCTGGCATGAATGCAAACTATCCATGCTGCTAATTTAGTTATCAGACATTCTACTTGAAATCAAAGTCCATTGATGATTTGAATGTTAATTTCTGTAATGATCTTGGGAAAGATAATGCAGCTATCATTCTCCTTAGATGGTTCCATAAATGTTCAAGTAGATCGAGATCTAGTACAGTGGAACCTCAAGATATGAGTTTAATTCATTCCAGGATTGACTAATATAGCGAATTTCTCGTATCTAGAAACAAACTTCCCCATCGAAAATAATGGAAATCCAGTTAATTCATTCCACATCTCAAAAAATATCAACATAAAAATAAATTTTTCTAATAAATAACACTGATAAATAACAGTAGTTTACCTTTATGAAGAGCCCTGACTGGCGATAGGGATGTGGGGAAGACAAAATGGGTTACTGTTGGGATGGAGAGTCTCCTCTGATTCAGAATAATAATATTCCCCCCTTCTTGAAACTATAGATTAGCTGAGGAACTCATTCCACAGCTTGTTAATGCTAATAAAACTTATTTAACTATCTAACCATTTCATGAGCACTAAATAATGTTATTTTAGTCAACATAAAATACTGTTGTTAACATAAATGTGTTTAATATGTTATTTAATTTAAACAATTACGAAAAAATGAAAACTTTTAAAATATAAAATAGGATTACTTGAAATATAAATAATTTTCCCCACATATATGTACATTTTAATGCAAATCTGCAAAAACCTACCAAAAATTATACTACAACTTTGTGGAAGAAATGAAATGTGAATGGCAATGACCAAAGACCTTAAAAGTTTAATGAAAATAGGCATCATTTCTCAATGAAATAGCACTTCTCTACTTTAAATTCTCAAAATCAAAACTTTTAATCATCAGGCCAATGACAACTTGGCTAGTGGCAGTTCTTTGTCGGGTAGATGTCTAATGGCACTTGATGTCCTTACTTCTGATCCGGAATATGTTAATGCTTGCCTTTCTTTGGAAGAGCAGGAGAGGATTTGGGGTTATTGCCACTAGTATAAATAGGGGGAAGATATGGAAAATTCTTAATATACAAAATATGTTGCAGAAGTGCTTACAATTTTATTTCAGAAATGATAGTAATAAATTATATAATAATCTAAAGCAGCGATTCTCAACCGGTAGTATGCAAAGAAAGAAAGTAATTTAATTATTAAATTCAAAAATTAAATATCCCAGTATCCTGTTTAAGATTTTTCTCTAACACTAAAAAATTTATGCGATCTGAGCTTTGTTTAAAATAAACAGCTGCTCATAGACTTTAGCATAATAATCCGTTTTTATTTTCACAAATATTCTTTTAGCCATATACATGATAACATTTGTCATAAATGATGTTTTTAAAAGGAGTAATAGAAATGGATGTTGAATTTAATAGGAAATAATAAAAAGAAGTTCCTATAAAAGATAATAGTATCTTAATTCTTTTAGAGTTGATCAATTTATTAGCATGTCTACACTTTATGTTGCCACCATTTTTGGGCTCATATTGCTCTATTTTTAATTAGAATCATATTTTTACATCGATTTGCTATATCTAACAGCATGTATTTTGTCTTCTTGTTGCTTTGTATTCCTTACTTTTCTACATGATTTGACAATGTCGTCATTTGTTTTGAAGAACTTGTAATATATTGCACATTTAAATATTTTTGAAAAATAATAAAACAAACCTAGATTTTCAAAATCAAAAAATGGCTAGGATTGACTAAGTGGAAAAGTGATGATTCACAGGTGTTGGATCCAGGACAAACTACTAGCACTAGGAATACTGAAAACAAAAGAAAAATCGTTTATAGAAAATATAATGAAAATTATTTATCACATGGGCTTACTTTGAATGGAGATGAAATATGTCCTCAACCTCAATGTGTTATTTGTAGTGAACTATTTTCCAATCAAAGTATGAAACCATCATTTCTTAAAAGACTTCTTGAATCTAAGGATGTCAGTTTAAAGGATAAATCTGAAGAGTATTTTAAGAGGAAATTATCCAAGTAATAAACAAGTAATCAAAGTAAATCGTAAACAAGTAATCAAAGATTTTTTTACTTCAAGTGAAAAAGCTTTGGAAGCTAGTTACTTAGTAGCCTAAGAATTGCCAGGACTGGGCAGATTCACACTATTGGAGAAAACCTTATATTACCAGCAGCTAAAGATATCGTTTTAATATTATTCAATGAAAAAGGTGACTAATGAACTTAAAAGAGACACTTATTCAAAAAATAAAACACTGTGAGTATTTCTCATTGCAATTGGATGAAAGTACTGATAAAACGAACTTTTTTCATTATTAGTTTACATATGTTTCGAAGAAGATAAACAAATTGCCAAAGAGTATTTATTTTGTGAATCTCTTCATGATAGAGCACTGCAAATAAAATTTTCAAAGTAATTGACAATTTTATATCTGAGAATGATATTCCTTGGAATAAGTGCACTGCCATATGCAGTGACAGAGCTTGGGCTTTAACAGGAAAATATCCCAGTGTTATTTCTCAAATAAAGAAAGTCACACCTGAAACTAAATTTACTCACTGCTCCATTCACCATGAAGCTTTAGTATACAAAACAATCCCTGAAAAACGTAAAACTGTTTTGAATCAAACTGTGAAAATTGTTAATTTTATTAAAAGCCAAGCTTTAAATTTAAGAATATTTATGATTTTGTGCCAAGAGATAGGCAGTGGACATGAAATGCTTTTGTACATTCCAGAGTAAGGTGGCTATCCAAAGTTTTACATCGTCTTTTTGAACTTCGATGAGAAATTCAAATTTTCCTCTGTGATTCAAAATTTGAACTGCAAAAATATTTATTTAGGGAATTATGGTTGGCACATTTAGCATATTTAGCTGATATTTTTGTAAGTCAAATGAATTAAATTTAGGATTACAAGGACAAAGTGTTAATCTGTTTACCATTAGAGATCAAATAAGTGCAATGATAAAAAAAAACTTGAGCTAATAATCCAAGAATTGAATAATAATATTTTGAGCTTTTTACCACTTTTAGAAAGTTTTCTAACCAAAAATAATTTGAAAACAAAAGCATCTGACATTAAAAATCATTGTTTTTCATTGATAAAAAAATTCAACATGTATTTTCCCAGGGATTATAAAAAAGAAAATTGGGTTAGAAATCCATTTTGTTCAAATGTACTTGAAATTTTATCTTGTGAAGAAAAAGAACAATTGATAGAAATTTCCTGCAATTGAACTCTAACTATAGTTTTCAAAAATTACACACTTGTTAACTTTTGGCTGAACTGAAAAAAAGAATTTAAAGGCATTTCAAATAAAGCTATTAAACATTTATTGTTTTTTTTTTTTTTTTTTTTTTTTTTTTTTTTTGCACAACTTATTTGTGTGAACAAGGATTTTCTTCCATGTTATATTTCAAAAATGAAGGTCTTCAAAACTTGAACTCTCAATATTTGTGATATATATGTGTGTGTATGTGTGTACCCCTATTGTGGTATTTTTCTGTTAACAGGGTGCCACTTGCCAGATGTGAAGGCCTGTTTATACCACATCATGAACAGCTGTGAAATGCATGAGTGATCTCTCTTAAACAGGCCCAAATTTTATACTAAATTATAGAATTAATGAATTATACCTTAAATTCTGATAACTGAAAAGTTAACCAATTTTTAATCTAATATTTTTATGTGTGCATATTTAATACAAATGGCAAATAAATTGTGCAAATGGCAAAATATGTTTTTTAAAATAATTTATGAGAAATCAAAAAATAATTATTGTAAAACATAGCAATGGTACTAAAGTTTTATAATTTTTGTTTAGATGATATGCATAAGTCAAAAGGTTGAGAATCGCTGGTATATAATAAATAATTAAAAGATCAGATTATAAATTATATGCAAGCTACTGATCAGAGTGGAAAAAAATCAGTGACAATGTTTTTAAATAATATTAAATTCCCATTTCCTAAATATTTCACAAAATTGGTTATTCTATACACTTTTATGTAATTTTCAATTTATAGTTTAGGGAAAAAGTATGAAAGACACCACAGAATTTAAATTTTGGCCAACTTTGGAACATAATTTATCAAAAGTACTTATTTCAGTTAGTCTCTTTTGGGGGACCAAAAGGTAAAATAATATGAAATGCTGAAAATGCAATACAAGTAATAAAATACAGATCTGAAATAAAATTTTTCTTAGCAGTTTTATTCTTCAATTCCCCCCTTTTAATATACAATAAAAGAAAGAACATACCATAATATTGGGACAAGTCCACACAGCTCCATCTGTGAGGCGTGAAATATTTTTGCTTCTCATTTCTGAGCCACATGAAGGACACACCATAGTAGCAGGAATAAGATTTTTCTCTCTAAGCCAGTCTATACAACTTTCTTTTGTATTACAAATAATTCTACAAAGGTACACATAATTTATATGCTTTCCACTCAATATTCTACTCTTGAAATTCCATTTTCCTTGTTTTAAAGTTAGTTCAATACTTAAAGCGCCACCTAAAGTATAAAATATTTTTTTTAAAAAAAGTTAGATTTGAAAATATCAGTATTAAAATATATGCTAATAAGTTACTAAAAATGTTTTTAATTAACTTACTAGCACAATTTTTATGAACACCTTTGCATAAATTTCCTCAGAATTGTGCAAATAGTACTTAAATGTACAGGGTCTCACCAGACTTCCCTCCCTTAAATATGCTCTTGCATTTCACCGCACAAGTAACTAGTATATTTCAAATGGTGTTAAATCTGCACAGTTAAATAATATGCTGATTCACAGAAGTTAGTATGCCATATAATTATAAATGACAAGCTGATAATACTTTCTTGAACTAAGCATTAAAGTAATTTTCATGCACATAAGGAAAGAAAATAATCCCTATATTTTGAAAAATCTCTCACCCTCACTACTTTCAATAAATATGGGATTTGCATTTTTTTTTTTTTTTTTTTTTCCTTTCTTTGGTTGGGAGTCAGCATTTTTAAGTAATTTTTAACAAGGTAAATAAGAAAAATTTACTTTTTCTATGCAATAATATGCTATTTTATTTTTTAAAATACACTATAATTGTAAAATATATAACATGTAAAATATATTTTCTATGTAATAATATGGTATTTTATTTTTTTAGAAACACTATAATCGTTTTTAACCAATTATTGTTCCTCTACTGCAGGGCTTCTTAAACTTTTTTCAGTCGCGACCCCCCTTTTATTATCGAGATTTTTTTTTTTTTTTTTTTTTTTTTTTTTTACAGCCACAGGGCACGAATATCATTCACGAAAATTTTGTGGGACCTCATAAGCATTGCACAAATCCAACACACGCATGAGCGAAACTGTAAATTTTTTAACTTGTAGTACAATATACTATTGCAGTTTTAGGTCATCAACTTTAATTTCTAATTTTAAGACATAGAGCAATGTGAAAAATTTAAATAAGTAACAGATGAAATGACAGCGCCACGTGCAAAGCAAGTAAAATGAACTTTTATATTATAAAAAGAATGCGTCAAAATGTTTTCGCTTTTTCTTGTCTGTATTGTCTTATCTTTATCTATTTTCAGATACATTATGTGAAAATATTTGGTAATTGCAAAATTATTACAATATAATAAGTTAAAGAAATATCAAAACTGTAAGATTTTTGGCAACCCAAAGTTTAAAAAACTCTGCTCTACTGTAAGACACTTCACATCCAGAGGCAACTTCATGTAGCATTCTATTGACAATGAAGGTCTTCAAAACTTGAACGCTCAATATTTGTGATATATATATGTGTGTGTGTACCCCTATTGTGGTATTTTTCTGTTAACAGGGTGCCATTTGCCAGATGTGAAGGCCTATTTATATCACATCATGAACAGCTGTGAAATGTTTAATGTGTGCATTGGCAAGGCTGATAGGAAAAACAGTTCTTCCCATGTACAGAGCAATCTGTTTTTGCTTAAAAAATACTAGAATTGCACAAATTCGGCATTGCACACATTAAACACTATATATTATGATATATTACTTTTATTAGAAGTTCAGTATTTTTCATTACATATTGTTAAGGTTACCATTTAGTTAGATGTCATGCTAATGTTTATGTTTGTACTAAGTGGCACTCTGTTCACAGTAAAATATTACATATATACATGTAATACTTTTCTGATATATATATGTGATACACACACATAGTACAAAGTTCAAGAATCATCACAAGTTCATAGATTCCAAAAATGTCCATATTTTAGATCATTGGTTTAATAAGATGACGACATTGGGGCTTCACTTATTGTTCAAGTCAGATAAATTCAGCCACCCAAGGGCTGAAAGAGTGATCCTGGCCAATATGAAGATAATGTCAATAATTAATTGTCATTGGACAACCTGTAATTCCCTATGCACGAGGCATTTGCATGTGGCATGCAGGAATCTCTAAACTAAACTCAGTGGCGCAAACAGCCCTAATAGGCCAAGGCCTGCAGTGCCCCAAAATCTGTTTTCTTCACCATGGGCCCCGGGTGCATCAGCATATGCTCTGAACAAGTGGTCAGCTTGTCGCAGGAGCCCCAGTGTTTAGTCCCCAAGCAAACTTGGTACTTATTTTATCGACACAAGGGATATGCAGGAATCTCACTCAGGAGAAAAATTGCATTTACAGGTATTGCATTTTATCTGTTTCCTTTTGTGGGAAAAATATACTTCAGGGTACTCCTTAGTGAAAATGGCTGATTTTTTTGGTGCTATTCCTGTATACGTACAATGCCCTCCCAAGTAAAATGACGTCCAAACATAACGTAATAAAACATAATTAAAACATAAAAAATTATGCCCTCAATAAACTGCATTTTAAATCAAAAAAAAACATAAGAATGGACCAAATGTAAGCAAATCAGTATATTAGGCTAAAGTGCATTTTTTTTTCAAAAAGTTTACCCAAAATTCAAAACCCGTATATAAGTCAAAATGAAAAAATAATCCTGCAGTGTTCAAACATGTTCTGATAAAGGCGAAAATGTTGCCAAGCAGGTGAAAGAGGTGGTATATTATCCAATCAAATCACTATAGATTTATGGTATCTTCTGTGCCACTTTTTATTTTTAATTTTATTTTTATTTTTTTTTTTTTTTTTTTTTTTTTTTTTTTTTGGTCCGAAGCATAAGCAGGAAGGGAATTTCTTATGCAGCAAATTTCAAACTACCAATAATTACATTCGCTGAGAATTCTAACAGTATGGCTGCACAGCATTTCTTCTAAGTAAAAAACAAGTTTGAAAGTGGAGCACAAAATGCCCTGAATTAGTGGAGATGCCAAAATCCAAAAAGGCAGCATGTGATTATTTTCCATTACCAGGCACAAATTTCAGCAACATCAAATTTTTTATTTTAACAAGATGACAAACCAGAAATATAAAAAATTTCAAAAATAAAACAACTCATTTTCACAAAATGATAAATTCATTTCATTAAAACAAATTGGTTTTCATAAACTTAATATAAAGATAGAAATATAAACTAAATATAGCACTAAACTAAAGCACTATATTTAGCAATTTATTACTTGCCCCTGGTTAATGGTAAAGTACTTTTTTGCAAGATAAGCATTTCCGCATATAAACCGATCCATGTAATTTAGCTTTAGAAAAAATTCCAAAAATTCTCACCTTATGCAAGGGAATATACACCATATAAAATGCTGGCCATCCAAAATGCAGCATCATGAAGCATCCAAACAGCATGAAACTTGCATCATGCATATACCATAATGAAATAATAATCATGCATATACCATAATGATATGTGGGTGTACTGAAAGGTACACCCACATAACATAGGTGATTGCAGCGCTCCTTACAATATGTACATGAAAGGAGGAAATATTGTCATTTTGAATAACATGAATTGGTCTCTCATGAGATTTTTTTCGTGTGTGCAGCTTCAGTATGCCTCATAGAAAAATACAAGCATCATGCGAGCTAGTTTCTGAGTTCAACCAAGCCAGAATCCTTGCATACAGAGATTGTGGATCACCCTTCCAGTAAATGCACCATCAAGCAAACATAGCCAAGAGAGAGTCATGCGAATACGGAATCAGTGGATGCAGGAATAAACGACTGACAGTCGGGAGCAGCTGCAACCATCTTGTTGCACCATTCCACAGGAAGACAGGCAGTGCTTAAATTGCGCCGGAGCCCACAGGTACTTCTCAATTTTTAAGATAAATTACAATTTTAGCCGGAGTGCACCGGAGCCCTAAATAAGATGAGCTCCGGTACTTCTTTTTATCGAACTGAACCACAATTTAAAGGGAAAAAAACTTAGAATTCTTAACGTTTTAGTTTAACAATAAGCAGACCTTGCAATACTCTATTTTCCTAGAAATACGAACTCATGAGAACATGAAACGTTCAAATAAAGTCCCCTCACTCACATGCGGAAACCTTTCCTTTTAAGAAGGGCAATAAATTTGGGAGAGTTTGTTTAGGAACGCGTAAATTTCTCGCACTGCCATCATATCTAGTGTATTGTTATCAATGCTTACAGTTAGTTATCCTCACAGGAAGGAAAATTTTTATTCTTAAATGTGCGTTAAGTGACAGCAAGTACATTAAGAGTGAAATACTGAGATATACTGCTAAGGCACGTCCTATACATCGTCTTCCCATAGTATCCACTAATGGGGGGGAGCATAACCAGCAACTTTACATTCATCCTCAGGAGTCAGATTCAGGACTTATTTTACCCTTGAGACACATCTGCCTGATGGCTATAATTATATCAGCAGAGAGCCGAGGTCAAAGAGAACGTTCTCTCTCACCAAGATTCCCCTCATTTTTTGTTTCCACCCACTCATTCGCTCATTCTGTTTCGCCCTGGAAATTTCATCAGCTCTAGTAATTTTTGTGATGATAAAAGAACTCCCCCCCCCCTACGATCAGAGCTTAAATTGGGCTGGAGCCCACCAGATATCGCCTCCGGTGCTTCTTAGTTTTTGTAATAAATCACAATTCTAGCCGGAACCCTGAATAAGAAGTTCTGCAGCATTTCTTTCATGTAATTAAATAAAAATTTCAGTAGAAATTTTATCTCGAAAATTTTATTTTAACAATTATATTAAAAATCGCTTATTAAATTTCAATTTATCTCTTTACATTTTATTTAATTTTAATTACTTCAATCTTAAATTATTTCAATACATAATAATTAATTATCTAATAATTGTCAATTAAATTATAATTAATTATATAATAAATGATTAAATAACAATTTATAAACATTAATTAAATATCTATTAATTAATTTGATAATAATTAACTATTTAATTTTAAAATTATTAATGAGTTTAATAGTCATTTTATTTATTTATTTACTCTAGTTCCTCTCTGTTGACGGTCTTCCATAGGGCTCCGGCACTTCTAATCTGAGAAATTAAGCCCTGAAGACAGGTATATTGTGCATATGACACTGATGAAGCATACAGCCACATCTGCAATCATATCACAATGCATACAGGTCTGCTAAGCATCCACTGCTTCGCTTACCTTTAACTTCAAACCACAAGTGTTTGCATTTGCAATGGTGCACTGAATAGCAAAGATGGACATTCAAATGGCATGACGTGTTTTTTAATGATCATGCTTCTGCCTGCACTACCACGATGGTTGGATTAGAGTTTGGAGATAATGTGGAGACGGGCTGTTCGACTGTTATGCATCATGATACTGGCCCTGCACCAGGTATTATAGTGTGAGGTAGTACTGGATGCCTTCTCGCACCCCCTTAGTATGCATTTATTGGTACACTTACCAGCCAACTCTGAGGTTTTGCATCCTGTTCTTTCTTACCTTCAGAACTTGTCAACACCTACATTTCAACAGGATAATGCATGACCACAAATTGCATGTAACATTTACACTTTCTTCTTAGCCCACCATAATGACACTGATACCCTGACCTGCTCATTCTCCAGAACTATCGCTCATCAAACATGTCTGGTCAACGATTAGTGAATGCCTAACCCAGAGTACCACAACTGCAGCAATACCAGATGAGCTTTGGCTACATGTGGACGTAGCATGGGCTGCCATTCCCTAACAAAACAGCCAAAGCATCTTTCAATCAATTCCATGGCATATAGCAGCAATTATTGAAAAACGTGGAGCAACACTCATTACTGATTTTCTCATCATCTTCAACTCAAAGAAGGCTGTATTTCAAATCAATTAGTATTTATACTATATGTAATCGCTGAAAAAAATTGGCTTATATCTGTTGCGGTGTATCGAGATTACAGGACTTAATCGTAATCAAATGCAGAACTGACGCATGCCAAGTAAGTGGAACCAGGAATAAGTCTATGAAAATCGGTCGTGGAGGTGTGCACGTTTATGTACACAGAGGATGTTTTGGTAAATTCCTAGGAGAGCCCACAGCCTTGGCGACAAACTGAGAAAGTGCTTCGCACGTTTCTCAAAGCCAACTTGAAAATAACAAGTCAAAGAATTGCACAAACTCAGTATCCATGTACACATCAACCTATTTTCACTTGAAAAAAAGGGGGAAAGTGCAGAATCGCCCACTGCTTGGCCCATTTTTAAGAATTGCACATACTCTGTATCCATAGTCAAAGAAAATTGACAAAAATCCAATTCTTCTTACTCTTGTAAAAAGCGCCAAACAAACGACAATCAAATAAGAGGGCGATTCTGCACTTTAGCAAAAAAAAAAATCGGAGAATTGCACAACTCCCTTGACTTTATCCATGTACACACTGATATGTGCCATAACCAAAATCATTCGCGCCAAGGGCTCTGCTAGGATCCAACCGATGTTTTTTGTATAAATAAAGTGTCTTTTAAAATTAATATATGATGATGGCACAGCATCTCTTGTCTAGATATCTCAGTAAAATCCTAGTATACGGTGCAGCCTTGGCGCGATTTTGAAAATTATCGCTAACACCAAAAATGATCCAAGGAACGTCTATATATATACTGTACTCTATATACTATGTGTGTGTATATACACTATATATATAGTATATACTATGTATAACCATATATATTCTTTGAATGACCTGTGTACTACTCATCGTATATGTCACGTTTTTACTGCTCGTCATAAAGTCGCCAAAAGTAGCCAAATCCCGTGTGCACGGGATACTAGGATTAAACCGATATCTCTAGTCCTTCATGTTGCATTGTGGATGGCCAGCAGTATATGTATATATATATATAATGTTACACACACATATACATACACATAATAATAATACATACTGCAGTTTTTAAGGTTTGGTTTATTTGATTAGGGCAAAGCACTTGACAGCTATCTCCCTAAGAGAAGGGATGCCTTTGTGAAGGACTTTCTAAAAGAAACTAGCTGCTTTCATTACACATGGAGAAAATGCCCATGTAGCCAGGCCGTTTGCGGGATTCAAACCTCAGACCAAATACCAGAGTTCGACAACTTTACCACTCGGCCTCTAGTTGGCACAGTTTATAAAGAAAAGACACTTAAGCAATTTACAAATTCAATGTGCATAAAATTAAAGGTTATATGTTTATTATGTTATTATATGTTTATTATGTATTATGTTTATTGAATGCATTAGTTATGTAACTTGGAGGGGCTACTGTATATTTAAATTAAATTTTATACTCATCCTAAAAAATAAAATAAAAAAGTTTGATACCTGTATGACAAAAGTTGACTGAGATACTAAATTTTAAAGTTTGAGGTCATGTTTATGTATTATACACAAACTGATGAATAACATATTTCAATTTGTACGTAACTAAAAATGAAATCTTAGTTCAGAAAAAGATTTCTGATTTTAATAGATTAAATGTGATGCAGACTCTCATGAAACAATTTTTTTCAAAAGGGTGCTCTTATTCACAGAAACTTACAGAACTCTTGCTGTAGAAAAACAGTTATAGGCTTCAGAATTTGCATACAGCCAGTTCAAAATATTATTTGGATAAATTTAAAGCGAAGACTATTTTCAGTCTAATGAATTCCATCCCCAAATGACTATTTAATTATAATCCTAAAGTAATAAAATTAATTTGGCAACATAACTGTTGCCTAGTGAATTTTTTTAGATTAGGTGAATAATCAGAAAGCACCTTTTTTTAAGAAAGCACGACAGAAAATAATATCTGTAAATAAAACAGCAGGCAAAAGAGAAAACTTTAACAGTAAAGTTTATGTGGAAAGTTATGCCAAAACAGAAAGAAACTCCTAAATCAAGAAAATATCAGTGTGCCATTTATATTTAATAAACTGTTAATATAACTAAAACATGAAATTAGAACTAGACTGTACCATATGCCATGCATTTAATCTAAATATGCAGATATCAAATATTTTTCAACAAATGCCTATAAACTCCTAATATTGGTTACTTTAAACCCCAATTTAGGATCACTATTGGGTACAGGGGTGTAGCTAGAGGGGGCAAGGGGGGGACATCTGCCCCCAGGCACAGAATCCAAGGGGCGCCAAATCGATGTTACGACATTTTAGAATTAAATGTTTTCTATCCTTGGCAAGCAGTAGGGGGCACGAAATCTTCAGTTGCCCCAGGGCGCTAAAAACCCTAGATATGACTCTGGTTGGGTAATACTGTTTATTTTTCATATGTTCAACGAATTAATACAGAAGATAAAAAATGAAATTATTGTTAGATTCTAACATATTTACAGAAGTTTATAAGCATAGCTTAAGAATTTTAAATAAAATAAGTGATGTTAAACTTATATGATTGGGAAGAAAAAGGAAAAAGAGAGAGAAAGATCAAAATCAAGGATACAAAAATCAACTTACATTCAGGAATTATACTGTGACTTTCCAGTGATACATTATGATCACTTGAGGAACTAATGCTTTCTGATTTACAAGATTCAAGTGACTGTTTTGCTTTATCAGAAGTAATTGTAGATAAATCAGAGGGATTTTGATTTGGAGTATTCTTTTCTATTCCTACAAATTCAAGATATACATCTTTATCATTTTTCCATAAAAGTACCAATTGCTTAAGTAACTGAAAATGTGATTCAAATACGGACTGCGATGTTTCAAGAATTAATGACATTGTATTTTCAAGCAAATCAGAGACAAAAGTGCGTTTTGCACCTGAATCACAAGGTAAACTGTAGTCATTTTGGTTAAAATAGTCATGAACAGAACTTATACTGTTTTGATAATATTTCATATTCCATGAAAAGTCACATAATCCTTCCTCAAATAAGAATAAAGAAAGCATTTTTCTTACGGCAAATATATGACGACAAGGCAGAAATGTTAGTAAAAAAAACTGACATGAACAGACTGATGCAGAAGCACTTACAGAAGAACCAAAATTATCGAAGAAATAGCTCTCTGATAGAATACTACAATCCACATTAATTTCATACGAGAGATCTAGTTGATTAATAACAAATTTAGAAGCAAAAGGAGTAAGTACTCGAGAAATCTGATACTCAGGAGAAAATCGAGAATATAATACAGGGTTAGAAAACGTCAACACTGAAGACTTTTCCTTTCTTTTCAATAACAAGATGAGAAACAATTTCTTTAAGAAATCCATTATGTTACTGTCTGCCATGTAAACAGGTTTTATATTACTATCGAGATATTCTAAATAGGAAGTAAAGGCATAAAATATATCTTCATGATAATAATCAAGGCCAGTTCTCCATTGATACTGAATTGGTAACCAAAATTCTTGAAAGTAGGAAACAAGTGAACTATGTAGCAGAAGAAACTGCTGGTAATATACTTCATATTCAGCCTGAGTATGAGCCAGGTACATGCTTCTAAATAAATCTAAAGTAAACTTTTTCTGTTCACTTGACAGATTATCAACAATTCTCCCATTCTCTATACCATTCTTAAATGAACGAAAAGCATGGTATGAACATATTATAACAAACGGATTCGGAAAACTATTCCTTATTATATCCCTTGCTTTAATTTCTGGATCTGCTAAAATGATTTTTGTGCGTCTCCAGTTTGGATTGTGCCTTTTAAATGTATTCAATAACCACATCAGTGAATCAGCATCATCAGTAAATAGCAAACCCACAGAAATTGTATAAATACAGCCATTCGGATCCTCACATAGAAATAAATACAGAAATATACTACCATCCAATATTCTATGGCTAACGTCTAAACATATACGATCGGGATAAAAGTTAAACACATCTTTCATATAAGAATCCTGCAGATAAATGCATTTTGGAGAATTATTTTGATCCAACTGAAACTCGGATATTACACCAAATTTTGATTTTAAGTGTGCAATAAAAGAATGAAAATTCAATTTTGTTCTAGAGGTATCGTCTGGAATTCTTTTCGTTTTTTCATGTGCACTGAATAAGAAATTTTTACTAACGATATTTCCACTAGCAAGCATATTAACAGCAGAGTTTTAAGATAAAATGTTTGCAAATTCAAGCGACACATGCCTTCAAAACATTTTCGTGCCACAAAAGATTAAAAGATGCGCAGAAAAGTTTCAACCAATAGAAATGCAACATTAAAATTTCTTCCGCTATTTGTTAAAAGCGCAAAAAGAAAACTTGAGAAATAATTTGTTCCCCGAATAATAATAATAAAGTCTCCCAATCAATTTTATTTTCAAAATACATTAAATGTTAATGCATAAATAATAATAATAATAACGTATCCTAATAAATCTTGTTTTTAAATATATTAACATTTGCATTTTTACACATATTAAAATTATTTCAGTAATTTATTGCGTAGTATTTGTGCTAAATTATTATTGAAATATATTCCGCAAAAGATAAATTCATGTGTCTTGCAGACAGCAAACTCTGTACGATAGGTATTTGCAATGAAATTTATAGTAAATGTTCGACTACAAGTGAATGATTTTCCGAATCTAGAAATATATAAATATTGAGAAAAGCGGTAACATAAGCATGAATGTAAATTTTCTGTTCTTGACATTAATAAGAAAAGTTTGCTTTTATTCAAAAGAAAATATGTAAACGTTATATCTTTTGTAGTAGGATGCCGGATAATGTCACTTATTATGACATTCTCTTTTCTGTTGGAGGGGTTTGCACAATTATGTATAGACAAACGCGGAATGTGTACAGAAAATTGTACCTAGCTACTAAGAACATATAGTGAATTAGAGTTTTGGAAAGCTGTGTGCTTTCTTTTATTCTGCATCTGGGGAAGATTATGAGTAAAACAAAATGAGTACTGTGGACAAAATATGCCGAAAATATTAAGTCATGTGGCCACCATCAATCGACGAAGAAGGTGAGTTTCTGAGAGAAGACTGTATTTTATTCTCGAGTGTCAAGATGTAGGAACACCTTTTTACTCGGCGAATATACGAATTTGCGAATTTGGAATGAACTAAGGGGCGTTGATAATCTCTATAAGTGCTTTGTTTTGAAGAAATTGGATGTGTTAAAGGGGGGTTTAGGCAGCGTGGCTCCAGACAGAACTAGCATTGAGTAATACTGGTCGAAGTATAGATTAATATATGAGTTTATTTGAGTGGGCATCTCATCAAAGCAACATATATTAGACTAAAGACTATGATTTAACTGGAAAAGCATTAGGACTTTTGTTCTGAATTCTCTAAATCTTTTTGCATTTTCATTTAGTATGTATTCAAATTTCATATAATTTGCAAAGAAATGGACTTGCCTAGACAAAACGGGAATAGGACTTTGTTGTTCCTTACTTCAACCTATATTATTACTTGCAACGCATTTTTATTATTTTAGTGCTAGCGCATTTATACTTGGCAAATAATTTTCCAGTCCTCATCGCAAGAATACAATTTCTTGATATATAATCTACTTTATCTATGTTTATTAAGTTTCAACTTTATTTCGCATTTCTCATATAGCAAATAACATTTTCATGTTTGTTTAACTTAGATACTAATCTAATTTGCGCAAAAGCGCTTAATCTTCTATTTCTGGTTAAAGACCTCTGAGCACGGCGTTAACTAGAGCCTCAAGAACCACCAGCGATGTCCGATGTCGTTGAGTGACCATATGACTTCTTCTGTAAAGAAGTGGGCGCATAGTTCAAAACGAGATGTTAACGTTTTGCATAGTTTCCCTGATATGTTTCTGAAAAGTCATTTTTTTTATCTAGAATGACACCTTGATGTTTAACTTCGTCAACGCAGTCAATTTCTTCATCAAACAGAACTAGTCTTGGTGGCGTGAAATTTGTTGGACCTTTACGAAAAATTGTTACTTTTGATTTTTCAGTATTAACTGCAATCCTCCAAAGAGTGAGCTAATTTTCTAGAAGGTGAGCTAATGTTGAAGAAGGAGCCGGACAACTGCAACTGATGAAGCTTGGGTCGTAATAGCTGTATCATCTGAGAAAAGAGCTATGGTAATTTGTAGGTCTTTAAAAATATCGTATATGTAAATGTTATACAACTATGGCGAAAGTACTGACCCCTGGGGCACTCCAACAAAGATATTTCTCGTGGTAGAAACAGTATTGTTAATTTTCACTACAAAGCTTTTGTCTTTAAGATAAGAAGCAATAAAAGTCTAATGCCATGATCTGAAGTTTGTAAATAAGTCCCTAGTGACCTACCCTATCAAAAGCTTTCGAAATGTCAATGATTATGCCTTGTAAAGAATTTAGAATTGAAACAGCCAGTAATATAGTTGATGACACGAAGCAGCTGATGATTTGACGGAAGCCAAACTGTTCTTCTGGAATGGAAGTGCTCTGTGGAATAATTTGATCTAGTAGATATATACAATAATATTTTCAACTATTTTAGAAAATTGACTGAGAAGGCTTATAGGAAGGTAGTTTTGTGGAAACGTGGAATTTTGAGGAGGTTTTGGGAAGACGACGATGACGGCTTGTTTCCATATATTAGGAAAATATGAAAACTTGATAATAGAGTTGATTATCTTAGCAAACTTGCTATAGTATTGATAGGAATATGTTTCAGCACTTTGGTTAAGATACCATCAACACCCAGACTTTCAGACTTTTTTTGGGTTTTAAGAAGCTGATATAATTGGCACCAATTTAGGCGTGGCGAGGAATGTAAAATTCAAAGGTATTAACAATATATTTAACTTTGGAGATATGATTGCTGTCGTAAGGAGTAGTTGTGGAAGTAAACGTTTCTTCTAGTATTTTAGCAAAGATGTTGGGCTTATCTTCGCCTGAATAAAGAATACCGTTGTTGTGTCTAGCGATGTGGGTTCAGTGAAGTGCATGACGCAACCAAAACAGACTAGTTCACGGCACAAACATTTATTTCTAACTTACTCATAAGACAGCAGCGATGCGCTATTTGCGCAGTTACATTACATTCTACTCTACTCTCACTCACAGAGGTTCTCGGGTATAAGAGTACTGATACTCTCGAAATCAGATGCTACATCCCTCCCCAGTTATTTAGAGATTTAATCTCTGAGGAGCTTTGCGGATGCGCGAAGATCGTCTAAGTCCTGGCTGAGGTTGCTGCAACTCTTTATCAGGATCCACTGGAAGGACTGGATCAGTTTTCCTTGGAACTGGCGATGTTTCAAGTCCGGCTAAAGTTTGCAAAGCTTCACTTCTTTGTTCGATGTCCTTGTCCGGAGCCTGTGGCTTCACGTTGCCATCTGAAGTAGCAGCCATACGAGGTTCATAGATTACCGCTGCAGACGGAACCTCGCTCCCTACCGAACTGATCTGATCGACGTGCCGGCGCAGTCAAGTTCCTGGAACGTCAATAGTATAATGCAGCGCTCCATCCTTGTTTGTCACTCTGCCAATTTTCCATCGGGAATTTGCCGATCTATAATCCCGAATGGCAACCTTTTCTCCGATCTCAAAATTTCTATCTTTGAAATCATACGTATTCCTTCGGATGCGTTTTTCCACTCTTCATTTAAGAGTTGGAACAACTAAATCAATTCCAGTTCTAATTTCTCTTTTTAAGAATAACATTGCTGGACTTAACAAGGTTGTCATGTTCGGTGCCTTTCTATAATTCATGAGGAATATGGCAAGTTTTTGCTTAATATTTCCTGGATAGCCTTGCATTGCACGTAATGCTTGTTTAACGGTGTAAACATACCGCTCTGCTTGCCCGTTACTTGCCCTTTTAAATGGAGCACACGTTTTGTGTTTAATTCCATTATTCCTTATAAAAGTTTCAAATTCCCCCGATGTGAACTGAGGACCATTGTCACTCACTACTACTAAAGGCATTCCGTATCTTGCAAAACAGTCTCTCAAACATTCAATTGTCTGAAAGGAATTTGTTGACTTTAAGGTATACACTTCTAGCCATTTAGAATGTGCGTCAATGATAATCAAGAACATTCGTTCAAAAATAGGGCATGCAAAATCTACGTGAATGCGTTCCCAAGGCGCACTTGGATATTCCCAGTGATGGACCATTGCCCTTACTGGATCTTATTTGAACTTAATACAATCGACACAGTTCCTAGAAACTTCTTCAATATCATGATCAATTCCCTTCCAAAAGATGTAGGATCTGGCGATTGCCTTCATTTTAACGATTCCTAAATGTCCTTTGTGTAACTCTTCGAGAATTTTAACTCGGAGGTTTTTCGGAACAACTACCCTCTGACCACTCATTATACAGTCATCTTGTAAGGTGTACTCTGCTTCCCTACCTTCCAAACTTTCTCCAGATTTTAATTTCATATAAAGACTATTTAATTCTTCATCAGCTCGCGTTTCCCGAGCTATCTCCCTAGCTGTTACAGGAAGAGTTTCAATTTGGGAGAGTTGGAATATTTCAACATCATCCTTAATGCTTAAATCTTCGGACTTAAGAGGTAGGCGCGACAGGTAGTCAGCATTACCGTGTTCCTTGGTATTTCGATACACAATATCAAACTGATATACTTGCAATATCAGTGTATAATGTAAGAGTCGGATGGCTGTGAGGATAGGAAGTCCTCTTTTCGATTTGAAAGTAGCCACTAAAGGTTTATGATGTGTCACCAAAAAAAAAAAAAACGCGTCTCCCCTTTAGATATAGATAAAACGTTTTGACAGCCCAAACAATTGACAGTGCTTCTTTATTGATTTGAGCGTATTTCTGCTCTGTGTTAGTAAGTGTCCTCGATGCGAATGCTATAGGCCTTTCTGTTCCATCAGACAAAACATGCGAGAGCACTGCCCCAAGACCTACCGGAGATGCATCAGTAGCTAGCATTAACGGTAATGTGGGATCGTAATGCATTAAAACTCTGTCTGAACAAATTTCCTTTTTGATTTTTTCAAAAGCGATTTGGCAGTTTTTTGACCAACTCCATTTAACATCTTTTTTTGTTAAATTATTTAAGAGATGTGCCAAAGTTGCCAAATTAGGGTAAAATTTGGCATAAAAATTCACTAATCCCAAAAAGCTTTTGATGTCTTGGACGCCTTTCGGCGTAGGGGCATTAGCAATTGCCGAAATCTTTTCATCCGTTTTATGAAATCCATCGGCATCAATTTTATGCCCTAAAAATTTAATCTCATTTTGAAAGAATTTACTTTTAGTTAAGTTTAATTTTAGGCCGTGCTCCTTGCATTTTTTTAAAAATATTTCCAATGCTTTTAAATGAGACTGATCATCCGGTCCTGTCACTCGAGCATCATCCATAAAAATTTTAATTCCTTCAATCCCCTGAAATAATCCGTCAACATAGCGCTGCCAAATAGCTGGAGCAGCATTTAATCCATACATTAAGCGTTTACAAATATACAACCCCTTATGCGTGTTTATTGTTAATAACAGTTGGCTCTCCGGATGCACCTTCATTTGTAGATAAGCATGACTGAAATCAAGTTTCGAAAATTTTTACCTCCATTAAGGCATGAAAATATTTCTTCGAGTTTTCGTAATGGATGCTGCAGCACTTCCAAATTAGGATTCAGAGTCACAGAATAATCAGCACAAAGCCTAATGGAACGGTCAGATTTAACAATTGGCAGAACTGGTGTTCCCCATTCTGAAGTCTCAACCCTCTCAATGGTACCTTCTTTCTCAAGCCGATCAATTTCTGATTCAACTCTATTTTTTAATGCGAAAGGTACCGGTCGTGACCTACAAAATATTGGTTGAGTATTAGGTTTCAAATTTAGTTTTACTTCGTGATTGTTAATTTCACCTAATTTACCGTCAAAAATTTCCTTATACTCCTCAAGCAATTTTTTTAAATTCAATTCACTAGAAGTTTTCAATGTTTTGATGGCATTCCAATCGAGATTGATTTTATACAGCCATTCTCGGCCGAAGATTGTGTCCAAATTTTCCTTCACAATGTATAGATTTAAAACTAATTTTTGACCTTGGTATTCAACTTTAACAGGAACATATCCTAAAGGTACCACCTTATCACTCCTGTAAGTTTTAAAAACTACATTTGTAGGCTGAATCTTTTTATTGGAAATTTTTCTAAATTTATTTATAGACATTACCGAAACTGTTCCCCCAGTATCAAGTTCATTGCTAACTGGTTTGTTTTCAATTTTAACTTGAACCATTATTGGCGGTCTTTTTGGCTCTTCCCCTCTGAACATGTGCGTTATGGAGCTAAATCCATAGATGGGGACCTCATTTTTCGAATCATAATCATTATTTGCCTCAACTTTCTTTTGTTTAACCTGTCGGTTTTTCCTAGACAAATAACACGTCTTTTCGATATGTCCAATTTTTTTTTACAAAAGCAGCATTCACTTGTTGCAAATCTACAGTTGTTTTTATTGTGATTTGCTCCTAAGCAACGCGAACAAGTTTCATTTTTACCTTTATTATTCCTAGCAACAAAGATTTTTTCCCGCGGTTTGGACTCATTTTTCTTGGTTTTAAGTACCTTCAGTTATACGGAATTTCCTATAATCTCATTTGCACCCAAGGAGGTTAGAATACATGGAGTAAGCCTTCTCCGTATATCCCTATGCAATGAAAATGAAGCCATGAAACGTCACGATGTGACGTCACGACTGATAATAGGACCGGACTTCAAAAGTAAACAAACCGGCGTGCCGCCGAAGGAATTCTATCAGCATTCGTATTGGTAATCTTTTACTGTGTCTGAAGCTTCGAATAATTTATCAAATATAAAGATGGATCGTGTTAGATCGCAAGACAATGATCACCGTAATTCAATTCATTCCTATTTCTGTAAGTTAAGCTTTATTTTTAAATTTCACTGAGCTTTATACTTTAAAACTGTAGTATATATTTAGTATAGACTTTAAAATTGATAGAATACTTTGCAGTTATTATTTTTGATTCTGAAGCTCCAAAAATATTTTTTTCTCTAATCATACAACACAGCAGATGGATTTTCATTTTTAAATTACTTAATATATTGACTTTGCATTATATTATATGAATCATGTTATTTAGACTATGAACTAGCAATCTTTATTGTCATAAAAACTATCATTATGTAAATCAAAGGAAGAAATTTAAATATAAAATAATAAGTTCTCTTTCAATCTTTAAATTTGCAACTATGGAATCTTTATTAAATAAAGCTATGAAATTCATAATGTAAACATTAAAATGTATTATTAATGAAGTAAATTATGAAACATATTTTTTAATTATAAAATGTGGTTGCAAATATGTATCTTAATTACATAAAACTGTATTTGGGAAAAGCTGCATGTATGTCAAATTGTTACTTCGAAACTTTTAGTACGCTGCTGATCATCTTCAGACAATGAACTAGCAATCTTTATTGTCATAAAAACTATCATTATCTAAATCATCTGGTATGTATTCCAGATGCATATTTTTCCTTCAAAATTTTGAATTTCAAGAATATGCAGAAATAGTAAAATAATCAGTTTATGGCATTTACCTATGAAATATAACATTAGATGGTGAATAGCCGGAATGATTGTTGCATTTTGGAGCAGTGCACTGACCCATTTTATTTCGCTGAGCAGTTTCAATGCAAATATAAACAAAACTTTCGTCTTATCCCCACGCTACAAAGCGGCCAAGCAGTTTCAATGCAAATATAAACAACACTTTCGTCTTATCCCCACGCTACACAGCGGCCATGGTCATCAGTCGTGACGTCACGTTTCTGACATTTCTTCGGCTTCAATTTTGTTACGTCATGCTTACTCCATCTATTCTAACCTCCTTGTTTGCAACCTTAACCGCCTTTTCCATCGCCAAGGCTATTTTTAATGTTTTCTCTAAATCGATATCATCTTCCTGAAATAATCGATCTAAGATATTACGATCTCGTAGACCGCTAACGAAAACATCCCTTAACATTGTATTTAGCATATCCTCTTTATATTCACAAGGAATCGCTAACGAGCTTAATTCAGTAACATAACTACTAATTGTTTCCTCCTCATGCTGTTTTCTATTAATAAGCATGTGCCGACTAGGTATTATTAAAGCTTTAGGATTTAAATGATCCTTAAGAACCTTTTTTAGTTCGGTAAAATTTTTATCCGAAGGATTATCCGGAGAGAGTAAATTTTTCAACAAATTATACAATTTCGCATTCAAGCTTGAGATCAGAACTTTCCCACGTTTTGCCTCTGGAACATTTTGAATGTCCAAAAAAGCCTCAAATCGTTCTATTGTGGCCTTGGCTACTAATGTTTAAAATTAATTTATGATTAGGAACAGCATGAATTATAAACAAATAGCTAAGTTTATTGCATTTTATTTTCCAGCTATCGAAATGCGACGCTACGAGCAACGTTTTGAAACCAAAACCTAGCAACCATGAATCAAAACTAGTGACCATTCAGCATAAAGAAATTTAAATATATACTATATATGAACTACTTATTGAAATTCAGCATAAAAGAAATATAAATATGAATATTAACAAAATATTAAAGTTAATTTTATAAAATAATTAAACACATGAATAAATATATGAAATAAAAAATAATTATTTCTCATGCTATAACTGGGCCACTACACTACTCCCCCACCAGTAACTAAGTTACGTTACGAAGATGGAGAAATAGGTAGTAACTAGTATTGCAGTGTTAACCAATATCAGAATAATTTAGTCAGTCCTTGAATCTAACAGGTAAACATATAGTTCTGCCTGTGCGAGAATGTTTTTGATTCACATCGGAATTTGAGTCTGGTCTCTGCAAGTAACTGTAGTCAGGTTGTATCAACTGGGAATTTTCCTCGGCTAAAATATATGCTGGTTTCAAGCGAAACATTAACATGTTTTCCTTTTATGCTAATAGTAAAATATTTGTCCTTGCGAACAATAACAGGAAATGGTCCTTCATAAAGAGGTTCCAGAAGTTTTTTTACCCGATCTATTCGCTGAAACACATGAGAACAAGTTTTTAAGTCTTTATGTACAAATATCCGTTCAGATGAATTTTTACGAATTAGTCTAGGTCCAACAACTTCCATCTGTTTCTGGAGGTTATTAGCAAAAGTTTCCGATGCTATCTAGCTACTTGGTTCGCTGAAAAACTCTCCACCAGCGGCCGAGCAGTAAAGTCGCTGAACACTGGTAGAACACTGGAGGTTCGAATCCCGCGAACGGGCTGGCTGCATGGGCGTTTTCGTGGTTTTCCCCATGTGTAACGTGTATACGAGCCAGTTTCCCTTAGAAAGTCCTCTACGAAGGCATCCCTCCCCTTAGGCAGATAGCCCTCGAGGCTTTGCCATAATTACACACACACACACACTGAAAAACTCTCCAGGAAGTCTGAGACTCTGGCCATAAACTACTTGCGCAATAGAATGATTTGTATCTTCTCGAATAGCAGTACGCACACCGAAAAGGACTGTTGGTAATGTGTCCGTCCAAGATATGTTGTTGTGGGCTTTTAATGCTGTTTTTAATGTTCGATGAAGGCGCTCAACTTTGCCATTACACGAGGAGTGGTAGGCAGTAGTTTGTTGTAAATTGATTGTGTTGTAAATTGATGCCACAGATTTTGGACAAAGCTCGTAATGTATCACTTTTAAATTGGGATCCACGATCACTAATGAGTTTACTTGGCGTTCCGAAACGCGCAATCCAGTTGCTATAAAATGCTCTTGCGACATTCTCAGCTGAAATATTTTCTAAAGGAATTGCTTCCATCCAATTCGAAAATGTATCTATACAAGTAAGACAATAAATATTCCCTTCAGATGGGGGAAGTGGTTCAATGAGATCAATATGGATGACAGAAAATCTTCCTGGTGGTACTTCAAACTCACCTAATTTTGTTTTGGTATGCCGACTGATTTTAGCTTTTTGGCAAGGAATGCAGGTTCTTGTCCACAACTGTACATCTTTTTTTATGTTAGGCCAAATGAATTTTGATGTCATTAATTTCACAGTTGATTTTATTCCTGGATGTGATAAACCATGAATTCGCTGAAAGACGTGTTTTCTGAAAGCTTGAGGAATATACGGCTGAATATGTTTAGTTGATGTATCACACCACAAATATTTCCCCGAAGGTAGAGAACATTGCTTTAAATTCAAGGAAGTAGTGGTTTGCAAACTCTTCAGTTCTTCATCTTGAGTCTGTTCATCAGCTATTTTATCATAATCTATCGATGAAATTTCATTAACTCTAGATAATGTATCCGCCACAATATTATTCTCACCTTTTACATATTTGATATCAGTCGAAAACTGGTAGATGTATTGAAGTTGGCGAGCCTGTTTAGGTGCTGCTTTGTCAAGTTTTTGACGAAAGGCGAATATTAAGGGCTTGTGATCTGTATAAATTGTAAATACTCTTCCTTCTAGATAATGCTTAAAGTATCTGACTGAAAGATATATGCTTAATAGTTCTCTATCATAAGTGCTATATTTTTGCTGAGTATCATTTAATTTTTTAGAAAAAAATGCTATTGGCTTTCCACGAGGAGTTTTCGTATTGTTGCAACACTGAGCCAATCGCCGTATCTGAAGCATCTGTAAATAACGCCAGAGGTAGTTCAGAATTGGGAAAAGACAACAGTGCCGTGTTCACCAGGTCATTCTTGCACTTTTCAAACTGTTTTTCAGCTTCTTCAGTCCATTCGATTTTACGTTTGTACCTCTTTTTAGCTCCCTTAAGATACGCATGTAACAATGCTTGATTCTTCGCTGCATCCTTTATATAACGACGATAAAAGTTAAGTATTCCAAGAAAAGTTCTAAGTTCATGAATTGTTTCTGGTCGTTTGTAGTTAGTAATAGCTTGAACTCTTTCTGGCAAAAAACGGGAAACCTTAGGTGTAATTAGGTAGCCTAGAAACTCGATTTGTGGAACAGCAAATACAGATTTTGAAACATTAATTCTTAACCCAAATGTATGTAATCTTTCGAAAACTAATTTCAGGTGATTTTCGTGTTCTTCATGGGTACTGGATGCAATGAGTATATCGTCTAAATAGGGGAAAACGAATTCTAATCCTCTAAAGACTTCGTGAATAAATTGTTGGAACGTTGCAGGAGCATTTTTTAAACCGAAACTCATTACATTAAATTCGTATAAACCGAAAGGAGTGATGATGGCCGTTTTACATTTGTCTTCTTCTGCAATGGGAATTTGAAAATAAGCTTTGAATAAATCAATTTTAGAAAAAATATTTGTACCTCTTAAAATATGATGAAAATCTTCAATGCGAAGAATTGGGTATCGATCGCGTATCGTCTGCGCATTCAATCGTCGGTAGTCCCCACAAGGACGATATGACCATCCTTTTTCGTAACAATGTGCAAGGGGCTTGACCACTGGGAGTTTGATGGACGAATTATTCTATTGTCAAGCATAAATTTAAATTCCTCTTTAGCTATAGCTAAGCGTTTTGGATCGAGCTGTCGTGCCTTTGAATAAACGGGTTGACCATCAGTTGTAATAAAATGTGTAACACCATGTTTAATTTGTGTAGAAAAAAAGGTTAGGTTTAGAAATTTCGGAATATTTCGACAGTAAATCGAAAATTTTTATGGATTTATTTAATGTGGTTACTGAGTAATCAGTGGAAATAGCAGCGACATCACACTGGACACAAAGCTGTGTTACGCCATCAATTATTTTTTTCTTATTTACATCGATAAGCAATTTATATTTGTGAGGAAAGTCAGCTCCTAAAATACCTTTTGTGAAATCAGCAATTCTGAATGGAAACTGAAAATCACGACGTAATCCCAAATCAAGAGTTAGCGTTTTTATGCCATAAGTGGAAATATCTGTGCCATTAGCTGCATACAGTTTGTATTCAGTTTCACATTTATTCTGTGAAGTAGCAGGAATTATGCTTACGTCAGCTCCGCTATCAATAAGAAAGTGCAAATTTGATCTTCGGTCACGAACGAATAAACGAAATTTGCGACAATCCTTCATATTTCCTGCAGAAGCATTTGCCGCTGAACCTACTGCAGATTCGAATTTTCCTGGTTTTTGGAATCGTTTTTTACCGAAGCACATGGAGGCCGGCATTTCTCTGGAATACATTCTGCTCCAAATCGAAAATGATAATAACAAAATTTGCCAGCAGGGTCAGATCGTTTACGAGATCGGCTGCGAGATCGTGAACGTGAATTACGTAAATCCGAGTCCCTGCTTCTTGAGCGAATGGTTATTTGATCAATTTTTTTGTTCAAGAGAGGTAATTCTTTGCAACAAATCATTTGCGAAAACGGAAGGAGCATTAGCATTAAATACATCTGGTTTCCGATTCATATCACTAATTTTATCTGCCATAGACGCTAACTTGGTTACATCTTCATCACTAACTAATAATATATTTGAGTCAGGTAGCTTCTCCAGCCATAAAGTTTTGATTAGATTTTCAGACACATCTGTAGTAGCAACTGATCTCTACTTCTGCAAAAGTTGGCTTGGTTTCATGTCTCCAAGTTCGATACCAGTAATCAAACGTTTAATCCGTACATTTTCACTTTCTTTGAATAAATGTAATAACCTAATTTTAGCATCCGAATATTTTGTGGCACTATCGTTCGTTACAATGTCTCAAATATTTTCGACGAACTTAGGTTCAAGCTGTGAAACTAAATAATTAAATTTCGTTTCTTCTGAAATGATATTACTAATTCTGAACTGAGTTTCAACTTGAAAAAAAACCATATTTCCGGTTTATCAGTCCAAAAAGGAGGTATTTTCACACTCACCTTATGCATTTTCCCTCCGTTCATAAAAACACGGTTTGTTTATTTTGCTGCTTACGAACATTCATAAGAGTTTGACACTTAAATGGGAATGCATCGCTTCTGTCGGCAAAAAAAACTAACCAAAAAATAGGTAAGTCGAAATAAATCATGCAAATTAATTCATTTTATTGTGTCAAAAATAATATTTTAAATCATTATTCGGTTTACTACTGACATAATTTGTTATATGATTTATTTTATACACTTTTCAGCTATTAACATCGTATCTTTCGTAGCAGTTTCAGAAGAGTCATTTGTTGACATTTCGAAAATTAATCAGGGTCACCACAATGTGGCCTTGGCTACTAATGTTTAAAATTAAATTATGATTAAGAACAACATGAATTATAAACAAATAGCTAAGTTTATTGCATTTTATTTTCCAGCTATCGAAAGGCGACGCTACAAGCAACGTTTTGAAACCAAAACCTAGCAACCATGAATCAAAACTAGCGGCCATTCAGCATAAAGAAATTTAAATATTTACTATATATGAACTACTTATTGCCATTCAGCATAAAAGAAATATAAATATGAATATTAACAAAATATTAAAGTTAATTTTATAAAATAATTAAACACATGAACAAATATATGAAATAAAAATTAATTAGTTCTCATGCAATAACTGGGCCACTACACTATGAACGAATCAAAATTTTCTACCGTTTCATCGAACTTATCAAAAGAAACATAAATTTTGTCTTGTTTATGTTCCGATTTCTCTTGCAATGCGACCATTAAAGCTTCATTCTGCTTTATCAATTCTTCAATTAACTTCTGCACCCTTTCAAAATAAAAATCAAATAACTTTCCTACCTTTTGCAGTTTTCGGGAATTCCCTAAATCCAAGTTTTGGTTTTGCTATTACTTACGCATGTAACCGAGTGCGCCGAGTCGGGAACGATTTTCTTCTCACACAGCCTCGTCGCCAACTGTTGTGTCTAGCGGTGTGGGTTCAGTGAAGTGCATGACGCAACCAAAACAGACTAGTTCACGGCACAAACATTTATTTCTAACTTACTCATAAGACAGCAGCGATGCGCTATTTACGCAGTTACATTACATTCTACTCTACTCTCGCTCACAGAGGTTCTCGGGTATAAGAGTACTGATGCTCTCGAAATCAGATGCTACATCCGTTGATACCATGGAGGGGACGAATTTCCTTGAAAGGTTTCTTAAATTTCTTTGCAGTGTCAAAAAGAGAATTATCCTCTGTTGCGAGAGTGTTGAGGAAGTTTCGCCAGCATTGAGTCTTGAAGTTACTAATGTTCTTTTTGATGTTACGTTGAAGAGCTTTCAGTTGCGTGACAAGTATTGTGTCTCTTGTAATTTTCCAGCTTTTCCTAACACAATTTTTGCATTTGATTTTTGTGTTATGCTAGCTGGAAGAGGAAAACTGATGAATTTGTTGGTAAGGAAATTAATAGCATGTTGGTAATAGGTGGTATACTTCTTGATTTGAGTGTCAATATCGTCTTCATGTCAATAGCGATTTTGCACGCTGTTTAAGCTTACCAGATTTAATGCATTTTAATCATAGCAAATAAGATTAGGTTAATATTTTAGATTTAATGTCCTTCTAGAAAATAGGTAAAACCGCTTTTATCGTTTAGTTCCTTTTTATACTTATGAATAATAAGATGTTATTTTGACCCTTTTTTGGGAGTGCATAAAACCCTGTAAGGATTATGTTAATTTTATTAACAGTTAAATTTTAAATTAAAGTTCCTTTCCTGTCAAATTCTTAATTTCAACTTACTACTTCCGGCCAGAACGTAGTTTTGGAATCACTCCGAATACTTAATGAGGAGGAGCGGTATTTAAACCTCGAAGTCTACTTGCAGAGTTAGACCTCACACCTGCAATGCCGTCCTCTGGACTCACAGTCATGCATTTCCTCACCTGATGTACTCGAAGAAGCGTCTACCTTATGACAGCCGGAATACAGTTGGCATTGCAGCCAGCTATTCGTGGCTCACAGCGGAACTAGCAACTTGCAGTCAAGCCTCGTTTCCACTACTGCGTACGAACGCGTTGCGTCAATTGAAGACACGCCTACGGCATCCGTACAAGCGTTTCTACTGCTGCGTATCCGTAGAATATTTTCATTTTCCGCCGCTAGGTGTCACTGTAATATTTTGGCGCCAAACAAGCAGTTCGCGAGTTACAACGCTGAACATCTGAATTTTTCCCGCTTAAGCGAGTATTGTTTGTTTTGGATTTGATATGGATCCTGACGTAAAACGCAGAAAAGTTTTGTTTACTAAATTTCCATGTTATTGGAAACTTTTATTTCTGCTTATGAACTGCGAAAGTAAAGTACGCTAGCAATTTTTAGATAAGTCAAGTTATAATGCATATTATGAACATCACTAATTCCATAGAAGCTGAAGTAATTAAAAAAAAATTGCGTTTCTAGAAGCCTTAAATATTGATGAAATAATATACATATTATTAAAACTAAAATGTTAAATGTTCTGTTAGTGAAAAAATAAACAAATAAATAAATAAAATAAAAAAGTTAAAGGAATTAAAAAATAGTTGGTACTTTAAACATACAGAGCAACTGTAAAGAAAGGTTCACAATATTTACACAAAATTTGCTATGCTTGTATACCGTTGACTTCAGGGTCATAGCTGGATAATTTAAGAGAAATCTCGTTTGTTTTAAAATGCACTATAGGCAGTTATATATTTTATGCATAATCCATAAAATATTATTTTTAATTTAAACATTTTTAATTCATATCTCTTTTTATAGAAGAAGTTATCAAAATAAGATTTTTCTCTTTATATATACACACATTAGGTAAAGAAAATGGAAATATTTAATTAATTAATTCCTGCGCTTCTGCTGGAGAGGACTGAATTTTAAGGCAATTATTATAGTAATTTTTTGTTAAAAAAAAGTTTAGGGCATTAATACTGTCTCATGTTAATTGGAATGAAAGTTTAAAGTCGTAAATATCCAAAGTCTGAGCACATGTATATACATTCACATAAAAGTGAAACGAAAAAAAATATATATATATCTACAAAGTTTCAAAATGAATTAAATTTAAATAATTCTCTTGCGCCGTTGCTGCAAGGAATGAAATTTGAATTTAGCAAACATTCTCTATTCGTAAGAAGCAAATTTAAAATTGTTAGCATAAATTTAGGTATTTTGCATAATGAAACTCGAAAGGCATACGAAACGAACGTGCGCCAAGATGTATATATTGGCGAGAGAAAGTAAAGTTCGAGTGCAATGCAGTATATTTGATTTTCACCCTAGCTACTTGTACCTGGCCAAAGGTCTAATCCAGTAGTACTTTCTTCTCTTTCAGATACGATGGCAAAGTATATTCCTGTTTATTTTTCTTATTGCATAATATAGGTAAACCTGATGATATTTAGGACTGATGATGATTCTCTGTAAGTTATTCTTTTCAATACTTCAGTGTTTTAATATCCGTGAACATTATTACTTTTGTTATGCTTAAGTTAAGCAGAATTATCCTATTTTATAAAATAAAGATTTCGTACTTAATCTTTTGACTTATGATTCTTTAATTCTGTGCTTGAGGAAACGTACTCATTACGCCTTCAGTGCTAATGCACAACCAACAAAAGATTATGAGACTGAGAAATTGAAATTTTGTAATGTTGTAAGATTCCAGGGGCATAAAGTGTTAAAACTCTTTGTTGAAAATACGAGTTACAAAGTTTATAAGAATAATTGTAACAAGTAACAATGTTTATTCTAAAAGAATTAATTTGTACAGAAAAATTAACAGATGAAAATTATTCAGTGTGAAAATTTAAAATAAAACAACTTCTAATAAAAGAAGGTTTAGATGATGTTGTATTCGAAGAAAAACCGGAAACTGATACTGATATTTGGTTAAAGAATGCTCGTAAAGCTAAAGCTTTAATATGTCTAAACATTTCGGATTCGCAAATTATCCATGTTTTACATAGTAAATCTGCAAAAGAAGTTTGGCAGAAGTTAAAATGTGTTCATGAACGTGTAAATTTAACAAATAAGTTATTTCTTCTTAGAAAACTATATTCCATTAGATATAATGAAAGTTCTAAAATGCAGGAACTTATCAAAGGAGTACTAGAGTTGGCTGAAAAGCTGCGGTGAAGAAATTAAAGAAAATAACTTAATAGCAATACTACGATGTTCTTTACCGAATTCATACAACTCCTTAATAACTGCAATAGAAAGTAAATCGGAAGCTGAATTGTCGCTAGAATATGTTAAAAACAAACTAATAGATGAGTATTGTAGACGTGTGGAAACTAAGAAAGTTCAAAAGTACGATTCAGTTGCTTTAAAAAGTAAAAGCGAAAATAAACCAAAGTATGTTACACAATTTTGTACTTATTGTAAGAGAAATAACCATACGATAAATGACTGTTTTCATTTAAAACGCAACGCTAGAACCTCCCCGAAAACAGATGTAAATAATAGTAAAGTAAGAAATTATTCTCAAAATTATAAAAGTAATGCATGCCAAATAGCAAATACACAAAGTGTAGAAAACATAACAAAACTTAAAGAAAATAAGTATCTTAAAAGTATTGAAACTGAAAATTCGCAGATTCAGTTTAATCAAGTTCTAAAAGTGGAAAATAAACATGAAAACACGCAAACGCAAGAATGGGTTATCGACTCAGGAGCCTCCACTCATATGACGAGTGATAAGAATTTCTTCTCTCATTTAAATGACTCTAATAAACAAATAGTAACTGTAGCCAATGGTGCTAAATTAAATTCTTATGGTATTGGTGAAGGTTATTTTAAAGTTCAAAACTTAAAGGGTCAGGCTACACAAATAAAATTGGAAAATGTATTGTACGTACCAGGTTTAGATAGTAATTTACTTTCTGTTCAATCTGTTACCAATAAAGGTTGCATTGTTACATTTGATAGTAATAAGTGTTACATAAAGCGTAACAATATACTCGTAGCCGACGGCAACGCTCAGCAAGGTTTATATAAATTGATCGTAAACCCAATTGATGAGAAAGCATACTTAGCTAATAATGTTTCATGTTCAAATACGAACTGTATACTAAAATGGCATCAAAGATTAGTCCACAAAAATATAGATGCCATAAAAACACTTGAGAAAAATGATTTGGCAGACAGCATTAAACTTGGCAAATGCACTCATAGTGTGGAATGTTCTAATTGTGTAAAAGCGAAACTAACTGAAACACCTTATCCCAAAACTAGTTTTAGATCTAAAAATCCACTGGATTTAGTGCACACAGATGTGTGTGGGCCAATTGAAGTCAACAGCTTAGGAGGGAAAAGATATTTCGTAACTTTCATTGATGACTATTCGCGTTATACTCAAATTTATTTTATTACTTCAAAAGATGAAGTATTCGACAAACTTAAACAGTATGTTGCATCGACAACAAATAAATTTAGAAAGAAAATAAAGGTTCTCAGATCCGACAACGGTACAGAATTCTGTAACGAAAGTACTGAAAATTATTTAAAGAAACTCGGCATTTTTCACCAAACTTCGGTTCCTTATTGTCCGGCACAGAACGGCATCGCAGAAAGGAAAAATCGCTCTTTAATAGAAATGACAAAAGCTATGCTAATAAATTCTAAATTACCGAAAGGATTCTGGGCTGAAGCAGCAGCTACTGCTGCATATCTTTAAAATAGGTTACCAACTAAAGCCACAGATAGAACACCATATGAATTGTGGATGGTAGAAAACCAAACTTAAGTCACTTACGAGTATTTGGCTGTACAGCATTTTATTATGTGAACAAACAAAAACGGCGTAAATTCGACAACAGAGCCGAAGAAGGAATATTCGTAGGATACGATTTACGAAGTAAGGGATACAGGATTTATGTAGGTGGAAGAAAAACAATAGTAAGTAGAACTGTTAAATTTTCAGAAAACGCGTCTTTACCTGACAAACTTGCAGAAATTAATGCTGAAGATTTAGAATTAATTCACTTCAATAACTCGCAAGAAGACTAAGAAAATAATGAAGAAACATCTCTTGGCGATGATTTTACAGAAGATTCAAAAAGTTCCGAAGAGTTAATTAAATGTGAAGAAACTGTAGAAAGAAGGGTTTCTGGCAGATCAACCAAAGGGGTCCCACCGGAAAGATTCTCTTATAAAGCAGAAGACGAAGAATCAATCTTACTTAAAATTAAAGATCCAGAAAGCATTGAAGAAATTCTAAACTTAACCAAAACGTGAACAAGAAGCTTGGATCAAGGCTATGCAAGAAGAAATACATTCTCTAAAAGAAAATGAAACCTATAAACTTACAGAATTACCACTAGGAAAACATGCAGTAGGCAGCAAATGGGTGTTTAAGACAAAATATGATGAAACTGGTAAAAATATAAAATACAAAGCACGCTTAGTAGCCAAAGGATTTACTCAAAAATACGGCAGTGATTATGATGAAACTTTTTCACCAGTAGTGAAACACACTACGATAAGAGTTTTCTTAGCATGGGCAGCATATAATAATGCCAAGGTACATCAACTAGATGTTAAAACAGCTTTTTTGTAGGGCAACTTAAATGAAGAAATATATATGGAACAACCAGAAGGATTCGTGGTTCCGGAAGAAAGACAAAGTTTGTAAATTACAGAAGTCGATTTATGGTCTCAAACAAGCAGCTAGGTGCTGGAATGCAGAAATTGAAAATACACTGAAGAATCTGGGGTTCAGTCAAAGCAAAGCAGATCCGTGTCTTTTCACAAAAGTGGCTCGTGATAAATAAATTAATTTAATAGTGTATGTTGATGACATCCTAATAAGTTCTACAGAAGAAGGACTAATTCTTCAAACAATTAATGATTTAAAGAAACGTTACCAAATAACGCACCTTGGTGAAGCTAAATATTTCTTAGGCATGGAAATAAATCGCAAGGAAGATGGAAGTTATCTCTTATCGCATAAAAATAAAATAAATCAACTTGTCAAGCAATTTCAACTTGAAGAAGCGAAACACGCTAGCACACCAATGGAAACGAACTATTATAACCTAAACAAGGAAGAAAATCTCCTAACTTCAAATGATAAATTTCGCCAAGCTATTGGAAGTCTTTTGTATATATCGTCTATCACAAGACCAGATATCACAGCTTCAACTCACATACTCAGCAGAAGGTGTAATAATCCACGTCAAAAGGACTGGAATGCTGTTAAAAGAATCATTAGATACTTAAACATGACAAAGAACCTATCCTTACAAATTTCGTCGAGTGAAGAACCTAATATTACGGTTTATTCAGATGCTGATTGGGGACAAGCTATTGAAGATAGAAAATCTACATCAGGAAGTGTTATTTTATTAGGAAGGAACTGTATTTCATGGTTTTCAAGAAAACAAACTTGTGTTTCTTTATCCTCAGCAGAAGCTGAATATGTTGCACTATCGCAAGCTACGCAAGAACTATTATGGCTATTAAAATTAACAGAAGATTTCAATCTACCCCAAACTCTACCGATAAAGGTATTTGAAGATAATCAGTCTAATATAAGACTTGTAGAATCTGAAAAATTCAGTTCACGCACAAAACATATTGATACAAAAGTTCATCATATACGCGACTTGAATAACAAAGGAATAGTAAAATTTGCTTATCTTTCAACAGAGAAAATGATTGCTGATATTATGACTAAACCAATTCCTAAAGCTAAATTTCTGTTTTGCAGGAATGAATTACAATTGGTATGAGTTTCATTAGCAAAACAGGGGCAATGTTAGCATAAATTTAGGTATTTTGCATAATGAAACTCGAAAGGCATACGAAACGAACGTGTGCCAAGATGTATATATTGGCGAGAGAAAGTAAAGTTCGAGTGCAATGCAGTATATTTGATTTTCACCCTAGCTACTTGTACCTGGCCAAAGGTCTAATCCAGTAGTACTTTCTTCTCTTTCAGATACGATGGCAAAGTATATTCCTGTTTATTTTTCTTATTGCATAATATAGGTAAGCCTGATGATATTTAGGACTGATGATGATTCTCTGTAAGTTATTCTTTTCAATACTTCAGTGTTTTAATATCCGTGAACATTATTACTTTTGTTATACTTAAGTTAAGCAGAATTATCCTATTTTATAAAATAAAGATTTCGTACTTAATCTTTTGACTTATGATTCTTTAATTCTGTGCTTGAGGAAACGTACTCATTACGCCTTCAGTGCTAATGCACAACCAACAAAAATTAATTAAATTTAAATGAAATTTAATGCAAACTGATAAATGATTAATTATTGCTGCGAACTAATATACAATATTATTTAAATTCTGAGAGCATATGTAAATAAAGTGCAAGTATCAAAATCCATGAATAAATATATAATTCCAAAAATTTATTTATCCTATTATTCACTTATGCATTTTTATAAATTTTTTAGGATTAAATCTATCCTACTATTCATTTATGCATTTTTATAAATTTTTTAGGATTAATAAACTATCCTATTATTCACTTATGCACTTTTATAATTTTTTTATGATTAATAATCTATCCTATTATTCACTTACGCATTTTTTATAATTTTTTAGGATTAATAAATATTTAGAATTATATATTTATTCATGGATTTTGATACTTGCACTTGATTTACATATGTTCTCAGAATTTAAATGATATTGTAGATTAGTTCGCAGTAATAATTAATCATTTATTTATTTGCATTAAATTTAATTTTAATTTAATTAACTTTAAATTTGCTTTTTACGAATCGAGAATGTTTGTTAAATACAAATATATATGTACAGGGTATGCTTTAAATTAGTATTATATAATTTTCAAATTTGTTTGCGGGGGGAATTTAAATAAATAAGGGCATAAATAAAAAAATATATTTAACGCATATAATAATAGAAATAAATTATAAAATACGAATATAGATCAAATTGGAACAAAAGCTGAGAAAGTTGCAGACAGGGTGCAAAAAGCGTATGGGATTCGAACTCGCGACACCCCAAAAGTAAACTTTATTACCATCAGCTTTACCACTAAGCTAGCATCACACGGGAGATGTATGCATATCTTTGCTTATATACATCATCAAGTAAATCAATTCTTAAAACTAAATTTTTTGGTCCTATTTCAGTGTGCTATCGTCTGAAAAATTCACCAGAGTTTTTTCTTCAGCTTCTAGTACATTTTTTACAAAAAACATTATCTTTTAAAGTGGAGTTCCGATTGAAGTTAAACGGGCTGCTAAAAATATATTTCATGTGCTTACAAATATATGTTGGCCAAAAAGATATATTTATAAAGAGAAATACAAATAACATACTCTTTAATGCAGTGGAATATTTAAAAGGCTATCAATGCCGCCAATGGGGTCTTATACTCAAGCTGTACCCAAATTTAATTTATAATTAACGTTTTTAGTTTTTACCTGTTTCAAAAGAAAAAAATAACAAATCTTTTAATCATATCTAGTTTGCAATAGCAGTTTGATATAGTCAGACATTCATTTTCATTAAAGGTAAATGAATATGCAGAACTAGGAAATAATTGACAGAACAAATTTTGCTATTTCGTGGACTTGGAATTATAATTTTTGCCGCTGATTTTCTTGAACTGAATTTCTTGAACGCCTGATTTTATCTGCGAACAAGTACTGTAGTTGCAGTTATCTTATTTTTCTTATCTTTTTCTAACTAAATTCAGCTGATTGTTGTCTTTTTCAGCACGCAGATTTCTCGCTATAATGTTAATTCAGAAATAAGTATTTTTTAGCCAAACATTCTTTCCCTAAGCGAGCATTCATCGCTACTTCTGCCGCCATTAATTTTTGTTGACTACACCTGATTGCTCCTTTTTACCACGTGACCCCAACGCATCCGCAGACATGCGGATAGAAGTTGAACATTGTTGAACTCCATCCGTACGCCATCCGTCACCGCACATCGACCGGATTGCAGATGTCAATCAAAGTGAGTTCGCTCGCTGATTGGATAAACGCATAGACACCGCAACGCATACGCAGCAGAAACTGCAGCAGTCGTGCCCATTCCAAAACCGAGACAAAATTTAAACTTACCCGTCAATTACAGACCAATTAGTCTGCTTTCGTCTCTCTCAAAAATCTACGAGTATGTCTTGCTTAATCGCCTGAATGAATTCTGTCGAGATCAAAATTTGATTCTCCCGGAACAATTCGGCTTCCGACCTAAACACTCCACTGTACACCAGTTATTACGTGTAGTGGAATTCATTCATGGAGGCTTTCGCAAGCGAGAGAAAACTGGTATCGTCTATCTTGACGTAGCCAAAGCCTTTGTTAGGGTTTGGCATGACGGACTTATCTACAAGCTCATGCGGCTTGGTTTCTCGGCTCATTTCATTAAAATTATTAACTCGTACTTGACCGGACGAAGTTTCCGTGTGCGAGTTAACCACGAATTCTCCACTCCCCGCCCAATTTATGCCGGCTGTCCACAGGGCAGTTTCGTCGGGCCCTCAGTTTTCAACCTCTACGTAAATGACATTCCTAAGGCCCCTAGTATCGATCTTGCTTTATATGCGGACGATACAGCCATCATCGCACAACATTCCAACTCCTTCACGGTAATCTCTACATTACAGAGTTACCTTTCAGCCTTGAACTCTGGCTCGGTTTGTATAAAATCAAAATCAATGTCACAAAATGTGCTGCTACTCTGTTCATCCAAAGAAATATCCCCCGTTTAGATAACTTAATTCTCTTCGGTGAACCTATTCCCTGGGTTTCTTCATATAAATATCTTGGTGTATTACTTGATTCAAAATTAACTTGGCAACCTCACATTCAAAATATCATTGCGAATGCGACGGCTGTCAAATCCAATCTGCACCACTTCTTCGCTTTAGATAGCGTCCTGTCAATTGGCAACAAGATTTTGCTCTACAAGTCTATCATAAGGCCTGTTCTGACTTATGCATGCCCCATTTGGGGCCCATCAGCACTGAGTAACAGAAAACATGTCCAAACTTTTCAATCTAAATTGCTTCGGCAAATACTCAAAGCTCCGCGGTATATAAGGAACGAAGAGATTCATAATGATCTCAAAATTATGCCCATTAATCGCTTTATACAGCGACTTTCGGAAAACATTTTAAAAAATATTCAACATGTTGCAAATGCTGTGCTGCATATGCTACCTGTATATGATCCTGCAGTCGCCTCATCTAGGAAGAGACCGAGATCGGTTCTCAACCCGGATTATGCTGCAAACCCCTTTAAACGGGCAAGGTATGCTCACACTGACATGCATGTGAATAATTACTTCTCGTTCTTTCCCCTTCCCGCCTCTCGAGTCTTGAATGTATAAGTCATTGACCGGAGGAACCTCTCCTGCTTCTTTAAGAAGAAGCTTTACAGTCGCAGGGGACTGAATTTTTAAATCTGAAGTCAATTGACTATTTCTCTACTTCAAAATAGCTCTTTCAACCCTTCTAAAAGGGCCTTTTACTTGCTTTTAGCACCCCCTTAAGAGGTGTCAATCATTTGACCTTAAAGACCGCATTGAATAGCGGGCGGAAACGAAACTGCTCCCTCCGTCAGCTGACCAACTGACACAGCAACTTTTTCGACGCGTAAGCGGGTCCCCCCTTCCTTCTCCTCCGCGAAGTTGACGTTCGCAAAGAAAGATCAAGTATCAAGAAAACACCTGCTTTTATTTTCTAGTCTTTATCAAAATTTTGTCTAAGATGACTGCCCCTATCTAATTTATTCTGGCTCTTATTTTGGCGCAAAATTAGACCTTCTTAGTTTTATATTTGTTCTCAGTGTGAAGGCACTTATTCTTAGAAGCTTTTTTTCGGCTTAACAAAATTTTTACCGTATTAGAAAATTCCCTCTTTTGATGATGACATTTTATTCTTCAGATGATGTGGAGGTAAAGGCGTTTATGCCTAAGAACTCCGTAACACGAACTTCCTTGATCCTTGATCGCATACGCAGCAGTGGAAACGGGCCTTTAGAGAGAACCAGTTTCTGATTTACGCGCGTCTGCCTTTTGGCTACTCTCTCTCTCAAAGCTGTTATTACGCTCGGCCGCACTCAGGCCCTTGATAAGCTTCGTAGTCAAATAGAGTTAAGGGGCTAACTCGATTAGAATCTTGATAGCTTCGGTTGTATTTCTTTAGTTAATCTTAGTTTTAGTTTATTTCTTAGTCTCTTAAGTTCAAGCCCAAGTGTCGGCTTTTATTGTACACTCCAAGACGGAGTTTTGTTAATTCTTATTGGAATAATAAAGGGTTAGTAACCCTTCCATCTTGTTGTTTCTTGTTACATGAACTTAAGCGATTATTCGCTAACTAGTTCTTAAGATTCGTCACTTTCTACAGTAACTGAGAAATACACTAGTGAGAATCTTACAACCCTTAAGAACTGTTAACTCTTTCAGTGTGCTTCTATTATGTAGGCAATTTTGTCTGATTTATCAGGAGATAAATAAAAGACAATTGCATGCATAATATTTTTTGTGATTTTCATTCATTCAATGATTGATTTCAATGATTTAATTCAATGATTGATTTCAATGATTTTCATCGATTGTAAATTAAATAAAACTAATTTATTTTTAGATCCTCTTTTAGGATGACATCTGCCAAAAAGTATTTAAATATCAATAAAGCTCCCGTAACTTCTAAATTGAATCAAAACATCAGTTACTTTGCACAAAATTTCGACCAGTTTAATTTGCTGAAATTCTTATACTCCTCAAGAGATAAAGGGAATTCAGACAAGTTAATAAAAAATGTATCTTTAGAAAAAGGATTTTTTTTTTGTCTGTAATAAGGTGTATGTCAACTTATGTATGAGAATTAGGATTGGATTACGGAAAAGCACGAGAACGCTATCTGCTTAAGGGGATAAATACTTTTCGTGTAAATCTTTTTAAGAGAAAATTGCTTGCATTTAAGTTCCTGATGGGAAACTTCACATTTAATCAACCGGTTCTCCGTGTTTGATTGGATTAATTTTGTTTGCTTACTGAATTACACACAAAAATTACCTGTATAAGGAAGGGATGCCTTCACGGAGGACTTTCTAAGAGAAGCTGACTTGTATCTACGTTGCACAAAAACCTTGAATCAAACCATTTAGCCGAGATTCAAACCCGAGCGGGCTACAAGTGTTCAGCCACCTTTACGCTCTGCTGAAGGGCTCGTAAAAAAATTGATAAAGAAAAGTATTGAAACAACCGGTTTAATTTACTAACCTATATTTCTCAATCGACAGTACATAAATTAGGCATATGAGGGGATTATTTGTGAATAAATAAACTGCATTGAACTTTTTGCTACTATTTCATATTACAATGGAATTATTGCATTTCAAAGTTATTTCTCATGAATTAATTTTGCTCTGTTCATGATTTTTTATTTTTTCAAAGAGAAAATTTTACGCTTTAAGTAAAAAATATACGAGAAGATACTTTATGCAAAGTTTGGCGTAAACAGTTTTCTTAATTTTGCTTTGGAAATATTCCACGGTAATCGTTTTCATTACTGGAAAAAATATGAAAATCAGATTTAGAAATTAGAAAATATATTATGTGCAAATAGAATATTCGTTGAAAATGAAATAGACTTCAATCTTTGGATATAACGATGGTTTTAGACGAAATTTCTGCCTATGAAAGAAAATTGAAGTCTAATTCTTTATAAACATTTAAAACTGTTCTGAAAAATACTTTTGATGATTGCATGTATAGGTCACAGATTTTCTTTCTCTGATAACAAAAACAAAAGCCAATTTTACAAAGAAAATATCTCGTTAAAGATGTACCTCCTTTGCCTGATTGTCCAATGTAATATTTATTAAAGTTAAATGATGAAAGGTAACCAAAGTATATCCGATTTTCTTTCTCATATTATAATAACAAAATTATCGAAAAGAGTAGATTTAAAGCTTTGTTATTGTTATGTAAAGCTTTATTATTGCTATAAGTTCATCTCAAAATCTAATTGTATTGAATCTCATTCTAATCATCTAATAGTAATAAATATTATTAATGAATTTATTATTATTATTTCATTAAATTAGTCATTACTATTATTTTGTTAATGAAAATGTTATTAAAAATTGCATTCCAACCTGCAGACTTATAAAGCTAGTTCGTATTTATTATATTTTGTAAAATTTTGTTCTCGTTTTCTAATTTCGAGTACGAAAATATGAGAGTATAAATGAAGTGTGAAAACAAAGTTATGAAATTCACAAATTATTGCCTAGATTTATCAGAAATAGTAAATGAAATATAAACATTGAAAGAATCATTGAAGAATATCAGAAATAGTAAAGGAAATATAAACATTTTGTTCTAAATAAAGGCTGCACTGGATGCATTTTCAGTGGACTATTTATTTAGAACTCCATTTAAATGAAAGCAAAAATAATCATCGAAAAAATCGCAAATCTAGCAACCCATCTACTATTGTACAGCGTCCGACAAACATGTAAATTTTACTGCATCCATGGAGGGGACTAACGACTTTTCTCATTAGGAAAATGTCAAAGAGGGGGCAAAAGTGTTTTGGATCGCTCCGGTATGAAGGCTATATTATCAGAATTTCGGCCAGGTTTTAGAAGGTTAAAGGCAGTAACTAATTTTATCAAGAATGTCCACAATTGCACTTACTTTGTCTGTAGGCGGAGTTTACTTCTTCATAGTTTTGAGGTCTGCTATAATAACAATACATATTGTTTTCAATGAACCAAGATTAAACAGTTTTGGAAAAGTCGAGCTTGTGGTTAGAGTTTCAGATAAGGGTGAGTTATCAGTATTTTCAGGCTTGGGTGAATCCATTTCTTTGTTGAGAGGTGGAGAGTTCTTGTTTTGTAAATTCCCGTGATTAGTGGTTGGTGGATTGCTGGGTTTGAACTTCTGCTTGGCATGTTGTGATCTAGCTGGACGCTGGGAGAGATTAGATGGATCTGGCCCACCACCAAGTAGCAGGCTTATCTTTGTCAACTGGGCAGTTTTTAAGGCCATGATTTTCACCACAACGCACACAAATCCAGTCACGAGTACATAAAAGTGAGCTGTGGAAGTATTGCTGGCAACGAGTAAGAAGATGTTTCTACATCTTGACACTCGAAAATATAATACGATCTTCGTCGTCGATAGCATTGTGGAGGGCCAGGCCTGCGTTTTAAGGTTTCAGAAGTGACATTCATATATCCTGTATGCTATGTATGATGTGATAAATGATTTTAGGTTCTTCAATCTTAGGAAGATGACGTAAGAATAGCGGAACTGGCTTATTCTCCTTTCTGTTTCGCATTATTGTGATATGATTAATAAAGTCTTTGTTTGTTAGTTCTTGGACAATATAGTTGGGGTTCATAGTCATTGGCAGGTCTATAATTACGATTTTAATCACTTTTTCTTCAGGCAGAAGAAATGTAAGGGATTTAAATGTGATAAATTTCTTCTGTGACTTCTGTTGCGTTTCTTCTGTGACTTTGCGAACAAAGCAGCTCACTGACCTCACTCCCCATTCGGCGCCGCAAGCGCGGACTAGATTCTCTTCTCACCCCCTCCCACTACACTGTAACACTGTTCTTCTTTCTTCCCCCCCTAGATTGCTTATCAGGTGTGGTGTATTTAATTATGGCAAAGCACACGAGGGCTATCTGCCTAAAGGGAGGGATGCCTTTCGTGGAGGACTTTCTAAGGGAAACTGGCTCGTATACACGTTACACATGGGGAAAACCACGAAAACGCCCATGCAGCCAGCCCGTTCGCGGGATTCGAACCTCAGACCGAACTACCAGTGTTCAGCGTCTTTACCGCTCGGCCGCTGGTGGGCAGATTGCTTATCAGAAACCAAGTAAAAACATATTTCTACATCTTGACACTCGAGAATAAAATACGATCTTCAACAAAGCGGTGAGAGTCAGCATCAAGGGGTTCAGTATGTAGTCTGTCTCCTTTCAGACTGACCATTATCTTTTTCCCAATTTGATTACTTAATTTGCAGGGAATTCGTCCGCTTTGACAATATTATCTATTATTATGAGTCGACTTTCTTTCTTTTGAGTCTTACTTTCAGTGAATTTCATCATGGTAATTTTTGGAGTAGGGGCACGTATAGTTGGCTGACTAGAAGTGAGTGGGCTGTCGTCATCAGTATCATCTAAGTTAATCTAGTCATTATCGGGTTGGAGAAACTGAAATTTGTTGTTAGTTTTAAGATTTGGTTCAACGTTTTCGCCCGCAGAATTTGAAGATTTTGTACGCTGACGTTTCCGTTGTTTATGGAAATCATCTCCAGTGTGGTGAGCAGTAAGCTTCACAATATTGTTTCAGTTCGTTTATTTGTTTTGTTCATTCATAATTTCAGTAGCTTGAGCATTTTCTTGTTCTCTTAATCGTTTGATTACTTTTGCTAGTAACAGATGTAGTTCTTTGATTGCTTCAGGTGAGAGCTTCAGGTGAACATGTGTTTGATTTATGACATTGTCAATGACATATTCACAAAGCCTAGGCCCCGTTCAGACGAGGGTGTAAGGGGCATAAGTGGTTAAAGCCGAGCTCCGTTGCCAAGGCAACCAGTCTCTGCTACGTCACAGAATCTGGTTTAGGGCTCGTGGCATAGGGTTCAAAGTTTTTAACTTTACGCCGAGTTTGGGATAAGCGTCGATCAATCAGAGCGAAGCTAAAACGAAGCGGCTTTCTTTAGACGATTTCGCTGTCACATCGAAGGCGACGTTTTTTTTTAATATGGAACACATCGTATCCGAATGAGTTGTAATCGTATCCGAACGAAATAATGAGTTGTAATCGTATCCGAACGAAATAATGAGTTGTAATCGTATCCGAACGAAATAAAGAGTTGATCTCGCAAGAAATCTACGATGATGACATGCATTTTTTAATGAGTTTTTAATGCATTTTTTAATGAGTTTTTCAATTTATATTGAAAAATATGGATGAAACTCGTAAAGCGAAAGTTAAGCTCAGGATTATGCGCACTGTGTATAATCCTGTAGATGATTGATCCCATCCAATATTTTTCATTTTATTGTGAAAATTCTTTAAAAAATGCATGATTGCAAAAATATTTTTTCTGTGTAAATTATTATTATTACTTTCTTTCTGTCTATAATTTTTTTTAAATTATTACTATAATTTTTTTTAAATTATTACTATAATTTTTTCCTGTTTAATTATTTTTGTATTTAAGAATAAATTTATTGAAAAAGCTGGAAATATTGTATTGCTATTCGCTTCAAATGCTGATTTCCTTTCCAAACAAACTTCATGAATTAATTTTACTAAAACATCAAATAAATATCGAGAATCTGCTGTTTTTTAACAGTAAAAATATTACTTTAAAGAAAAAAGAAAAAATTATTTTCACTTATTTAAGAATAGTCACAATAGTCAATTCAATGGTGTAAGCTTTGTATAAGTAATAAAAGATTAATCTTTTGAGAAAATGCTCTTATGAATTCCAAGAAGGAAAAAAAATGTATTGAAATATCCTTAAAACAGTCAAGAGTCTAGACAGTTTTGTCTCCTGTTGAAGTTCTGTTCTGTTTTTTAATTACGTTCTCCATGAAAGGAATTTACTTTTAATGAAACTGAATAGCACACATAATTGGGAACATGGACTATAATTTAATGAATAGTATTTATTATTATTATCCACTCTTTATTACTATCATTTGAATGGAATTTTGATAATTAAATTCATGCCATTTCTCTGGTAGAAATTCCTGGATAAGGTATGAATGTTTATAATTTTGATGTACGAGTATTTGAAGACTTGGGTACCTAAAATTTGTCAATGTGAAATTACTTTTGAGATTTGGTCGTAAATAGAAATGACAGCATATGTTGAAATTAAATTCAGGGGTGCGGCTTATACATGCAAATTATTAGAAATAGGTGTATACAAACAGCTGGCAACACAGCAAAATGTATTTAATGATTGAGCATAAAATACATTGTTGCGTGAACGTTTCCTAGTATTGTGCTAGTTGCGGTTGCTGGTCATTGTGACCAGTTGTGGGATAGTAGTACTAGTAATAATTGATACTGGTAGTGCAGCAAACTACTATAGTGATCGACAGGGACAGTGAATAAGGAGTGCTAAGCACACATGTTTCACTGTCATAGAAATTTCGAGAATTTATCAAGTGTGTTATGTCCAATAATTCTGAAATCACTTCCCCAAGATATTTTGCTTGAGATTAACAGAATGAGTAATGGAAGTGCGTATTGTAATATTAAAAGTCTGTGCTTGATTATAGCTCAATGTTTAGATTCACGCGAAAGGGCGGAAGTCATAAATAAGAATTCAGAGCATTCGACAGCGAATAGTGGGCGCCGTCAGTCTGCGTATGCAGTCCAGAAAATAAACACTCGTCATTTCAGCGATGGAAAGAGCAATACATTAGAAACGAAAGCTTCTTCTGCTTCTGATTTAGTGTCCACGGGTATTAAAGAAAAATTGATTAAGGCATGCGTTTTTTGCGGAGATTTTTCCCACTCAAGCCATAAATGTCCTATTGCCCAGAACCTAACGAATGACGAAAAGGTTGAAATACTACGCAAAAATGGCACTTGTTTTAGGTGTTTACAAAATAAGGGTCACATCAGCAAATTCTGTTATTCTAACATTTTTTGCTCCCATTGTCACTCTAAGCATTCTACGATTATGTGCAACAGAATTAATTCCGAGAGTAGGAAGGGAACGATCAAAACTGTCCAGGAAGTTGAAAATGAAGTACTTTCGAATCAAAGCAACCGTTCTGAAGTTTATTTACAAACTTTGGTCGTAGGGGTAGCTGGGAAAACCTTAAAGGGTTATTTAAGATTGCTAATAGACACCGGAAGTCAGAACACGTACATAAGTCAATATGCTGCTAAAACGTTGAAATTAGAAAAGATAGGAACTGAAAGAGTTAAACATGGGTTATTTGGGGGTGTAGAAGTTTCGGAAGATCATAATCGTTATCAAATAGATTTAACTAGTTTAGATGGAAAGTACAGGTGTAAAATCGAAGCACTAGACCAGAGGAAAATTTGTTCGTCACTACCTAAGATCAAAGACGAAAAGTTAATTAAAGTAATAGAAAAAAGGGGAATTCTTATCAACGACAATCATGCGAATGGAAATCTATGTCTGTTTCAAGAAAATCCGGAAGAGATTCATATGCTGTTAGGAGCGGACACCGCAGCACAATTGTTCACTGAAAAAATTGAACATTTTGCAGGGGATTATGTAGCCTTTGAGACTAAGTTAGGCTGGACATTAATGGGCAAGATTAAAGAGAATGCGAATACGTCAAGTTCCCTGTCCGTTCTTTCTTTATCCTTACATGTTTCCGATACAAATTTGTCCAATCTTTGGCGTTTAGACACCTTGGGGATTTCAAGCGAGGAAAACAAAACGAAAAGTGTCTTGGAAGAAGAAACTCGAAAACATTTCTTAAAAAGTGTAAAACGAGATAGCTCAGGGAGATATGAAGTAACCTTACCCTTTATTTTAGATAAATCCGTCTTATCCAGTAACCGTACTGTGGCAGAAAGACACCTCGTCAAAACCGAAAGTAAACTTATTAACACACGCAGAAGAAAAGATTACGAAGAAATATTTGAGTGGGAAGCGAAGGACATTATTGAGGTAGTAACTGAGGAAAAGGAGGAAGGAGTGCACTACTTGTCACACAGACCTGTAATAAAAGAGTCTAGTGAAACTACAAAGATACGGCCTGTTTTCAATGCATCTGCACGTTCTAAGAATTCACCCTCTCTCAATGATTGTTTGAGTAAAGGACCAAATTTAATAGAAATTATTCCACGTATATTGAATCGTTTTCGAAAATATCGCATAGGAGTGTCATCGGATATCGAAAAGGCCTTTTGTCAAATCAAAATAGCAGAAAAGGATAGAGATTTTTTAAGGTTTCTATGGTTCGATAATCAACATAAGTTTAAAATTTACAGACATAACCGAGTTGTTTTTGGACTCACATCAAGTCCGTTTCTGCTAGCCGCTACACTTAGTCACCTTTTGACTACACTCCCAGAAAAGTTTGTAGAAACTTCTAATATTTTGAAGGATTTATTTTACCTCGATAATTCGTTAATTAGCTTAAATCACGTAGATGAAGCTGAAAATTTCGTTCAAGAAGCAAGATTGATTTTGGCTTCAGGGCATTTCAATTTAAGATGTTGGCGATCAAATTTTCGAATTGACATGATCGATGAGATAGAGAGCAAGACGAAAGTTGTCCCAGTATTAGGATTAGTATGGGATTTAGAAAAAGATAGTTTGAGTTGCAAGATCGAAGAAACATTTAACTTGAGGGAACCTATTACCAAAAGAAAAGTTTTGTCAATTACCCAGAAAATTTTTGATCCCATTGGCTTTACTGCACCGATAACTGTAATTCCTAAGCTAATTTTGCAAGAAACATGGAACCAGAAGATTAAGTGGGATGAAGATCTTCCTCTTCCTCTTCCCCTAAGTGAGCAGTTTGGGACTTGGTTGAACCAATTGCCTCTGCTATCTCAGATTGAAATTCCTCGTTGGTTAAATATTGATTACGAAAACGAAGATACCGTAGTGCTCCACGTTTTTTCGGATGCTAGTAAAAGAGCCTATGCCACATGTGCATTTTTAAGAGCTGAAACCATCGAAGGTGTAAAGGTTCAGTTAGTAAGCGTGAGAAGTCGAATAGCCCCTATTAAAGAACTTACGATTCCACGGCTTGAACTTCTTTCCTGTCTGATAGGTGCCAGGCTTGCCAAAACAATTCTATCAGATTTGAAACTTAAGAATTGTAGAACAGTGTTCTGGAGTGATTCTTCTACAGCTTTGGGGTGGATAAGAAGGGATCAAGCATGGGGTACGTTTGTTCATAATCGAGTACAAGAAATAAGATCGCTTACCAGAATATCTGACTGGAGGCATGTACCTGGAAGTTTAAACCCAGCGGATCTCCCATCGAGAGGATGTACTATTGAGCAATTACAGAAATCGGCATGGTGGGAGGGCCCATCGTGGCTTTACTTACCAGAAGACGAGTGGCCCCATGTAGAAGAAAAGCCTGATGAGGAACTTATAAACAAGGAAAAAAGGAAAACGATTCTGACTTTTCTAGATCATGGAGACAATTTGGACCGGTACTACAAATACTTCTCTTCATATAGAAAAACCGTGAGAATGATCGCTTGGATTTTCAGGTTTTATCACAATTTAAAGAACAAAGATAAAAACCTCACTCCTGATGTCTCAGTTGATGAATTGGAGAATGCTGAAAAGGCACTTTGTAGATTGGTACAGAAAGAATCATTTACAGGCATAAACGATCCCGCTATTCGTGCGCTGAGACCAATCGTAGACCAAAATGGAATTTTAAGAGCCAAAACGAACGTCCTACAGCGTCAAGATAATGAAAATTTCCGATATCCTATCATTTTACCTTCAAAACATATTCTTGTTGAGAGACTAATTTACGAGAAACATCTAGAACTCCAGCATGCTGGCGTCAGCACTTTAATGACAAATATTAGAGAAAACTTTTGGATATTAAAATCCAGGAAAAGTATTCGAAATATTATCAGAAAATGTGTAAGATGTAAAAGATTTGTTTCACAAAGAGTGGAAGTCGAGCCAGGATTTCCACCCGAAGATCGAGTCAGAGAAGGGGCGACTTTTGAAGTCGTCGGTGTAGATCTAGCGGGTCCTCTCTATCTCCGTGAGGGGTCTAAAGAGTGGATAGTCTTGTATACATGTGCCATTTATAGAGCCATTCACCTCGAACGAGTTACTTCTCTATCTACAGAAACTTTAATCCAATCTTTACGTAGATTCATTGCCAGAAGAGGTAGACCTTATGTGATATATTCCGACAATGGAACTAATTTTGTAGGGACTAACAGTGTTTTTAAGAAAGTTAATTGGAACGCCATATGTTCAGCTGCTTCTATCCAAAGGATACGATGGAAGTTCAACCCTCCGACCGCCGCCTGGTGGGGAGGTTGGTGGGAGAGGTTTGTGCGAATGGTGAAAGAAAATTTAAGACGAGTATTAGGTCGAACGTCCTTAAATTATGAAGAATTATATACTATATTATGTGACTGTGAACAAGTGATTAATTCGCGACCTATCACATACGTATCAGAGGATAATCAAGATCCATCAAGCTTAGCGGAATTGTGTGGAATATATTGTAAATAACCTACTGATATTATTAATAGTTTATTTGTATTTGAATTTAAACTTTTAAAAGTACATAATTGTTTTACAAGAAAAAGGTGTTTACATGGAGATAGCATATGCACTTTTTCGTCATTTCTGTTAGAAAGAGTCTATTGTGTAAATTTCCATAGCGCATTAATTTATACTAATAAAGGAATATTAAAAAATAAACCAAATGAAAACATTCAGTAAACATTTAAAGGCGTCGATACCTATTTTTTTTACCTAAATTATGAGTAAGTATAGCTAAAATTATATTTCATTCCATTATGCGCTATTTCTATTGAAACGCTTTTCGGGATCTTAGATCGTAATCTTGCTACTGGTACTTACTACAAAGAGTACAAACCAGTAAATAAAAATAAGAAAAATTAACATTAACAAAAATAGAGAAAATAAAGGCGTTTAATTTTTAACACCGCACTCGAAGGCGAAAAGACAAATAATGACAAAGTCATTCAATAAAGTTAAAATAAAAATAAATCGGTGCAGAGCAGAGTTTATGAAAACTACGAGCGGGGATAGAACCGGAGACCTAGAAGGTCTGAGAAATTTCCCCCGCTTTCGTTACCGCTGAGCTGCGGTTTCTCCGGTGGGTTACTTTTTTAGTACACGACGCTCAGATACAAATTGTAAAGGCGATGAACCAAAAGTCGCCAAGCACTAGTACAACTTGCCTGGTGGAGTTAGCATTTTTCGGTAAAGTTATCTTGTGACTGAGAATGTGAATGAACTGAGAATCTGATAATAAGTGCGTGTAATCATGATCCATGCCTGTTCCGAACGCATTCATCAAGGTCATTGCTCACGAATTGTGAATCATTAAAAAGAACTGATTCACTTCAGAGAGCGAACGGTTCCAGTCTGATCCCTTAAAAGTAGTGATTTTGCTCATCTCTACACAGAAAACGCTGCAATTCTCACCACCATACTACCTGACCACTTTTAAAAACAAAATGGTGCTAGATTGGCATAGCACAATGTTTACTAACGCGCAGATTTCATAAACATGTCTCTGCGCAACTAGTGGGTCTTTTTACAGTTTTAATATGTATGAGTTCGAAGTCGAAGGTGTAGACAGTTCAACGTCTGTTTTTAGATGCCGACTTTCCTAATAGCCAATCAAATTATAGCATATTTTGCTTTTGGGTTGCACAAGAGTCAAATTATTTAACGCCACGTTTTTGTGTGTCAACGAAGTGATGCGGGAGAAAATCTGTCAGACTGGTGATTTATAGATGCCGGTATTTTTAGTTTGGCATATGAAACTCAGCTGGTGAACGTTCATATCAAAGTTCACATATTTTCGTTTAAATTTGATACGAGAATCTATTAATTATTAAAAATCCGAATGTGAATCTATCAGAAAGTAGATTTGTATGTGATAGAATTTCTTTTCGAAGATTCGTTTTGTTTATCTCTTTGGCTGAGAATATTAATGCATAATTTTTACTGTAATATTTAAGCAAAAGATTTGTAATAATAGACATCGAAATGGTCTTGGAAAGTGTACTTGCTGTATTTATTGGACTTGTTCAGATATCTCTGCAATCAGAGTTAAAGTGCCTAGGTAATGTAAATGAACTGGCAATTTCCTGTGACTATTCCTACTCTTTAATATATTTAAAAAACTAAAGTGATTATTAGAGTAGTTTGCAGTTATTAAAATGTTATGTATAACATTTCATTTGAGCTTAATGAGACACATATTTTTGGTAAAATTATGTGGTCTATATTTATGTGTATCTGTTCATGCATTGCTTTTTTTTTAAATTTTAAGTTTATTTTTAAGATTTGATTGTCTAATTTGAGCTGATAAAACTAATATTTAACGCTGTCGCTTAATATTTAATGCTACTCTTTAAACTAATAAAGCATTTTACCATTTTTATATCCATTTCATATTTTTAATTTAGAAGTCATACAACAAAAATCAGCATTATATTTGCAAAGTTTCACAGCTTAAAAAAAAAAACTTTTAATTAATACTTGTTTGGCGTGCTATTTTACTTTAATCAATTTCATGTGTTTCTATTCCATGCATATCATTCTTTTGCATTGTCTTGATATCGGTTACATGTGTTCGTAATTTTGATATTTATTCCATGCGTTTCAAATTATTGATCTTATAAAATTATCTCACTTTTAAAAATTTATCTAATTTTTAGACAATTTGTGTGCAATATTATTTTAGACAATATTATTTAGACAATATTATTCTATGGAAGTTGCTCTGCACATCTTTGTGTTTAACTTTATGGATTTGTGATTGCTTTTGCAATTTTAAAAATGTAAATGCATATTCGATTTTAAAAAACGAGGCTGTATTTATAACTTTATAAATTTTATGTTTGTTTATATTTATCTTTGATTTTTTTATAGTATGTAAACATGTTGTAAGTGAAATAACTTCTGCTGTGAGGAAAGAAGATCCTGCTAAGACAATTCAAGTGGGTAGCTTTAGAATTCAGCCTGATGGTTCACAAAAGCAATCTCAGGTATTTCATATATTTTTACCTGATACATTTTTGCAAGTATACTTATACTATAATTTGTGTAAATTTTTAAAGAGTATATTTTATGTTATGCAGGGGCGTAGCTAGGGTTTCCAGCGCCCGGGGACAATTGAAGAATTTGCGCCCCTTTCTGTGTGCCAAGAATGGAAAACATTTCATTAGAAAATTTCGTAGCATCAATTTGGCGCCTCTTGGATGCTGCGCCCGGGGACAGATGTCCCCCCTTGCCCCACCCTAGCTACGCCACTGATGTTATGCATACTTTGGCTGATCTTTGGAATACGGTAACAGGTAGTTTGGCGACATTTTGGAGGCGATAAAGGTTACTACCTAGGACTTTGGGAATAATGTGAGAAGTACTCAGTTCCGATTACGCATTATTTTGTGTGAGGGAAATGAGAGATCATGAGATATGTCATGTGACATTAATGGACGAATCACTGTTCTTTAATCGGAAAAAGGGGTAAATTTGTAAAAATATCTGCTGTACTTTATAGCATTAGTTTCATTTTATGTTCTGTGAAACAGTGTTGTTTAATATTTGGATCTCATGGCCCTATATAAAGTAAATCCGAAATTTTTATTGCGTTTATGTGTAAATGAAAAGAATTGCTTAATTGCGGATAAGTATGAATGTCCAACATGTGGGAATGAAATGAGATTGTATGAAAGAAAGGATATTACAGATAAGTTTGAATGGCGGTGCAAGAAATCTGTTGAAAATGGACATTTTGTGATCCGCCATGCACTCAGGATTCTGTAGAAGATTAGGTAAGTTAGTATTTTTAATTATTTGAGGATATTATTTTTATGCATTGTTCTAAATGTAAGGAGTAAATAAAATAATATGGTATTATTGGAAAATTGTTATTAGCAATGATTTAGTTTAAAGTAATTAGGATTGTAAGCTAATTTTTATTAATTTAATGTATGTGCTTATTTATATTTTAAGTAGTCTTTTTTAATTTAATTATATTTTAATTTAATGATCGTGATTTTGTGGAATACGTTTGAGTAGAAGTAAATGTGCATGGAAAGAATTTAAGTATTTGACACTAAATATTTGTAATCATTTTTAATGTTTTGTTATAAATTCGTTGGTGACGTTTATAATAGATAATTTAGAGGCAAAAGTTTTTGGATATTTTATTTATTTTATACGTGCAAATGTCCATCCTTGGAAAGGGTATATACTTTTTCGCGATCAGGTAATTTCATATATGTCCTTTTTACCGAATTTAAAGATTCACAAAATTTTCATGCATTTTCATGAAATTTTTCTAATTTATGAGAAAAAAGCAGTGTACATGGATATAGTGAACAGTGTGCGCAATGCCATTTTTGTACAATTCTGGGATGTTTTTTTAAGTAAAAATAAGTCGACGTGTACATGGTTTAATTATATTTTAATTAAATGATAGTTATTTTGTGAATTATATGTTTGTAGCAATTTGGTATACGTTTGAGTGTAAGTAAACATGCAGGGAAATAATTTAAATATTTGACACTAAGTATTTGTAACCATTTTTAATGTTTTGTTATGAATTCGTTGGTGACGTTTATAATAGATAATTTAGAGGTAAAAGTTTTTGGATATTTTATTTATATTATACGTGGAAATGTTCATCCTTGGATAGGGTATACACTTTTTCGCGATCAGGTAATTTCATATATGTCCTTTTTACCGAATTTAAAGATTCACAAAATTTTCATGCATTTTCGTGAAATTTTTCTAATTTACGAGAAAAAAGCATTGTAGATGGATAAAGTCAAGAGTGTGCGCAATGCCATCTTTGTGCAATTCTGGGATGTTTTTTTAAGTAAAAATAAGTCGACGTGTACATGGTTACTGTGTATGTGCGATTTTGAAAAATGCGGCAAGGAGTTTGCGATTCTGCACTTTTTCCCAATTTTGCAGTTAATATTTGTCATGATTAAGCAGTTTTGGGTTGATCTTTGGATTATGGTAACTTGGCGAAAATTTGGCAACCAACTCTGCTACAGCAACCGCCTATTTTTTTTCGCTGCCATTTTGTCTTCACGAAGTAAAGACGTTTTGTTTCTTTTCTTTTTATTTACTCAACACTTTTTCCAACAATCTGCTAGCCGAATTACACTTCGTTCCATAAAAGTTCTAGCATAAGCGTAATTCGGCTAGCAGATTGTTGGAAAAAATGTTGAGTTAAAAAAAAAAAATGGCTTTACTTCGTGAATACAAAATGGCGTCCAAACAAAAACTAGCAGGTTGCTGTAGCAGGGTTGGTCGCCAAATTTTCGCCAAAAAATCGCCAAGTTACCATAATCCAAAGATTAACCGATTTTGGTATTATGCAGGGCTTGATTTCTAAAATTAGAAGTGCTAGAGTCCTATTGATGGCCGTGAAGAAATTACTTATTTTCTTCAAGTTAAATAACTATAAATTAAAGTATTTAAATTAAACTTCAATAAAATAGAAATTAAAATTTATTAAATTAATGATAAATAGTTAAATAATAAAATAAAATATTGGAACTTGCCTTATTAAGGGCTGCGGCAGAAGTTAGTTTCACTCAAAAACTGATAAATAGTCCATATAGCCTCTGGCAGTGTTTCAGCCTGGAATACACTGCATAAGGCACTATGAAAGGATGATAGAAACAGGTAATGTGACATATAGGTAGATGGTAGAAAAGACATTTCTTTTTCCAATATACCAATGAAAAAATTTAAAATCGTTGAACTAATGAAACTACACTAATGAAAATAAAGAGAATACTAGAAACACTATGGAAATTTTAATGGAGAATTGTAGCATCAAAAACAAGAGTTGAACACTGACTGACCATAATCTCCTGACAATATAATTGTAGCTGTCAAGCAGAATATGACAAGGAATAAACTTGCCCTGAATCTGACCCTATAACAGCATAAGAAACGTAAGGATCTATACCAGGGTTTCTTAAACGTTTTTCAGTCGTGACCCCCCTTTTATGACTGAGATTTTTTCATGACCCCCAGGACCCCACAATAATTTTAAAAAAATTTGTGGCATCCCATAAGTATTGTGCAAATCCGACACATGCGTGAGTGGAACTGTTAATTTTTTCACTTGTACTGTAATATACTATTGCAGATTTAGATCATTAACTTGAATTTCTAATGTTAAGACTAGAACAGTGTGGAAATTTTAAATAAGTAATGGACGAAATGACAGTGTCACGAGCAAAGCAAGGAAAATGAATGTTTATGTTATAAAAAGAATGCGTCAAAACACTTTCATTTTTTTCTTTGTCTGTATTGTCTTATCTTTATCTGTTTTCAGATACATTGTGTGAAAATATTTGGTAATTGTAAAATTATTGTAATAAGTTAAAAAAATATCAAAACTGCTAAAATTTTTGGCGACCCTCTGCTGCAGGTCGGGACCCACAGTTTAAGAAACCCTGTTCTATACAAATGATAATATTCTTCTCCCATATTTAATTACATCATTTCAAAAAGCCTGTCTTTCCTGAGTTACTAGCCTTGTACATGCACGACCAGGGTGAACATGTTTAGTACTTTCGAGGATGGAAACTTACCTGTTCTTATAAATAACAGGACATGTAAGTGGCCTTAGACATGTAAATGGAGAGCTTTTCTCTCTGTCAAAGGGTTTATTTCTCAGGAAAAGATAGGCATGCATATAGAAGTTATAATTAATTTTTAAGGCTTATTTGTTATTAAATTAAAATCTTTCTGCTGAAATTGTAGTTCATTTACATAAATGAAGCAGCGGAGCCCTGCTCTGGCTTGAATTACGACTTACTTCAAAAACTGAAAAGTATTGGAGCCCGGCTGTGTTGGTCTCCGGAGCAATTTAAGATCTGATATTATGTAAGTTGTATGATTATGATCATCGCTGTGTAATGATTTGATTGGTGATACTTTAGTAATAAAAGTATAAACTTTAGAAAGTTATAAGCATCTAAATATTTCTGATGCTTTTATTTCTTCCAAATTAATGTATTAACCTTTTAGCTAATTTTGTAGAAATGAATATAACTGTATCTGTTTCTGCAACAAAAGTGAATATATATTTCAACACTTTTTAAAATCTTATTTAATTTTTTAATCCCACTGAATATGCCTTTTAATATTTTTTTTAAGAGAGTGTGACTGTTTTGATAAATCTCAACAAAATTTGATTTACTTAATCTGCTCTTATCCTTTACAAAAGACATATATTTTAACATAACATTTAAAACAAAACACAGTGAATCTTCTAACTTCAGAAAGCGACTAGTATTTGTGAGAACATGAACATCAGTGTTGGTAACTATATTATTCTTTAAGAAGACCAATTCTTAACTCATGTGAAGCTCTTAAATGTATATCAAAGCAGCCAGCAAAATGTGTAATTATGCTATCAAAGTAAAATATTTTGTGTACTAGATAAATCAAAGAATTGTATTCCAGTTCTTACTATAACAGGGAAATATTTTTTAGCAAACAGTAGTTGGTCATTTCTGAGCCATTAATTACATTCTTTTTCAATGTGGTGTAATCTGTCATCTAAGCTTGATTCTTTTGAAATGATTCAACACAGTCTTGAAATGTTTATAGAAAATTATTTTACTTTCCTACTTGAATAGCTGGTAATGTATTGCAAATCAGTGCTAATATCACATCAAAGATGATTTATTTTTGTTTTTTTTTTTACATTATCACGATCATTCATATTTATATGTAACTTGACAGTATCTATGCACGTTGAAGACAACATGAAAGAAAGTCATTTTTAAAATGCTTTCAAATTGCTCTGCTTCTTTAAAAGCAAAGGGAGAAATTCTGCTGGAAGTAGAATGTTAAAAAAATTACAGCTGTTTTTTATAAAACAAGCTCTGAATTTAATAAACAATATGATAATCTGGGACAAATTTATGTACTTTATTTTGTGAAATTCAAAAATAATTCACTAAGTGTTTTTTGGCTTGATCCATAACATGTGTTTTCCATATTTTGAGAACATTATTTGCTTACATTGTCCACCGATGGCTGAGTACATAAAACTGCTGAGTTCAACCCAAGTTCAAATTCTAGCAAATGGATGTTTCCATCTGTGAAGCATAAATATGAGTCGATTTCCCGTAGAAAGTCCTTTACAAAGGCATTTCTTCTTTTTGGCTGGCACATGCTTTGTCATAACTAATTAAATAAATTATTCATTTACAGTATTTCCAAAAATTAAGAATAGTCTTTTTTAGAAAGTTTTGCCTTATTGCCATATATTACATAACTTTGGAAAAAATACCGAGTTTATTTGAAAGGTAAATAATAAAGCCGTATGGAACCTTTTTTTAAATAAGGGCCAAGAGCCTTTTACAAGATGTATTATTTTACAAATTTGAGTCGTTAATAGTTAATTTCTCCAAGGATGATCACAAAAGTCTAAAATCATCTTAAATTAAGAGCAGTTGTCATAAGGAGGATTCACTGTATACTGATGTACTGTTTGGTGGAAATTCTTAGTAAGACTATTTTTTGGTCCACTTGTAGATTTTGTTTTTTGTAGTATTTGATTTATTTATAAATAAAAGGGAAGTAGATAATGAAGGAGCTTATTTCTTTTCTTAATGTTGGAATACAGCTTAAGCTTTTATATTAATGTATTCTGTTTTTGTATCAATCCATTTTTGAAATGACTCTAGAAATTTTTCTCCTATTTTCTGTTATTTAACATTTGTTTGTAGTAGTAGTTATTTTCATCCTTTATCAATGAATAGAAAAATCTGAATACCTTTTTCTAATTCTTTATTATTTAACATTGTGTATTAACCCTTTCAGGACGAGCATCCCATATACGCATTCCCTAAGAACGTCTCTTACAGCCGGGCGTCCCATCCACGCATCGCTAGAGACTGCATTCAGAGGACGGGTGATGCGTATACGCATTTTAAGCTGGAACGTTTTTCTGAAGGCCACTAGATGGCATTCTATGTCCATTACTTTTGAAATGAACACAGTTTTAGGTTCCTGAACTTGAGTTTGATATATTCTGTCTGACTTTGGTATTTTACTCATGAACTGTTGCCAGGGTGGGGTGGGGAAAGTGAAAGCGTAAACAGAGGTGGGCTCATTAAATTGCGGCATGCTAATATAAATATTCGCGTGTCTGATTTATATCCAATTCCTTTTTTTATTCTATTTTTTCCTCTACTATGAAATGTAGAGGACTCTACTATGTCTACTATGTCCTCTACTATGTCTTTTAGGTTATTATGTGGAGTTCTGTTACGTTTTGCATTGTCTTCAGATATACTTCCGTTTCTTCTCTTTTTATTTTGGAAAGCCTCACCTCCAGTCTATTATAATGGGAAGGCACTATTTATCAGAGGAAGAATACCCTCGTATGGTTAATGAACCATTTAACTAACGCAGATGAGAGTGATGATTCTTATTCTAAAGATTTAAAAAGTGATACTTTTTCTAATAGTGAGAAAGTAATACTTCTCCGTACTTCGAGATTTACCACACTCAGTCTTCATTTTAAATTTTGTTACTTCTTACTGTAAATAGTCTTTATTGCGTTGTTTTATTAATTTTAGACTGTATTGATGGATTTTATCAATTAAAACTTTGGAATAATTTGAATAACGCTTCCGAAAATTATTTTACTAGATAAGGAAAATTATAAGTATATTTTCATGTAAAATAAAGAAAAAAAATTATTAAATGCTACTTTTAACATATATAAGGGCTCAAGTAATAATCTAAAATGATACCAAAAATTACGAGGCTAGAAGTGAAACTTTTTTTTTTTTTTTTCTGATTTTTTTTTATAAAATTAGGCTTAGTGATGCAAAACGTCCGTCCTGTACAGTGACTGCCTTCGATTCCCTTCCGTCCTGCACGAGCGTCTTAAACAAAGGCGCGCCATCGCGAAAAAGTTAAATACTAACATACTTAGGCTGTCCGAAAAGTTATTGTATTGATGGTTTGCAATATTTCAACTTGATTTCTTTTTTTTTTCAAGGAAAAGATAAGGTTTAAATAATTTTTTCTTAGATTTGAATATTTATAATACTGCATTCTCTGGCTGTTGATAAAATTAATTGCTTGGTTATAAAATTGTGAGTAATGTTTATTACTTAAACGGTAGTAATTCTTAATTTCTTTCCTTAATAGTAGTTCTTAATTTCTCTCCTTAACATACATAAAATAGGGCATTTATGCAGCTTTCTAAGTAAAATACAATTCTTTTAGTAACTGTATATAATTATTTGGCTTATGGTAACTTGGCAAAAATTTGATGACCAATGTAACAATGCCAACCCATGTTTTCCATCGTGCATGGTTTATAAGTCATTTTTTTTCCTGTTTTGATCCTCAAATGAATGTCGTTTTTTCTTGAATTTTTCCATTGTGCTACCATTTTAACTCAGAAAAATGCTTTATCTATGATATAGAGACAAAAAATAAGTGCTAAAATGTTTCAAAATGCGGTATGTACGTATTATTGCAACCACCATGGCACAGTTTGGTGAAGTTTTTGTAAGAAAAAGAACAATTACTTGTATTGTAAGTATATATATATGCACATGTATGTTTTACTTTTCAACTATATATTTATTCCAAAAAACAATTGATAAACCTAATTATGATTGGATTCTTCTTTTTATTTTGGTGGAAATTTCATAGTTGTCGCTTTGAGGATCCGAAGCATTGTTCTTTAGCTAATTTTGTGGCAAAATACCGTATTCCTACAAAAATGTTGCCTTTATTCCTTTTATTGTAGGAAAAATTCAGCACCATGAATCTTGAAACTTAGTTTCTGATTAAAAAACAATGTAAACTTTTCTAAAAAAGCCACTGGAATTTTACAATACAACGAAAAGAAATGCATATAGAAATAATTATATTGGAAACTGAATATTTGTCATATGCATGGTTGCCTAAATATGTGCATAGTTACCAGAGCTTGGTGTATTCTGAAACTTTGGTGATTTCTACCGAAATAGTTACGATAATACATAAGTACCCAAAATGCTTATAGGTGAACTAGCAATCAAAATTTTTGTCTGAAATGGGTATCAGTAACCGTCCCCACATTTTTTAAAATTCTCTTCTGAATCTCATTCCTATATATATTTCAGCTCGCTGAAAGTGGCTTTATATTTTGAAATAAATTCAAAAGACTCGTCAAACACTGTTTCAGTATATATGTTGGCAGAAATTGCAATTGAAATTTTCGATGAAATAGTGGAACAAATATGTACAGAAATATGTTCTTTTTTCCAAGATATTTTTATATGCATAATGTTTTAAGTAAGCTGTTGAATAATTTGAAGAATTTAGAACAAAAGTGCAGCTAAATTAAGGGGAATCTTTAAAATTGGAGTTAAATAATGCATTATCACTAAAAAATATATGTATCTATTCCATGCATATTTATGCTTATCGTGTTATGTATGCCTTTTCAAGGAGGAATTATATATGTACACTGCGCCCCCCCTCCAAAAAAAAAAACAAAAAAACAAAAATAAAAAAATAAAAAAAAATAACGGATAGTTCTGTTTCTCCCATTCTACTGGGCCAATTGACGAAATTCAAATTGGATTTTTCATGTCTCGAAAATGTGACTTAGGATATGTATTAAATACAGTCAAAAATCGTTAATTCGGACACCCATAATCCAGAATGATCTATAATCTGGACCTCAAAGCTACAAACTTTCTGCACAAACGTTGCTCAAAGCTACAAACATTGACGCATGCGCGTAAGACCTTTATGGCTGCGAATATGCTTGTGCAAAATACGTTCACGAATGAGCGTTTAATGTATAATGGATGGTATAAGCTAAGCTAAAATTATCTAATTCTGTTAATGTTGCAGATTGCGTTGTTCCTTAATCTTCGAATTGGATTCGGCTTATTATTTTTTGCAGACTGTTAGAGCAATTTTATAAAAGTAAGCTTGAACTTTCGATTATGTCAAATAGAATTTCTGATATATATTTACTAATATGTAAAGGATCTACAAAGCGAAAGTATGTTTCAAAGTCCATTAAACAAAAAGTGCAATTGCTGCAAAAAATGGATAAAGGCATATCCTTTGTTTATCTTTAAAGCCACGGCGCACAATGAATTGGAAGTTGATCTGTCAGCACTATCCTTATGTTCAGGGCAGATGTTTTTATTTTATTTGGCTTATAATTCCTTACTAAATGTAGTATTTCATCTCGATGTACTCCGTCTTTGATTTGATTTAAGTCAAATTCCTCGTCATTATAATTCGCTTCCGATAGCGAAGAAAGTGACAGAGGTTATTGAAAACGAAAAAATTTCGATTGACAAATTAGTCGGTATTCTCGACACAGCAATTATAGGACTTGAACAGCGGAACTTTGTAACTGAGCAAGAAATTATGTCTGTTTATAGAATTAAAGAGAATGTATTATCACATAAAAAACGAAGCAACTTAAACAACTTACATTGAAAGAAATGTTTAATAAAGTAAACAAATAAATATTAAGCTTTTTTTTTTGTAAATTTTGATAGCCTTTAGATCATAATTGTTCTTTATTTCATAAATTACGGTTTCATATTTTTAATTTTATAATTTCTGCATGCCATCTTACCAGATTTAAACTGCTGATCTATGATCCGGAAAAATCAATAATCCGGAATCACCGAAGTCCCGACGAGTCAGGATTAACGACTTTTGACTGTATATAGTATTATTCCAACATAGGTATGTTGACACAAAATCGGACTTTTTCTGAAATAACATATCAATTTTTTCCATGTTTCGATTCTATGACACAAATTATGCCTAGATATTAAATTTTGTAATTTTTGGTGAGAAATTTATGGAGAAATTAAAGAATTTTTCTTGCTACATTTTTTTCAGTTTGCGCCAGGAATAATTCACTTGGCGGAATTCTTAAAATTCATAGTAACCTACTTACTTTCCTTTTTTTCTTTCATTGATGCATAAGAGGAAAAAAGGTCCATCATTCATTCTTTCAAATAATTTTAACAAAGTTATTATTACTTTTATTAAATACCTCAAATTTCAAAATGCACCAATATGTAAATTCACGTATATTTTAGGAAATTTTGAATTTAAAAAAACTTAATTTTTTTCAGATATACTTAAAAATACATCTCTACTTTAAGATGATGTTGAACATTTTATAGGTTATAATACAAAAAAATTTTAAAAAAATTTATAAAACAATTAAAAAATAATAATTTTAAAAATTAATAATAAAAAATGTGCGAATTGTATTTCGATTAAGGCTTAATTTTGAATTCTAGAAGACGGAATCAAGTAAATTTAGTAAAAAGAGAGATATAAATAAATATATATCAAATTCAATTAACACTGAGGAGCTAAAATTTTGAGAGCGTATTTTTAAAAAAACTGCTCGTGTGATTTTTTTTACAAAACTTGGCAGTTTGGCATAATTTGAGTCTTAGAATCGAAATATGGAAAAAAATTAGCATGTCATTTCAGGAAAACTCCGATTTTTGTGTCAAAAAAACCTATATCAAAACAATGCTATATATAAATCTAATACATATCCCTAGTCGTGCTTTTGACTCATGAAAAATGCAAATTGAATTTCGTCAATCAGCCCAGGAGAACGGGAGATACAGAACTGTTCCATTTTTTTTCCTTGCACGGTGTACATATAATATAATAAATAAACAGAAGAAATTGCAAAATGCTATATAGTGTAATAGGCCCACCAGCGGCTGAGCGGTAAAGTCGCTGAACACTGGTAGTTCGGTCCGAGGTTCGAATCCCACGAATACTTTCTCTTTAATTCTATAAACAGACATAATTTCTTGCTCAGATACAAAGTTCCGCTGTTCAAGTCCTGTAATTGCTGTGCCGAGAATACCGACTAACTTGTCAATCGAAATTTTTTCGTTTTCACTAACCTCTCTGTCACTTTCTTCATGCCTTTATCCATTTTTTGCAGCAATTCCACTTTTTGTTTGATGGACATCGAAACATGCTTTCGCTTTGTAGATCCTTTGGCAACTCCAGAATCGGAAACTCTTTTTGACATAATCGAAAGTTCAAGCTTACTTTGTATAAAATTGCTCTAACAGTCTGCAAAAAATAATAAGCCGGATCTAATTAGAAGATTAAGGAAAAACTCAATCTGCAACATTAACTGAAATAGATAATTTTAGCCTAGCTTATACCGCCGTTATACATTAAACGTGCATGCGTAAAGGTATTATAAGTTAAAAGTAATGTGATTTAATACCAGTTTTTACTTCATAGAGGTCAGTAGCTGAATGACCTTTAGGGAAAAAGTAGTATGGGCTTTAGTTGAAATTTCACAACTGAGTGTGTAGATTTTTGATTTTAGCAGCAACTAGTGTAAAAAACGTTGGCCAGTTTTGCTGAATTTTAAGTTACAAATTAGTATGTTTCTCTTCCTGATATTAATTACTATTTTACTATCCAGTGTCAATAACAGTAAATCCAAAATTTGTAGTTTTGGCTTGCATCAAACATAAAATTGATATATTGAAAATTTAAACAAAATTTGAACTTTATTCTACAGGCTTATTAAAAAGAATGGAATTGATTTTAAGCATTTTTATAAGAAAAGTATTTATGGTTGTTTAATAACTTTTATTGTAACATAAACATGAATGTTTAAATATTTTGTCATATAATTATTAAAATCCATCCTAAATAAAATTCAATATAATTAGTAAAATTCAATTTAATTAGTAAAATTGAATTGATTGTCCTGTTAGTTTCAAAGCAGTATTCAAAGCATATATGTCGGATCATATGTGATGTGATTTTAGCTATGGCAACAAGTTTGCAAGAGAGCTGCATTGCATAAAATCTGCTGAAAAGTTGCATTGAATAGTTATAAAAAGATTTAAATTCTGCTTCTCATAATATGCATTATACAATTTGCTGCACAGTCACCATCTTCATGTGAACTGGCTGGTTATTGCATTTTTACTAGTCAGCAAAGATTTTGTGTATGTCAAGGTCGCATCCCGACATTCAAAACGTGGACATTTTCCAATTATTTTGATATAAAAACTAAGACTGATTTATGATAAAGCAGCCCACGAATGCAGCAGAATTTATATGCAGCCCACGAAGTTGTTAGGCTTAAAGCTCTTGATACCCTGTTTGTCTTAATTCACTCCAATTCTAGCTGGCCTGTAGTGATAATTAGTAAGAATATTTTATGTTAAAGCTAATAAGAGTGTTTTTTGAAATGATTAATTAAATCATGTTGGATGCTTTTACAATGATTCATTAAATTATTGTTGGCTCATGTAGTTTATGTTTACTGGGGTTTAGATCTGAAAAACAATATTTCTTTGAAGATATAAATTTCTGTGTTTATCTTCAGATTAAATATGCTGGATCAGAACTACATTTGAATGAAGTGCTTGAGACTGTGTGCAACACATTAGAGGATTATGCTCAAGCTAAGCATAAAGAAACTGGAGAGAAAGTTTTGCTGAACCTGTCTAAAGATGTAGAAAAGCTCAGCTCACATGAGTTGGTGCCAGATCCTGATCTGAATCGAAGTCTCAAATATTATGTAAGTTACATTTTCGGTGAAACTAGGACTTCATATTTTTTATTAGATTAAACTTTTTTTTTAATTAAAGTTAAGTGAATGTTACCTATACTTGAAGATTTTTATGTATTTGTCTATGTTTTACAGTTAAAGAAATAAATTATTGGTTTATGATAAAAAAGTATAGTTAGGAAATGTTTTTATGCAATTTAAGGTCTTCGTATATACAAAAATTCTTTTTTTTTTCGTGTATTAGTACGTTTGGGGTAGAACTTGTAATAACTTTTTTCTTAAGGCTACTCGATCAAAAAATTTTGGAGATCGCTGGTGTAAGAAAGGAGCACATGTTGCTAAGTTGTGATATGTGTTAAATTTGGTAGAAAACTGTCTAATTAGCATTTCTTTATTGTACTTTTTTTTAAAAGACAGCAAAAGGCTAATTTTATGATCTATGAAATTTCAAGGCATTATGACATATAGGTTTTTTTTAACGTTAGAAACATGTAATAGTTGGAAAAATCAATTAGTTTTTGGAAAATTGTCTGAAATTAGCTCATTATGCTTAATATTTAGAATAAACTTCACTTGGAAGAATAATTTTCAAATTTATGCAATGACACAATGACTAAAATTCTGAAACTGTTAGTTTGATTCGTAAGCAAGGATATACTGGATTGATAAGAAAGTTATTTTTTGAGAAAAGTTACTTCAACATTAAATTAAAAAAATTAAATCAAAATTTGAAAAACTCACTAGTAGCATACCTCTTCTTGGAATAATCTGTGTTAAATTTTGAAGCTATAAGGTTTTCCTTCTTTGTATTGTGTGATACATATACACTTTTACTGTTATAAATTCATTTTAATTTAATTATATTAGGTTGCAGGCTGCATACACATTATATTGGGTTGCAGGCTGCATACACATAGAACTTTGGGTTAAGTGAAGATTAAATGACATTTAACATGGAACATTTTATTAGGTAATAAATCAGATAACATTTGCTTTTATGTTAAGCATAACAGAAGGAGTGCTTTTAATAAGTGAAAATAGAACAACATACACTGATGAGCCAAAACATTATGACCATTCCCACACTTTTCAGTAAACTTGTCTAGATGACATGAAGGTCACGGGATTAAATGGGAATGGTATTTAACTGCTGGCTGGAGAAGCTAAGGAATCATTTTTGCACTTTTGCAGGTGATGAAAAAAGCTGCTGATCTAAGTGAATGTGATAGAGGGCAGATTAATGGCCTAAAGAGTTAGAATGAGCATCTTCAAAACTGCATGACTGGTATATTGCTTATAATCTGCCATTGTTAGTGTGTATGCAAAGTGGATAATGATAATGAAACCAGCAGTAGACAGCAAGGTGTTGGGTGTCCACGTGCCATAAAAAAAGGATGTCAGAGACTTGGTACAGAAAAATCAGCACCAGACAGTGGGTCAGCTGATAGCTCTGTTGAGTGCAGGTCCAAGTTTGAAATTCACAATTCAGTGGACAGTGTTGGATATGGGACTGTGCAGCAGATGTCCCACTCATGTGCCTCTGTTGACCAAGCATCATTATCAACTATGCCTATAGTGTGTTCGTAAACACCGAGATTGGACCATGCATAAGTGGAAGACAGTTACCTGGTCGGATGAATCACATCGATGGTTGTATCAGGGTACTTCATCATCCAGATGAACAGTTGCTTCCTCTCTGTACAGCAGGTCATACACAGGTTGTTGTTGGTGGTATTATGTTTTGGGGGAAGTTCTCATAGGTGACTCTGGGACCCTTAGTTTTGGTAGAACAGACCATGAAAGCTGCGGACTATCTGAACGTAATTGCAGATCAAAGTCTTTAGTCCGGACTCGTCGGGACTTCGGTGATTCTGGATTAGGGTTTTTTCCAGATTATAGGTCATCAATTTAAATCTGGTAAGATGGCATGCAGAAATTATAAAATTAAAAATATGAAACCGTAATCTAAAGGGTATCAAAATTTACAAAAAAAAGCTTAATATTTATTTTTTTACTTTATTAAACATTTCTTTCAAGGCACGCATGCATAAAGCATACATTACGCATAGTCGAAATTTGAAAATTGCAACCAGAAAACTATTGGATGTGTATTCGTGATATTTATAATGACAAGGAATTTGATTTAAATCATATCAAAGACTGAATACATCGAGATGAAATACTACATTCAGTAAGCAATTATAAGCCGAATAAAATAAAAACATCTGCCCTGAAGATGAGGATAGTGCTGACAGATCAACTTTCAGTTCATTGCGTGGCGCGACGCCCCCTCCCCGCAGAGCAGCGTGAAATTGATAAACAGATTTCGGAATGGTTAGAGAAACAAAGGATATGCCTTTATTAATTTTTTGCAGCAATTCCACTTTTTGTTTGATGGAAATCGAAACATGCTTTCGCTTTGTAGATCCTTTGGCAGCTCCGGAATCGGAAACTCTTTTTGACATAATCGGAAGTTCAGGCTTACTTTTTTATAAAATTGCTCTAACAGTCTGCAAAAAATAATAAGCTGGATCCAATTAGAAGATTAAGGAACAATGCAATCTGCAACATTAAGTGAAATAGATAATTAGATAATTTTAGCCAAGCTTATACCGTCCGTTATACATTAAACGCGCATGCGTCGCAAAAAGTTTGTAGCTTTGAGGTCCGGATTATAAATCATTCCGGATTAAAGACCTTTGTACGGTATACCCTTACATGGCGTTTGTCTTCCCAACCGGAAATGGAATCTTTTAGCTGAACAACACCCCATGTCACAAGACTTGAATTTTATTGGAATGGTTCGAGGAGAATAAGGATGAACTCCAATTAGTGGGATAGCATAGTTGATGATGACGCTTGGTCAACAGAGGCACATGAGTGGGACGTCTGCTGTGCATGACAACAGTGTCCACTGAATTGTGAATTTTAATGTTGTCTTGGTCAACTAACTCACTGCATCTTAATCCTATAGAGCACATTTGTGATTCCATGGAGCAGCAGCTCAGAGCTCAACCATCACCTTGTACTGTCTCGACTTTGCATGACAGCTGCTTAGGCATTTGGTATAACTTGTCTCCAGTCATCTATTAAGAACTTTTGGCTTCTATGCCAAGGGGAGTTGCAGCTGTTTTCTGGCTAAAGGTGAGTCTCGACTTTGCATGACCGCTGCTTAGACATTTGGTGTAACCTACCTCCAGTCATCTATCAAGAACTTGAGGCATCCATGGCAAGATGAGTTGCAGCTGTTTATACAACTCATTATTGAGCAGGTAATCGTAATGTGTCGCTTCTTCAGCATGTGTACATATGTAACCATGTTGACTTCACAGCATCGTGAGAAACAGGTCCACAAAGAATAGCTAGGTAGATGAATTTACTTATAGCTTTTGTAAACGGTTGCTTGGGATCCATAAAGACAGCATTAAGTTCATTTGATACATGGACACCGATGGCCATTCTAGACAATTTCTCATAGCTGATGACTCTTTCGGTTTTTCATCACATCACCCTGTATACCACTGGATCTCCTTATATTTAATTTTTAGCTTTTACTAAGACAAAAACTTTCCCAGCAATAAATGAAATTTATTGAATTAATGAAACTTAAATTATACTGATTCTCTAGTGGTTTTCCAACCATTATCTATCCTAGTGATTTCCATCCCTAGTAATTTTTGTAAAAATTGCTTAACTATTTAATTTGTTCAAATTTGGGATTTTCTTCAATTGGTTGTGTTTACTATTTTTCATGAACTACTTTTACTTTGTCCTCTAAGTAAGTTTTTATTCATGTTCTTGGTTCATTTTTTTAAAATTCAGTGAAAATTTCTAATTTTATTCTTTTACTTAATGAATTTACTTTGTGTCAAGGACTTCAAAATTTTCAGATGAACTGTAATTAATTAAAAACTTTAGTTCATCAGCTAATTTTAAATACAGAAATGCTAGAGTTTTCAATAAAAGGGGTAATGTAATTGAGTCTGATGTATCCTCCTGTTGATAATATTAAATCGCATTTGAGTTCCTCTTCTTTATTTATTGTTCTGTTTCTGGTATATATTTTCAGGTTTTTATATTACAGTACAAAGTCCAAGACCTGGATGTCCAATATCCGCAATGATCTAAAATCCAGACCTCAAAGAGACAAACAACTCTTTTTTTTTTCTTTTTCGGGTGTGTGTGTATGCTTTACTCATGCACATTTGATTTTTTCCTCCCATAATAAAACATGTGGAGAGTCCTCATTCTTACTTTCACTCAGGCACTGAATAAAATACTTCATTTTTGAAGAAACCATCATTTTAGCATAAATTTGCGAGATAAATAATTTAGCTTCGTAGCTGCGTATCTGCATGGCATACATTTCAAACCCAAAACATTCTACATAGGGACATCTTTGATTTTACACCTACTAGTATTTTATATCCCTGATACCAACTTGGCAAATCATTATTTTATTATATTTTGCTTTCATCACTACATGTTTATCAACACGACAACTTGGATAATGGCTCATGCAGCGATGTTTAAACATTTTTTGTATTAGTAATTGAATAACAGAGTATGGCAACCTTTGATGCTGACAATTACGCTTGGCGATGATTAGATTTAACTTAAATGCACTAAGAAATGTTGATGGGAAAAAATTTAACAAAAATTTCTTTTCATATGCTAAAAAGAGATTTTGTTAATGAAACTCATAGACCAAAAGATTACATTTAGTGCTATTTGAGTTAAGAATAACTGATATGTTATTCACGTAAACTCAGAAGTGTCAGAGCTCATATGGCCACACCGGGTGACAAAATTTAGGGAAGACAAAATTTTTGAAATTTAGAGAAGCACCGAGCAGCAAAATTAAGGGATGACAAAGTTTTTATAATTTAGGGAAAATGCTTGTATCCAAAGTTTTAGGCAAAAATTTAGAACTAAGTAAGGCATTTTGAAGCAGAATTTAGGATCCACAAAGACTGCATCAATCGATATTTAGCGCAGGTGCTTGATAAGCCTTAAGTATATGTGGGAGTATATTCAGGACTCGGATTAGCCTTAAGCATGTGCAAGAAATAGACATAGGTTATAAATAACTAAACTAATACGATTCAAGCTTATTTGCCTCAGTATGCGATAGAAGCAAGACAAAATTTAGCGGAACAACTTGCCTTTCATCGCCAATCTCATGATACATAGCCAGCAATGTATAGGGGACACTATTAAGTTAGCCTAAAATTATACTTTACTGATTTTAAGGAATTTCAGTTAATATAGCAGATTGTGCTGTTCCTTAATCTTCTAATTTAATCCAGCTTATTATTTTTTGCAATCTGTTCTTATTGCAGCAATTTTCTGAAAATTAAAGCTTGAACTTTTGATTATGTCGCAAACGTTTCAAATTCTGGAACTGCAAAAGTTTACAAAGCAAAAGCATGTTTCGATGTTCATCAAACAAAAAGTGGGATTGCTGAAAAAAATTGATAAAAGCATATCCATCTCAAAATTATGCAATAAGTATGGAAATGGAAAGTCAACGGTATGTGACCTAAGAAAATGGAACTGTTTGAATTTTTTGTGGATTTCAACAACCCACTCGCAATGAATTAACAGAAAATTGTTCGTTGTGCTAAAAGTGACAATCATGACAAAGTGATGATTGAATGGGTCAGACAACATCGCAGCAAGGGCATGCCATTAATCGGTCCAATGCTAATGTCTTAAGCCAAAATATTTTCTGAAGAAAGGAGCTTAAAAACTGAATGCACATATTTGACAGGTTGGTTAACCAAAAATTTAAAAATTTGCTATGGTATAATGCAATACAAAATTTAAAGTGAAGAAGCTTCAGTTGATACTAAAGCTGCTGAACTATTTGCTGATGAATTCATTGAACTCATTACTAGTGAAACGTTATCTCCAGGACAAATTCACAACACTGATGAACCTGGTCTTTTCTGGTAATATGTACTGCAAAATATCTTGGCAACCTCTACAGAAAAGGCTCCAACTGGTTTCAAAGATTCCAAAGCGAGACTAACAATTTTAGCATGTACAAATGCTGCAGGGACGTACAAATGCGAACTTCTCGTAATCGGAAAAAATACATAACCTTGAGCATTTAAAGAAGTATTGATTTTTCCCGTTATCACGCAAAGAATAAAAGAGCATGTATGACACAAACGTTAATGACTGATTGGTTTGAAAATCATTTTATATGCGAGGCTCTGCAACATTTGTATTTATTCAGTTGGTTTACCTGATGATGCAAAAGTTGTCCTAATTTTAGATGACTGTTTGGCTCATACTTCACTTTAAGTTTTTGTGAAAGATAGTGTATCCATATTATTCTTTCCTTTGAACTGTACGTCCATCATTAAGCCTATGGATATCAGAATAGTGTGCATGCTGAAATGCAAATGTAAAGTAGCATTTTTAAAATCCATGTTCAAGTTCTTGAACTATTGAAGAGTTTTTGAAATATTTTAGCATAAAATCTGCTGTTTGGAGCATCACAAAATCGGGGAATGGTGTGTCTTCAGATACTTTAAAAAATGCTTGCCATAATTTATGGTTGGCTATCATCTGATGAAGATGATAGCTGCGAACTGAAAGGATTTCAGATATTGCAAACCAAAGGTAAAATTTTACAGTTAATGGATTTTGTAAGGAAATATGGAGAAGGAGTAATAAATGAAGATGATTGATATAACAGAGTTTTTCATTGCAATGACAATGCCCCAATCTTCATTCCATTAATGGACTCCGAAATCTGTAGTATGGTTCTAGATCCAGAAAATACCACTACTGATAGTGAAGAAAGTGACAGAGAGGTTGTTGAAAATGAAAACATTTTGATTGACAAGTTTGTCGGAATTCTAGACACAGCAATTAAGGACTTGAACAGTGGACCTTTGTAAATGAACAAGAAATTATGGCTGTTTATAGAATTAAAGTGAAAGTATTAGCACAAAAAATGAAGCAACTTGAACAACTTGCATTGAAAGAAATGTTTAGTAAAGTAAACAAATAAATATCAAGCTTTTTTTTTTTTTTTTTTTTTTGTAAATTTAGATATCCTTTGGAACATAAAGGCTCATTGTTTCATAAATCATGATTTCATATTTTTAACTTTTTAATTTCTCCATACCATCTTACTAGATTTAAATCGATGATGTAATATCTGGAAAAATGTCAAATCCAGAATTGTCAAAAGTCCCAACGAGTCCGATTCTCAGACTTTGTACTGTATTTATATATGGTATATATATTTTTAGGTTTTAATTTCATGTTTCTTTCATTCTTATTTTGTATATTTACAGGATATTTTGAAATTTATTGGTATTAAATTTCACTTTTTTGTGTCTTTATGTAAAATATGTTTTAAATTTCTTACTTTTTGTATCTCTCTATGTATATCAATATATATATTGCATCCTGAAGTTTACTGGTTTAGAAGCAATTTTTTTTTTTTTTTTTTCCTAATCTGAACGTATTTTAGAGTTAAGTTATTCTCAAAGCCAAAGATCACATTGTTTCAGGTTTGATGTTCTAGGTACCTGCTGTGCAGGGAACTTGACTAATAACCTATAGTTCAGGATATGTTTTGTTATTTTATATCTGTCCTGATAGGCCTTGTGGTTAACTATCGTAGCCACTGTATCAGACGCCCTGGTTTGAATCCTTGAGAAAGCATGGATATTTTTTAAGTGTAGCATAGGGACACTTAGAATACTGGCAGACAAGCTGAAAGTCCTGTTGAGTAACTTGACAGTAAGAGAAAGAAGGGTGGAAGAATGATGAATTACCCTCAGTGTTCTCCAAAATTTGGGTAGAGCTGTCCGGTTAGTGAGCTGCTACATGTATAATCAAAAGTAAAATTTTTGTGTCCCACCCATTTCTTCCTTCGTTACTGTATATTTATTATGCATGTTCTTTAAATTAGGACATCGTAATATTATTTGAGTTGGTGTGAAAAATTTTCCATAATTTGGTAGAACATGTTTGATTATTTAAGCCTGATTGAAGTGTCATATTATAATGGAACCATATTTTTAATTTTGCTGTATTTTTAAATGCTTTCATTCTGTCTTTCATAAAATAAGTACTTGATTTCTTTCATAAAATAAGTACTAGATTTCATAAGATAAATAGGAATATGACATTGCTAGTTTAATCTGATATATGATAGTTGCCTTATAATTTAAAAGTTGTGTGTTTAAATTTTCAAAATTGTAAAACATTTGTAAACAGGCAAATCATTATTCAGGTTCAAGACATTTTAGTGAATTATTGCCATCAATAATTCTGCAAAATATGTTTTTATGTATAAGGAAGTTTGCACCTAAGTTTTTAAAGGTCCATCTAAGTTTTAAATCCTTTCTTAAGTGTCCTTCTGATATGAAGGATTGCTGTTAAAAATGCCAATTCTTGGCTTTTGAGTGGTCTGTATTATCAAAGCATATAGGATTTATGGACATTATTTTTCTTTTTAGCTTCATTTGTTTTACGTTTCTCTTTTTTTTTCCTGTGATTTTCATATCATTTCTCCTTAATTTGAATAAGGTAACTTCGTAATTTGAATATAATATATTCCTGTCACCTGATACTTTTTCATTTGATCTCTATTCATTGTATGCTTGGGGCCCACCAGCGGCCGAGCGGTAAAGTCGCTGAACACTGGTAGTTCGGTCTGAGGTTCGAATCCCGCGAACGGGCTGGCTGCATGGGCGTTTTTGTGGTTTTCCCCATGTGTAACGTGTATACGAGCCAGTTTCCCTTAGAAAGTCCTCCATGAAGGCATCCCTCCCCTTAGGCAGATAGCCCTAGTGTGCTTTGCCATAATTAAATACACCACACCACACCATTGTATGCTTGACATGGAAATTTCATTTTATTATGACATGGCCAGTAAAATCATCTTCATTTTATGTCTGTTCATTGTATGCTTGATGTGGAAATTACATTTTATTATGACATAACCAGTAAAATCGTAAAAAGTACGAGATCATTTTATTACTTTTTAACAGCAAGTGCATTAATATTTTCTTCCATCTTTTTTAATTAGAAATTTCCTTTTCTGGACAAATTAAACTTGATATTTTTACATTTGTTAGAGCCACAAAATTTATTTGAATTTTCATCAGTTTGCTTAGTAAAGATCTAGACTTTTGCTGTTAGATTGAATTTTATGGTTTAAGTGTGAAGAACGTGTATTTAATAAATAATGTTAAAAAAACGCCCCTTTGGACTAATTTTCAAAGATTTTACTTTTTTTTTTTTTTTTTTTTTGTGTGTGTGTGTGTGTGCTTGATAGCAGGCCTGTTCTGTGGCAGATTTATTCTGCATAGGAACTAGTTTTCAAGCAGATGTGTCCTGCATAATTTGCATTATTGATTGTTGACTGATTAATGTTAATGTTCATTAGTTTCAGATGTATAATACACAAATAGAAAAGGAATTACAAATGAAACAAATTTTCTTTAAAAACGTTTTTAGCATATGCAAATATTTGTGCAATCTTGCATTCATAAAAGTATGCTACCTTTCAGCTGTATGGTATTCTATCTGCAGATAATAATATTAAGGCAAAGATGTTAATGAACTTGATTTTCAAAATTAATCATTCTTTACAGCATTTTCTTTTTAAAATTATATAAGAAACTGTGAATCATTGCATGTTTAAATGTTTTCAGCAAATTTTTTCTGTAATTTGACTTAAATTTAGTTGTGTATTGAAAAATGGATTTGGAAGATTTAAAAACCTGTTCTGAGCATTTTTGGTTTAATAATTTGTCACCATAATATAATAATAATTATAATTTGTCACTAATAATGATAATAATTATAATTTTTCTCTACAATATGAAAATTGAAATTTGTTTGTTTTGAAATAGATTTTTTGACTAATTTATAAAATATGCTTTTAAAATCTGTAGGAAAGAAAGGTATTAATCATTAAAGTAATTTTTTAAAGAAAATTTGTGGTGCAGTATATAGTAAAACTTTTGTGGTGTGGTGTATAGTAAAATGAGCTAATGAAAACTATATAAAAATGTGTAAAGTGGAATTAAGTTGTTTTAACATGTTGTTAGTTAACTGAATCATTTTCTTTTTAGTGTGAGAGCTTTATTGAAGATTTTGAAGATGATATTATCAGCATATTTAAGTCTTCATTACAGCCTTTTGATGATGAAACTACTGAAAGACTTTGCATTAATGCTTCAGGTGAGAAATATATTCTAAATTTACATTAAATTTTATATGTGAGTTATAGGGTGAGATGTAGAATTTATTTTCAAGATTGAAGCTATATTGAAAACAGTTACATAAAAGTTGATTTATTATTGTTAACAAATTTTCTTTTTCATCTAAACTATAACTTTTTCAATTTCAGGTTATTGTTCTTCACTTCATCATTCTGAATTATAGCGTTCTTCATAACAGAACAAATGATTTGCACTCTTGGATCTGTTACGTCTACTTTAATAACTTGTTTTTGATGATATGTTTGTGTTTAATGAACTTTTTTTTTGTATGTGGACATACATTATATACTTTTTAAAAACTATACACTCTATGTTAAAAAAAGTTGTTTTTATACTGACAAAAAATAAATAAATAAATAAAGAACTAATGATTTATTCTTTAATTATTTAGATTTTGCGTATGTTTCAGTAGATGTAATCAATTTTAATTTTATATATGTTATATTGTGCAATTTTGATCCATAAATTATGTATACTTTTATAATTTTTACTATTTTAAATTTCTAATAACAATATTACAAGAATTTTACTTATGTATAGTAAAAAAAAAAAGGGACAATTCAATATCTTTTGTTTTAGTTGGCCTACTGACTAACTTTAAATTGCAGTTTTCATGCATCGAAAGTGTGATGTAGAATATGTAGTTGATTTGTAATATACCATTGCTGTAACATGCATAGTTTTACCAAGAAATTTAACTTCCTACTTTTTCCATAATTTGATTCTGTGTTGCATTATGCATAAATACAAAATTATATGAGCTATTTCTGAGAGATTTATGTGTAAAACTCAATGCTGGTTTTCAAGTTGGTGCAAAAAGTATTTCACTTGGCAAACTTACAATGGGTTAAACCCTGATTTTTTTAGTTTCTGTTGTGAATGATCACACGTAAAAATCTTTCAGAATTTTAAAACTTTGGTTATTAATTTTATATTTTAAACATATTGTTTTAAAACAAAACATTATACAGTCAAAAGTCATTAATCCGGACTCGTCGAGACTTCGATTCCGGATTATCGATTTTTCCGGATTATAGATCATCAGTTTAAATCTGGTAAGATGGCATGCAGAAATTATAAAATTAAAAATATGAAACCATAATTTATGAAATAAAGAACAATTATGATCTAAATGGTATCAAAATTTACAAAAAGAAAAAGCTTAATATTTATTTGTTTACTTTATTAAACATTTCTTTCAATGTAAGTTATTTAAGTTGCTTCTTGTTTTATGTGATAATACATTCTCTTTAATTCTATAAACACACATGATTTCTTGTTCAGTTACAAAGTTCCGCTGTTCAAGTCCTATAATTGCTGTGTCGAGAATACCGACTAATTTGTCAATCAAAATTTTTTCGTTTTCAATAACCTCTGTTACTTCCTTCGCTATCGGAAGCGAATTTAGCGAATTAATATGACGAGGAATTTGATTTAAATCATATCAAAGACTGAGTACATTGAGATGAAATACTACATTTAGTAAGGAATTATAAGCCAAATAAAATAAAAACATCTGCCCTGAAGATAAGGATAGTTCTGACAGATAAACTTTCAATTCATTGCGCGCCGCGGCGTTAAAGATAAACAAAGTTTAGATAAACAAAGGCTATGCCTTTATCCATTTTTTGCAGCAATTCCACTTTTTGTTTAATGGACTTCGAAACATACTTTCGCTTTGTAGATCCTTTACATATTAGTAAATATATATATGTAATTCTATTTGATATAATCGAAAGTTCAAGCTTACTTTTATAAAATTGCTCTAACAGTCTGCAAAAAATAATAAGCCGAATCCAATTCGAAGATTAAGGAACAACGCAATCTGCAACATTAACAGAATTAGATAATTTTAGCTTAGCTTATACCGTCCATTATACATTAAACGCGCATTCGTAAACGTATTTTTCGCACACGCATATTCGCAGCCATAAAGGTCTTATACGCATGCGTCACAGAAAGTTTGTAGCTTTGAGGTCCGGATTATAGATCATTCCGAATTATGGGTGTCCGAATTAACGACTTTTGACTGTAATAGTAAGAAAATTGTAAAATTATTTTAAATTACATATTAAAAATATTCAAAGAATCAGAAAAATATATAGAGGATTTTTAGAAAAATCTTTGAAATATTAATTTAGTTGCAAATAAAATGCTGAGATTTGTCTGCCAAATGAATAATTAAGAATTTTTTACTTAATATAATTAATTTGTATGAAAGTATCAATGCAAAAAATATATAGATCTTAAATGAGTCAGAATAGCTGTTGTATTACATCGACAATTGTATTTTTAAAGCTATTTTCGAAATTTAATGAATTAATAATTACCAATGCAGCCTTTATTTATGTATTAAGTAAAATCATATGGAACTATATATCATAAAATCAACAGTGAATATATTTCACTCACAGTGATCATCTCTCTAAGAAGACTGCCTCAAAAAGTGACCAGCATTTCCTGAAAAATAATTTAAAAATTAACTTGATCTAAAAATTTCAAATTAACAATAAAAAAAAAACAGTTAAGTGTTTTAAAATTAAAAATATAATTAAATCATACTAATACTTTGGTTCTTTGTTTCTACATTTCTTTTCTGAGCACAGGTTAGTGTGAATGGAAGAACATCAAAGTATTAGAGAAATAAGCATTTATGGTTGGACAAAATAATTAAAAGCAGTGTATGGGAAAAGACCTGAATAGTGTATAGGAAATACCATATATTGTTGCAAAATTTTATAAACTGAAAACGGAATTTAACCAAAAGAAAGATTAGCATAATTTTAGATAGGGAGACAAAGAAAAAAATTATAAGTTTGAGAAGTAAAAAATTAAGCAGGAAAAAACCATAGAATATGCAACTGTATATTATTGAAAAAAATTTTCATTTTAACCATGTTCGAGGCAGATAAAACTTTAAAAATATGATTTCAAAACAATGTTCGAGGCAAGTAAAGCTTAAAAAGTATGATTTCAAAGCATATAAACTACATGTAACACAGCACACCACACATGCATTGCAAATGACATCTGGTTATGAAGCAATAATGTCCATACATTAAAGGTATATACGATGTAAGATATATGTATACACAAAAATGCACACATACATTACCAATTCACACTCCTTTTACTAAAAATTTTAGCTTATCAGCTCTTTTCAGAGTATGGGTTTAGTCCACTTGAAATTTAAGTTTGAGGCTATTCGCTTAGGGTATTAAAAACATATTTATTTTCTCATACTTATGGTATGAAAATATACTTATAAAATTTTCTTCAAATGTATATTATTGAAATAATGTAACATAAAATTGATTTTACTTGCTTATAAAAATACTTACTTTAATTAATTTAATGTAAAATTAAATTTAAGGCTTTTACAGAGTTCATATGATCATTAAAAGTCCTTAGTTTTGCCCAAAATCTGCAGAGGGACCTTAATTTTAATCCTGTTTTCATGACTGCCATTTTGAGGGTGAATTAGATCTTTGAAGGCATATTTTTTTTTGTGATTCACTGACAAATATATATTTAATGGATTATCATTTGAATTTATTCCTACTTCTAATATAAAATGTGCATTAACTCAAGTTTCTGGGCAAGAAGTAAAACATAAAGCCTTTTGAAATTATTCATTTTTTGCTAATGAAAAGCTCATGAACAACTTTTCTGTTTTGGAGATGTAAATTTTTTTTTATTTTAATGTAAACTTTTTTAATTTTTAAGTGGCTCTAAATTTGGTGACTTATCAACATTTTGACAATTTTAAGATGAATTTTTATACAAAATTTTTAATTTGTAGATTTGAGAATTTTTCAATGATTTTTGGTATGGACAGACATTTACCAAAAGGAATTTTCTATTAATATAGAAGTTGGAAACTGGTAATTTAAAAGATTCATCTTTAATGTCTCAATGCATCATACACAGTGCTGGTGCTAGGCAGTTTCTCACTCGATGCAATCTCTATAGCCCCATTCGCAAGAGCAGATTCGACTAGTAGCGAAAACTGGTTCTTCCAACGTGTCCCATTCACATGGGAAACAAGCATTATTGGATGTAGAGTTGGTTAGAATATTCCTACTTCTCGGGAGCAGGGCAAATGGGGAGATTTCCCATACTGCACTGCGTGATTGCGCATACTTAATTTTTTACAAACAACATGGCCGATGTGCAACTGACTGCTCTCTGAACTCTCAGTGAAACATTCGTGTTGGTAGATATCTGGGGATGTGATATCATACAAAAAAATTACACATAACCGTATGAAATACGGAAACAAATACAGAAATGGGAAACACCTACAGACAAGGTTATCTGATGCTGGGTATTCCAGAAATACTACGGAAACAAATACAGAAATGGGAAACACGTACAGACAAGGTTATCTGATGCTGTGTATTCCAGAAGTACTGTTCAAATTAAAACTAAAGACGCACATATCGGCTTCAGCGTGACCAGGGGACTGTACCTTTTGAATTATTTTTTATTTAAGAACTTGCAGCTGCTTTTTATGAATATCATTAAATGGTATTGTGAGACAAAATGATTTTAAGCTGAAAAAAGTTTTTTGGATGGGATCGATTTTGCAATTAATAAACTACTAGTTTCTGATAAAAAAAAATAAAAACACATTCTTATGTAAAAACTTTGAAATAAATATGATCTTTATCACATTTTCACTTGCAAAGCCCATCCCTGTTTCTATAAAACATATAAATTTTAAGTAATCGGTAAAAATATTAAATAATTTAGTCCACATCTATACAAGTCTTAGAATCTTTAGGTAAAAGGGTTTATCGAAAAAAAATGTAAACTGAGATAACACAGGTTAAAGAATGTAATGGTCATTAAACCATTTCAAATTTCATAAAAAATTTTATTGCTGAATTTCAATACATTTATATATTATAAAACCTAGTACTTTCAATTGGTTAATATAATCATAGATTACAAGCTTTTATATCAAGTCTTTGTAAAACACGCTCAAAACAATTTTAATACATGAATTAATTATAATATATTTTCTTAAAACATTTATAATTAATAATATTTGTCATTTTATTAATTTTTTCAAAAAGCAAAGTTTGAAATTTTAACAGTCACAAAGCATTATATTTAAAACCATTCAGCAGCATACTTGATTTCTTTTCTTATTTTAACCATTTGGTCTCGTATATAAATTGTATTTAAAATTAATTAAAGAGTTAAACTCCGATGGCATTCTATTATAGCAATAGTAAACAATGTCAAAAAAGATGTAAGCTAACGTTAGAAACCTGCCAATCTGATTTGCGTTTGTGACATCATTGCTCTCGGTGGCTTGTGGTTTAAGGGATGAAAGATGATGGGCATCTAAACCGGTTCTGAAAGCAAAACTGCTTCATATCCCCATTTCTCCCTAATACTAGCCGTGGCTGTACCAAAGAGCATTGCATGTGAATGGGGCTTATGTGTCCTAATTCTGCTGCCTAGTGCCTTCCTGAATTCTAAATGTTTTGCCATCCCTATATCTTGTTGCTCGGTGCTTCACTAAATTCTAAATATTTTGCTGCACCAACTCTGATACTGCCTCTGACCGTATATTTCATTATTTTTTCTCAATGTTCATGTTACTAAAGAAGAAAAATTAGCAGTTTCTTGTATACATTCTAAATGCATGGAATTTTTTTAGACTAACAGAAATCATTAGTTCAATCCAAAATTCTAAAATAAAGAGGAAACTTATTGAGGAAGAAAATTATTTTTCAAATGTTTATTGCTGAAACATTGACTAGTTAAAATTTGAAGCAGAATCTAGTGAGAACATTGGTTTACATACTGGAACAAATTTTTAATTGTTAAAAAGATGCTTAAAGAGGTGGAAATTGATATAAATTAGCCAAAATATATGGGAAGTTTTCAGATTAGAAAGACGCAAGTATTTTATTATGAATTGTTGCTACCAAACATAAATGTTTTCTAGCTTTTAATGTGTAATTATCCTAATATGGCTTAAGAATCAAATGTCATGAATTAAATGTGTTTTAAACTTACATGATCTTAGATTGTGATTTTAATAGCACATTTTCAACAAATACATAAAAAAATAAATGAAATTTAATAGTGGCCATGCAAATGTATAATGACTAAGGGTATTTAACTACCTAATTTAATTATCCGTAATTAACTGCTCACCCTTAAAAGTTATCTCTGCATGTTAAAGAGGATGATTGCCTTTCATTAATCCTGACTGTGGCCGCAGGATGCAACACAAAAATGCAAAAATTAATGTAAAACATTATTCTTTATAGCTGGTGAGATTTTAAATATTATAAAACAACTTACCACCTCTGATGCCTTAGTGGCTTATTGGAACCTTAAAGTATATTAACTAGTTTATAACTCCAGAAACACCGCAGGAAGCTACGACACTAACTGCATCAGACAGACCCAGTATAGCTAACTTTTAGCGCCTACCAGTCGTATCGACATCATGCATTCAGGTCTGTTCTGATGAGCAAATCTCTGTCAAGGCAAGCAACAGCGGTGGCACCAGCCAAGCTTCTGTTACGAATGATACTAATTATGATTTCACTTCCCATTTTAATCTATGCCATTTGAAATAAAATATACTTACTGTTTAATAAACCTCTAGACTGTGCAAGTATGTGATGAAATATAAAAGGCCTGTCATAGAAAATGCAATACCATGAAGACATAAATGTGCAAATTTTTGGGATTTGGTGTCAAGGTTCATAGCGGTCCTTACAAGTCCTTATATTTGGAAATAAAATATAAAGGCCCTTATAGGTGCTTATTTTTTCTTTAAAGCCCTTATTTTTTTTGTTTTTAGTGCTTACTTTTTGCTTTTAGTGCTTTTTTTTTAATGAACGCGCTATTTTTCCCCGTACCAAAGCCGAAACTAAATAAACAACTTTTCTTCCTAATATGGAATGTCAGATGGTGAATCATACTCCCGGAAATAGCTTTTTCCCCGTTCTCTGCATTAACATAACATTTGGTGTGCACGAAGAGTACAGACAGGTACCCGTCGTTCTATTGGTCAAAGAATTGCGAAAACAATAGAAAATTCCGGTACATTCGGCCACCCACCGAAATACTACACGTTTGAATTTCTATCAAGATCTTAATAATTTGCGTTCTCGTTCCGCTTGGTCATATTCGTATTTATTATGATCGTTATGCTTATATTATGAGCATATGTATGAATGTTTATAATAACATAATTGCAGTAACTGAAGTGTAGTAAACTTCCAAAAATGGTTGTGTTTTGACACAGATTAGCTTTCTAAGGAATAATATTCGGAATGGCTTAAATAAAGGGAAAGCAATCGAATAGTCAAAATAATTTCATTTGTTTGGCCAATACATTATACAGTACGAAGATTGAAAGGTTCTCCCCTTTCTCCGCAAAATCTCGAATATTGAAACTGTTACAGTTCGCTGCAAAACAAGACCGGACCTTTTTTTTTTTTTTTTTGTCACTTTCCAATCTGGATTGAATAGGACTAAAAGTTCTGTGGTCTACCAACCTAAGCGAAGAATGATTCCATTCCGGAAATGTAACGCCATCTGTTGAAAATTAGAATGAAAAACACCCCAGTTGTTTACTTCTTTATTCTGCCAATACCGGCAGCTGTTGATTCCGATTGCATAATATCACATAGGGAAGAATTACGGCGCACGTATTGCGCAATAACGTTTGCGATATTTTGCAGATATAATTAATTTTGATGTTCTGTCTGAGATTTGTTTATGAACACTTAAAAGAGTTTTACTGTGCTTGCTAAGCAGAATATTTTTCAGTTCCATTGGTTTATTTTTATATGATGCACATATCGAAATGTCAAAAGCACTTATTTAGCGGAAAAATCTAAAGAACGGCTACAGTCCCCCCCCCCTCCGCTTCTCTTTTTCAAGTTACGCTCGACTGTCCGAATATTCGCCAATTTCCAAGTATGCGGGTTAGTTAAGCTTTTACTGTTAAAGGATGATTGCTTGAAACAAATTTCTGTCTTCTGATTTCAGAAATGTTCCTCTTTTTTACTTAAATTACTTGCAATATCTGTTAAGGGAAAACTGATATACAATGAAAATTTAGAAAATGTTCAGAATTTAGATTTAAATTATTTAAATATCAATATGAGTGGAAAAATAAATTGTATTTATTATTAGGTTCCAAGCGAATACAATAAATATGCCTTATTATTATTTATTTTCTCTATTTTGAACTGAAATTTCATCATTAAATCTTGTAATATAGTTTAGTTCTGCATAGTTTTTTTTTTCTCTCATTGTAAACTAGTTCTGTAAATTGAACTGTTATTTAAAATTTAAAAAAAGTAATTATTTTCCATGGTTGAGGTAATGCTTATTCTCTCTTAATAAATACTGCATTTCTCATATTTTAAATTACAAGTCTAATTTTTAAGGTTATGCAGTTGTGTATAATGTAATTAGACAGGTTCTTATTTTTTTCTTAAAATGTGCTTATAGGTGCTTATTTTTTTAACTAAAATGTGGCTATGAACCCTGGGTGTCTTCAACGAGCCACTTGGACATCTGAATGGCACAATGTGATATTCAGCGGTGTGCTTCGGCTTTGTCTAATGATAGAAACCGGTTAAGAGACAGGAGGTGTCGCGGAGATAGAATCAATCTGACTGCTATTGCTAAACGCCACACAGCTCATCAATGTGGTATAATGGTTTGAGCTATCATCAGTCATGATAGCAGGTCACCCCTGGTTATGAATCAGAGGCACATTGATGGCACATTGTGCTACCTTACCTGAAGCATTTGCGAAATGAACAATGCAACTAGCAGCACAATGCGACATCACAGAGGGCATTTGTTAACTGACTGGCCTTGCAACATGCTGCACTACTTCCTTGGCCTGTGATATCCCTTGATCTTTCGGTTGACTGAGCATATTCGAAGCATGTCTTCTTAGGTTAGGAGCTTACACTACCGCTAAAGGTGATCATGCATCTTAGAGATTCCCTGTATATTTCGGCACTGTATAAATTTATCCTTCTGTAAATAACATCACTTACTTCATATGCATACTCTGTCTGTCTATCAGTTGACATCACATTCTACTCAATCTTTTTTCCCATGTTGGGCAGTGTAAAAAAAAAAAAAAAAAAAAAAAAAAAAAAATCAACATAACTTACTAACTGTTAGTAAAATGTAAATACAATGCTTCTTTAAAATACATCCCAACTATTATAAGTGTAAAATATTTAATGCTACTTGAAAAATTTTACAAACTTGATTTTATTCTCAAATTTATTTTATAATTATGTTTAATATTAAGTTATGTTTAATAATAATGCATCATAATCACAGATTGTTTTATTCATAGGATAGTATTATAAAAGTTCAGGCATATGTAATATCTTTAATTGAATTTGTTCAATTCTCATTTGCAGACAGGTCCTTAATTTTTTTTTAATTAACCCGATGACAGCTCAATTTGTGGACCGAAATCGCTTCCAAAATTGTGTATTATTATTATTATTTTTTTTTTTTGCATATATTAAATCTATATATATTGGAGAATTGAAAAATGCACTTTTTCTTTCTAGAAAATATTTTTTATATAGATTTTTATCATGAGAAACTAAGTTGCCAGAAAAACAAATTTTAGATGTTATCACAAAAAAAAAAAAAAAAAAAAAAAAAAAAAAAAAATTTAAATAAATTTCAGTCAAATTACAGTTAATTTCTATTTATTGCAAAATATAAAAAAGTAAAATGTATAAAATTTAAGAAAATATAAAGCGCTGAGGGAAAATTACCTTAGAAACGCAGTTTAGTATGATAGAGTTCAAAACAGGGTTGAAAGCAAAGTCCAACATCACAGTCTTTGCACCAAATTCAATAAATCTAATTAATAATCAATCTAATTATTAATCTAATCAATAATTTAATTAAATAATCAAGATAATCGCGGAGCTTTTTCTAGCAGCCATTTCTGTAAGAGAAAAGCGCAAAAAGTGAAGTTTGAGCTTTAATACCATGTGCCTTCAAATGCCGCAATTTAGTGGATAACTAACGATATTTGTTGGCCAAAACGTAAACTAAACGCCTAATACTGTATATAATTTATTTCAATGGTTAAACGGGGGAAAAAACGGGATGCGCTCCTCAATAAAGGAAGAAAAACTTATGCCCGCGGAAATTGCGGGATGAGCAAATTTTGCTACATTTGAGTTGCTCGTGAAAATCGCGGGATGGTCAGCCAGAGGGTTAATGGTCTTTAAATTCTTTAAAAGTACTTAACTTCCATGCACGGATATGTGTATGAAGTCTGCTTTTAAAATTACGTAAATAAAATTACTCACATTTTCATATATAATTGTTCAAATAATCATAATTCAGTCGTACTATAAGATTCTGTTTTATGTACATTTTCCATTAAAAAGTGAATAACATTTAAGTAATGTTACATACGTTATTTCCAGCAATATCTTTTGTCTTTATTGTAAGCAATAAATATACTTTCAATACAGAAATGACCACAGTAGAGAATTCTAGCACAAAGGAAGCAGAAACAATACAAATGAAAAGGAAAAGATAAATTACTTTGTATATGAAAATGACATACCGATGGAAGTTTAATTCCTTATTTTTTATTCATCAGTTCTTTGTGAACGTCCAGTAACAAAGCAAAACATTTTGTCATTTTAAACTGAAAAAATAACTTTTTTAGAAAAACTGTCTGTAGAAAACAAACATCTAAGTGTTCAAATATTTTCCTTTTTTCTTTGAATTTGAATCCAGGATATAACTAAGAATTTTCATATCAGGCGATGAATTGCTCAGCCGTTGAATGTTATGTTAGTACTGGCCTATAAATTAATTGAAAAAGGACTGCATATTAATTTCAATCTTCTATATATTTAAGTTTATGCTATTAAACACTGAAGTTAGATTGTCGAAAAAAGTGGATATTTAGGAATAAAAGAATAGTTCTGCAGAAATAAAAGCAAAAAAAGAAATGCATTTTAATTATGAAGGGGGGAAAAACTAGAAAGCAATAGAAATTAAAACGAGAGAAGGAAAAGTTTTAGCATTTAATAAATCTATGAATGTTATGTATTTAAAGAATTTTGCTTATGAAGTTTTTGATAGAAATGCATACTTTTAAAGTTATGGTTTAATGTTCCCATCGATTAAATGCATGTTTTAAGATTACAAATGCATATTATAAGGTCTCGTTATTATTTTTTGTACATTTTGAGAACGTATCAGATGGATTTGTTGGAGAAAATATCACGATAAGAAAGCAAATTAGGTATATGATAAAGTATATATTCTAAGCAAAAGCAAGATGACAGTATGATGGAAGTAAACAGTGCAATGCAATGGAAAATGAAGCGAACAAAACTACAGAAAATCGAATCTGGCAAAAAGCTTTTCAGTTTTAAAAAACGAAGAGAGCAGAAGATAGTGCAGTAGAACTTAACATATGTAAATATAACATGGGTAAATATTACACGAATTATTGGGGAAAACAGATGAATGAGAAGTTGAAACTTCAGACTGAATCGTATATAATATACGAAATACAGGGTGTATCAGTACAGCGGTGAGAAACTTTCAGGAGAGATAGCATACACCTAGACGATGGGAAATCACATAGCAATGCATGGTCGGAAACGCTTTCCTGGCGCGGTAGTTACGACACAAAACGCAAAAAAGGAAGGACACAAACATTGAGACAAAACATGTTTTATTATGTTTAGTACAGCAGAAACCTACAAATAAGAACATAAACAAACAACGATCATCATTAAAGAAGGTGTTCGAAATTACAACCCCGGACTGTGATGCAAGCCTCACTTCTCTGGGTCATGGAAAGATGCATGACGCACGGTTCCTGCATCACTGTCCGGGTCGTAATTTCGAACACCTTCTTTGATGATGATCGTAGTTTCTTTGTGTTGTTTTTTCCCTTGTTTCTGTTGTATTCCGAACAATAAACATGTTTTCTCACTCCGCTCGTGTCCTTTCTTTCTTGACTTTTGTGCCGTCACTACCGCGCCAGAAAAGCGTTTCCGATTCTGAATTCATATGTGATTACCCATCGTCAGTGGCGTAGTTAGGAGGAACATCTGTCCCCGGGCGCAGCAATCCAGGGGCGCCAAATTGATGTTACGAAATTTTATAATGAAACATGTTCCTTTCTTGGCACACAGAAAGGGGCGCAAGATCTTCCGTTGTCCCAGGGCGCTGAAAACCTTAAATACGCCTCTGCTCATCGTCTAGGTGTACTCTCTCTCTCCTGAAGGTTTGTCACCGCTGTACTGATACACTCTGTATATTACATAAGTATTTGCAGTTTTTGTTTTCGAAATAAAATGACTAGTGGTAACAAATTATATAGCAGTCTATAGAAGCCTTTTCTAGAAGGTGCAGTTTTAAAAGGGGCCTCCAATTTCCTTCAGGCCCCGAAACTATATACCCGGCATGACAGCAATAGTGTCAAACTGGCGGCCTCGAAGTAATCTTAAGTAGCATACGAATACATTTACCATACATCAATTAGCATTATTATGACATTATTGATTTCTAAACAAATTTGAAAAAAAAAAAAAAAAAAAATTGTTATAATCTGTAAACTTTTGTGTTCCATCCATAAAAAGTTAGATTATAATGCAATTTGACATTATTTTCATTGCCAGTGGAAACTAAATTGAGTAACGCCCCCAACAAATCTGCAGATGGAGATAATTAATTTAAACTGTGATGTAAATCTTATTGAAAGATTTGAAGATAGAAATTTGATTAACTTTTTCTCGTATTCGTAAAAGTGCCCTCGCTAACGAATTTTTGCCATAAGACTAATCGCTTTGTTTGAGAGTAGTACATTTATGTGCAAACAGTTTTTTCCCGCAGTTGAAAATTAATAAGTTAAAGAAAAAGGGAGGGGCGAAAGAACGAGGCTGATTAATGAACTTCTATAATTCATGATAAAAGTAGTTCCTTAATCGAAATCGAAACGTCATGACATATTGTAGTTGAAAGGTGTACAAAGAAATAAAGAACTTATAATTACAGTTGAACTCCAATTATCCGAATAAATTGGGAACGGACACCATTCGGATAATAAAAAATTCGGATAATTGGATTTTTTCCGAAAAAAAGGTCTACATACACTTTAATTAATTACTGTATATACTGTATGTTTAAAAAGGGAGCGAAAAAAATTATTTTTATAGAAAAAAAGGGTTTTAATTAATTAAAATGAAAAGGTAACACTTTTACGTACATGCTATATAGCGTACTGTCCAGCACGTACAAGTGCTGAAAATCAGTGCTTGCTGAACATCTCGGTCAAAGTGAGCGGTTTGAGGGACACCGTGCCAGCACTTAAATTTTTTAGTCAACCTTTACTTGCTTTTAAACATTTCTGGCACACTACCTTTTAAAGTTGGAGTTTTGATTTAAAAAAAAAAAAAAAAAAAAAAAAAATGGTAGGCCGTCTAGTTAGATCTAGAGGAGTACACAAGTAAAATTTTGTGAAGATAGCACTTATCGTTTAATTCTGTGGGTGTGCCCAAAGTGGGCACACTGATTGAATAGAGCTTCGAAAAGAGTGCTGAAACGAGCATTGTTGTCAATGAACTGACCGATGAGATGCGGAGAAACAAAGAATACAGACTCTCAGTTGTCCTAGATTAGCTGTGAGCCCAGTCTGGGCACACCTAGGGTTCGCCGTTTGATTTTAGGCAAGATTTCAAGGTAAAAATTTAAAACTAATATAGAATAAGGAGATTAGCATACAGCCAAAAAAATGACATGGAAATTTCTTTTCAAACAATTCCTTTTATACCCTAAAAAAATCTGAAAGATTTCTTTGAAAAATAAGGGTCTTAAAAAACTAAACATGGCTAAAATATATGTACTGGTTTGTGTTCAGCTGCCATCTACTATAAATAAAGAAGGTTCAGAGTAACCTATAGTAACCTATAAGTCCTTTTTCATTCAATTTTTCTGTGAGTACAGAAGGAAATTTTTAGGTGTGTCCAGAACGGACACACTGTGCCGCAAAGGGTTAAAGGATGAACAACTAAGCTTCTGAGCTAGGATCTTAGCTTTTTCACAAAGAATCGGACCCGAAATCCAGTTTCCCATAGAACGTTGCTGCAAAAGCCACTTGAAAATGATATCTTTTAAATTTTTGTTCGTTGCTGCCTTCATTGATTTTCTTGGAAAACTTCTGTCTTCGTTTTCAAGCAGTAACACGAAGTTTAAGAAGTTTAAAAGTGTAGATTTGCTCATTTTAATGTCTGAAATCGTTGATTGTCCCACACTACGTTTCCGCCTTTATTTTTTATCTTAAATTCGGATAATCAGCGGTTCGGATAATTGGAGTTGTACTGTATTTACATATTTCTTCTGTCTGTGTCAAAGAAAAATTTAATAAATAAAAGGTGATAGTTGTCCTTATTTATATTCAAGTTTAGCTAAATAAGTTTATAAGGTATTTCTCCCGCCTACTTAGCATGCCTTCGTAGTGTAGTCGTCAGCACGCTGGGCGCGTGTTCCAAAGGTCCGTGGTTCGATTCCCGCAGAAGGCGTTGGTCATTTTTCACCACTTCTAATGTCTCTACAAGTTATTTAGTGGTTGATTAAGCACATCAGAATTATTTAAAATAAATGTCAGCTCGAAAATTTAATATTTGTCTACCTATGCGTTTGAATTACATAATGTAACCAACAGAAATTTCTTGCAAATTGGAACTTTTAAATTTCAGACAGAAAATAAATCCAAATTGGAGTTTTTTTGCTGCGTCATTATTATTACCGTTTTCGTTTGTTTTGGTAAACATTTAGTGAATAAAATTTAAAACTTAAGTTAAATATGTTTTGTTAAAAAATATTTCTGCCTCGACTAAGTCGAGAGGTTCAGGGTTCATGCGCGTTATTAGCGAAGTAAATTGATGTAGAAATGAGGAAAAGGTGAGCGTCATTTTTGTCTTTGCGTTAGAAAAGACGGCATGTGTGAGAAAATCGCAAGCGAACTGCGCGCCTTACTGCTTAACATGTAAGCATGCATTCTACGATGAAAGGTAGTTTTTTTTTTTTTTTTTTTCGGGGGTGTGTTCTATTACACCTTTATGTTTCATTCCTTAATTTTGAAGTACTCTTCATGGACTAATGTATATAAAGCTAAAAAATGGTCGGAGGCTTTAATGCAATGGTTTATGCAGCAAAACTATATTTATGCCAGGTGTAAAAAGTTAATATTATAATAGATCAGCCGAAGGGACTTTAACTGCCAGTCATGTTTTTTTTTTTTTTTTTATGGTTTTTAGTCATGGTTCAAAATAACTGCATTTCTACTTAAATATTTCTAGAAAGTCAAAATGATTTCAAGCTCAAAATGTCAGTCATATCAAAATTTAAGGTGAAAGAAATCAAGTTATGCTGCCTCTGGCAAAGTTTTCCAAGACCTTGGTCTCAGATCTTATTATTACCTTAAGACAATTATTCTTGATCTCGGAGATAACTCAGCAATAATGATAACACACAGTTAAAAAAAGCTGACTGAATAAAGCAACTGCATTTCGCAACTGCTCGTTAGTGAAGAATTTATAGCGTTCTTATAACTTTATAGGATATTCTAAATTTTTTGTCTTACAGTTGAACTTAACCAAATAAATAAAATATTGGGTCACTTCATAGAAAATGCGTTTTTTAACATAAGTTTTAAAATAAAGGGCATCCTTTACTTTAAAATGATACTAAATCAATAATAATTATAACTAATAATTTGCAAATTTTAGATTACATTCTAAGCCTCAATAAATGTTTCCAGTTAAAAATTTAAAATAAAAAATAAAACCAATTTAAAATGTAAACAATTATGCAAATATTTTTTTCTGTTCTTAAATAAAAGTAATAGCTACTGATGTCAACTCAGAAAATTATCTTTATTCTTGATATTGGAGAACAAAGTTGAAAATTGAAATGAATAAAAAATAATTTCAATTTAAAAGTTCCGTTGTTTGTTTCCACATTTCCTTTCTGAACGTAAAATGGTAAAAGTAGAAAAATATCAAAACATTATAAAAAATTACCTTTTATATAAAATTAAACAAAGTATCAATAAGAAATATACTGAGAAGAGTATAATCTGTATGTTAACATAAAATTTCATTATCGTAATTCGTTTCTATTATGGTACATGGAAGGAGTGGGAAATTTTGCAGTCGATCTTTTTATAGTATTTGGTTTATTTATTATGACAAAGCACTGGAAGGCTATCTGCGCAAGGGTTACAGCAGAAAGCATTGCGGCAAAAACATCGTGAACGAAAAAGGCGCGGAGAAAACAACGCAGGACGAAAACGTCGTGGTACAAAACATCGTGGGAGAAAAGAAAGCAAAGAGAAAACATCGTGTTACAAAATATCGAAAATAAAGCAGTTCAAAAACTTCGCAGTTTAAAAACATTGTCCCCGAAAATATCGTGGTAAAAAATAAAGATTCTACAAATCATTGCATGACGATAGCATCGCACACATGCGCTTTTCAGGTTTTAAAAGCTGTAAATGCATATTCGCATAAAGATTTGGAAGCTCAAGAGATGTTAACGACAATTTAAGAAAAACGGAAATAAATCAAGATATAATTTCTATCAAAACAATATCAGATTAAAAAATGTGAAAAAAAACAATTTGATAATTAACTAAGTATTTTTATAGAGGTAACCTCATGCAGTTATTTATCTTCCTTTTCCTAAGCATTTTTAGGCTGTATTTTTCATTAAAATTGAGTAAAAATTTATAAAAGTTATTAATTTATTAATGACTCGTTAATTAACTAAGTAAATTTAAACTTCTATTAAGTGCAATAAGTTGCATTAACTTTCTATTCATTTTCAATTTTTAAATGCTTAAGTTCTTTCTTACTTTTTCAGCAAAAATTTATTAGTTCATTTAAAGATATGAAATAAAAAAGTAAAAATATCCCTCTTTCCTTCTTGCGTTCCCAAATCATTATGCGAAAACGGATTTACAGCTTTTAAAACCGGAAAAATGCATGTGTGCGATGTTATCGTCATGCAATGATTTTTTTGGCAGGATCTTTATTTTTTACCACGATATTTTCGACGACGATATTTTGTACCACCATGTTTCAGAACTGCGATGTTTTTTCTTTGTTTCCTTTTCTCCCACGATGTTTTGTACCACGACGTTTTCACCTTATGTTGCTTTCTCCGCAACGTTTTCATCCGCGATGTTTTTGCCGCAATATTTTTTGGCGTATACCCTGCATAAGGGGAGGGATGCTTTCGTTAAAGAATTTCTAAGAGAAACTGGCTCGTGTACATGTTACGCATGGGGAAACCTGAAAACGTCCATGCAGCTAACCCGTTCGCCGAGGTTCGAACCCCGGACCGAACTACTAGTATTCTGCGATTTTACCGCTCGGCAGCATTTTTATAGACTATTAGAAACGTACAAAGTATGGACAATGAAACTAAAGCATTTATACTCAGAACATTTTCTCTTTTTGAAGCTTTTAAAATATGTAGCTTTTAAATATGTAGATAAAATATAAAAGCTGTAGCTTCAGGAATTAAAAACTAATTTAGATTTTTTTTTTCGAAATTTAAAGAGGTAATGCCTTTAAATGGCTAGAATTTACTAGTGTCATAGCCTAATGGAATATCAAATTATTTTATTTTCTTTTGTTGAAATGCACGAGTGACATGAAGTGAAATTTAAAGAGGCTAGCTGTTAAACTGGTAGTTTTTACAAATGAAAATTAAGCAAATTTTTCTCGATGTTCATTTTTTTTATTAACACTAACGCTTTAAAAATGTTAAGGCCTTTTTTTTAAAATTAAAATAGAGGTTTCGAAATTTTTTCCACATATTTCTTATACTTTTGAGACAGCCGTGCATGGAATTAATATTAACTTGCAGTGTTTTTTTTTAATATTTAAACTGGGAATTAGAATCTATTGTTGTTTTATTAGGCATGGAAACGATGAACTTTTACTAAATTTAATAATAGAAGGATAAAAAATTCCATATAAGAGTTTTGTGCAATATATCTCAAGGAATGCGGAAAAAAGTAGATTGAAATTTAAAAATATAGCAGCAAATTTTAGAGAAGGAAATTTTTAAATTATTGAAAATTTATTTAAACGTACAACTTAATAATATATACATATTTTTAAAATCCTATTTGTAATTGATTGGTAAAACGTAATGCAAATACATTGACTAAAAAAGTGATATTTTGCAGAAATGAAATTTATAATCCAAGCTTTAATTATTTTGCATTTTTGAATAATTAAAATCCTAAAATCATTGTAGGAATTTGTGTTTTGAAGGTTAGATGCATGAGATATCTTATATGTTCTTTGATTTATTTGTTTGATAAAACTATGCATGAAATTTTGACAGATTTGCAGTTAAACTTCTGCCATTTATGTTTAAGGTTTACTAGCGAAATGCTCTTTTAATTTCTTTCTGCCTCTTTTCGCCATGAAGTTCACTCATTCCAGAATTTATGTAGATTTGAGTGCTAAGCAGTTTTACAATAAAGGTTAGAAACTTTTACGAATAGAGGTTGAGAGATCGGCCTGCGTTCCGCTGCTCTGCCGATTTTGAAGGAAATAAACTTTTGGCGATGATAATGCTGCTCTTCCTGGGAATTCTTTGGACTAAGTGTGTGTTCGAAATTCTGTCGCTGTTTAGGCAGTCTTGTAGTTTTTTCTCGACTTAAATTTAATTTGTTAAATTTATATCCATTTTGAAAGGGCGCTTTGTGTTAAAACCAAGTCCAGGTTAGCTGGAAAATTTTATGACTGTATATTTTAGTTTAATCACTTACAAGTGGTGAGGCTGAATAAATTTGAAGTGTTTTAAATCCTTGTCTGTTGGTTTCATGGTTATCTAGCTATTCTGGTGCTGATAATTCATCGCGCTGAAGAAACGTAGCACTTTATTTTTAGGTAACTGACGTAGTTAAATTTAGGTTAAAGCAACACGCCGAACAAATATTAATTTAGATGTCAAACAACAAAAATCAGTATTATATTTGCAAATTTGCACAGGACTAGTTTCGATGGTTTTACCGAACCATCATCCTCAGCTAAACCATTCCATTTGGTTGGCTGAAAAAATAATGGTCTAGCTGAGGATGATGGTTCGGTAAAACCATCGAAACTAGTCCTGTGCAAATTTGCAAATATAACGCTGAGCTTTGTTGTTTGATTTCTAAATTAATATTAACATCGTTAAGTTAATTGGACCCACAGCAAATGTTGTAACTGATTAATTTTACAAATAAAAACTTCAGACCGATTTTTCCCCACGTTCATTTTTTGTTGATATTCAAGTTTTAAAAATTATAATGATTTTTAAAAATAAATATTTGAGGTAAAGATTTCAAACTTTTTGAGCGAGTTTATTATTAGTTCCGATGAAACTGAGCATAAAATTAACGTGAACTTTTGCTGTTACTTTTAAAACAAATGTTTAAACTCTGAATTAATTTGACTTTTCCATTTTTTTTCGCTACTCATGAGAACAAAAAATTTTATTACGTCTAATAATCTATAAAATAATGCATCTAAAATTCCATTCATAATTCTGCGTCTTATATATCAAGTAATGCTCAAAAAGAATTTAGATCAAAAAACAGTAGTATTTAAAAATAGAGTAGCAAATTTAAAAAAGTGAAATTGATTTAAATAATTTTTTTATTTTATGAAAAAACAATTTAATAATAACTTTTTTTACATTCCCTTTTCTTTGTTAAAATATAGTGCAATCAGAATTTTTCCATAATTTCGAAAGAAGTTGAAAAGGTACTATTATGTTAGTTATTCCTTTCTCATAACAATGGCTGTTTTATTTTATGATGTTGGATGAGATTTTCCAGTTTTGTTCTCTGGCGTGTTATGAACAGGATCAGTAGTGTTGAGATTAGTGGAATATGCAGGATATAAAAGATGCCCGAGCTCACTTTCATGCTCTCCAAATCAATCTGTCACTATTATTTCTGCAATATGAATTGCTGTATTTTCATCTTGATACACGTATCATCTTGCGGGCATGCTTCGAAAGTAAAAAATTGTGCATTGTTTATTTAAATGACCTACACCAGAATATTGAAAATAATGGTAAATGCTTTAGATTTTAGAAGGTAATATTACCGAGGAAATACCTTTTCTTAACAAAACATGATTACGTAGTTTTAAAAACGCTAATAACAACCATCATAAATATTGCTTTTCATAAATTTAGCCAAAACTGAGTTCACAGGGTGCTATTTCTATATAAAATTTAACCTTTTGTATGTTGATTCTGTCCTCCTTCTTATGTGCAATATCAGAAGTCTTCCGCTGCGCAATTCAAACAACGGTTACAGAGACAAAATAGTGAATGAATTCTGTTAAAATTTCTACAAATATGCTGAACTAGCTGTCGCAATTCATTAAAAAAGGATTTGAAAGTAAACATTCCTCAGAGATGACGGATGAAGAAGAATTGCACAAAATTGCAAATTAGCTTTGGAGCACGAGTGTTATAAAGAATTACTCATTTAGATCACATACTCTTTTGAACGCGTGTATCTCGTTGATGTTAATATCTTCATCATCTGTTTTTCATTTTTCATGAACCTGTCTTTAATGAATTTGACATTCACTTTCAGGTATGTTGCAATGTCCAGAAATCAGATTTGCACAAAGATTGCTATGTTTTCGCAATATTTGTGATTTTTGAATTTATTAGATTTTTGAGCTAACCAGCGCATGAAGATCATCACAAAGCGAGAAATGTAAGCATTTTACATAAATTTCGCACTCGAAAGCTTATTAGCGTATTTCTTGCTTGTACTTCGTAACCATTTTATGTTTGGAATTGATTCCGTTCCATCCGAAAGGTAAGCATCAATGACATTGATGCGTAATTCTTATGATTATTGATTATTGCGTTCAGCATCTTACACAAAATGGTTGAAATTTAATTATTTTCAGAAACATAAACTTGAGAAATGATTTGTTAATGTAACCAATTAGACCAAAGCAAGCGAGAGCAAAGCAAGGCTCCTGTCAAAGAGGAATACTCCTGACATATCTGAGTTCGTTGACAATATGTCAAAGTTTTTCATATAGGAGTTACGAAATTTTATAGCAGATCGCATCGCTGCGTAATATATTGCGAAGACCGTGAAGTTTTTGGGCCAGGAAACATGAAAAATCAGCAATACCTCGCGAGGATTCGAACCAGGGATCTTCCACTTGCTAGCTAGACGTGATAAGCGCTTACATCATGAGAGAACTCACTGGGAAAAGGGACAATTCCTTATAATATATATAAGACATAGGTAACAATCAGACCAAGTGAATGGCGGTATCCAGCGTTAATGTTTCCAATAGCAGCTTGGAATTCAAAAACTGAGAGAAATATTTAAGAATATTCTGAGATAAAAACTAAGAAAATAAATATAGTGACATAAAATCAAGGGTTAAGTGATAAATCTGCTTATAATATAAGTTTAAATATTTGGTTATGCAGGTAAGTCGAGTACGATTTTCAGAAGTGAATTTTGAAGAAGATACACGTTATCTTACATCTGGGCAGATGTAGTATATGTCTATATAAACTGAAAAATTTAACATAATTTTTTTTCATCCTTTTTAAAATTGTAAAATATGTAGTTAAAATGGTGCTATTATTACTACCTCAGTTTCTTTTCCTTAAATGCCAAGAAAGCTGTCTGGAAGACGATTGTAGAATTAACGTGTCTACATTTCTTAAATTTCAATGTCTAAACAAAGATGTTATCGTATTAAAGAAACTTCCATAATGGCAGTCTTGGTGATTGCAGAATACGGATTTTCTTAGAATTAAAATAAAAAAAAATTAAAATTAAATTGGTAATTTAAATTTTCTTCTCATCACTGAATGTGGAATTATAAGAGATATTTAATCAATTTTAATTTATGTACAGTTTTTCTTTATAAGTTCATGATCTCATTTTCTGGGTTTGGTTTCTGGGTTTGGTTTTTGGGATGTATTTACATTTATGACATTTTTCTGCATTCTTTAATTCACCTAGTGATATTTGTATGTTCACTTCTTCATTTCCAGTCTTTAATTCATATGTAGGGGGAAAAGAGAGAGAGAGAGAGAGAGAGAATCTTCAGTTTGGTATAAAAGTGAAAGGGAGCAAAATACCAACGGCCATCCAACTCTACTTAACCGGATGAACAGGTCTTGAGAGTTAATAGGTTCTTGACATTCACTTTCAGTGTCAGTGGTGACAGAATTTCATGTGGAAGTTCAAGGGTCTGTCTCTATACGTTTGCTCCACTCTGGGGAAGTAACTAAGTTCAAAGATAGTTTGCTTGCTCAATTTTGTGATAATTATTGGGAAACATTGTAGTGAATGCAATGATTTTATTTATCCTGAGATGATACAATAACGTTAACATCAGTTTTAATAGCGCTGGTCAGAACACCGGTTAAAATACATGAATTTCCCAAGAATAGTAAATTTTTTCGTAGCTTATGCATAGTTATGGTTACTCGTGTAAGATTTACCGATTGAAATTCGAAGCGGTTTTAGTGCGAGTTTCTTTGTAAATCATTTTTTTATTTAAAATTATTATATTCCTTAGGTGCAAGTATATTTCTCAGGACACTGATGACTGAAATGAGTGCAACACATGCCTGAAGAACATTAGCAGTTTTTCCTTGCAAGAGGTAGAAATTCAGAAAAAATTAAAGATTCAGATCAACGTTTAATATATTTTACGTTTTTGCGCTATAAACGACCATAAGATGAGCCAAATATACGATGAAATGATTGACATTGCCTATCAAAAAAATGACAAGAATGAAAGAAGTCTATACTTTAGAATTATGAGGGGAATTCAGTTCGCAGTTTTAGCATTAGCAATTTTATTTCTATTTGCTTGGTGTGGTGGTTTTATTGTTGAACAATTGCCACAAACAAATTTTAGCCTTTTCAGATTCGCTGAGAGAGTTGCACCGAAGGAGTGTTGTGGTATTGAGAACGATGGAGCATTTGAGAACACTGTCAATGGAATGTTACCTGAACATGTCATTCCACATCATTATAATCTGACATTACGTTTGTTCATGCCACCAGACTATAATTTTACAACAGATGGAAAAGTTGAAATACTTATTGAATGCATAAAACGAACCAAGGTAAGAGAAGCCTTTACTCTCTTCTTGTATTAGAATGTAATTTATATCTGTTAATATGAAGAGTATTCTCTAAAATATTAGTTTAAATTAAGAATATAGTAACGTGACCTTAATATGTGGCATTTAAATACTGAATTCATATTTGAAAAAATAAAACTGGAATTTATTTTGTTTTAAGGAAACAATAATAATAATAATTACACTTATAAACAATGTGTTAAAATGGATAAAAAGCTATCATTTAAATTTTTTTTATACTTTGATTATCTGAATGTAAAGCTATAAGATGAATTAAACTGACCGTGAGTTAGTGTTTATATTATTAATAATCTGAATTTTTTTCAATTTTCTTTTAAATTCAACCTCATAGACATATTATTTCTGATACCGCATAAAAACTTTTGATTTAATTAGCAGAAGAAGCTCTATATATTGATTACTATAAAAAAATCAGGCTAATTAATAAAGTATGTATTATTATATTGTATCGCTTTAAACTGAAATCCTTATTTTGCTTAAAATCACCAATATGTAACTATGGCTTAAACTGAAATATTACCATTGTGCGAAACGATAGTCACTGCCCTTTATCATAACATAAGTCTAAAACGATGACTATTAAAGATCCTTCCTCAGTCTTAAACAGGAAGTAATTTACATTTGTAAAATGAAAACGTAGAGACAAATTTACTGTGAAAGGATAACTATAGTAGCTGACCTTACCCTGCAAAAGCTGCGTAAAATATTCTGAAAGAATTTGATGGTAAAACTTTGATAGGGATAAATTCTACGAATTGTTGTTCATTGTCACATTAAAATTAGCACGAAATTAACATTTTACTCCCTTTCTGAAATTAAAACTTATGAAACGAAGTATAAATGCATAAATATAGTATGTGTTTCAAGCTAAAATAATTTGTAAATCTATACTCGATTAAAAGAAAAGTCTTGCGTAATGTATAAACGTAACGGCATAATTTACATTAAATATGTTTATCTTTGATTTAGAAAATTTTAATACATTACCCTAAATTTTCGTTACTCGTAAAAATTCAATTAAATTTTCAAATTGAGAAGACTTATTGTATAGTTGGCCTGTGTTATCTCTTGCATCCAAGGTGAGGCAGGTCTCTCACGGAGCTCTAATTAACCAATGGATGGAATGACAGGACGTACTGGGAGATAGTGACTTAAAACGAGCTTTTCAACTTAGAATTACCCTTTTTATAGAAAATTGTTTCTGAAGAAATTGGACCCATACAGTTAATATCAGGCTATTTTTAGAATGTTATTACATTATTTCAACGTGAGTTTCGAAATTTTGATGGTGGATAATATAGAGCTTAATACAAAAGAAATTGAAATAAGCTGATGCATTGAAAAGTACATATTTAAATATGTCATTGGGAAGTTATTTAGAGCAGTAGTCTCAAATCGGTGACCTGCGGGCCGCACGCGGCCCCTGAAGCATTTTTATGCTGTGACGCAATTATGTATTTGTTGCAAATACGGTTTTGAAAATATTTCAAAATTTTAATTATTTGAAGTCTGAATTTTCATTTTTTTCCATTTCCATTAAAAACGAACAGAAATAACGCACGAGAAAATCCATAGATGGAGCTAATTACTTTACAATGCAATATAAATCTTATTTAGATATTCGAAGATACGTATTTTATTGACTTTCATGATATACGTCAAAAAATAAATAAGCTCAGTTACGAATTTCTACACTAAGAAGAACTGCTTTGTTTGGGATAGCATATATGGGAGCAGCTTCTTTCCACAGTTAAAAATTAGTAAGAAAAGAATATAGTTAACCAATGAGCATCTAAAATCCGTGACTAAAATAATTTCTAGCAATTTCTCTCCAAAGCTACAAACTTTACCAGAATAGGAATGTCTCCAAGAATCAAGGTGAAGTGAGAAATAAAGAAGTTTGTAGAAGATAAAAGAAGTTTACATACAAATAAAGAAATATGTAAATATAAATAAAGTAGAAAATAAAGAAATTGAGAAATAAAGAAGTTTACCATTATATGTATTTTTATTTATATGTCGAAGAAAAATGTAACAAATAAGAAAATGAAAATAGGTTGTAATCATTTATTCTCAAGATTTGTCCTACTTGAAGAATTTTCTCTGAAACTTAGAATCTATTGATGCTAACTATAACTTCATAATTTGTTTAGTTTTAATTTAAATTAAGATAAGTTAAGTAATGATTAATTAAACACGTTAGAATTCTTTGAAAGAAATGCCAGTCTAAGAATTTAATATTTAGCTGTCAATATATTCGAATTATAAAGTGTAACCAACAAAAATATATTACTGGTACTATACTTTATATTTCAAATAGAAAGTAAATATTAATTTGAATTATTTTCCTTTGCGATATAATTAACTGTATGTATGTTTTGACAAACATTTTGTAAGCGAAATTTTAAATTTATTTAAAGTATTTCATTTTGTTAAAAAAAAAAAAAAAAATTCTCCTTCTTCTGCTGTTTTCATATCATGCATATGGCCTGCATGCAATTTGAGTCTACCACTAATTTAGAACATTAAAAATTCATCGATTTCTTTATTCAACTCAGAATTATTTAAAAAGTTTTATTTCTTCTGATACTTTAAAGAACTATGATTAACACATCCTTATATAGTCGAGTAACCTTACCTTTCTGACAGACTACCGATTATAAGTAGGACGAGTAAAATTGTCTTTTTCAAGGTATGATCTTTGGTTATTGATTTGTTTACCTTATTCTTTATTTTCTAGTGTAATTTATCGGTACAGCCTGTAATTGCTAGTTTAATTGAAAGGGAAATTATTCGATCCCATATAGATATGATAAGAAATTTATGCAAGAGCTTATTCTAAATTTCTTTGAATTATTAATTAACACCTTTTCTCCTAATTCCCAGAATGAATTTTAATGCTTGTCGCAAAAGAATTATTTACCTTAAATATTTTCCCCATTTATACTCGTCTTTCACTAATTGGGATACATTCTGAAATCTTACTAGAATATTTTAAGAGCACAGTACGCCTTGAGAACGGAAAAAAATAAATGTTTATTCTTCAGATTAGAAGTACAGTTAAAATTTTACTATTTTATTAAAGATCTTCTTTATCATTACAACGTATTTAGAGACAAAATACGTCAACTGGTGGCCGAGAGAATAAGCCAGCTGAAAGCTTGCAGTTCGAGCCTTTTTCAAAGTTTGACAAACGGGCTGGCTGCATGGAATTTCAGTTTTTTTCCTCATATGCAATGTAAGCAGGAGACAATTTCCCCTTAGAAAATTCTCATTGAAGGCATCACTTCTCTTAGGCGGATAAATCTGCATTATTAAGTGAGCTGTTTTGCGTTATTAAGGGAGCTAATTTGAAAAAGATATTATTACAAGTAGTTACAAGTTATTAATACAAATAGTTAATACAAGGAGAAAAAAAGTTTTATATTTTTTAGGTGTTCTCATTTGAAAAATTTTTCACATGCATTTTCTGATAAATATTTTTTTATGGCGCATTATAAATATAATTTATTAAATGTTATTTAATAATTACCAAACTTTTATGTTCAATTTATTCTTTTATAATTTCTATTCTTTCAGCGTCAAAAATTTAAAAATAGCCTTTATTGTCCTAAAATGTCCATTCACAATAAATATTAAATAATCATATACTATCTCTCCGCTGAAACAAATTATTTTAAAATCAATTTTATTCAAGCCGTAATTGATATGAAAGAGGTTTTGGATAAAATTTGGAAAATGGATAATTAAAATTTCTCATAAATATTTTTAACTGAGAACATTGGAAAATAGACGTTTCAGAGATGGGGATTAGTATCTCAGTGTTAAAGGTTAGATGCTAGTCTACAGGAAAGAAAATTCTATAATTCCTTTTAAGTGAAAATGGCACGCTCATTCTCTGCCTAATTCTTTTGATCTGATTAACTCTCGTTGCGTCATTTGGCTTTCATAGCTTACCAGCTGATGGTTTCAATATCTTCAAGACACTTTCTGTAATAGCTGGTAGGTCTTAGAAACGTAGCTGTAGAAGTACGTTCGGAAAAAATGACAAAAGATGATACATATACACAAATGACATAAAGATGATAACTTTAATAGAGGGAAGGGGTTAGGTTAAAAAAAAACGGTAATATACCATGTAATTTGCTCTTGTAATATTAACTGTGGATGACGAAACTTTGAAAACGTCTTTATAGCCAGCTCAACATAGTTATAATTTTTTAAAATTAACTTTACAATTTTTTTTCATTAGAACAGATATTTGGCTTGAAATAATTCCGATTACAACATTTTTTTTTCTTTACGAAAGATAAAGTTTGATATCCGTATGCTATCCTTTACGTATCTTTCTATTTAGTAGGCAGGTAACCCTCTTTGCCCTTTGCCGTATTTCGTTAACCTAACTTAATCTATTTTTCCCAGCTATTTTCTAGCTTTTTCCAAACCCCACAATTTTGAGCTCTGAATAAAATTTTGTGCTTATTATTGTGTTATAGAGTCTGTCTCTCTTGTTCCACATAAACTATAATATACCCTAAAATGACCTGGCGAATTCTCGCATAGGCGTGAATAAAAACTACTGACTCAAACGAAGGGTAAAAATAAGCCTTTATTAATTCAAACTAGTTAACAGAAAGGCACGGACTTCGTGCGTTACAAAGACACCGTCAACTTGCGGTGGAAACTAAAACGTAGAATATAATACAAGTCAAACCTGAAATAAACAGTGCAAGATCACACTTAAGTTAGTACGTCTGAGAGGTGGACTCACAGGAATCTAACCGCCGTAATACTAATCTGATAAGGCCAAGAGGCTTACTAGCGTTACCGCGAAATAACAACGAAACGTGCGCTGGGCTAGCGAAACACGCTCTGAATAAACTGAGATATTCACGCGTTTAAATAGCACTTCACTTAACTTTAAATTTACATCCTGGCGAGAGAATGTGAGGGGAAGTTGAGAAGTCTAGAACAGGTATCAAACTTTAAATGTTTAAAATTGAAATAAGAAACCTCTACACAGTGTAGTGGCTCACTTGAGAGCGAAAAGGGTAATCTATATCTTGCTTCCCAGTATATATCTTTAAACTTCATGGAGGAGGATTCATGCATGGTTAGACTGTTATACCTATTATCTTTTAACAGAGAAAAATCTGCCTTCCAACTTTTTCTTCTCTGCTGGTTTTATCCGCAGGGTAATAACTTTTTTTTAAAATTATGTCTTGCTGTCAAGTCAATATTGGAAAGTGTAAGTGTTTTCTAACAGGATAAACATCTTTATGCTACAATTGAAATTTTTTCAAAGCTTTTATAGCTTTGGTTTAAATCTAATTTATCTAATGATCTTCTAACATATCTAGCCCTATGATATATCATTCCGTTGTTTTGATATCTTCTTTATTGTTATTCTTTTTTTTTAAAAACTTTTTATTTAATTGTCTTGATCCATGTTACTCCGATTAACCGTCCAAGTAGATGAAATCACTAAACACTGTAGGTTACTTTTACAGGTTACACCTTAGGTATCACTGTAGATTAGATTTCTGAAGGAAAGGAATGCATGTTTTCCAGTTTTCCTCATGTGAAACACAAATAGCATGCTAACTTTGTTTTGAAATTTTTCGCGAAAGGAGCACATATCATAGCCTTTCTTGTGTAAAAGCCTTTGTTACGAAGTAGCCTGTACACTGTTTTGATAACGAGGCTGTAGCAGCAGCAATTCCAAGCTTCAAAGATAGCCACCATTTGAGACAACTGCCTGTGGCGTTACAGACAAATGTTGATCTTATTTTGAAATATCGTTTATAAAATATTTAAATAATTTGAGACATGTTTTTTTATGGTTTTTGAAGTTTTGATTGATTTAAGTGCGGAGACAAGAAGCTGCTAAATGAGCTGAAAACGTTGTAAGTACATTGCTGGCCATTAAAATTGCAACACCATGAAGGAAAGCAAATACAAAAAAGATATTTATTGACGTAAACAGTGGGGCATGAAGACAAACTGATTAAATTTGTAAGCATTTTGGAGGTTTACAAGGGTGCGAAATTAGTAGAAACAGCTGCCATCCCTGGCAGCTAAAACGGCCCGTATCCTATTAGGCATGGAATCAAACTGGGCTTGGATGACAGAAATGGGTAACTCATTGCAGACCAGAGCAGCAATCGAATACCCTGTAAATCGAGAAAGGTCCAAACACGACTTGCAACATGTAGTTTGCATGATCTTGTTGGAACATGGCGTTTGGGGGCTCTGAAGATAGAGCATAACCATTGGATGTAAGATGACAGAAATGTACCCATCTGCGTTCAAATTACCGTTGACCGAACTAGAGAAGTGCGTGTAGTGTACCCAATGGCTGTCCAAACCATCCAGCATAGGTGCAGGGCGCCTATGCCGATATCGAATGGAAGCAGGCGACGTGCGGTCTCCTCGGACACTCCAGCCACGTATACGGCCATCAGAACGGAGAACCGGGACTCGTTTGAAAAGGCGACATTGTGCCACTCCTGTACCCAGCTTTGTCGTTTGGAGCACCAGAGTCGCCGTCTCTCTCTATGCTGCATTGTCAAGGGAAGCCGAAGTAATGGTCACTCTGCTGATAGTCCACGCTGCTTCAAACTTCGACGCACTTTGCGAGCTGATACTAGGCTTGCTGCAAACATGCCCATTTCCTGACTAATGATCCGTGATGTAGTTTGCAGGGCTGATCTCACAATATGTCTGTTTACTCTGGCGTTAGTCATGGGAGGGCGTTGAGATCCTGCATGCCGTTCAGTATGACCCTCAGCAATCCATTGATTCCATAGTCGCATGACAGTGGTTGGATGTTGACCAGTGCGAATGGCGATATCACGAAACCATAATCTACACTTTCGATAGGCAACGATCCTGCCTCTATCGAATTTCGAAACTTGCTGGTAAGCATTTCCTCTTGTTATTCGAGGCATAACGCGATATTCTGAGCAAACTACCACCTTACAATACACTTTCCGAATGAGAAATCTGCTACACAACTTTTCTTTTATGCAGTGCTTCAGATGTCGTTTCTGGGTGTTTTCGTGGTTTTCCCCATGTGTAACGTGTATACGAGCCAGTTTCCCTTAAAAGTCCTCCACGAAGGCATCCCTCCCCTTAGGCAGACAACCCTCGAGGCTTTGCCATAATCACACACACACATAAGATGTCGTTTCTCCCTTCTTGTGTCGTCTAAATGCGCTGAAATACTAAACATTTGCATATCCCAACTTCTTCTTTTCATGTGATTTTGACATTCGTCAGATCATTCCTTCCTGGTGTTGCAGTTTTAGTGGCCAGCAGTGTATTTATTCGCCCAACGTTCTAGGAGCTCGTATACTGCTTTGGTGAGTTAATAAATTAATAAATAAATAAAGGATTAAAAAGTGACTTAAATGTTTATAGAGCAAGCTCAATTTTAGAACTACAATATAAGTTATAATACTTGTATAACAATCTTTTCAATTATATGTCGTTGGGTTTAATATTTACATGTCTGTTATTCAAGACATTTATATATTTTTATTTATTTAATTTAGATGATTGTTTTACACGCTCGTGATCTCAGTGTGCTCTCAGCAAGTATTATCCCATTAGTAGAGTTGAAGGAGAATTCATCATACGGCACTAATATTTCTGTAGATGCTGAAAAACAATTGGTTGCCATTCGCTTAAACCAAGCACTTAAGGAGAAAGCCTTCTACATACTGGAAATAGATTTCAATGGTCTCATTAATAATCTTTCTGTTGGTCTTTATCGCAGTAGTTACATAGGTGATAATGGCAATGTAAGGTAAGTTCTTTCTTCTCGTATCGCATGAAATTTATTTATTTAACACAATACATTTGTCTTTACAAGTACCTTGTTTCAAAGCTGGATAGCGTCATCCCAATTTCAACCAAGCGATGCGAGGAGAGTCTTCCCATGTTTTGATGAGCCTGGTCTAAAAGCCACATTTCAACTTAGTATCATTCGAAAAGAAGGACTGATATCACTATCCAATATGCCTGAAGCACATGTAGAGCCTTTGTAAGTATATAAGGGATTTTTTTCTAGAAATTTAAGCTAAGTGCAAGATCATGCAAGATCTTATATAATAATTCCACTCTTAGTATAATAATTTCAATGAATATTAAAAAAATTAAAAATCTAAAATTTATTTTAGGCCAGATGGATGGGAAATGGTAACTTTCCAGAAAACCCCACCAATGTCGACGTACTTGCTGGCTTTTGTTGTTGGGGAATTGAAGCCCTTCTCTGATGCTAGAAAGGAAGGCGTATGTACTGATGTTTCTGAACTTGATCTAATTAAAATTCTTACAAAGCATTGAATTATATATTTTACACTACATCTTAGTATCATCCATATGCGTCGATATTTTTCGTTTTAACTCATTTTACATTATCTAAACTTTAAGATTCTGAGAAGTATTATTGACTATTTCAGGTCCAAGTATGGAGCCGTACAGATATGGCTGATTACGGTGGACTTGCTCTATCCGTAACGCCAGATATTTTAAAATTCTTCGGAGATTACCTAGAAGTTCCTTATACTATGCCTAAAACAGGTATTCTGTATTTAAATTTTTGAGCTAATAGACGATGACTATGACAGCAATTTTTTTTTGAAATGTGCTTTGTTTAACTCTTCTCTTGTAATCTATAGATTTAGTGGCTGTGCCAAGTTTCTTGCATGCAGCAATGGAAAATTGGGGTCTTATTACATTTGATGAATCCGCTTTGCTTTACGATCCTGAAAGATCTTCAACGGAAAGGAAAGTTTCCATAATGTTGGTAATAGCGCACGAACTTGCCCATCAGGTAAACAATCCTTGAATTAAGTAACTGCGCCTAAGCAACTACGCTAAGAAATAAGGCAATAAAGTGATTTTATTATAAGTTTAATTCACTAAATTTCCTTGGTTTACGTTATAAGGTATTTCTCCAGCTTTCCTAGCGTGCCTTCGTGGTGTAGTGGTTCTGCACACTGGGCCGGTATTCCAGAGGTCCGTGGTTCGATTCCCGGCGAAGGCGGTTGCTAATTTTTCATCTCTCCGGCTTTTACAAAAAATACCTAATGTCTGTACAGTGGCGCCCGAACTAAAAGGGTGTTGGATGATGATTCTCCTCACCCAGGATTTGGCATCTGGGTACCCTAAAACCCTGGTCGCCCTTTAAAAAGGGGAAGTATATAAGGTGTTTCTCCTGTCTTCTTAGCGCGCCTTCGTGGTGTAGTGGTTCTGCACACTGAGCCGGTATTCCAGAGGTCCGTGGTTCGATTCCCGGCGAAGGCGGTTGTTAACTTTTCATCTCTCTTGCTTCCAAAAAAAAAAAAAAAAAGAAAAAAAAAAATCATAATGTCTCTACAATGTGATTGTATTATTGCGCAATCGTATTTCTGTTATCCTAACCGATAATTTTGAATGATTTCTGATAATTCATGAAGCCTATATGTTAATGATATATTTCTTTTAGTAAATACGGCAAGCATAACAAATTTACTTGAAATTTGGCCATCCTTTTTTTTTTTTTTTTTTTCTGTCCAAGTTTTGTGAAATCAGTCAACTTTACTTTAATAAATTAAATTAATGGATGCTTTTTCCTTTTGTGACTTACTCTTTTAAGCTGCTTACATTAAAATACATAAACACATTTTGAGCTTTCATTCTAAATGTTTTAAATGCTAATTATCTCTTCAGAATCGTAATAAACCTCTTTACTTCCTTATACGAAGTAAAAGACAGACTAAAGGACTTTTTTACTCTTTTTTTTTTTCAAAATGTATTGTGAAATGGATTTAAAATGGGTTCAGAAGAGATTTTTTTTTCGTATGAACGTATGTATGTATCTCGCATAACTCAAAAGCGAGTAGCCGCAGAACGTTGAAATTTCGTATATGGGACTGCAATAACATCTAATGGTGTATCTTTCTTTTTCTTTGCAATTGACCACATTACATATACATATGTATATGCATCCACTGTGTTACCCTGCTCTGTGAGCTCAGTTTTTTATTCTTATATGTTTGTATTTTGTACGTTCTTTGCTTTAAAAGTGACTGAATCATGTCGTTCTTATGTTCTTAAGGTTTTTATGCCTATAGTTAATCTGCATGCAATAGTTGTGTAAATTATCAACAATTTAAAAGTTGTGTAAGTGAAGAATAGTGAATTAAGTTAGTTAGTGCACTAACTTCAGTGTATTTTTGCTCAGTGTGAGCAAAAGTTAACTTTCAGTTTTGCTCACCGAAAATTTTGTCTTTCTGCCTACTGGCCGAATTGCTTGTTTCTGCGTAGAAACTCTAATTTTAATTGTAAATTTTTTTTAACTGTTTTTAAGTATTTGGTGTTTCAGAACAATTTTTAATGGAAATGTTCTGAGTTTTTATGTATTTTTTGCCTTGCCAAGAAGTGAGAACTGAACTGACTGATTGATAAATATATCTCTAATGAAATTCAAGGAAATAAGTTTAAGTGAAATGTAGTAAAAAATGCGTATAATTTGAGAGACCGTACAAGGAAGTCATTTTTCTTAGAAAATGAAAGACTGGTGCATTGTATACGACGCAAAAACCATTAATGGATGATAAGCAATTATAAGTTATATAGAAAATCATTTTTAATGTTTTAATAATTTTTATTAATTTTTTTCGAATGCATTTATGTTTATAATACAGTTCTGTGCTAATCTTAGTTTATTACAAATGGAACACTGAAACTATTTTAATTATATAACAATAAAATGTCTAATATAGAGACTAGGTTAAGGATATCCCTTTATATTCATAGCTCCATATTACCTTCATTGATTATATTTCGCTATCAAATTTTGTTCACCAACAGCCGAAACTAGTTTCATTCCCCGAGGATCTGACGTTCTACATGAGAGTTTCTGAGGTTTTTCTTTTACATGACGTAACCTTTAACTGTGCTTATGGTGTCTCTCAAACACTTATGCTACCAAGGAAAGGTGCTTTCTCTCTTTCAAATGAAAGAGAAGATTAGCTATTTTGTATGCAATGTTATAAAATAAGCTCTTAATTATATTATAATATTTTATATTAAAAAATAAGATTGGCCATCTGACAGACACCACAACAATAGAAATGTAACCTCTTTTTTACGACAGCAGTTAAAAGTTAAATATGAGCCAGTGTTGCTTAGAAAGTCGTTATGACTGTAGTGTCATTGTGGAAAGGGGACACTCCTTAGAATCTAACAGCGTGCTTCTTCCGTTTCTCCTTCAGTTACCAGTTAAAAAGGAAATATATTGCTAATCAAATTTTCTAGAAGATAGAAAATTTTCCCCCAAGGAACATCTGTAAGATCCAATCGTTAAAGCACAGCCTTGGTCAGTATGGCAGCCAAAGTACGCCGATGAGCTCGGGTCCCGGTCTCGAAAAAAACATGAATTAAGAATCATTGTTTTAATGGAGGCACTAAAACAAAACCCTATCAATTCGAAAAATCCATTTTTGAGTTGGGTGGTAAGGAAAGACGGGTAAGCTACTCTTGGATTGCTTTCTCCGAGGAACTCCCAATCGAAACCTCAGTGAAGCTTAATAGAAATATGAAAATAGTCCTGATCAGCTTTGCTATAGTCAAAGAATCCATCCTATCCTCCAGACTTGTCAGCTATCTTTAGTAGAAACTTCTGCTAAGTGATGATATTTATGCCTCAATTAATTTTTTATTTTTTGGTATTATGTTTTTTATTATCTTTGTTAAAATAACTTACATTTGCACCCGAAAGTCTTCTTAGTAAGCTTATTTTGACGTTTAATGCATTTTCTTTTCTCAGTGGTTCGGAAATCTCGTCACTCCAGCTTGGTGGGATAATCTGTGGCTTAATGAGGGATTTGCTACTTATTACATGTACCAAGGCATCGAACACATGGAACCAGATTGGAATATTGTATGTTTATTCTTATTAGAAAACTATTGTTTTTTTAACACGTTTATTCATAATGTAGATTTTAATGTTCAATGCAGTCAAAATAGGATCATAAAACCAAACAACACGGAGTAAGTCATAAAATACAATTGTAAACTATACAAGTTTTATCATTTTTATCATTTTAATAAAGTATATAATTTTTATATAACCTGAAATATTTATAAAATAATTAATTGAACTCGTTCAATGTACATTTAAATAATGAATGACTATAAATATAAATTGTTTTTATATACCCTGAAATATTTATAAAATAATTAAAAGAACTCGTTCATTACGCATTTAAATAATGAACGACTATTAAAATAATTGATTAAATTGTAGAACGAATAATTTGTGCATTTGCTATGTGAACTGTATTTTTGGTCAGCCTTAAATAAGAAATTCACTGCTTTATGGACTTTAATTTCTACTGTAAACAAAGATAAACAATTTCAAGTTATTATTTTCCATGTTTCAATGAATTCTATGCAAACGGCCCAGCCGATCACACTTGCTGTCTAACATATTTCGAATATTCATTTAAGAAATTATTCGAAGCTACTTGCTGGCTTCGATAGTAGTAAACTATAGGTTCGGAAGAGGAATTTCTGGTCCCCTGGTCTAAGTTATAGTAGAGATTTTTATGACTATTTTTATAACTGAAATATCGAAATTACGTCTTGCACAGTTTTATTCCAAAGTATGGAGTTTTTATTTATTTACCGAAGTTTTTATAAAGTTGCATTCCTTAATTTTAAATTCTTCGCTAATGATATTTTAGGATTGTTCTTCAATTTTTATGGAGGAAAAAATAGGCAGAACGAAACGTACAAGCTTAAATTTTCCTTTTTTTTAATGCTACATACGAAAAAAAAAATGTATATTTCACAACTTTACATAGGAACAATATATTTATTTAATGTTTATTTAATATGAGGATATTGTTCTACGATAAATATGTAACTAGCAGCATTAAATATATTTAGAATCATATATATTTATTTTAGAGCCATACGTTCATTGGATCTGTGTATGAAGTGATGGAAACTGATAGCTTACTATCTAGCAGAGCCATGGGAGCACCAGTTCATCCATACGAAGTTTTAGAATTTTTTGATGAAATTTCTTATTTAAAGGTATCAGGTTTTCTTCTACATTTGAAATTCCGATTTTAAAAGCAATTGTTTTCTATTTTGTTAATGTAAACTAATCCATTATTTTAGTCTCGCGATATATATTTATAACTACAGCTAACATTTACCTTAAATCTTCTTGCAGGGTGCCGCAATTGTAAGAATGCTTGAACATTTTATAAAAGAAGAAAACTTTCGAAAAGGCTTAAAGGTTGTAAGGATCTTAAGTTTTACTAACGTTTATTTTATTTTAAATCTTTACTATCACTTCTTATTTTCTACTTCCGGCCAGAATTATAAGCGTGAAGGATTTTATGCAAAGTTGTCTGGCGAACGCCAAGTATTTAAGTGTGGCCTTTTTGCCAAGCAGGAGAGAGGAAGCAGTGAGTTCGAAGCAGGCCGCTTACCTTAGAAGTTACGCAGTTGCTATTTGCCTTCCAGGCCAGAGGTTTTAATCCTCTTGATAAATTAAACGTATTGTAGTGTTCACAGTCTCTGTGCTACATACGCTTCCTGTTATTATAAGGCCAATCTTATTCTAAAGTTAAATTAGAGTTTAGTTTTATTTTGATATCTTTTAAGTTAGACCCCGAGTGGAGGGTCATTGTATTCCGAAGTACGGAAGTCATTGTATATAAAGAAAAATAAAGGGTCTTGTATACCCTTCGTCTGTATCCTGTCTACTTACTACAATTAGTGAACATAGCTTTAGTAAGCTCTCTGTTCCTAGTCAGGTCATTGTATGTTTCCGAAGAAGGTTAGAAGAAACCTTGAACCTGATAAGGTATGTACAGGAATATATTGCAAAGCAATCTATTTATGACTATTATTTTTTAATGTCATGTTGTACCTTCTAATATGTAGGGTATCAGTTCAACTCGCACATCAAAAACTCATTTGCAATTTGCGATATTATTATAAGCAGTTTGAGAGGCTATATTGGGAATAAAGAATGAATAGACAGTTTAGTTTTAAGGCGAAAATATTCTTGATCGTCATCCTATTAGAAGGTTCAGTTAGGAAGGAATCATATCATATTTTAATTTAGTCTCAAAATATAATAAAGATATCGTGACCTATATGGCTAAGAAGAAAAGAAAGTTCATACGATATTACAACTGGTAGAATGTGGTAAATTAATTCGTGACGTAATGAGAGATACGAGTCGCAGTACAAGTAAGATCTGTAATAAACTGTATTGAGAATGCCTGAAGATATGAATATGTTCCAAATTTCTTGATTTTCAAGCAGTTTACATTTTGGCACTAAAGTGGTGTCAGGATACATTCTGTAAACCAACATTTAAGTCGAAGTACAGGAAGACTGGTTGTGGTCTTTGATAGTGTAGCGGCAGCTGTCTTACCGATTCCGATAATGTTTGAAGCCCAGATGTTTTACAACTTAAATAAATAAATAAATATAAAATAAAGTGGGATGTGTGTTAAATTTTATTGTTATGATTAAAATATTAATTTTTTTACTAAGTTATTATAAATACACTAACCGACATTGAAAATGCAACACCAAGAAGGAGCCACCCAAAAATTTCATGGTAGTTCATGGTAGCAGATTTCATGGTAGTTCAGTTCTAAACGATATTCTCGTTTAGAACTGAGTTGGAGATTAGATAGCTATCCCTCATGCGCTTTATTTAAATGAAATAATCCAATCCTAAAGTATCTAACGACATCCGAAATGTTTAGCTTGTTAGATTTGCAATAACATATGCAACATACGAAACTCGAACCACGAAAAACTCGTACCTGAAAATTAAGAATTAAAATATTAAATGTGTATTAAAGAATGGGAGATGTGTCTAAAATTTGTTGTTATGCCTTTTGCCTTGGTAACATTAGCCTGTTTGTGGTCGAGAGGATAAGATGGCTAAACACTAATAGTTCGTCTCGGCGAACGGATTACCTGCATGACGTTTTCGCAATCTTTTATGCAAATACGGGCCTTAGAAAATCCCCTTAGAAAGTCTTCTATGAAGACATTCCTTCTTTCGGTAGATAGGCCTTGTGTATTTTGCATTAATCAATTAACTTAATTTAATTCTTGGTAACAGGTTATTATTTTTTTTTCTCCGCTTTTCAACCGCAATTATTCGTCTTGTTTTGTCTGCCTTACATTTTCGATTGGATACCTGTCGAATGTATCTCTTGACCGAGAAACAGCTTTATTCGTAATTGTGCCTTCCTTTAATTTGTGAATAAATTACCAGAGTTAAAATAATAATCTATTAAAATAAACAGTAGAATCTTAATACATTGCAAAATCTCACACTGCAGACCCAGTGACACAGTGCTGAATCACTTCCAGGAACAACTTCAGTTAAACTTTGCTTTAACCTTCTTTTAACGCCAAGTCAGACACCTTTTGCTACCCCGCGAGGGGTCATTTATTATATTGGTGAAGATCTGCACGCCGGCTGTCTCGGCGCTGGAGGTATGAAATACACGGGGCCGGCTCCTATTGTTCAAAAAGGCAGCTTGTATTATCCCGGAGGGTAATATTAATGGAGCGCGACGACTGGTCTATCATTGTTTCCCATCTTCACTTTCTTCGTTGTGTGTGAAGCTCTGAGCAAAGAATTTGTAAAAATTCTTTGCTCTGAGAGCTCGCGAGAATCCTGTCCAAAATGGAGAGCATCAGATGGGTGAGCCGTGTAGTACGATCCTTTTGTTCACATGCAGGAAACATATGTTTTAATTAATCAATTACCTTTTGATATGATTTTTTTACTTAGTAGGAATTAAGTAGTAAGAACGTAGTAGGAATCACAGTGTTCGTCTCTTAAATTTTGCCCCTTTTATAAGAATTACTTACCTTGAACACATTTTAAACGATCGTTTAAGCTCAGGGGTTTCAGAATTCTATTATCTCCTTTTTAAATGCTTCATTATTTCCTCTTTTTACTTTTCAATATTGAGTTCGTCTGATATTTTGCCAAAGATAGAACATTCAATAAATTTAAGTTCTTTCAGTTTTTGCACAAATTATTTTGTTTGTTTGCTTAACTGAATATGGCAAAACACACAAGGGCTATCTGCCTAAGGGAAATGAACCTTTTATACAGGACCTTCTAAAGGAAACTGTCAGGTATTTACGTTACTCGTGGAGGAACACATTTAGACGAATTAGAGGTACATTCATGCATTCCTGACTGACTGTGATACCGAAGGGCCCGAGTTCGAATCCCGGAGAAGGCATAGATTTAAATTCTTTGTCCTTTCATAGGAGGTAGCGGTTGCCGCCTATTAGGTGCTTCTACAATACAATGGTCACCACTTCCGGCCGTAGGAATGGCCAATGTGTAAAAAGAGACAAAAAAAAATGCCCTCCTTTCGGAGGGGGGGGGGAATTCATGTATTCCTGAACCTTTTTCATGATTTGAAGTTCCTTGCATGCAGCCTTCGATTTTCGAAAGATATGAAATTCTTTACGTAAGGAAAACTAACAACAGAGCACACGAGTTTGCTACGTGCTTCTATCGCTGATAAAGAATGGCATTCCCCTTCTGTATTTTTTCAACATAAAATTTTTGTAAGAGTCAATATACAGAATTTATACAATGCTCTGAGCAATACGACTCATGTTTTAATTGATTGATGGCAAAAAATAACATTATAATTTTAAAGTACATTAAGCTGTTGGTTAATTTCAAACAACCAAAGATACGGATTGCCATTATATGTACAATTTTTTTCTATGTTTACGGTAATGCAGTTTCGAAGACCTTGAGAAATGTTCCGTAAAGTGAAAGGAATTTTTTAATTCGTTATTATAAAGAAAAAGGTATTTTTGTTCATTAAAAATAAGTATAAATTACTATTTTACAGAATTATCTTTGGAAATATTCCTACAAGAGCGCTACTGAAAACGAATTATGGCAGAACCTAAACTTAGTAAGTATATACTTAAATAATTTACTGCAATAAAATAATAAATGATTATATATTTTTAAAAGTTGGTAATTGTTTCACTTCTTGTTTCGTTTTGTTTATCAACCTGAATTAAATGTCTTTAAGTATTCTATTTCATCTCGTATTCCTCCCTTTAAACTGATGGCTGTATTTTTGTTCTTCTTCGCATGGAAAGCTTTGCGTATCACTTCCTCCAATTTTTTGTATTTTGATTTTTGCGTCTTTATTTGCATTAGGATCATGAAAAGAGAACGGTATCTTTATAGACTCGCATCCAATACCTTTCTTAGCTACTATTAACACATTATACAAGAATTTATATTTCATTTCTATCACTTTTTAGTACTTGCCCATCAGTACAATAATTTTTAACGTTTTCTTTCAATTATGTAATGCATTTACCTTATTACTCTAGTATCTGTAGTTTTACGATTAACGAAAATTTTATGTTTCTGAAATTTAACATTCAGTTGAATAAAAGTGTATGACTGTTGTCATATATGATTTTCAAATGTTTAGTTTTTATTTGCAAGGAGTAGTAGTTTGCAAGGAGAAAGGGAAATCAAAGTAATTTTCTTCACCTTATTTATTTTTCTTTCTTTATTTTCTCGCTTCCTCTTTGATTATTTTCATCAAATAAAAGATTATATTTTGCTAACTGATAATGGATATATAATTTTCGATATTTCAGTGGAACAGGAATTTGCTTGGAGTAAAAGATGTCATGTCAACGTGGACATCTAAATCTGGTTATCCTGTCGTGTCATTCAATAGAAATTATACCAACGGATCAGCTGTTGTCAGTCAGCAAATTTTCAATTTGGATTCCGAAGAAATTTTTGAGGTCTTCAATGATAACACGTGAATATAATTTTTATTTGTTCAATGACATTGATTCAATAAAAATTTCGTTACCAAACTCAATTTCATTGTAAAATTTTAAAAATAAAATTGTTCCTAAAAAATTTTAAATTGCTGAGAAATCAACTAATTTTTTTTAAAACAAATATTAATTTCTTTTCTTTTTTTTTTTACTTTGCTTAGATTATGGACTATCCCCATAACGTATACTCATGGTAAGGAGAAAGACTGGAGCACTCAACCGGACACGTGGCTGACTGAGAAATCAAGTAATTCTTTTTAACAACTAATAATGCATGTGAACCATTCTCATGAATTTACACTGGCCAGCAATCTTTTATATCGAATCGATAACCGTTTATATGCATGCATGTTTCGAAAACAGCCATATGAAAAGCTTTTATTAGTAACTCCACTATGATATTTTTGTAATTTTTAAGAAAAAAAAAAAAAAAAAAAAAACTTCAAACTCAGTTATGTTTCAAATGCTAGTTTTTGCAACTGCTGTATAGTTCTTAATGTTATTGTGCTGTAGAGACACTAAGTTATTTCGAAGCAGGAAACATGAAAAATGAGCAATGCCCTCCCCGAGACTCGAACCTCGGACCTCTCGAATACGCGCCGAGTGTTCTGGCCAGTGCACCACGAAGGCATGCTAAGAAGGCGAGAGAAATACCTTATATACTCCCTCTTTTAAAGGGCGACTGGGGATTAGGGGACCGAATCGCCAAATCCTGGTGGCGGAGAATCATCATCCACCACCTTTTTTAGTTCGGGCGTCACTGTAGAGACATTAGGCATTTTTGAAAGGAGCATTGCCCTCACCGGGACTCGAACATGGACCTCTCGAATACGAGCCGAGTGAGCTGACCACCACACCGCGAAGGCATGCTAAGAAGGCGGGAGAAATACCTTATAGTGCTTTTGCTTCATATGTGCCGAATCAGCATTCAAGTCATTCTCAAAAATTAAATTTTATTTAATAAAATAATTACACTTGAAATCAGGATCACTAGCTGACTGGAATTTCACTTAATTCCACTTTTCCTGATGATATTGCAAATAATGTTTTGCTAGAATAAAATAAGCACCAGCCATTAATAGATACTATGTAAAAGTAAAAAATCTCCGAAATTAAAAAAAAATCTTTCTTTAATAAATTGTGGGGCAAACAAAATAATAGAAGCATTGGTTATTTGTTGTCATTTTATACATCATTTCCGATCTTAACTGAGGGAAAAAAACACAGAGGAACTTCCTATTCAGCAGTTCCTTTAGAGGCTAGGGTCTAGTGGTTCGAGAGTGTACTAAAGAGTTAGAGTGTATTAAAAAAAGGGGGGAAAGTTCTGTAATTTAATTTCTGTAGGTGGCGTCACGAAATTCATCAGATTTTAACAATGCTCCCGGCTGTGGGGCGGTGCCCCGTCAAATTTTGTCGACTTTCTTGCCTCAAAGTTCTTAGGCACGTTAACACTTCATGTAATTAAGCTATTTACAAAATGTAACGTGATAGTGCAATAATAACACTCGTATTTAGAGAAATTACGTCACATAAGTTTTAGTAGCAATTCACATTTCTGCCTATTTTTGCGTATGTATTGACATAGCAAACTGCTTGCTCTAAAATGCAATGTAAAATGTTTCTAATAGCTTAGGTTTTTAGTATATTTCCCGATATAGCCTTCTTAACATTATCGTCTGTCTTGTAATTTGTCTTTTCTGGGATATTTTTAACAGAACGAGGATGAGAAAAAACCCATAACACTGTGTAGGTATCCATTTTCAGATTTACAACCCTGACAGCGTGAGGAAATGCATTATTTTGTAATAGGATCACACATTTACTGAAATTCCCAGGCGATTTCTCATGTCTCATATGTTTGACTGTGTCAGTATGGCTGATCTATCAGATTCCTGATTCTTTTTTTTTATATCTCTCCGGAAAAGGATAGCGGCACTTTCTTCTTTTCTGGGTATACTTCGCAGTAACCACTTCACTGAATGAATAGATCATGTGATTCCCACTCATGTCTGACCCTACGTTATATAGTGGTAGAGAGGCCAGCTACCATAGCTTTGGGTCCAAACCCTCAAACGCCGGAGAATGCATGGATATTTGTAAACGTATAGTGGTTTACGGCATAGAGCACTTAAAATACTGTCCACTAGACAGTCCTTTCGAGAGATTGGTCGTAGGGGAAGAAGGATAGGGTAACCTTGGATCAGTTCAGGGTGTCATCCACCAGAACTGGGACGGAGATGCGTATATAAGATGCAGAAGTCTTTTGCGCAACCCCTTCTCTTTTCGCCACAATGAATTCGTGGACCTAGTTTTAGACTGCTAAAATCAAGAGGATTTAGCTTATAACGACACATTTATGAGTGCATTGAACAACTTACTATTAAAATATCTCGATTGCATCTACTCTGCACATGACACATGGTATATATGCACAAAGCGGGCAATCAGTACGAATTCATTGAGTTGTAAAAAACCTAGAATCGACCTAATGAGATCACAGCGCTTTCGAATATAAAGATATAGGAATATACTGACAGGTATGATCATTTCACATGCTTGCAAAGAAGCGAATGAAACAACGGAAATACTTGCAAAACTTACTTACACTGGTGTGCAAAAATTAACGACGAGACGGTTTTTTCAATATAACTTTGTACAAAAGCTTTCCAAATCAACACATTTAATACCGTAAGATCCCCAATACGTAAGGACATGAGTAATGTAAGCAACACTTACTGAAAGAGAAATCAGAGGGATAAAAAGAAGCTTTATTGAAAGAGTAGCATGGAGCGCAATGCGACTGAAGGCCGAAACATCCCTGTGATGGGTGTCCAGCAAGAAACATCCGGTCTTTAATAGGGGATATGATCTCCCGTGACTGCTAGGCAGGTTTCACAGCGTCTGCCCATGCTGAGAATGAGGGTGTCAATGAGTTGTTGAGGCATTGCTGCCCATTCGTCTTGCAGCGCCAATCGACGCTCCGGAATCGTTACTGGTGGTAAGGTACGAGCAGCCAAGCGTCTGCCTAAGAAAATACCATACATGCTCGATGGGATTGAGATCCGGAGATCGTGTCGGCCAATCTATACGTTCAATATCCTCACTCTCTAAGAGCTGTTCGGCAGCTACTGTGCGATAACATGGTGCATTGTCGTCCATGAAAAGGAACTGCGGACCCATAGCGCTTCTAAAAAGACGCACATATGGAAGAAGAATCTCGTTACAATAACGGGTCCCGTTGACTGAATCTGCATCGAAGATGTGAAGGTCTGTACGACTACCAAGCATGATGCCTCCCCAAACGAGAACACCGCCACCTCCATACCTGTCCCTTTCAATGATGTTCGAGGGTTGATTGCGGCTTCTCCGCTCTCTCCAGATGAGTATGCGATGACAATCGCTACTCAGACTGAATCTGCTCTCATCTGTAAAGAGTACTCGTCCCAATTCATTGTCTCTCCAATTCCGGTGTTCCCGGCACCACAGAGAACGCCTTTTCCGATGGGCAGGCGTTATAGGTACACACCGTACAGGGCGTCGTGCAAACAGACCACCACCGGGCAGTCTTCTTGCCACGGTAAAACGCGATATCGGTCGTCCAGTCGCCTGTGTCGTGCGTCTAGCGATTTCTCCCGCTGTCTGCCGCCTGTTTCTTCTGGCCTGTAAGGCAATATACCGGTCATCTGCGGGTGTGGTTCCTCGTGGACGACCACTACTAAACCCCCGGATAGCTGTTCCTGTAGTCTCCAAAGTCGTGAAACGATGCTGTGAGCAATTCCGAACTCTGCAGCCACACTTGTCACACTGCGGCCTTCCTCCAACTTCCCAATGATTCGATTTCGGGTAAAAGCATCCAGATGTCGTCTAACAGATTGATTATTCGCCATTTCTCGCTGAGGCAGCAACTCGGTGTGATTTTAACTGCTATACGGCGTGCAATCTCTTTGCCAGAAATACTGATCTTACACCGACAACATGCTTCATACTACTCAGACACTCCCCCATTACGTCTACCTGCATATCTGCGCATGTGCTACCGTACATCCCCTTACTTAATCTCCTGATTGGTCTTTCTGTCCGCTCTGCCTCTTCGTTCAGCTGATATGCTAATTTTTCGACTTCGTCCTTAATTTTTGCACACCAGTGTAATTCATAATTAGCATGATTATGGGCCATATGCGCTATGAGTTATGATCATTATTTGCGTAAAACTGAAGCAAATAAATTTCAAACTATCAGTATGGCAATTTGTGCCATTTTTAAAGAACGATAATATAGCTTTTAAAGTAATGTTGGGGAAAGGAAATTACTGAATTCCAACTGAAAATGTGCATAGAAGTTTTTTTTTATTTCTGGAACATATACTATTTAGGAATAGTGTTCATTTAACGCGGATTCAAATCATTGCGACTTGGCTAGTTGCTTGAGGCTTTAATGATTTTCACTGTGTGTAACATAAATTCGAGCCGGTTCCATCAGCAGGCCTTCTACAAAGGCTTCCTTCCATTAGGCAGATAACCCTCGTGTGCTGTACTTTAATCGATTAGCCAAACAACCAATATCCTAGAAAACTGAGTTGTCCTCTGGAAAAATTTCATACTTTGGAGAACCAGATGAAATGTTCAACTAACTTGAAATTTCCATATAATTGTAAGCAATGAAGGTTTTTCACTACCGGAAGAAAGCACATTCCCGCCCTGGCCAGAAGGCGTCTATGGCCGCTTTTAGTGCAGTAATAACACCAGGTGAAACTTAAACTGATTTCTAATAGATTAAACGCCGCATTAAGCTTACAACTCCAAGTGGCTGCCCGTATAAAAATGCTGTTAGCATAAAGCATAAAGGAGCTGTTACCCTTACATAAATCAGCCACTGTCAAGACAAAATGTCCCACATAAAGATACCCGCACCATTATGAAAATCAGATTTTAACTTGAAGACATCAACACTATTAAGAATGTCGGGGCACCGTAAGCAAGTAGAATTTCAGTCTGACCTTGACTAATCCTTAAATGATAATCCAAATTGCTTAACGGTGCCAGGTATAAGGTTATCATCACCTTTATGGAAGTTGCTTTCTTTGAATTAAAACCTAACCTTCATAAAGATGCGCGCACAAGATCACTAGATTTACAAGATTGCTCCAGCATTCTCATGAAGGTTTCTAGTATATTGGCGAACGGTGGCCGAACTGCATATTGGTGTCAGCATCTTCATGGCTTGACACTGTTATGAAGACGTCCCTTTTGCTAGCGTCCGCCGATCTTTGTATTACCGAATTTCAGCATTCGCACAAACTTGTCCTAGATGTTATTCTTTTAGGAATTCTCCATATGATAATGCTTCTTGAAAATATGGTTCTAAACATTAAACTTGAGGTTTCTGTTAGAAATCGACAAAGGCTATGATTTTCTCAAATCATAGTCTTTGTCGTTTTTCTCAAGCCTTTGTCTTACGCCTTTTCTCAAATCATAGACTATGTTTTTTTCAAATATAGCCTTTGTCCTTTCAAATTCATGGTAGCGGTTTTATGTGTCATAGAAATCTGATACGATACTAAAAACATGAAATAATAAATCTGGAAGGAAACGCAACTTTTATTATTTCAGCATTTCCAAATTGAAACAGTAGTCATTGTAAATCTATAGAAGTTACCGTTATTCGTTTTCCTTTAACTTTTAATGTATGTATTTTTATTCTCACATCTTCTGCTCTTAATTATTTTTTGTGTAGTATATCATGAATCTGCATACTTTTATTATTCTCACGCCTTTAATGATTTCTCGGTTGTTAATCTCGCTTTACCTTTATTTAGAAATATTTTGTAATTACTTGAGCAATTAAATTTTGCCCTAAAATATATCCCTTGTTTTTTTCAGTGACCGTAGAAGATCTGCCTGATCTAGACACTTGGGTGATTGCTAATGTGCAACAAGTTGGATATTACAGAGTTAACTATGATAGAAGAAATTGGGATCTAATACTTTTGCAGCTGTTAGATAACTACGAGGTACTATGAAGTTTATAATTGTAGCTACTTTTACTTAAAATATTAGTACTAATCACACTTTTCTAACTCCTTTTTATTCTTCTCACTAGGAAATTCATGTTATTAACAGAGCTCAAATTGTAACTGATATCCTGAATTTAGCAAGGTCAGTTAAATAAATTAATTTAACAGTTTTTCTTTAAGAGGAAATAACAATTTCAATTAATATTTTTATTCAAATACAAAAACCATTATTTTCAGAGCTGATAAAGTTGAGTATCCGTTAGCTCTGAATATGACGAAATATCTTTATCTGGAGAAGGAGTTTCTACCTTGGCAAGCCGCATTTTCAGCCTTCAGATATATTGATCTCATGCTGGGAAAAACTGAGGCTCATGAACAATGGAAAGTGAGTATTTTTTCGGTTGTAAAAGGCATATATTTTTCTTATAAGAATGTGAAGAATAAGGTTTGCTTCAACTATTAGGGACTGACTATTTTTCTAGACCATGCAGTATTATATTTAGTGATTTAAGTTTTATTCAAAAACTAATCCTGCTTCACCCTTAAATCCTGCTTCACCTTTAAAAAACAAATACTAAAAAAGGACTAGCAGCAAGTTATTTATTTAATGGCATTTTTAATATTATGTTAAGTTGAACTCTCATCAAATAAAAATATTAAATCAGTCGACGTATAAGTTACTAGTGAAATTAAACTCAGCACTTCATATCGATAAATAGTGATATAAATTAGTTCGTGGAGTTAGTGTTGCACTGCTTCTTGTTCGTTGTCTCTGATAAATAATTTTTTGAATTTTTGCTCTTGTATCTTCGATGATGGGCCGATTTGTGAATAGTGCAGATAAAGAAAGTATGCTTTTAACCAGTGGTATGACTATGTAGAAAGGAAAATACCTTAAATATGATGACTGTTATTCAGAGTTTCGTTTTACATCAACAGAAATGAATAGTGAAGAGAGACCGCAAAATGTATGAAAATGTATGAAAATTTCGGCAGCGGAGCGCATGCCTGCAAGTAAATTGAAGCACAATTTAGAAGCTAATCACCACAGCATATTATCAAACCTCATGATATTTTTGCCAGGAAGTTAAAAGAACTGAACCAACAACAACAACAACACAGTTTTTTTGAAGACTGACTCAATACTAAACAAGATTTTTCTAATATCTTACAAGGTGGTGTACAGAATCGGTAGGAAGACTCATACCATCGCAGAAGATCATATTCTACCGGCTGCTGTAGATATGTTAAACATCATGGTTGGCGAGTCTGCCGGAAAGCTGCTTTTAAAAAGTGCTTTTGTCCAATGCTTTTGCTTTAGTCAGAGAATATAACATATTGCGGAGGATATGAACGATTAATTAATTGAAAAAATTAAAGCAGTGAAATTAGGATTATAGATAGATGAGGCTACGGATAATAATAAAGATACTCATTTGATAAGCTATGTATGGTTTATAGATGGTAATAATACTAAAGAGGACTTTCTGTTCTGTAAAAATATTATTGCAGGAGTAAAGGCTCAGAACCTGTTTGAGATTCTTGATACATTCAGATACGAAAATAACTTGAATTGGTTTAAGTGCGTTGGTGACTGCAGTGATGGAGCTCGATCCATATCTGCTTGCTATTGAGGATTACAGATTCTTAATTCGAAGCTAATCACCAAGTGGCACTCTAGATCCATTGCATTATATATAGAGAAGCGCTTGCTTCAAAGTATCTGAGTTTTGAACTGAATCAGGTGTTAGAATGTATGGTGAAAGTAGTAAAAATTGTAATATCTCGTCTATTGAAAATAAGCTTTTCTAAAAAAAATTGTGTGAGGATATGTGAGCCGAAAATTCACCTTTGTTGTATTGTGCACGATGGCTGTCTCGTGGCAATGTTTTATCACGTACCTTTGAACTGCGGCAAGAGATTTTTATTTAAAGTTGAAGGATATCAAGATGCATGAGATTTTGCTGATGTCGAGTTTTTTTAATAAAACTGACATATTTATGCAACATTTTTGAAAGGCTAAATTTCCTTAATCTCGCTCTGCTGGGAAAAACATGTACCTTTTGAAGTCTACAGAAAAACAAATTAAGCTTTTATAAAAGAATTTAAAATATGGAGAAGAAAATTGAACGCAGGCAAAAATTGTTTTTATACTTTATTTATTTTATATTTATAGCAATTTTTGATGTCAAATGAACTTGATCTTTCTCAAGATATAAAAGCCATGTTGGAAAGGCATTTATCACAGCTAATTATCTGGTTTGAGAAATACTTTCAAATGAGAATTTCGATAGGTTTGCATGGATACAAGATCCATTTAACACTAGTGCTCCACCTGAATTTATTTCTGAGGAAGAAGCGAATCTGATCGAGTTAACTTGCGACAACAATTTGAGAGCAAAATTTGGCAGGATGGAATTGACAGAATTTTTTATTTCAATAAAAGATGGATATCCCCTTCTTCTCAGAGGATTTTGAATTCCATTTTCAACGTCGTATTTGTGCGAAGCTTGGTTTTCGGCAGTTGCTGTAGTAGAAAGCAAGTATACAGCAAAAATTAACATGGAAAAGGAAATGAGGGTGGTCGTATCCAGTTTAGCTCCACGATTTGAAAAAAAAATGTGCAGTGATTTGCAGGCTCATATATTATACTGATTATCAATTTAATGTTAATAAAGTAAAAAAAAAATAAATAATGAAGATACATAAGTTTTATTTTTTGTATCTCTTACATGCGATCGGTCATACTTTTACTTACCTTTAGTAGGGCGTCATGGAAAAATTTTAATTGTAGAAAGGTGCCGCGACTCGGGAAAGTTTGAGAACTACTGTAGTAGGTGATAATATACATTTTCTGGAATCATGTGAACTAACTAGTGAATTATGTGAACTAACTGGTCTCAGAGAAGATTTTTAAAATTGCCTAGTGAACGTGATTATTATTCTAAGAGAAATATAAAAATCGCACAGGATAAATTATAAACAATAATAAGGAAAGGATCAGAATTCCAAATTAGGAGACTCTTCCTGTCACCTATTTTTTTGGATGTGTGTGTGTATCATGTGGGTGTGATTTGTCCGAGTTTTGTGATTATACGTTTTCCTTTTCCTTTGGTTTGTTTCATAATATTATTCTTTTGTGTTTGTTTTCTAATTTCTTTTTCCACCTTGGTGTTTGCTCTCTCGGGAGCAGCCCATTTTTGACTATGAAGTAAATTCATATTCACTATTCGGGCCGGACTGCGGCCGTATTCTAACTCCCTTCTGTTAGGGGATATTGATCGACGACAGCCTGACCGTACAAGCCATTTTTATCAATCATGATAGCCGTATATTTTAAGCACATGATGCACATATTAGATCATGCGGCTGTATGTTTAAAGCTTTCATGGGCCTGTGTTTGTATTACATGGCCTTCTAAGCGTAAATTATCGCCAACAGGTTCTATAATGATGATTTATGATTCATTCCTTTAAAGAAATTGAAATCATTATGGCAAATTACATGACATTCCGAGAACGCAATATATTAGATTGCATTCATTTACTCTGGTCTTCTTATATACCACTGATTGCGTGTCCTATGAGAGATATAAGGTTCGCAGTTTTATTCCGTAGAGTTATTTTAATGCTGAAGACGTGAAATATGAGCAATGCTCTCACCGGGACTCGAACCTGGACCTCTCGAATACGTGTCGAGTGTGCTATTGTTACACCACGTGGCGCCCGAACTAAATAAAGGTGGTGGATGATGGTTCTTCACCACCATGATCTGGCGAGTGGGTTCCTAATACCCAGTCGCACTTTAAAAGAGGGAGTATATAAGGTATTTCTCTCGCCTTCTTAGCATGCCTTCGTGGTGGAATGGCCAGAACACTATATATAGTATATAAGGTAGTTTCTCTCTTCTTTCTGCATGCCTTCCTAGTGTAACGGTAGCACACTAGGCGCGTATCTGAGAGGTCCAGGTTCGAGCGCCGGCGAGGGCATTGTTCGCTTTTCACATCTCCTGCTTCAAAATAACCTAATGTTTCTGCAAGTTAAAGCTCGTTGCTATTTAAAACATGGAATTAGTGGGATGTCATGAGCTGGCCACATCAAATCTTTTGTAACTGGCCTCAATTTGAATTGAAATTAAGGGAAGCAAAATAAATGTGTTATTGCTGACTTTTTTAAAGAATCTATAAATGATCCTGATCTATAATGATATCTATCTGATAATCTATAATGATCTATAAATGATCCTGAGCTAATTAAAATAAAATTAGTATGATAATTTAACATTTAAAATTTTTATTTCTTACACATAACATAGTCGAAAAAACGCAAACTAACTGAAATAAAAACTTCTTGATTAGGCTGGAACTCAAATAACTTTTGAAGCAAAAAATGAATAAGACCATACGTGAAAAGGGAATGGATTTATTTGATTATGGCAAAGTATACTAGGGCTATTTACCTATAAGAAGAAATGTTTTCGTAGAGGTTTTTCTAAGGGAAACTGTTTCGCCTTTCCCTGTACATATTTATTACGTTATATTATCAGGTTCAATGTTTCTTCTAACCTTCTTCGGAAACATACAATGACCTGACTAGAACAGAGAGCTTACTAAAGCTATGTTCACTAGTTGTAGTAAGTAGACAGGATACAGACGAAGGGTATACAAAACCCTTTATTTTTCTTCTTTATATACAATGACTTCCGTACTTCGGAATACAATGACCCTCCACTCGGGGTCTAACTTAAAAGATATCAAAATAAAACTAAACTCTAATTTAACTTTAGAATAAGATTGGCCTTATAATAACAGGAAGCGTATGTAGCACAGAGACTGTGAACACTACAATACGTTTAATTTATCAAGAGGATTAAAACCTCTGGCCTGGAAGGCAAAGTAGCAACTGCGTAACTTCTAAGGTAAGCGGCCTGCTTCGAACTCACGGCTTCCTCTCTTCTGCTTGGCAAAAAGGCCACACTTAAATACTTGGCGTTCGCCAGACAACTTTGCATAAACTCCTTCACGCTTATAATTCTGGCCGGAAGTAGAAAATAAGAAGTGATAGTAAAGATTTAAAATAAAATAAACGTTAGTAAAACTTAAGATCCTTACAATATATGGGGAAAACCACGAAAACAGCGATGTTGCGAGCCCCTTCACCTTGATTTGAATCCGAGTCGAGCTGCCAACTATTTTTTTTTCCTTTTAAACCAAATGGTTGGATATTTGAGATTAATGCTTTCGGGGAGAATGGCCAAACTTTGCGGACATTTCGCCTTCTGATCCCTTAAAGTGTTACGGAGGATGAATCACAGGATTCCATCGATATTACACTCGCGTGAAGGGTTAAGGGTGAAAAAGGCCTTACGCGCAATTCGATCCCTCACACTAGAAAGCTAGACTACAGTCAACCTCTATTAATCATTAACTTCGCTAACCGCTTATGTCCTGTGCGATTTACTTACTAGTGTTCAGCGGTCTTACTTCTTCGATTGTGGAGGGTTAACAAAAAAGAGTAAAAGCTGTGAGGTTAGTGTAAAGAACGCAAACAGCTATTTATCAGAAATGAATGCTGTTATCATTCGTATTTTTCTTTGCGAAGTAGCTTACCTACGACTGAGCGGATATAACTGCTAAACAATAGTAGTTTGGCGCGGGTTTGGGTTTCGGAAATTAAACTGGCTGCATGGGTTTTCCCTTATGCAACATGAAGACGAACTCGTTTTTCTTAGTAAGCCGTCTATAAAAACTTTTCTACTGACGGCCGGATAGCCCTCGTGTTCTATCTGCCTTGATTAGTTGATTAATGAATGGAGCAATTAAGCAATCTGATTTTGCAAAAGGATGAAATGATGCTAAACGTATAAACTGTTAGTGCATGACTGTTTAAAGAAAACTGATTAGAAGCACGTATTTAAGTAGCGCAGTTCGTTCCTTTTTGCGTATATTCATGTCAGAGTGTTTCTTGCAAATTAATTGTCTTTCATCGATATTTATTACTTCAGTTATTAACGTCGATATTCTAATAACAATGTTTCCGTGGTTTATTGGTGATCAGTAGCTCGATGAAAGATAACTAAGAAGCTTAAATATTTGATTATGGAATGTAGTAAGTTAAGAATAAATAGCGGAGACAATTTTTGCCACAATGAAGGCAAACGTTTGCTGTAAATTATCCTATTAATAAAAATGCTTATTATATGCTAATATAGTATCCGAAAAGAGCTCCGTACCCATATATGCAAAAGTCGGTGATACATGAGCATTTAGTAATTTTTCGTGCGCATCTATGAAGTTATGTTGCCCCCCCCCGTCCATACACACTGGTAGTTACATTTTCCCTTTGATACTGACTGATTCACCTGGGTCAACACCGCCTCATAACTGTTTAGGTGTTGCCAGGTTCAAATCCCGGCGAAAAGGCTGGATCCTAAGAGAAACAGGCTAATTTTATCAGTAATCCTAATTTTATCAATAAATTAGTATCAGTAATCCCTGCATATGCCTGTAAAATTGTAGGATAACCAGTATTAGCAGTCTTAGGAAATCCTCCACGAAAGCATTTCTTCCTTTAAATAAATAGACCTTGCGTGCGTTACTTTAAATAATTAACCTTAATCCTCTGATACTCTATAAAATTCTGTTGAAGATATAGCGTGTTAGCTATGTATTCCATAAACTATATGTGTTATATATGCCTTATACGTATATGAGATATCAAATGTATTGGAAACACGTTTGCCCAAACCATACGTTTCATAATAAATTATGTCCTATGTATTTATCAATTCTTAAAGTATATATTTATTCCCCTACTTAATATTAATAAAGAATTAATTATTAATTGTTTAATAATTTATATACCTTTTAACTATCAAACTGAAATTCCTTTTCCTCATAACACTGAAATCCGTGTTTTAAAAAATAGTATTTCAAAACAATTTTAAGAAATTTGTTCGTAGCCAGTTGTCTTACCTACGCAGTTTACGCAATTGGACTGAATAAATACTCTGACTATCAAGATTCTATCAATAAGATTAATTTAACGAGACTCTGTCTATGACACTAAACGTATAATTAAACTTCTTGCCTTTTAATCACTTCTCAGACCCGTTCTTGTTGCTTTATGTCACGAGAAAATTATTTTTGGAGTATACTATCTCATCTGTATTCATATGGACATTTCGCATAAACTTTCGGATCATTTAGCTTCAGAAAGGTTGGGGGCCTGAAAGAAGGGATTTCGCACCCGTAAGCGATCCACGTGTTTTTTTGAAGTTCGTCAACCTTTTTATTATTTAACCTTGGTTTAGAAGGACATTTGTCCGTGTTCTAAACAACTCTTTTGAATGACTGAGATTGTCTTAGTTAGCAACATTTCTATTTCTTTTATTGAATTTTATTTCACTGTATGGAGAATTATCTCACTTTTGGAATTTTTAACAGGTGTATGTTTTGACCCTTATGACGCCTTTGTATAAGAGCTTAGGATGGACTAAAGACGATGTAGATGAAACTCTTCTGGATAAGTAAGATTATAAAAATTGATTAGAATTTATAGCTTCGCAATTTTTGCCATTATGCGTTAATTCATGTCACTAACATTGGTCCCAAATCATGTTTTCATACAGCAAAAGTTTTTTGCTACGTAAAATAATTACGATTACTTCTTCTTTACTGTGCATAAAAATTTGCTTGAAATTTAAACGAATTTTAACTTTCGTTCAGGTGTTATGTCATTCCGCTGTAGTATTTTACATATATGCTTTTAAAGTTAAAAAGAGCTGTAACTCCTTTACGTACACAGTCGAATCTGAATTTAGCGAATCTTTTAGAACTGATGATAAAATTCTTTAAATTATTTACTAACTTGGGAGATAATAAAGTAGATATATAAATAAGTGGTTACCCTTAGAAAGAAGACCTAAAAGAGTGAATGAAAGCTATTATGTGCAGAAAGTATAGTCAAATGATTTCCTTCTCAAAATTCGTTTTTAGTTTTCTGTAAAGCGTTAAATATTTGTTGTTCTGTTTCATGCTTAACTGAAGATTTTCATGTAGACTCCAGACCAGAAAGAATATCCTTTTAACCTCATTTATTGTATCTTTTCTTAAATGTCAATCATTGGATTCCGTGCTTATTTATCACCAGATTCTATTCCGCAGTTCGAAGAAGCAATATCGATAGATACATATCAGAAAATATTAGACCTGTTAAATTTCAGTCTGAATTTTAGTATCCTCTTTCCAGTTCCACTTGATAGCAGATAAATAGCATTTGAACCTTATGAAAAAATCGTGGTTTTTAAAGTAATTATTGATGAATTTTCTGCCAATTTTATCCCATTAAGAACATTGCTTTTAAAGAGAATCAAGAAAGTTTTAAATTAAAAGACAAGAATTATATTTTTTAAATGTTCAATATTTTCGGTCCAATAATTTTCTAAACTTCGCTTTAAGTGGTAGACTCACTACTATATTCTGCAAGTTCTACTGGCTGCACGAAAATTTGGTAAGGGTAAAACAAAAACTCACATTTCTAACATCTTAATTTATTAGACAAAGAGGACACTGCATAGTGAAAGGGATAACTCCATCTTGCGTACGAACAGGATTCATAAGTAATTTAAAGGCTAGGTTTTTCTTCCCTTTCAGAAATTTAAAAAAAAATGCAAATTTTTAAAACTGCATTCGCTAAATTATGAGTCTTTAAATTTAGATTCGTTAAATCGGGATTCGACTGTATCTCTATGTATGTATATTGTGTATACGGTAATTTGAAGTTCTCTCGTCAATTTCTAGTGTTTAATTATTGCTTGAAATATTTTTGAAAGTCCTCTGAATGTAATAATTAGGAAAGTACTAATCATTTTATACCACTGAAAGGTTTCTGCGAAAAAATATTTTGAAGTGGAGCTGCAGCTATGGTAATGAAGATTGCGTCGAAAGAGTTCAAGCCTTATTCTCTGAATGGATCAAAGAGCCGCCAGGAAATGTTACGTAAGAACTAATTTCTGATTTTAAATTTGTGTTTCATAGATTATAGAAAGACTGTTATGAATGTTCTTACCGAATTAAGAACACATAGGGTTTAAAATAAGCACTGCAGCAAAATATTACAGTGGTCAAATAAATAAATAAGTTGAACGTTTGCTTATAGATCTGATTGATATTAAATGTTTAAAAAGGAAATACAGACGTTATGTCCATGAAATTCTGTAAAAATAAAATATATAATGACAAAATGCGAAAATCATCCTGTCTTTTAAAGTTGTTTGGCATTATGGTTTTCATAAAAGCAAAATAACTCAATAGTGCTAGTTTTGTGTATTTCTAACAAGTAAATGCATCAAAATATTAATCAATAGTTTTCGATTTCAACTTTCAAAATCACAATTATTTTGGCTTTAGTGTTATTGGAACTTATATTTGATTTTGATGGATATTCAAATTTCATGAAAAATCCGGAGACTTAAATTATTAAAAATCTCTCACAGAAAACCGTTTAGGGACGAATATTGAGCTTCTTCTGGACTATGCAAATAGCGCGATACAAGGATTTGCCTGTAGTTTGCACTTTTATAGGCAATGCGATTAATTGTTTTGAGTCTTAAAGCATTCTCTTTATGTTACACCATTTTCAAAATAGGTTACTTTAAGATAATCTAAATTTAAGAGTAGCTAATTTGTTGTTAGTTTCTTTAATCGACTGTTGTAATATAATCGATTAGGGGAAAGAAAACAAAGGCTGTTACTGTGGGGCTGTTTGTTAATTTCATTATGTCAAAGCATATGAGGGCTATTGCAAGGAAGGGATGCTTCCTTGGAGTTTTCTAAGAGAAACTGGATCATATTTACATTACACATGACATTCATGTTATTATATTAGGAGCTATAAACCATGACTCCCTCACATGTTTCATGGAGAAAACTACGAAAATGTCCATGTAGCCAGTCTAACCTGAGTCAAACTACCAGTGGGTGAATGGACATTCAGCCGCTAGTAGACGCTTGTTGATGGCTTTATAGCTAATGATATTCCCAAGATGCCATACCAACACTTTAGTCGAATGTATTCATTAGACGATTCTTAAATCTAATATATTTCGAAACCTAATCGTACAAAATATTAGTAACAATTATAAAAGTAACATACTTTGTAAAGTACCTCTACTGATTATTCATGTTTCCTGTACCACTATAAAAACTAGTTTATGATATCTATCTACACGAATTGTGTAAAGGCCGTCAACCCTGCAGGGAAGATCGACCTAGCGGAGAGTCATCTTTAAGACAGGTTTTTAGTTTTTGCCAGGAGCAGACAATCCTTGCGATAATGCTTTAAAGACGCAAAACTGGCCTTAAACTGGAAATGATAGACACCATTTTGAGGTTCTATCTTATTTTAATGCTGGCTTGCTTCGTCTATTACTACTAGCACTACTAATGGAAATGATCATACATAAATGTTACTGAAAACTCAAAATATCGCGCTAGTAATAGCTATAAGGATCTGAGATATGAATATTAGATGGTTTTCGGTCGTTATCTTTACTATTTTATCTGTTACTATAAACCGGCATTTCGAAATGTCTATCCAAAGTTTAATCTAGTGCCATGAGAATGAGGTTTTTAATTATGATCTCAAATACAACTTATTTAAATGTAAATGAATATTATAAAAACTCAAATTAAGCTGAAGCAAAAGTGCAATATATAAAGGATTTCTTTGCATATGAAAATTCCTCCAAAACTGCAATTTACATAGCAAATTTTAATGTTGAAACCAGCATTATTAGGCAAACTGCTCTAATCGAAAATGAATGTATAGATCCTACATTTAGACGAGAAATATGATTAAAAATGATGGTTTCACGAAAAATTCCGATTATATTAATCCGTTATATTTTCCTATTACATTAATCAAAACGAAATCAACAAGGCTGAATGAATTAGAAACAACAAGTTTGAAATTAATTATGCAGACTTTGAAACTCTCTCTATCTCATTTTTCTGTTTCATCAATCAAGAAGTCTGATTAAATTTTGAAACCTTAATCGAATAAAATTGACCTCTGTCCCCTTTAATGTGGTCTTCTGCTGCATATAGGCATCGAGCTCAATGCTTCAATCACGACAAGAAGTCTTCTAGGAAGTCTTTAAATCGAAGTGTACTGTAGCATCCTCAGTAATTCGCTATGAATGCGCTGTACTGGGTAAATGCGTGAGATTCGCTGTGTTCCTGAGACGATAATATAGACCTCAGAATGGAGAATCTCATATTCCTATAGGCTCACTAGCGGCCAAGCAATAAGAAAGCTTCACATTGATAGTCCAACCCAGTTTCAAATTCTAGCGAACGGGCTAGCTGCGTAGGAGTTTCTGTTGTTCTCCTCAAGTGCAAAGTGAATACCAGCCAATTTCGCCTAAAAAGTTCTTCACGAAGGCTCTCTCCTATCAAGAAAATAACTCTCGCATGTTTGGCCAAAATTTAATCATCCTAATTCTAATCCCATGTTTCCCAAGATCAAAGATGCCAAAGAAAGCTAGGAGCATAGCGATGAAAAATGTTGAAAATTATTGAATCTATTGTACAAGTCTTTACACGTGCATAGGTGAAAACTGCTTGCTTCAATTCGGCAAAATACCATCACCCTGAAGAGGTAGCAATTTCTAGCCGCCGTGTAACTCGCTATGAGACCAAGTTTGTCAAATTTAGCACCTGATGCATTTTCATTTCAAAATTGGAATACAAAATGAAAAGACACTCTTTTGACTCCACAAGGGACATACATGCAGAATCGAAAAAACTGCTTGACCACATTTCAATTAAAACATTTTCTCAGAGCATTCCAGTAATTGCGTAATGCGTGGCGAATAAACGCAGAAAGATGCTACTTTGAAGGCATTGAAGACTGGGTTTGATTCAAGCAAGTTTTCAAAATTTTAGTTGGCCCTTTGTTTTTCTTTTTAATCAACTTATTGTAATAATAATGCCTTATTTAACAAATATTCATCCAATGAAGACTTTGCTCCTTTTCCGACACGAATTTTGCAATATTTTCTCATTACCAGAAATTTAAAAAAAATGATTAAATAAATGAGAAGATTTGAAATGAATTATCTTTAGTAAAGACAATTCATTCATTGTAGCTTTGCTTACTAAGAAACTCATTTTCAGTAGAAATTATGCAGTTGTACTTTAATTACCGCAAACAGTTTTTAAGTTAATCTGAGCTTTGGTGCATGTTCCCCGCGCAGGCTTAGTATTTACCTAGTGAAGTTATCGAGGTAACAAATGCTAATAAATGCAATTAAAGGAGGATTAAATGAAAAATCATTCAAGATCATTTTTAAAATACTTATAAAAGTTGATAGGTGATAAAAAAACGTATGTAATTGAGAGTTTTATAAGTGATATTCTAAAGTATGCGAAAGAAACAATAGTGTATCAAAACAGTGTTATTGCACATTTATACCTGATGATACGGTCAACTTTTCATTTACCTGCTAAGGGTTTAGTTTCAGTTTTGAACCTAATTTTTTTTTATTAAAAATTTGGTATTTATCAACATTTTCTATATTTTTCCTAGTTTAATTTATAAAACAAATTGAAAAATAATCTAAATTTAAATAAATGTATATGTTTTTCAATTTTGGAAAGGAGTCGGGGGAAAATGATCGTCTAGCAATGTCGAAAGGCGTGGATGGGGGCAAAAAAGGTTGAAAAACATTGCTATAAATGGTTTTAAAAGAAATAATTTTCCTTATAAAGATTTATATTTATATTTGCTTTATAATTATTCACAAAAAGAAATTTTCTTTCAGGCTCATAAATTTTAACGTATGCATAACTTTTGTATTATCGCGATTAAACTAAATAAATAATATTCCTTCTGAAAGCGTAGTAAAGATTTCTGAAAAATACAGAGGATTATCTGTCTTGCGGCAGAGACGCCATCGTGGATGTCTTTTTAAAGAAAACTTACAGGTCACACAGAAAAACTATGAACATTCCCAAGCAGCCAGTCCTTTCGTCGAGTTTTGAAACCCGGTCGAATTACTAGCGTTCAGCGATAATTTAGTCCTTACATATGATGATTATACATTTTTTCGTGTTTCGAAATTTAACATCTGTGCTTTGTTTAATTAAAACTGGCTGTAGTAATTAGACGCAACTTAAGCTGAGATGTTACTTATATTTAATCTTCTTTTCTTAATTAAGTTGTTAAATAAAACTAGGTAATTCGATAAAAAGTAGTGAGTCGAAGTGAGAATTTTACTGATTTTCGGAATTTTTAATAGTAACTAAAATTTAAAATTTATTCTCAAATTAGCATATGGAAAACTGTCCCATTTGCATTTCTTAATTGAAGTTAAAACTTTTACTACGCTTCATTCACCATTTCAGCTTTTATGTAGAGATTGATATCATTATTTTATATGCAAAATCCATAGCCTCAAGCATTTATTTACAAACTGGTTCGATTGGTGTGTTTTTCATTGTGTGCAAGCTTTCAATTTCGCGAAGGATATGCGAGATTTGCAGTTACGTTGAAGAGACATTAGGTATTTTTTGGAAACAAACAATATGAAAAATTAGCAATGCCTTTGTTTGGAATCGAGAGATCTGAAAAATAATCAGATATTAAATCAAATGTTACGCGTAATTTGCGAAGGGTTAGCTACAGTGCCTATAAACATTGTTTTGATGACTCAAATAAACGTTCAAAAATTGTATAGATTCGTCTGGCAATTATTTTGATGGAGAAAAATGTATTTGAAGACTAGTAATATTTTCCTAATTTATAAGAATTTGTCCGGTTACTTTGGTTACTTTTTATATCATAATTATTAGTTTCATACAAAAATATTTCTAATAAAGGTCAATGAATTTTGGCGTAATCACTTATTACAGAATTTGCGGGAAAAACACACGCATATAAGTATTGTCCAGATACACTGCTAGTCTACGCTTTCAGAATATGATGACTTCTGACATTATAAATGTGAGGCTGATAAACGGAACAGGTTCAACTGCTGCTGAAGTAAGTTATGCTGCAGTAATTCCCCCCCCCCCCGAAAATATTACCTAGCGTTTTTTTCCTAGAGCTATTATCCTCCGCCCTACACTGTTCAAAGGAATGTTGCTGTGGTTGTAGTTGAGGTAGTGAAAGGTTGTCCACGTCCTCAAAGCAATAGATAACCGCTGATAATGTATGCAACTTAAAAAGTCAAAAGAATGTTCTCATCTGTTGATAGGTGTATGAAGCTGATTATGATGCATATTTCCGTCAAGGTCCTTTACTAGTTCCTAAAGTTAAAAAAAAAAAAAAAAAATTAATTCATTTTTCTCTATTTTGCATATTTTATAAACTTAAAAGAGCTTGCTTTTGGTTATGTGTAAAGACGCTGAACTAAATTCTTAAAAGTTATTCTCTCTCTCTTTTTTTTTTTTTTTTTTAGATAAATGTATCAAAAATTTTTCAAGGCTGAGGATTAGAATGCAAAAAGTAAATTTTTATTTGACGTATTTTTCTTAAATAACCTACGTAAGTTTATCGGGACAATTTTTAGGCAACATGACAAAAAAATAACCTATTCTGTAACATTTTTTTTTTAAGGGTTCCCTTTCTTGAGGGAAATTGAGATAATTTCTGTCATGAAATTTTGAAAAACAGAATTCTTAATATATAATTAGCAAAAATTGCATAATATAATAAAAAAGAATTAAAAATTACTTCTTTTACTAATTACGTGCTTCGTCCTTAGGCACTACACGGAAAGTAAGGGACACCCCGTGGAGGTTTTTTTAGGGAAACTGGCTCGCATCCACGTTACACGGGGGGGGGAACCACGAAAACGTCCATGTTCAGCGTCCATTACCAGTATTCAGCGGCTTTTACCACTCGGCCGCTGGTGGGCCAATTGAAAATTACTTGTGTTAAAGATATTCGGCTATGTTATACGATTGTTACTTAATACTGTGTTTTCCTTTTGAATGATCTGCGAGTACATTGTAACTACGAGCGTTTTGACAATCTAAATGACTGTGAGAAATAAGCAAGTAATACGAAGACAAATAAATTACCATTCTGCAACAGAGTACGTAATATATGACGTTAGAAGCGTCGTTTGTGAGCTTCGCTATTTATGTAAGCATTTTAATTTAATTATGAATTAGGTGCATAATCAAGTAGGTATAATACTAAAATGATAAACATAAAGAAAGGACGTACATTATTTTTAATTTTCTCATCTTCTTGAAGTATATGCAGTTTACTTCTATAAGCTGGAAAATCTATAAATCTTCCACGTCGAGACTGACAGCAGACTTAAAATTGTCAGTTTAACAGGAACGATAAAATACAGATTAAAAATCTTCTGACGCAAGATTGGCAACAGCAGAGAAAGCTGAAAATTTACCAAGCCGCATGATTGATTAATGCTAAAGTAACTTTATGTAACATAACGAGTATAATAGGACGAAGCAAGTGGAAAGACTCGACTATAGAGTTTTTTCTGACGTCAAAGTGTCTTTTCAAATGGATTACTCTCTTTTCAAAATTAATCGTTAAATTTATTTGAAAAAAATTTTCCCAATTATTATTTGAACTACTATAATTAAAGTATTCATTAAGAATTACTTCCAGCTTTCTACCTAAGTCAATAAAGCTTGTTAACAGCCTCCCTCTTCCCACATCGTAATTAAGACACTACTAGAAGCTGACTCTTGTTACATACCTTTGTAAACCGAGACGATAAGAACCTAGGTTTCAGTCGAAGGTAAAACTCTGCAAATACATCCAACTAAAAATTTAATATGAGTAGGTGGAGCCATCGACTAACGTTACACTTTCCTGAGATAAATATCTCTCTTAAACTAGAAGGTATGTAAGTGGTGCACCTAGAAGCATAAAACAATTAATTATGAAACCGTCAATTATTTTAAGTTATTAATCAACTGTTAACATATTTGCATCACATGCGGCAACCTTTTTGATTGTAGACATATTTTCACTCATTTTCACTGCAGTAGCAGCTAAATATTTTGTAAGTCTGATAGTATTAAATTTATATTAGTTAACAAAGAGAAATTCTGACGGAATATTAATATTAAACCATAAATTTCCTTTTACATTTGTGGGCAAATTAGGTATTCTGATAACTTTTGTTTCAGAATCTACTTTTTGATTCAACAGCATTTTGTCCAATAACCAATCTTTTATTTAATTTTTGCTTAAAATATTTCAAGAAATTTTAGATTTTTTTTTGTAACAGGGAAAGTTGGGATATTTTTGTTTGGTAATGTAAAACATTAAGTTTAATTAAATGTTTTGATTAATCTTTATGTATAATTTTAGGATCCATCCTGATGATAGAGAAGTTGTTTTGTGTACTGGAATCGCCAGAGGTAAAACTCAAGATTGGCAGGTGATGTGGGAGCGATATTTGAAAGAGAACTTTAAAGGAGAGAAGAATGTTTTATTGAAAGCCTTAGCTTGTTCAAGAGAAACTAGATTACTGAGAAGGTATTATATTTAAGTTTAAAAATTTGTAGTATTGTTTTAGTTGATTATGGCAAAGCACACTAGTGCTATCTACCTAAGGGGAGGACCTTCCAAGGAAAACTGTTTGGAGACACGTTACACATTGGGGAAACTACCCCCCCCCAAAAAAAAAGTGCAGTCAGCCCAGAATCGAACCCAGGTTAGAACTACTAGTGTTGAGCGATTTTACCGCTCAGCTGCTGGTGGGCAAAATTTGTAGCATGAATACAGCTTAAAATAAGCGAAAGGACAGGTTTAGGTCTTTAGAAATGCTGTGCAGATATATTTAATAAAATAAAAAATTTTGAATAACGTTGGTGTTTTAAAAGACGTAGTTACGTAATTAATTTTAGAGAACCATTGATTTAAAAAAATAGTATAAGTAGTAATTTATCATTAAAATTTAAAACATTGACCGCTTAACTGTATCGAAGTTTCATTTTCAATGCAAACATTGCTAAGATGTTAAAATGTTTCGTTGAAGAAAAAATGATGGTACAAAAATACTGTTTTTTATATGCAGTATATATCTCCCACAAACAATAAAAACAGTAACATTAAAAATAAGACTTTTTTAAAATAAGCTTTTTTTATGCACATTTGTGCCCACCTGGTTAAAAGTTAGTTTGAATATTATTGGGACTTCGTCACCTTAAGTCAAATGCTCCGAATTTCTAAAGCGAGAAAGCTTTTGACTTCGATGATGCCAAGCACCATATAAAGTACAGACAAAGTGTTTTCTTTAGACAATGAATGTTTTATTTAGGTAGCAGGATTTATAAGAAATACATTTGATGGTTAAACTTATCTAAAGTAGTGAAAAATCCTTCAGTTCGTAAGCTTTAATCATGCAACAAGTATATGGGTAGAAAGTATTTTGCGTCGTATTAATTTAAGAAATGTGCTGCAGTGAACAAATTAAGAGAGTTTTTTGTGCTGCAGTTACTAAATTTATGGATACAGGCGTTTTCTCATACTCGTAGTCGTTACCAGCTGAATGATTATTGACTGGACTGGTAGATTTGAAAACAAGGTAGGTTCCCCCTCGCGGAAAAAAGTTCCACTTCTCTCTCATGACAAAGTATACGCTGAATTATTAAACAGCTCTTCATTACTGCGTTAAAATTCGGTGCAATAAGGGCTTTAAACGCTCTTTTCAGAGTGGTTCATATTGTCGTCGATGGCTAAAAACAATTCTGATAGCTTCTGACTGCGGATAATAATCACTAAATTTTATTCTCATAAATTGAAAGGTTGTATGTTTAAAACATAGCGCATTAAATCTCTATTTACAGAAGTGTACCCACTGTTGAATGACAGTTAAATTTGTTTTAATTTTCAAAGTAATTATTTGGGACATAATACTGCATTTAACATTTACAAGACACGTACTTTTCGAGAGGTGGTTGCACATACGATCATTACATTAGATGACAATAATTGTGATTGTGATTAGATTTACAATCGTGATGTCGGCTTATTTAGAAGCCAGAACTTTATATTAAATGATGATTTTATTTTTTAGCGCACGATTTGAATAACTTAACATAGCTTGAGATCTAAAGGATTCACTTCTTATGCGTAATGAACTGAAGGGCAGAAAAGTACATTTTTAATTAATATTTATTATATAAACTTGCTTTGATAAACTCTCTTTACTAGAAATATATCTCTTTACTAGAAACATATCTAATTTACTAGAAACCATTTATCTGTTTGCTTTTTGCCTAGGTTATTGAAATCGGCAATGAATACTTCTTCGGGTATACCACCAGAGGACAGTAGTGAAGTCTTCGTTTACGTGGCAGAAAATTTCGATGGCAGAGATATAGTATACGATTTCTTCAAGAATAATGCTGAAGAGATTGCATTTAGGTAAAATAGTAAAATATTAGCAGTGTTTTTTTTTAAGTTATAGTGTTCTCTAAATTATATTTCTGAGATTCTTTAAGTTATACGACCAGTAAAATTGGTTCTGTACGTAAAAAATAATTATGCATGCATGAATTTTCATTGCTTTCCTTAAATATGCAAATTATTCTTAAAACTGTGTTACAGTGTAACTGAAAATAAAAAATGTGAATTATTATGAGCTGGAAAAATCTCATTAGATTGAAATAATTGGAAGCATTGCGAGTGGATGAAACTGATTTTTCGGAACTTTCTAAATTAAGGAATATACAAAAGTCATGCCTTTTCACTACTTTGCATGCTGATGTAGCGCTTGTACCAACTGCGTCTTGTACGGTTTAAAACAGAGCGACTTACGCAAACACGCAGTTTTTAAAAAAGCCTAAATTTATGCTTGCTTAACCCTTTCCGGCGCAGTGTGTTCGGTGTGAACACACCAAAACTATTCCCTCTTTAGACGCTGAAAATAATCGATAAATATCACGAAAACTACACTAATAGTTACTTTTAATCTCTTTTATGAATAATAGATGGCAGCACCACACAAGCAAATCATTAACGTTGAGATGTATTCTGTTTTTAAAGACACCGATTTTTCAAAGAAATGTTTCTGATTTTTCTTTTTTTTAATATAAAGAATATCAATGAAAAAATCTTTATATAATTTTGTTGTTCGTATGCTAATCTGCCTATTCTGAATTACTTTTAATTTTTATCTTTGAAATATTGCGTATAGTGAAGCCTTCAGTGTATGGTGAGTTCGGACTGAACACACTGTACTGATAGCGCCTGTCACGTAGGAGTGAGTCACAGAATCTGGTCTCGAGCTTCAAACACGGGGGAGGCTGAGAGCGCAGATTTATTTATATTTGTCTTTATTCTTTTCTGTTTTTGGTTTTGAAGACCCCGGTGCTTTGTTTTCACTTAGCTATTTGATTTTCAGCGAGAGTAGACCCTTTTTTTCTATTCAATAATTAATTGTAAATATTATAGCATTTTAATTATTTTTCTTATAAATTTTAAAATTGTGTAAATGGCTCGGAGAGGCCTCAGCATTGCCGAAGCAATGAGAGTTTTCTTTTTCTTCCCGTTTTTTTGGGGGGTGTAGAGTAGCAGGCCTCCCCGTGATGCACCCTGGGTTATGCTAAATCTGCTACAGAGATCAGATTCTACTGTTTTTAAATCATAGACAAAGTATTTTACTGTAATACGTGCTTCACGTCAATGCTCACCTATCGCAGCTCGTGCGGCTCAGTGTGTTCGCTTCGGACACACCCACGAAATGGAAACGGTTTGTGCAATCTTTGTAAAATTATACCTGCATACTCCCCTAGGCCTAAAAGACTGCCTACAAATTTTTTTGGTAAAATTCCAACTTTAAAGAGTAGCGTGCCGGAAAGGGTTAAGCCACTGACTACGTTGAAACGCCTTAGATACGCTTCAGTGTTGTTGTCAGGCATTCGAGGCTGACTTGAGCTTTTGTCTATACAAGTATTTTCCCCACAAAATCTCAGTGCCGCATGGTTATATTATTCAAACTTCCAAACGGAGCATACAAAACAACTTCTGTTACTGAAACGCCATTTTGGAAACCGGCCTTGTAGCAGAGCATGAAACAAACTGTTGTTGTTGTGATTTATCTCATTTGTCTGACAGTAACATCAGAACAAGCCCACGAAATTCATCGTGGCAAGGGGCGCAAGATTACGACTGTCGTTTGCAAGAGCCTTGAGCATCATACAGGTGACAATACTCAGCCTCGGTCCCCAATTTTGATGGAGAGCACCTCACGGGGGGAACAGGTTCGAGGGTCTCCCATCTCTCTTCCCCTAACATCAAGCTCTCTAGAGGATTTTCGGTTCGCCGCATATTTAGAGTGGCCCCATGCCGCACAGACATTATACATTTACAAACATCCATGCCTTCTCCAGACCCGGGCCTTTCGGCACTGCAGTTAGCGTCGCTACTCACTATCCTGGTTGGGCGGCGCGCATGAGAAAACTTCGCTAATTGATGATACTGATGGTGTAGGCTATGCCCTTATAGTGTTAAAAATAAATTTATCAACTTTTGAAAGTGTGGAAGGAATTATCATTTTGTTACGTGCTTGTTCTCATAGTATAAGTGACTAGTGTAGCAAGCGGATGAAACATCCGTAGTTTGAATTACGGCCATTATTATTATTCCGCCTGCTTCACTCCTCAATGGGCACTACAGGTCAGTCATGTTATTCTGATCGTTGCTACAGCAACCTATATACTTTTCAACTTCATTAGCAAAAAGGGTTAGTTAGAAATACTATTTACATATGTACATGAGTTGAGGCTTGCTGCTTTTACATTTCGTAAGGTGCCTAGACCTGGTTATCTGCTATGATTATGTTTCTCTTAGAATAGACATACTCTATGATAGTTCTGACGCTCCGCTGTCCGTAGAATTACGGCTAGGACATCGTTAATTTTCACATTTCCCGGGCATGGAATAACTGTAATAATAAAAAGGCCAGAATTGGTGGCCATTTTATTGTGGAGGCACTAAATAGGCGGCCACCGTTGCCTCCTATGAAGGAACGGACAGTTACAACCATGTCTTCTGCGATTTTCGAATCCGGTACTTCGTTACCGCTGTAGGCTTCCATAACCACTATACCATTTAGGCGGCAATTTTTGAAACTGGCAAATATGAGAAATCACTGCTTTCTCGCTGGGATTTGAATAACGTATTTTCTTTTTCCCAGCCTGGACATATTAACGACCTACAAAACGAGAAGCATCATAAAGGGAATGTCATAAATACTCACAACTGCATACTGCGTATATAATTTTGTACACTTAAAATGGATAGGGTAATCAGTGAGATTTAATAAGTACTTTTCATGAAGCAACTTTGTTAGATAGACTGGGATCTGCTAATTATTATCAGTGCTTATGAAAATTTTTGAGCGATTTAAAGAAAATACTGAAATTTCCGATAAATGTACAAAATAAATAAACAGGGAAGATAAAATTCTGACTTTGATTTGCCACAGTACCTCATCTCTGCTTTTTTATTTAATTATTTACCCTTTCTCTGCTAAAACAGTCACTGTTTATAGTAAATTTCCCTAAACTGAGTCTTTTCGAAATTAATTTTTCTTATATAATTTCTTATACATTATTATATAAAGCTAATGCAATCTTATCGAGACCATCGAGGTACAATATACCCTTTCCACCTCTGCTTCTTTCTCCTGCTAGCTTGTTGTTACTACTTTTCGTTAATTATTGCAAATATGGCATCAAAATTAAAAATTTGTTAACGAATGGTCGCGCTTAGCCGTGTTTAAATCAAGAAATATTTTTATGAGCAATAAAAGAAAATATTTAACAGGCTAATGAGTACTGCTACATCTTCATGCATTTATCTGCATTCACCATCGACAGTTAATTACGTCGTCATCAAAACTCTTTATAATAGTTTATACAGGGACGGGAAAAAATCAGCTTGAAAAAAGGAAATAAACTATGCAAATTAAAATTAGAATTTTGTCTTATCTATTTTTTCTATCTTACGCTCACATGTGTATTCATATAGGTGTATATATTCAAATATGTGTATATATATTTTTATACATGCAGGGTGTCCAGAATTAAAGATCCTTAATTTAAAGCTGCCTATTGGCAAAACCAGTCATCGTATAATTATGAAATTTTATGGCGGATTTAATGAAGGGATGGGAATGTCTTCTAGTGAAAAAAAAAATAGTTACAAATATTACCACCAGAGGGCATTGTCTTATTAAATTACGCATTTAGCCACATCTTTACAATAGTTTCACAATTTTATAAGTTATATGACCAAAAAGAAAACATGTTACACATGGCAGCTATATTTTCAGTTACCATCTGAAATTGCATCTTCCACAGTAGCCGGAAGTGTGTGCTAGGAAAATAATGAGCACGGTGCGTGAAATGCTGATTTAAAGATCAGGTAAAGTTTTTGCAAATGCCCCCAAAGCCCAAAATCGTGTGGATTCACGTCAGGGGATCTGGGAGGCCACGCATTACGGAAGTGCCGGCTGTTGACACGTTCTCCTGTAAAATGACGTTTAAGAACATTCGCGTTCACATTCTGATTCACGTGTAGAATTCGACAAGCTTTCACTCGGAGCCCGCGTCAGTCGACCAGGCAGCTTCTGAATTATCTGTGCCACGATCGACTGTTCATGATGTACTGCATCGAAAACTGAGGATGCATGCATATATAGGTACATTTGATTCAGGCAACCCTGTTTATAAATGCCCGGTGATCGAGCAAGTCACTGGACCTATAAAACTTAAACTCTGAGTGAGAATAAATGATGCAGAAAATCCACACTATACCGTTACTTTTGGTGAATGCAAAGGAATCTGTAAGGTAGGGCGCTGAATTTTTGGTTCCCGAATTCGGCAGTTGTGAGCATTCACTACATTGCCTAAATGAAAATGCGCTTCGTCTGTCCAAATCATATCGCAAGGCCATTGCAAATCGACCTTAAAGCATGCAAGAAACTGAGCGAACCGTAGTCGAGCATCAAAATCATGCGGAAAAAACCGCTGCACCAGTGACAGTTTGTAAGAATAATATCGAAGGATATCAGACGGAGGATATCGTAGGATATAATCCTATGGACGGTTGCAAGTGGCCTATCCGGCGTCTCTGTTACACGGCGGACACTGGTGCTAGCCTGAAAGTTTCAAGCTATAACCTTTGCCACCTGAAACGCAACCTTATGTACCGCATTTACAAAAACGAGTTTTCTTCCTCTTCCGAAAGACCAGAAAACAATCCTTTTTTTCTTTTTTTTGTTTCATTTATTGGATCTCTTCGAATTATCATCAAGTCTGAAATTTCCGTAGAGCAGCTACTGCGAAATTACAGTTTTGATAAAACAATTTTATTAAGAACTCGTAAACTCGTAAACTTATAGCACATTGGAAACAAAATCTTCCCGAATGTTTTTAGGTTTAATAACAGCTACTGCGTGTCGCCGCCAGAGATTTGGTTCGCATCCCGGAGAAGGCATGGATATAAATTGTCTGTCCCCTCATATGAGGTAATGGTGGCCGCCTACTAGGTGCTTTAAGGATAAAATGACCACCACTTCTGGTCTTAGTAGTGGCGAAAGCCTAAAAATGGCTAGTCCTCGCCGTCAAAAAGAAGGAAAAATAAAATAAAATAAAAAGAAAACCTACAGGTTTTCAAAGTAAAACGCCCTCTGATGGTGCTATTTGTAACTAATCTTTTTTTCTGCTGAAAGACATTCCTATCCCTTCATTAAGCCGCTGCAAAATTTAACGGTATTCTGATGACTGGTTTCACCTGTAGGCAGCTTTGTATTAAGAATGATTAATTCTGAACACTCTGTATATATATATATGTAATGATTTCAAATGCGTAGATGAAAGCAGTGGACCTCCCAACAGCTTACGATACTGCGTAGATGACCGAGAAAATCGTAGTGGCTTAATTGGGAATTCAGATGAATAGTTACTTTTTTTTAAACAATGTGAGATTAGTTGAAATAAACTGCATTGAATGAAGTTCCACGCCTGTAGGGTTGAAAATCGGCTGCGCCATATTATTGTAATGAAACTGCGGTTTGAAGGTGGCAGAGTGGAAAGCATGATGACGCAATTTAGCACAACATATCTTGAAAAATCACAATCTTTATTTTTTCCATGCATATCAAATTATCCTTTTTCAGATAAGATACTTCTTAATAATATTTGAATAGAATAATTCCTATTTTGAAGTACGACGTCATTTTAAGCAAGTAAGCGGCAGCAGCATGGATGAAAATCAGCAGGACAGCTAACGCGGAAAAAGGCAAGGTTATAGTACTTTCATAGGAAGAAGGCTGAAGTTTCAGTTCACAGTTTTGGTTTAGAATTAATTTAATTAGACGAGAGGCATCTGCATTAAAACGTTACATAAGATAGAAAAGTCTGGAACCTGTGAGAAGAGATGAATTTAGGGGCAGATTACCAAATTTAGAATGTTAATTTTGAGATCGTCAGTTATTTTTTTTAAACAGCTGTCATATTTTTTTTTATATCTTACATATTCCCCCCTTCAAAAGAAAAGTTGGGTGGGCAGTGTGGAAGAAAAAGCATTAGAGCAGCAACATGTGAAAGATATAATTTGGAAAATACAAACATATTAACTTTTAAACAAAAAATTATTGTCATAAAATTTTGACCGATATTTTGAATCAATTTTGACATTTCACTGAATGTCATAAAATTTTGAATTCAATAATAATTTTAGACACTGTACTCTTTTAAAAACAATTGCACATTTTAGTGTTCTGAGATAAGAATGTCCAATGAAATTTTGTAAAGTTCTTGATAGTTCCACATGGTAAAAGTTCAAATTTTTTCACAAAGTAAATGTTCAAATAAAATTCTTTCAAATTTTTGTTGATGAAAATATTTCTATTATACTACAAAGTAAGATGCCAATTTTCATATTATTTAATTATGTTTTTCAAGGAAGGCATTTTAAAATATAAAAATTTTGTAAAACATCATTCATAAACGCAACAAATTTTAAACTTTTCACTATTATTAAGACATTTTAAAATTTACTTAGTCTTTACAAAACTTGAAGACTCCACAACGTTATCTAAATACTAAAGGCCCGTCCACACGAGTACGCTCGAAACGTAGCTGACGAACGCGCTTTTACGTTACCAGCGTAAAAGCGTCCAAACGAGTACGCTTGCGAAGAGTGCGTTTAACCAATAGAATTATTTTGCGCAAAAATCACGTGATGCTGTAATATAGCGTCAACAGAGCTGTATCTTATTTCTTCGCTGTTCTTCTGTATGTTTGCGGCAAGTTGTCCGAATCAGATGATTTTTTTTTTCTTTTTCTTTTATAGCTGAAACTTTACTATTATGTACAATTATTAAGCAGAGTCAAAACCGCAAAAAAGTGTCCGAAAGATTTATTTAGAGCGACTTGTTCAAAGAGAATTTTTTTTTTTTTTTTTTTTTTTTTTTTTTTTTTTTTTTTTTTTACTGCCTTGTTTGCGAAAGGAATATCTGGAATTATTAAATTCCTACTATTAGCTCACACTCTCCCTATATCTTGTTGAAATTTTCAGTACATAAAATGCCTTTTATTCATCCACTCAAGTTCAAATACAATTTTTTAAACTTGCAGTGAATGACACTTGATGTTAATACAGCTTTTTCACATATGAAATTTTTTTAAATTTTTAATTAAAAAAATTATGTTTGTATTTTTATTTATTTATTTTTGTATTTTTAAACTTTTCTTTGTGGACCTAAGTAGGAATTGACTTAATTTTTTGGGGGGAGGGGTATATTACTTGTTTTTTAATTCCTTCAGGATGAGTATCGACCAGTTTGTCAGACTTGCAGATTCTATATCGTATGAAAATTAGGATTTATAAAATTGTTTTGGAATACAGTATATAAAGAGAATTAAATTACTTAATTCTCTTTATATACACCATCCACCATATAATAAAACCAACTTCATATTTTTTTTAACTCGCTCTCCCTTGGTCTTTTGTTTTTCTTTTTATTTATTTTTGAATTTAGAATGAGGTTCAAACTTTGGACAGTTTATGAGAAATTATGTGCATTATAAAATATGCAATAAAGTAAAAATAAAGACAGAATTTATAGATGATATATGATAAAGAGATGCAGATATATTTTTACATAAGGATTTCTATTTGCACTGCACATTTTTAAAACTAAATTAAAAACAATAATAATAATGAATGAAATAAGAAATGAAAACAATAATAATAGGTAAAATAAGAATATAATGATTCATGATTAAATATAAGAAACACGTTTCAAAAAGAGAGAAGCTAACTGAATTATAATACCGTCTACGGGTGGGGTTCGAACTTCCTACGCCACCAAAGCAGCGCGCTGACCACTCAGCTATCTGTGACAGCTATGTTTGTGAAAAATAATGTAACAAGTAGAAGTCGCTGCAAAGGTAATTTAATTAAACTTCAATAAATGATTGCTGAATGAGACAAGTTGTAACTTTCCTCCAAAATTTCGTAATTGTATTTTATTGAATACTCTTTCACAGTCAACTGCTTTATTTTAGAAGTTATTATATTGCTGAAGTTAGTTTTTGGTGTATTTAATATTGGGATTATAGAGCTTTATATTACACATGATATAGCCAATATTTATAATAATTAAGGAGAACTTTGTAAGGCAGAAACTTTGATTTCGTAGAAACTGTAATTTATTTAGGTTCCTATTACTTACGGTGTTATAAATAGGTGAAGCATATGGATATACTGGTCGGATCATTGCTTTATAAGTATACAGTTTTCCCCTTTAAATGAGAATTTTAAATGTATACTAATATGTACGGTTTGAGAAATCTAAAGATGGCGTGAACAATGCTGATTATTTTATTGCTGTATACAGTTATATTTCTAAGCAAAAACTCATCTCTGTGTGGCTCTGACGCCATATTGAAACGGGTAAGCCATCCATCCATCCATCCATTTTGTTATGGCCGGTGTGCGGCTAGTGAATGCCGCTTTACCGGCTCCTGATGTGTGGTGGCACCTGAAATCAGTAGTTCTTACAGTTAGGTGGTGTTGACTAAAGGTCAGGAGAAAAGGGGGTGACCCTGCGTCACAGAATGAGAACCAGACTTGTTGGAAAACGCGGTGGTGGGAAGCATTGTCTTTACCTGATAATTTCCTAATAATATATAAGATTGAGGAGAAATACATAGTATAAAAATTTGCATAAATTGATAAAGTAGTGAATAAACAAAGTACTTGCGTAAAGTAATTCTGGAATATATAAGGATAAAACATGCATAAGGTATATAGTTCCTGAAAATAAAGAAAATTAAGTATAATACATATGTACAAAATAATTAAAGGTAATACATGGCAAATAATAAGTTATAAAAAGCTGGAGTAAATGTAAAATCTGGGTTAATATAAGGTGAAAACAATTGCAAATATATACAAATATGTACAGAAATGTCAAGTCGGGAAGTTTTGGTTGAACTGATGGGCCGCCCAGGGCCTCAGGTCTCTATCTTCTGGCAAGGGAGCGTAGTTAAAGACTTGAAATTGGTTCATGAAGGGACAATTAAGAGCCTTATTGAAAAATTTTTCATTTGTCTTCAAAATGAAATCTTTGATGAAGTCTATCTTTAGGTCCTTGTGCAGGGTGGCATTTGAGACGTAGAAATGCGCATTTGTGATGAGTCTTAAAAACTTATTTTGTATAATTTGGAGTTGTTTAATTTCCTTATCTTTGATAGTGGCCCAGGCAGGCGATGCATAACAAAGGGTGGGCCTAATGATAGCTGTATATATATGTTTCTTGCTTTTGAGATTTAGTTCTGAGTATTTTCCCAGTAGAGGCATGAGGTTTTTCATATTGCCGTAGGCCTTGCCTTTAATTATTTTGATGTGGTTAGTCCAGGTAAGTCTATGATTAATGGTGATTCCGAGATATTTAGCTTTGTTGACGATGGGAATATTTTTGTCAAAGAGTTTAAGATCATTAGTGAGGATTTGATGCGTTTTTCTGTTTCTGCTGATAATGAGAAGCTGAGATTTCTCAGCATTAATAACAATACGCCATAGCTTGCACCATTGTTCGATCAAGGGCATCATAGTTTGAAGTTTTAATATTGCAGCGTTGGGGCTAAGGGATTTTACTGCAAGAGCAGTATCATCTGCATAGCAGCCAAGGAATCTGTTTATTTCATGGTCAGGATTTGGGAAGTCGGATACATAAAAGAGATAAAGTATGGGTCCTAAAATAGATCCTTGAGCAACAGAGGCACGGATGTATTTGAAATTTGATTTGTCTTGTCCAAAAGAAACGTAGAATTTTCTATTTTTGATGAAGGAATAAATGAGTTTGGTCATATCCGGTGAGAAGTTTAGCTTGATTAATTTGAAAATAAGCCCCTCATGCCAGACGCGGTCAAAAGCTTTGGCCACGTCAAGCATGAGTAAAGCAACTTTCTGGTGGTTGTGAAGAGCACTGCCTATAAATTCAACTAGCCGAACGAGTTGTTTCGTAGTGGATAACGTTTTTCTGAATCCAAACGGCTCAGGAGGAAGTCTACTAATATACTGCTGCATCCTATTGAGAATAATTCTTTCCAGGATCTTGCCAAGTCCGGGCAGTAGGCTGATAGGTCGGAAGCCATCTGGAGAAGTGGTGTCTTTGCCTGGTTTAGGAATGAGAATAATTTTAGCTATTTTCCAATTCATGGGGAAGTAGGATTTATCTAGAGAAGCGTTATAAATACTGATAAGCCTTGAGATGGTGCTGGGTGGTAGATTCTTGATTGCAATGTTATTGATTTCATCATAACCTGGAGCTTTTCTATTTTTGAGCCTTTTAATGATTTCTATAACTTCTTTCGGGTTAGTAAAATCTGTACTGAGTTTTGCGGTGGGGCTATTGATATAATTTTGAACAAAGTATCTTACATCATATATGAAGGTAGGGTCTGAAGGATTTTCATTTGGAGTAAATTGATTCTCGAAGTGTTCCGCCATAAGAGTAGCTTTTTCCTTGTTGGTTATTGCAATTTTGTCATCTTTTTTGATGGGCTTATTACAGGTGTGAGTAATTCTGAGGCGTTTGGCAAAGCTCCAGAATTCATTTCCAGGTTCATTAAATTTTTGAATTTTATTTTGCCAAAGCTCAGCCTTGTAGTTAGTAATATCTTTCTTGATTAATCTGTTAATTTTATTGAGGTCAGATTTAATTTGAGGGTCCCAGGACCGGTTCCAGCGTTTCCTGAGTTTATTTCTCTCTTTAATCAGTGTTCTAATGCTATGGGGGAGAATCTCCTGGAATTTGTTTGCAGGAATCTTCTGTGTGGCAGAATTATAGGCATTCTTGATACTGTTAGTAACCATATCAATGACTACTTCGATATCATAGGTAGTTTTGAGGCTATTAAGCTTAGGTGGGTTATTTTCGAGAATTTCATAGAATCGTTTCCAATCAGTTTTATTGATGGATTTTTCATTGGCAGTTTTGTTGGTGCCAAGGGTAGCAATAACAGGAATATGATCTGAGGTTAGGTCTATTGTAGAGTCGATAAAGATCGGTATGGAAATATTGGTGAGGAGAATGTCGAGAATATCTCCCTCTCTCACATTCTCAGGGAGGTAGGTATAGTTATCTGGAGCGTATAAGTAAACAGGGTAGTTAGTAATGAAATTCTTGAGCATATTGCCATTGCTGTTTGTCTGTCGGCAAGCCCATTCTGTATTTTTTGCATTGAAGTCTCCGGTTAGTATATTGTTATTATTGGTACATAAGATGTTCTTCAGAAAATCTTCGTCTAGAGGGTTATGTGGAGGGTTGTACAGAGAATTGAAGTAGATGGTGCCGTAAGAAGGTAGTAAAGCAGAAACCGTTACTAATTCGTGATTATTGGATCTATCTTCTGAGATGAGGCAGGATTGAATAGAGCTTTTGACAAAAATGGCTACTCCTCCACCTTTATGGCTAAGTCTGTCACACCGGTAGCACCGGTAGTTTGGAATATTTATTCTTTTGCTGGGATTAGCATGCGTTTCAGTAATTAACGCAATGTCTATATCTTTAGTTAGGAGAAAATTTTGAAGTTCCAGAATTTTATTAAGGATGTTATTAGCGTTCCATATCATAACTTGTATGGGTGCTTTGATGATAGAGTTAAGACCCATTATTAAGATTGTTATTTGTTTTCTTTTCCTCATTGGTATTGTTTATCTGTTTGATTTGCTGTGTTATTTGCAGAAATCCTGCGCTTTTGATGATGGAAACTAGTTCCGCTAGGTCTGAGAAAATCTTTTTTGCTTCACTGATAGTTTCGCTGTAAGTGCCAGAGGCTAATATTTGCGCATACGATTTGCCTTCGATGATTCGGCTTTGGTATGTTTTCTGTTTTTCCTGCTTAGGTTTGGGGAACTTAACACACCCTTTGAAACTAGAAGTGTGGTTCTGGCCGCAGTTTGCACAGAGCAGGGGCTTTTCCTTATTATTTTTGTCAGGGCAGTCTCTAGATTCGTGCGATCCTGCACACCTGACGCAACGGGGTTGGTAGTTACAACCAATCTGAGTATGGTTGAAGCCCTGACATTTGAAGCATTGTACGGGACCTTGTCTGCCTCTGTATTCCTCAACATTAATCCTAAGTCCGCATAAGTACTTGGTTTGGTAGATTTCTTTGGAGGTTTCGTCTTTAGGTAAAGTGATAAGAAATAAGGGAAGTTTGGTAACTTCTCCATTCCTTCTTTTGGTTAATTGTTTGATTTCTTCCGGTTTGAAATTTAGTTCCTCAAGTTCTTCTTGGATTTCATCTGTCTCTGTACTTCTAAGAAGTCCTTTGATTACGACTTTAAGTTTTCTGTCCTGGGGGAGAATGTAAGAGTGGTGCTCCACCCCCAGGTCTTTAAGAATTCTAACCATAGCCCTATAGGTATCAGGGTCTGTAGTAGTGATTTTAATTCCATCAGGAATACTATTTCCAATAAATTTGAAATGTTTTTGATTAAAGATATTCCTAATTTTGCTATAAGAGTATTTGTTTTCTCTAAGTATAATCGGTGGGAGTTTATTTGATTTGATTTCCTGATTTTTGTAACGGGTAAGCAAGAAGCACTGGCAAGAAGGTTTTCTGATTAAGACACGTGATAAGAACTCGGTCGGCTATTGGCTATACGCGCGCGTCGCGGGCGAAAAAGCTGAACAGGAGCGTACTCAGTTTTACGTCTTCTGCGTCCTGCGAATTTACGCCGGCGTCAGAAAATTTACGTCAACTACGTCGGGAGCGTCCTCGTGTGGACGGGCCTTAACATTTCCATCATACTGGTTTATCAGTTGAGCAAACTGGTGTTTAATATTCTTCACCAGTGGCCAAAAGATTTGCCAAATTAGCAGTTACTGTAGGAAAGGCCTCCGTTCCTTCTGTAGAGTCAACTGGCCTTTTTCGAACTGCTGTCATTCCATATGAATATTAAAAACACACTTTATTTTATGAAAGAATAAAAATACTTAGATTAAAAAAATGTATTTTTTCATAAGGTGAGAGCCTTCAATGTTTATCTTGAAAACATTAAAGAAATTCCTAGAATTTAAAATTTTCAAACAATAATTTCATTCTTAAAATACAGGTGACAGGTGACGGAGGACGGGGACGCCTGACGTATAACATAGGTAAACAGGCATATGTCCTACGTCCTCCACTATCTCGAAGAAGCAACTCGCTGGAGCCCCGTGAGGCTGCACCAGGAGTTTACATGGCCATACAGGGGCTAGATGTCGGGTAGTTTTTACATAGGACGTTGTTAATAACACAAAGTAACTTAGAAAGAATATAAAGGATAGCATTAAAACACTAAAACACTCATATAAGCTGAAACACATAGATATACAAAATTAAACGTAAAAGCATAAAAACACACTCGTAATTACGTAACATAAAGACATAGAAACACACACGAAAATACATATCATGACACATAGAATACATATGGAAACACGTAGAGCACATAAATGCAAATATTACACTCAGAGGAAACATATAAGACATAGTAAGGTGTGCGTAAAGCAGTAGTGCTGTGCAGAAATATGCTCAGTTCCCATAATACATAATGTACATACTTTCATTAGGGGCTTCTGTTGCATGAATTACATATTTCGTTGCATACACTACATTCGTGCATTGTACGGATATTATATATTTCGATTTACGATAACACATCATTCCATTGGGTGCCCAGTGCTTCACACTGATAAACATGTCAGTAACATTATATCTGCAAGTTGGTGGCTATTGAAAGCAGATGTTAACACGAGGCTCGAAATTGAATGTGGAATGTGTATTACAGAATGTGTACATACTGCGAATATCTAATAGTTGAGTACATTGTCTGCAGTACCATGCTACTGTGGCTCGCAAATGTCTTGCCCTAGGGCGTTGATTTGCTGTACAACTGCGCAGATGCTCCTTATAGCTGGCGGGTGTTTGATTATGAAACGATAGTAAAGTGTTCTAGCATTCGTTGGATGTGGTAAGTGGTGGTTTGTTGTTAGACTGCAGTCAAATAGATAGTGCTCGGGAGAACCTAGCATGCCACAGACACAATTGTCAGATGCTGAGATGCCATGACGCATAAAATAAGATGGAAATGGGCCATGACCCGTTATGTACTGTGTCAGTGGGGCTATTGTTATAAGACGTTCCGTGTCTACGTTTGGTAGGAAGTTATACGTCCTTCTCCCTGTGTCGCCACTATTCCATTCTTCTTGCCACTTTTCTTTACAGATGCTACGCAGAGTTTTCTTGAGGTGTGAGACGGGGGTAGGGGCACTTATAGTTTGAGCGTGGATGTTGTTGGCAGCCTCATTAGCCAGTCGGTCTGCGACGTCATTCCCTTCGTTGTCGGAGTGTCCTTTTACCCATAGCATGTTAAAGCGGGCTTGATGATTATTGCGTAAAAGTTGCTGTATATCTATGATGATGGGTGAAGTGTGGTGATGATCCCTGAGTGCGTGTAGCACTGACATGCTATCTGTGTAAAAAGTCGCATTGGTAAGGGAAAGGTTGAGGGCATGTCGTAGCGCATTCAATATTGCTAGTGCCTCTGCTTGGAAAATACTATTGCTGTTAGTGAGATGTCCTTTCCATTCCTTTACTAGTGTGCCATGTTCGTAGTGAGCAAACGCGCAGCCCACTCCCTGATCATGTTTTGATCCATCAGTGAACAGTTGTGTAATCGCACAGGAAGTGCGTTGTCTGGAGTGCGATGGCTGATGTTGGATTTTGACATGGATCCCTCTACCTTTGTTGGCAGGGTAGATGTGTTGCACACTGCCAGGGAGTTCATAGTCTGTTGTTCTGAACGTAATTCCTGCATATGTGGCTTCTTGTCTGTGATGAGTGATTCGTACATAGGTAGCCTCTGCCTCTGCCTTTATGTGTAATGGCAGCAGGCCTGCAAGTATCGTGGCGGCGCTGGACGCTGTTGTGCGATAACCTCCGCAGATGTTTAATGCAAACGGCCGTTGAATTGTGGTCAGTAGCTTGGTCTTTCGGCTGTTCATTGGTTGTGCCCATATGACTGCTGCGTAGAGAATTATTCTCTCTGCCACTGTCAGATATAATAGTTTCCTGATATGGGGGTTTTGTCCCCAATTTCTCCCTTGAAATTGCCTGGCTTTCCTTGCGATGGTCGATGTTTTTGTACGTATTTCTTGGAGGTGCGGTAACCAGGTGAGTCTTTGATCCCAAGTGACTCCTAGATATTTAATCGTCTTCGTTATTTTTAAGTTCTTGCCCAGTAGCTTTATACATGGACGTCTTGTGGGATTTGTGCCAGGACGTGGAATTACGATGGCTGCGGACTTTTGCCGAGAGATGGTTAACTTAAGTTTATTGCATAGGTCCGTGAATATCGAGCAGGTTTCTGTGGCATTCCGTTCCAGTTCATCTCTTGTGCGGCCAGACACCAGAAGGGCTACATCGTCGGCGTATGCTATAATATCTGTGTGCAAAGGCCATTCATGTTGTAGTATGGAGTTAAAGGTGATTATCCAGAGCAACGGACCGGCGCAAGAGCCTTGTGGACACCCTCTTTCCTGCCGCTTGATAGTGAGGCCATTGTTGTTGGCTACTATGAGGCTACGTGCATGTAGATAGTCCGTGATGATGTTAAAGATGTTTTTGGGACATTGTGCCTCTCTAAGTGCTTGCTTTATAGCAGGCCACCAGAGGGTGTCAAAGGCGCTTTGCAGGTCCAGGGATATGAATGCCGTGTGAAGATTTCTGCCTCTATTTTGTTCTATGCTATCTTTAAGATGACTCAGGGCATGCGTGGTTGACAAGCCAGTTTGGAACCCGTATTGCCGTGGGCTGAGGAAGTTGGTCTGCTCGAGATGGAATTTAAGTCTGTTTACCAGTAATTTTTCATAAATTTTTCCCAGAGACGAAAGTAGGCAAATTGGCCGAAACGAGCTTGGGTCATCTGGGGATCTCTGCTTCTTCAGGAACAGGACCACTTCTCCTTTTTTGAAAGCAGTTGGGAAGATCTGGATTCTTAAAATACAGTAAAAATTAAAAAAAAAATTAAACAATAGTACAAAAATATTATTCGCATTAGAAACCTTCCCTAAGTAAAACATTTCTAATTTTTGCCAAATTCAATCATTTCTTTTTCCCACTTCAGAAATACAAAACTACATTTTAAATAAATCATAATATTTTTAAATTATTAACTTTGATCTCAATATGATTTAAGCAAAATATGACCATTAATAAATCATAAAACAATAACTTAAAAAATGCAACTTTTCTTTTTTTTTTTTTTTTTTTTCTTTTCCGAAACGAAATAAACTCAATTTGGAACTTAATATCACTTCACGATCACATTTCATAACTTTTGATAATATTGCATTTTTTGAATAGGAAGAATTAGACGAATAAAGCGCTGAACATGCAAGAGAGCACAAAATACTATTTGGCATTTCATATTTCACTGATGAGGTTGATGACCTTCAAAGCACTTTGGATGTTTAATTTTCTTTCTACGCGATGATCAGAGATGCATAAACATTGTGAATATTCGAAGCGAGCAAAAACGATTAACCATATTTCACTACGTTGGCGACACTGACCTTGATTCCGAACACTTTCGATTTTGAACTTACAGATTTACTCGATGATTTCAAAGCACTTTTAAAATATGCCGTTAAATCACACACCGGAAACGAATTTGATGATTCACTGGTAGTTTGAGGCAGCAGAGTTCGAAATCCATTCGGGGAAACTTGCACCAGGTTAATCCTGTCCGACTTTTTACATATATACGAGTATATATATGTGTGTCATAATAAGAGCAAAGGAAAAGACGGAACACTGTAGATGCGTGCTTAGATCGATATTGAAGAAGAATTTTGATTGCGTAGTATTTAAGAAGCTTGGCAGTCGAGGCAGTTTTAATTCCATTTTTATTTCCAATTGATATTTGTGGTCACAATCACTTGGCACTCTAATCGTGCCTTTACACAGAAGATTTACATTTTTAATATTTTTGAGATAGAAAGCGAGCCAGCGAAATTACATGTTAGCACAGTAGAGAGCTAAAGCTGAAGTGCGTAGTTATGAAAGATGGAAGCACGCGAAGAGAAAAGTTTTGGTTTACAATTTGGTGATTGGTCGTCAAGAGGCATCTGGTATTAACGGTTACGTAAGTTTGCATGATTAATTTGAATGACGCAATGCAGATAAGTTATTACGATTTTAGAATAGCGAGGAAGAATTAATGTTTATAGTTATATTATAATTCTGATTCATACATTGTTATCTTACATATATATATATATATATGAATTTAAACAAATTTAAATTTACATTTTAACAAACACGTATAAAAGTAAAAGCAAAATTAAAGCCAAAAAATATATGAATATACATATGAATAAAGATTTATGCTTACCAATGTAGTAATAATAATGTGTGAACATGCAATCAAAAGCGAAATATATGGCAAATTGAAATTATTTAAAATGACATTAAAATTTGCTCTTCGTTCTTTTTTTCTTTTTGTTTTGTGCTTTTTTTTAATAAGATGATATTTTTTTAATCCCAATTGAATTTGTATAAAATATTTTTACGATATATAAAATGCACCAGTATATTTATTACATAATACCTAATTTTCCTAATTTTAGTAATGTAAGCAAAATGTTGTGTAATTAAATTACAGTTAAAAATCATTCAGACCTCGTATTTCATTTCATATTATTATTTATTTTTTTGCAAATCAGTTAGACAAATGCATTATTTTTCCATATGTTATTTATATTTCCAGGTTTGGTTCTTATGCTTTCGCCGGAGCGAACATCATTGATTATGTGACTGCTCCTCTGAATTCCGAAAACGAGATTGAAGAAGTAAGTATTTATTAGTTAAGAGACATATTGTTTTTATATGGGATTGAAAACGGAAATGAAATAATGGTATTAAATATAACTGTTTTGCAAAAATGGGTAGCGGTAGAAAACACAAGTTTGCTCCTTTTTTAAATATATAAAGAGTTAATCCCTTTAACTTAAATTATTAAAATCTTTCTTTGAGAAAATAAAATAATTTGGGCAACCAGCTTAACCATTAATCATTTCATCACTGGAATAAGAAAGGTATAACATGATTTTCATTTTTGAGTGCTTGTTTCGTTTACTTAAGGCAAAATTACAGTATATTTTTGTTTGAAACTGAGAATTTAACAGTAGATTTATCTCTATAACGATATATTAAACCTTTGTTAAACAAAGTGAGTAATGAAATGTAAAGAAAGCCGAAAATCTGATATTAGATGGTACAGATTGGTTTAACAAATCAAATCACGCCTTCTTTAAAATGAAATTTGAGTTTCGTATTGATGATGGTTTTAATTTACATGCTTTACAGTTTAAAATTATAGTAATTTTATTTTTAAAATTATAGTATTTTATAAGTAACGGTATAGTGTGCACGACTTCTAAGGCCACGCATAAAGATTTTTATATCAGCTTCAACGTGCTTATGCATTTGTTTTCTTAAAGCACTCTTTTTTGTTTGTAAGATGATAATATTGCTAATGCATCTTTACAGTTTCGTAGGCCATGTTACACAAAATGTCATAACATTTTGCTATGAACATTTGTTTTTGCAAATTTTTTTTCTATACATTCTTAACCATTAACTAATCTTTGTCTCCATTAAGTGTACGTAATAGGTAGGATAATTCCTGTGGAAAAGCAGCATGAGTAGTTCTGATTAGTTGAAACATACATAAGATACTTGGTTACAGAACAGAAATCAATATGTGAAAAAACAAAAAACAAAACAAAAATTTCCGGATTTCAGTCCCTCTCTTTTAGGCAAATGTACGAAATAACACATTTATTAAACTACAAAATGGTTTTTCATTGATTAATATTTCTTAATTTTTTCTCTTATTTTCTTAGTTGGAAAGCTTCCTGAAGAGGAGAAAAACGTCATTTGCTAATATTCGCAAAATTTTGAAATTAGTTCTGGACAGATCAAAGAGCAATTTGGAATGGATGAAAAAGGAGTATCCAGAAGTCTCCAGATGGTTGCGAGAGAATTCCTTTTAATAAGCTCTTTGCATATTTGTTAAAAGATCATTATATCGTCCCTGGTACAGTGTGCCAAAATTAGATTTTTTTTAAACTTTACACTATTAGGATTTGTATTTATTTCGGTAGGAAAATTTGTTTTGCTCTTCGTCTTATGAAGGGATTGGTGTTTCACAGAATAAAACCTGTTTCATTAATGAAAACTATTGCTCAAACACATTTGAATGTTGTTGCAAATTTATACGAGTCTTTAAATGTCTTTTGTAACTCATTTAGCGTGCAATTCGTATATTCTGACGTGTTATCAGTATTATACATTTTTGATAAAATGATGTAAACTTGAATGTTTTTTGTTTGTGAAACTGTTGCTCATCAATGTATAATAAAATCCACTTGTTAGAGAATTTGGTTTTGACTTAGGTAGAGCTGTGTTTGTACTAAGACGAGAAACTTTTACATTAACATGTAAATGTAGTATTACATTCAAAGATAACATTCTGAATGCCCTGATGGTCAAACTTGTTTTCACGTACCTATTTCATGAAGTAAGCAATCGATTTGGTTTTCATGGAATGAGCAATGGCCAAGCTTATTATAATTAGTTAATCAAATTTCATCAAATTGTTTTTAAAATGTATATAATGGTATAACGTAATTCAGTGGCAGTATAAGGCCTTTGTACCTTTCCCAGCAAAATTCTATAATTCGCGGTTGACGTCAATGTTTTTCAAGTCAAAATACTTATTCTTTTATGGCGCTTAAATATCGTTCGGGGAAACTTTTGATGTACAAAGCTATTAGCCTTTCAGAAGCAGAGCAAACCATAACAGAAGTGGCAAGAAGCTGATTGCTTCATTGCATGCTGTTTCTGGTCCCTGGAAATAACTTAAAGGCTTTAAAATTGTTACTAATGAGCAGGTAGAAGGGGTTCGTAGAAAAACAATAGCTTTTTTAGATCAGTTTTTATCCGTAACTGGCTGTCAGTATTTTGTTATCATCAGTCCGAAGCAATACAAGAGAGTAAGGAGGAGGAAGAGAGAGGGAGAGAATCCTTTTAACCTAGTGTGCAAATTTGAATCCTTTTAAAGAAGATGTTTGACTGACATCTCATGATAAATTGCTGCATCATAGATGGCATAATATTATTGCAAATGCAAACATACAAATGCTCTATAGTTATAATTTTCTCGCAATATTCTTACAGATACTAACTGTTGGTGAAAGTTGGAACTAAAAATTAATAAAAATAAATAAATAAATAAATAAATAAAATAATTAAATAATTAAATAAATCAATCAATAAAAAAATCTGGAAGGTTTCAGATTTTAAATTACGTCCAAAGGGGCGTTTTTAAAACATTTTGTGTGTTATCTTTATTTATTAAATATCATGTTCTTCGCTCTGAAACCCTAAAATTCAGTTCAAGAGCAATATGGCAAAATAATTTTAAAATGAGCATAACTTTAGAATTTCTGATACACATTCTCGCGCACTGGAGATAAAAATGTTTTTTCTAAACAACGTTGCCATTGCTCGCTTTGAAATCCTTGAGTTTGTTAATCAAAAATTCAAAGTTTTACAAAATATGAAACCGATAATAAAACAAATTCCAAATTTCAAATTTGGGCTTCCAGATGCCCATATTCGCAGGAGGATTACGTTATTCAAAATTTGATGGCTCTGGGTACCGTTGTTTTATCACAATGCGAGAAACATACATACATTTATGCAGCTTCTTCTTTATTTAATTTCTTTAATAGTGAATATTTAAAAGGGGATACTATTTGATGGCAACAATTTGAAAAGTGAAACAACGCAGAAGGTGAATCAACGCAAAATGCCAAACGTAATTAATAGTCCTTCTGGGCAAATTTCTGCTTTGGACAAAAAAAAAAAAAAAAAGTCTCTTTGATAAGATTTAAGACACAAGCCTCACTGAGGCAAATCTATTTGCTGATTTTATGTGATTTTTTAAAATGTGTCCATATTTATGGTGTACACTGTGTGTGTGTGTAATTACTATACTTATGGATGAACGTGGAAAATTATTTGTGGCTGTGTTCTCTAGTAAGTTACTTTCAACGAAACACTCTATTTACCCAAAAGTGCATTTTTGATAGTGTGATTAGCATTTCAACTGTTTACTAAATTTTTGACACAATTGGAAGCCTTAGTTTCATTCTTTCTATTAAATTTATTGTTAGATCATTAGAATATATTAGATTAGTTATTATTAGTTTATTAGATTCTATTATTATATTTCTATTATTAAATTATTCCCATTAGATTTTTATTAGATTTAATTACATGAGGAGATAAATCATAGAGAGTTTACTAAAAAGGTATATTTGCTGTTTTTCCTCGAGTAAAGATAGGCGGCTCGGTAAATTTTTCTGCAATCATTAGAAAATTCATTTATGAATGCAAAATCAAAATACTTTCAATTTAAGAATGTATACTCGAAGTTTGCATATGTTCAGAGTCGAAGATATAAGAGTACATAAGCAGAGGTGCAGTAAAATAATTACATGGAATGATTTCAGGCGTCAAATTCAGCCGGCATTTTTGAGAGAAATCGTAATTTCATCTGGAACACACTGAAGCCTCAAGATATTCTCTGGTATTTCCTTTTATAACTGAATCACAATATTAATAGAAAATTCTGCTATTATACGCAATATTTTACTGCTGAGAAAAAAGATTCCATACCGAAATTCGATGCCTTCAAGAATTTTTATGAGCTGTTCCCACTTGTCAGAAATTTGGCATTTTGTCTAACAGCAGAAAATGAAAATATTCGCATTCCATGAAGTTATATTTCTTAAACGATCGAATTTTATGGCTCGAAATTCGTGTGCGATGCCGAATTTGGGGAATTTTCAGATATGTTTTTAGTGAAAAGAGATCGCTGTGTATCTGGGTGAGAAAAACAGCGCAAAAGTTACGCAAAGATTTCTTGAAAAATGCAATGGACTTTTCTTGCTTTAATGATTGTATTGATTTACTGCTCTGTCATGGAGTTCTTAGTGCACTGCCATTTTCAAAATGGTTATTGCCTTTCGCGTATTAGCTTGGTAAAAAGTTAGTCGAGAACGAGTTGGCGACTTTTTGAAAGGGGGTGCGGATAATCAGAAAGTATTAATTAATTTTATTATTTAACGTTTCATACATTATTGTTATCCCAACGGGCGTAATCTGCTGTAAACTACTGTCTTTTTATCATACTGTACTGTATTTTTATTAACCCATAATCTCTCTACAACTATATGTTTGACTTCTCTTCAGGAGTTTATCCTTGTGCTGTATCATGTATTAAGTATAATCATATATCACTTATTAGAAGTCTTATGCAATAACATATATGACCTCATATTTACATTGCATTATGTTAAATGTATCGTAATCTGTTATTTACACAAATGCAACAATTCCTTATTGCCAAGGTATACTACAACTGTTTAAACTGTATCATGTCATATGCACATCTATTTTTAACTGGCATAATATTCTCAATGTATTTTACCGCAAACATATTAGTCCATACCTTTGTATTTATCATGACTGTAATTTGCTGTAAACTACTGCATTTTTGTCATCCTATACTGGATTTTTATCATACTGAACCGTATTTTTATCATATTATAATCTCTCTATAGTTATATGTTTGACTTCTCCTCAGGAGTTTATCCTCGCGTTGTGTCATGTATTAAGTATAATGATATATCACTTATTAGAAGTCTTATGCAATAACACATATCATTTCTTAACTACATCGTATTATGTTAAATGTATCGTAACTTGTTATTTACACAAATGCAACAATTTTACTGCCAAGGTATACCACAATTGTTTGTAATCAATCATTCATTTTCAATTATGTACTCACGTATTTGAATTAGTGTTGTCCTAGGTGTTCTCTAGATCATGGTGGACGTGGTGCTATACTAATTAACCGTATGGTAGAGGCATAGTGCCCACGTCCCCCGTTCCTTATCCTTATCCCAACGGGCAATTTGCCTAGAAGGGTTATTAATTTCGTTTTGGCGTTTCGCGTCGTCCAGTATAAAACGGCGTTTCACTTTTCAAATTGTTGCCACCAAATATTAGTGCCCTGCATTCTGTTTAAAGAAATTAAATAATGAAGAATCTGCATGAATGTATGTATGTTTCTCGCATTGTGAGAAAACAACGGTACCTAGAGACGTCAAATTTTGAGTAACAAAATCCTCTACTCGAATATGGGCATGTGGAAACCCAAATTTGGAATATGGAATTTGTTTTATTATCTATTTCACATTTTGTAGAACTTTAACGAATTTTTGATTAACAAACTCAACGATTTCAAAGCGAGCAGTGGCAACACTGTACAAAAAAAAAAAAAAAAAAAAAAAAAAAAAAAAAAAAAAAACTTTTTTTATCCCCAGCGCGCGTGACTGTGTATCGGAAAGTCTAAAGGTATGCTTTTTAAAAAATATTTTGTGATATTGCTGTTGAATTGAATTTTATGGTTTAAGTGCGAATAACATGATATTTAATAAATAAAGGAAACACACAAAACGTTAAAAAAAACGCCCCTTTAGGCGTAATATAAATCCGAAAGCTTTCAGATATTTTTTTAAAACTTTTTTCACCTATCCCGAGGGTTCTGCACTTCTAATATTAGAAATTATATCCTGGTATATTTAGGCATAGACCTAACAGATAAACAGAAAGAAGAATGGACATTCATACTGAGAGTGAAACAAATATCGCAAAAACAGTTAGCTTCCAGAAGGGAAAGATAACCGACTGACGTTAAATAAATAACCGACTTACGTTGACAGACATGAAAGAGAATGCATTCACAATTAGATATCGAAATTTAAAAAAAAAATAAAATTTCATATTAAATACATTGAAATAAACTTTTGCGTTTTTTTTTTTTTTTTTTTTTTTTCAAACCTGAGCGTCATTGTTGACCTTGTAGCTAAACAAACATTCACTTGTACAACAAGTTCCACCACTAGATGACGCTAGCAGACGATGAATCTTTATCATTAGATTTGCGTAGGAAATACTTTTCTATTTTTGCACTTATTCAGCAATTATTATTCTGAACAAGTATCTGGGCGTTACAAAGGGATTATTTAATAATTATAGATATTTAATACCATTTTAAATCTACCTTATAATGAAATTATAAAAAATTCTGATCCATATAAAGAAAATGCTTCGCATTAATATTGATATCAGTTCTTTTAATACATTTCAGCTAAGATGCAGAATATTACCAAATAAATAATGTTTAAAAAAATAGTAAAAAAGCACAAGATTGAAGCTTAAGTCTATATGCAAGCTTTCATAAGGAAGAGAGGGACGTAATTTTTAAAGTAGAAACATTTGCTATGCAAATTCAAGAACGATTTTTTTTACAACATACGCACAAAAAAGTCATCACATAATAGATGCATCAGAAAAGGAAGTAAAACTGGAACTGATATCAGTAAAAGCTTATTACTGTATAGATGTTCCTGTTAATCAAAATCGATTTTTAAAAGGAACATCTTTTTAGATGAAAATAAATACTGAGCTTAAAAAAATTAAAAAAAATACGTTGTCCCTCTTCTTACTTTAAAAACCTTTTAATTTACTTATTTATTAGTTTTATTATTTTACATAAAAGTTTAATTTTTTTAATTTTTTTAAAAATCTTGAAACAAATAGTAAAAATGTATTTTCCTAAATAAACTAAAAAAAATAACATTATTTAAGAATTTTAACTAATCAATTAAATTACTCAAAACATTGAAAATTTCAATTATAACATTCTGTGGAATGTTACTGATATGCCAGAATTATTGAGGATGGCACATGATGAAGATGTCGTGAAAATCAAAATGTAATTGAAAGATATAAAATTCAAAGATGGGCCAGAATATGCGATGGATGACCCTAGAAGAGGGCAGCCGAAAATCAACTATGACAAACGTTAACATTAATAGGGTACAAGATGTAATATGATCCGCCAAATGATTAATTATGAGATTGTTACATGAAGAATTACAGATTAATGTGGAAAAAATCTGATGAGGCCAACACATGACCTAAGTAGCAACTAGCTTTAAGTAAACTGTCACTTCTGGCTGATTATTTGTAAATAAAATCTAATTTTTTTATAAACTCTGTGGCTCACTGTTAATTACCAAATACTACTAATTTTTTATTATTCTATTCTCCCAGACAATGGACAATGATAACTTTACGTGCTCATGTACACTTCCGTTCTCATGCTTTGATTTGAAAATATCGTATCGAGTTAATATATCCTCTAGTCATACAGTGTTTCGGATTTACAAATCAGTGACTTGAATAATCACAAAATTTTTAAAAGCAGCATGTCTTTAGAATTGCCGATTGAGTGTTAAGTGTTGCCACACATTTCTTTTTCAGTCTTTTCTCAGTTTATGAAATCCGTGTTTAGTTTTCTTAATAATATGACCAAAATCTTAATAATATGGTTTTCATTTGTCACTTTAGTTTTATTTATTGAGCATCACTTTCTTATCACTTACGCCAGATAAATTTCGAAAAAAATCACAAGTCTCTAAAATCAGTATATTTTTAGAATTCTTAATAAAGTATAAATTGTTGCCATACTTTTTTATATTGCTATGTTATTTATATTTCCTGTAATTTTTCTTTAAAATAGTAAATAGCAATAGGATTTCGTGGCAGATTCTTTCTATTCGAAAAGTGAATCTGTACAAAAGTGAAACGAATACAGAATTGAGGATTGAGGATAATACTTTAATTGCTTCGCAATGATAGCTCGTCTTCATAATGAGCTTATTCTCGTTGCATTTAACATAATTCCAAGAATACACGTAATGTTTGTAAATGTAATATGCTGCTATCAGTCACATATCTATTTTAAATACCAAATTTGAGAAGTTTTGAACTATCTGATAATAATTTTTTTTTACGAAATTCTGTTCAGAGCTTCAAGTGAAGTACCACTTCCGGTTCAGTTTTAACCCAAATCTAATATGTTTTCCCCATTCATATCGAAGTCTTATACTATTGAAAAGTTTTGGTTTATATTTTAATAGAGGTCTTCTTTAGAAACTGTTTTGAACTTTTAAAACTGTTAGGGTTATCGTGGACGAAAAAATCGTGACACACGCACACCCAGACACACATACAGATACCATAGTAAAAATAGCAAAAACGCGTTGTGGGTCCCTAATTCGTCCTTATTCACTGAAAAATCGCTATCGAATTTTTGAACTGAAAAAATTACCTCCCTTAACTATATATTAAAATCTAATATATTCAAATTTACAAGAAGTCTGTTAAATTTACAATATATTTATTACTGTTTAAATACTGAAATCTTAATTTAAATAGAATTATTGCTATTCCTAATATATTTGCAATACTGTCCCTTATTTTTCTCTCAGTGCAATAACCGCAGTTTAGAGATCTGTTGCGGATAATGCTCACTTATCAAGTAAATAGATATGTAAGAAAAGCAATTTGATTTAAAACAAAGAACAGGTACTTGCATTTTAAACAGAAGAAAAATTAAAAACCAAAGTGGTCACTGAGGATAAGCACTATTGATTAATAATAACACTGTTAATGCAAAAGGAAGGAAGCTACCGTATGACACTACCAAATATTCAAGCTGTGTTCTTCGATGAGTCGAGCCCTAATAGTTGCTTTCACGCACTGCGTCCGCTGGCAAGTGTACAACATAAGTCATATTGTGCTGGATAGGCGGAGATCACAGTGACAGGCTTTTAGAATTCTAGGAATTTATGACCTCGGCAAATTCCCAGAATGCATTAAATTATTGCTAAAAGATTTTGTCTTCTACAATCGCTTCAAAGTCCATTGTACACGGAATTCCACTTCAGTCATAGCGAGCGATGGTCCAAAATTAGCCTCGATCAACTTGTTGGCCAACCTGCTATAGAGTATGTGGGGGATATACTGGGATGAAAGATAGCAGGTTGCAGTTTGCCTCCAGGCTCCGTCCACCAGCTCCGGCATACATTACTACAGGAATGGGGGCTATTGCTATAACAAGCAATCAATGACACTATTGCCAGCTTGCCTCGTCGTTTTCAAGTATGCATTTCAGCCAGAGGGTATCATGCCCGTTATTAGCGTGATGTTTCTATTGCACATTCTTCCGAGTAATGGGGTCTTTCGCGATGTTATGACCTTATACAAGTGTTTTTGTATGTTTTTGCTTTATTGTTTGCTATGTGGTCTAGCAATGCCACAGCAAGTTCTTGAATTAATCATATCCATTAAATAGTTTTTGTTTCATCCCGTGTTTTGCCTTTGTTGCTTTTTTTAAGCAGGAGTGTAGTTTGAAGTGGTAACTACTGATTATGCTCTCTCATACTGAGGAGAGTTGTATAAGTACTTTGGCGTCCAAAGTTCCAAAACTGTAACGTATTTCTGGAAAAATAAATTGCATCAAGTTTTCATCGGTTCTGTCTGCATTTAACCCATTTTGAATCCGTACCCGTGCAACAGTGTATTTACGATGAACTGAGCCTTGTCTGCCCTGAAGAGTGCTAGAAGGAGGCTGCAGTGATGCAAGTTGGCATCCTGATGCTTCCTACACATGTTCCGTCGGATTTAAATTGGGAAAATATGCGGGCCACTCCCTTTGCTGGATTCAGTACAACGCTATGGGGACGACAATTATCGTTCCTTAGAAGAACGTTGCTACCGGCTGCATCCCTAAACAACTTAGAGCATACGGATCAAAAATCACATCTCTGTATATTTCAGCATTCATAGCATCACTTGTAAAAAAGGGTAGGACAGTGCAGCCATTCAAAACGATGCGCGCCCATACCATGATTCCACCACCTTTGTACCGACGCCTTTCAGGGATGGTTTCACACATAATGCGGATATTTTACTTCCTCCGGTTTGCAACATACTTGAAATCACCCTCGAAAGAAAAACTAGACTCATCAGTTAAAGAGAAATTGGCTCTAGTCTGAGGGTCTTTAATCACAATGATCTATACACCAATGCAACCTAGAATATTTTTTAGCTCGAGTTAATGAAACATAAATATCATGTTCCCTTGAATACAATCCAATTTTATGCAATACGTCATTCAGGTGCACGTGGGTAGTCGAGTTTTTGTAGCTGCAGTGAGCTAACAGTGAGTTTTGTAGCTGCAGTGAGCTGCAGAGAGTTTTGTAATTTAAATTCATTTGCATTTAAATTACAAAACTCTCTGTTTGTTAACTGTTAAGAATGTTGACTCATTAATTGTTTCATAAAGGTTAAATTTTTGGGCTCGATTACTTTCAATTCCGAGCAGAGCGAAACTTGCGAGCCTTTCCTGTCCCATACTACTCCCCAATTAATTTTTATAATTTTCAGTTTTGAGAATGACTGTTCATCCTTAGCTTCAGTCAAGAACATGATGCATTCTATGCATTCAGTAGATAAACATGAGAAAAGTGAGCTATGATTTACTATCAACAATTCTGCTAATTCTTTGACGTTACTGGTCCCACCAGCGGCAAAGCCGCTAAACGCTGGTAGTTCTGTTCGAAGTTTGAATCCTGCGAACGGGTTGGCTGCATGGGTGTTTTTATGGTTTTCCCCACGTGTAAAGTGTATACGAGCCAGTTTTCCTTAGAAAGCCCTCCACAAAGGTATCCCTCCTCTTAGGCAGATAGCACTCGAGGCTTTGCATAATCACATAAAACAAATCTTTGACGTTATTAATTTTGTCAAGCTTTTCTTCAAATATCACCTAAAGTACGAAGTATCAAAGTACGAAGGTAAAAGGCCGCATGTGAGTGAGGGGACTTTACTTGAACGTCTCATGTTCTGAGTTCTGTGGAAGCTTCGCACAATATCAACTGGATCACTTTTTTGTTTGCTTTCATAAGAAATTTACGTTAACTTATTTGGTAAATATCAAGAACATTTGTCATACCTTGGAAACAATAATGAAGCCGAGTGCATAAAACAGCTAACATTCGTAAAACACAGTTACCCTAAAAGAAAAAAAAAAAAAAAGATTCTGGATCTTTTAATCGCTTATCTTCGCATAATTCATCATAATCTTTTTCCACCTTCCTAACCGACTCTGAAAAAGCTCTTTAAGTGTTTTCCAAGGCTTAAAGATCTCTGAAGCGATATAGACATAAGATCTCCAAATTTTCTTCGCATTTCGTAAGAAAGCCATTCTCCGCTAATCCATATATTGATAACACATCTGCTGTTTCAGATTGCAAAGACTTTGAAATATTGTTTAGGAATTCTAAAACTTCGCACTGCATAACCAAAAGTAGAACAAAGTCAGATGTTTCCAGTGCGTTTTCGTTAATTGTACCGTTTAATTACTTTTTTTTTTCCTAGTAAGAATGCTTGAATTTTCCTTGTTTTTTTGACTGGTTAAATTTTCTTGACATTTCTTTAATATTAAGGAATGGAAGGTATTCTCTGGTAATCCATATGTTGATAATAGATTTAACGGTTTCATTGCAAAGGTTTTTGAAATATTGTTTAGGAAATCTAAAACTTCGCATTGCATAACTTAGAATAGGGGGGACGTAGTCAAAATGTTTCCAGTGTTTTTTCTTTAGTCTGCCGCTTAATTACTTTAATTGCTTTGCTGGATAGTCGGAATGATGCGGTTGAGACATTCCATCACATCATCAAATTTATGCTTTAAGCCATACACTGCATGATATCTGCAAGCTCAGAGGGTAGGGCTTAGAACTTTTATCGAATTGTGTAACATGTTGGATGCGATGATAAAATGTTTCGTGTAATATTTCCGATTGGAGTGGATCGTGCAACATTTGGGTATTACACTGTCCATTCTGGTACTTTGCTTTCAGTTTTTCCAGTGGACATGAAAACCAAACAGTGGACCAAAACAACAATATATATTTTGGACTTTTTTGAAAAACTGCGAGATTTCTGTTTCTTTCAATACCACCTCTTAAAACTAAGATTATGAGCCGCACAATGTACAAAAAAATATGTGGGCCTTTTCTATTGTTGCAACTGTACGATGGGGTAATTGCACACCATCGCATGCCTCACTCATTACTGCTGCACCATCAAATCCTCTTCCATGATATTTTGTTAAATCCACATTTTTCTCATACAGTGATTTCATTTCTTCTTCAAGGCCCTTTAATGATTGATCTTACATTTTCCTAAAATCGATAAACACTTCAAAATTTTTTAATTCAGCGGGTTTTCTTATGTCTTTGTTCACTGTTTTCACATATCCATATACACCTCACAGCAGATAGATAGCTATCTATAATTGCTGGACACCAATCACAAGAGGCAATCGCTAAACTGCTGTCTTGATAAGAAAACAAAGTGCCTTTGATTCGTCTTTTTATGTGTCATCTAGAGCTCCCGATTGCAGGATTCTACTAGAACACTTTTGTTGGTACCGACCACGGAGTGGTAACTTTATACTCCGTGGTACCGCCTTTTACCTTCGTACTTTCTCGTAAACTCCTAGCTTCGCCCAGGAACCTTTCATCTACGAAGGCACATATAGTGGCGCCATCTAGTAGCAAAGTTGACATAATCTGATTAGTCATTAGTATAAATTTTTTATTTAATTAGAAATAAACTTTATTTCTGATTAGATAAATAATTTCTCAGCATAAAATGTGAAAATATGAATATCGTTAGCGAAGTTTATATTTCCAATTTTTAAAATAAATCTCCAATATGACAAATTAATATATTTTGTCCCCCTCAACTGAGGACTTCACCAAGCTCGAGGCCTTGGTTTGCGCTGATGGTAGTTATAGCACCCTAGTTATATTTACCAGTAGTGAATCCAGAGTCGTAGCTAGGGTTTTCAGCCAACACCTCCTTATAGAAGGAAGCCGGGACACTGGATTGTGACGTCACGCGTAGTCGTCTATGTCGAAACCCCGAGAGAGCAACGAAACAAAACAGGCTGCGCGCTAGTGCCGTACTTAACGTTGATTTCACTATTTGATATAGATACTTGGGTGGGATTTTATTCAGAGATTCAATTATATATAATGAATAATTTAATTACTTCAAAATTTAACACAATAAAATTTGACATAAATTTAAGAATTTTTTGTTTCTTATTTCTTGACTTTAATGAATTATACTTCCTTGTAGGTTTCACAGCAGCATTTAAAAAGTTAAAAATCAGCCATACTAACTCAAAAAAGGAATTTCTGACTTTTCCCTCATAATTTAATATTGCTTTATATTTTTCTAATATTTATGAAAAAAACCCAAATTATCTGCATACAAACTATTACTTATCATTTCATTTTTCTTCCAATCAGTAATTTGTCTTTAAAAGAAAATGGTATAAAAATGCACTAAATTTTGTCTATAATATGCTATGTGTCTTGCAAGTTTCAAATAAATTAGTATATCAGAGGTTTGCTTAGCAAATAATTCAATGTGCAATTTAAAATTATTGCTTAAATCTGTAGAACCAATAATATTAGTTGTATATGTACTTAACTGTATTGTGTTAGTTATATAGCTGAACTTGAAAATAAAGATTCACAAGTGAAAAATAAAAAAATTTTATTTACAATTTTATGCAAGCAGTCAGCATAACAACACAACACCTAAGTTATAACATACAAATAAGTTAAAACCAGCTGATCTTTTTTTATCAATAAATTATTCAAACTTTCTTGTAAAAATTGAAGCAGAAATCTCATTAAGCATATTGCCATACTAAGAAATCTCATCAATTCTTATTTATTAACAGGTGTGAAAATTTCAAAACTGCTTCTATATTAATTGGGTCTCATCAGAAACAATAAGATGAGACTATGTGACCTTAATATTTAAATTTTGATACTGCAAGTTCAAGTTTCTATTCGTTAAATTTCAACCCATTTTGTCTGGCAATTACAAACACCGTTATTAACTTTTTACAACAGCCAATTAATAGTTTCAAAATGTATTACGATACTGCCATAATATGGATAAATATCGGGCAAACACTTGAGAAGACCGTCCATTACCATTTAAAACACTTCAGGTGCACAAATGATATTAAATTTTATACGATGGCTATTATTATTTATGAAGCATATAAAGATACATTCAACAGCAAATGGATGTCAGCATCACCATTATATGTAAAAACATTTATTGATGTTGTGTAAAGGAAGTGATTATCAGTTAATGTTTCAAATATAGAAAATAATAAAAATGTTTTACCTATGCACCAGTATCCAATTTGAAAGTATCTGGTCACTACATGCAACACAATTTTGTTGTAATTTTTCCAAGCTAAAATCGTGATCTTCTAAGTTACTCGCTATCAGGCTTGTTTAATTTAAGCAAAGAATATATCAAAATGATTTGTCCAGAAAGCCACCAGTCTTAATTATGGGACACCGGTAATTTCAAAATGCACATGAAATTCACAGGTTTGTGAAATGAGTGCTCCTAATCAGAGACACCCTTTATTCAGCCAATTCCCAGAATAATAGTAGGAGTTATTACAAACCTGTTATTTTGTCGCCATGCTGAAACACATAACTGTTATCTTGATAAAGTAATTTATCATATGGTAACATGAAAATTATACTCAAATGATATAAGTTATGGCCACTTAAAGACACAACATAGACCCTTTTTTACACAACAACAAATTAAAAACAAGGAAATGAATTTTTCAATATTTTTAAGTGTAAAACAGTCAGTACATGCCCATATAAAAAATATAAATTATAATGACCCATTCTCAGTATAAAAGCAGCAGTTACCATAAACTTGTCATCTTGTAAGCATGCTGAAACACAACTTTTATCATGAGAAAGCATTTTACAGTATGTTAACACCAAATTATAATCACTTACTAAACATTAAGTGGTAGCCATTTAAATACAACCCAGATACCATTTTATGCAGCAAACACTCAACAGCACGAAAATGAATTTTTCAATATTATCATCTTTCAAGTGCTCTGAATATAAAACAGTCAGTGCATGTCCATATGAACAAAATTATAATGACCCATTCCCAGTATAATAGCAGCAGCTATTATAAACATACAATTTTCTAATCATGCTGGAAACATATAACTGTTACCTCGATAAAACATTTTACCATATGTTAACACAAAAATTATATCAAAATGATAAGAGTAGTGGCCACTTAAAACATAACCCACACACATTTTTATGCGATGACAAATTAAAGGCAAGGAAATTCCTTCTTCAATATTTCAAGTCATAGAGTGGATATATATATAAATATATTTATATACGTTTGGTGTGGCCGATTGCAACCAAAATACGAGGTGCACATATACATGTTATAGCAGTCCTATATACAAAATTTCAACGTTCTGAGGCTACTCGTTTTTGAGTTATGTGAGATATGTACGTACGCACGAACGTACGTACATACGTTCGTACAGAAGCCACGAAAAATTCTCTTCAGAATTAATTTTAGTTTCAGTTTTTTTAAGCAGTTTTATAATTTTTTTGAAGGAAAAGAGTATTTTATTCTGTCCTTACGTACAGATATGGTGCAAAAACATCGTTAAATTGCATTCGATAGCGGTCAAAATGGATATTTTCGGTGAAATATGCTGCCTGAAACTTTTCGCGATTACAATACTTCCTTTTTACTTCATACAAGGAAGTAAAAAGGACATGCCTTCTTCAATATTTCAAGTCATTTAAATATAAAACAGTCAGTATATGTTCATATCAACAAAATTATAATGACCCATTACCAGTATAACAGTGGCAGTTATTATATACATATCATTCGGTAAGCATGCTGAAACATCACTTTTATCAGGAGAAAGCATTTTACCATATGTCAACACCAAACTTATACCCAAATGATAAAAGTAGTGGCCGCACTAAAACACAAACCGAGATACTTTTTTACGCGATGACAAATTAAAAAAAGGACATGCCTTCTTCAATATTTCAAGTCATCTAAATATAAAACAGCCAGTATATGTTCATATCAACAAAATTATAATGACCCACTACCAGTATAACAGTGGCAGTTATTATATACATATCATTCGGTAAGCATGCTGAAACATAACCTTTATCAGGAGAAAGCATTTTACCATATGTCAACACCAAACTTATACCCAAATGATAAAAGTAGTGGCTGCGCTAAAACACAAACCGAGACACCTTTTTACGCAATGACAATTTAAAGGCAAGGAAATGCCTTCTTCAATATTTCAAGTCATCTGAATGTTAAACAGTCAGTATCTGTCCATATCAACAAAAGTATAATGACCCATTACCAGTATAACAGTGGCAGTTATTATATACATATCATTTTGTACCCATGCTGAAACATATCACTTTTATCAGGAGAAAGCATTTTACCATATGTTAACACCAAACTTATATCCAAATGACAAAAGTAGTGGCCGCACTAAAACACAAACCGAGACACTTTTTTACGCGATGAGAAATTAAAAAAAGGACATGCCTTCTTCAATATTTCAAGTCATCTGAATGTAAAACAGTCAATATCTGTCCATATCAACAAAAGTATAATGACCCATTACAAGTATAACAGTGGCAGTTATTATATACATAACATTTTGTAAGCATTTTGAAACATATAACTGTTACTTTGATAAAGTATTTTATCATGTTAACACCAAAATTATACCCAAATGATAAAAGTAGTGGCCACATAAAAACATAACGCAGACACTTTTTTACACAACAAATTAAGGGCAAGGAAATGAATTTTTCAATATTTCAAGTCAATTATAATGATAAAGAATCTTACCATATGTTAACACTAATTTGATATCCACATTAATAATAAGGACCACTTAAAATACAACCCAGACACTTATTTACATAGATGCATAGAAATGAATTTTTCGTTACTATTACTTTTCAAGTGATCTCAAGGTTAAACAGACAGCATACATGAGTAGAAAAAAAATAATAAGGAATTCACAATAATGTGTAACAGTAACTGTTAGATGCGAAAATATTTTTTCAACAGAAATAAATCTGAACTAACATCACTAGGCTTTGCTCAATTAATTTTTTGTGTCTTGTTACATGCATTAAAGTTACTAAACTTACTAGTCTATGAAATACAGCATCATTTGAATTAAAACCTACATTTTTTAAATGTTTAATTGCTAAACACCCATTATATTTTTATTTATGCTTTAAAGTTTTCAATTTGCGCTCTTTTGCAATGCTTTTCTGGTTTAGTGTATCATTCTTTAATTTGCAATAATTATTTAAAAATGTGTTCGTTGATGACCAAAGAATCTGCTTTAACACTTTCTGTGACTCATGAGCTTTAGGGCAATCATCTAGATTTAAAAAAATGTCATTTTCTATCAGTATGTCTAGAGTTAAGTTACATGCTATATCCCTCTGATTTGCAGAAAATAAAAATTCATTCTCAAATTCTTCAGATAGAAGTTTTTGAATAACAACATAATTATATATTACTGAATTTAGTACATCAGGATGAGGATATAGAAGTCCTCTATCAAATCTTTTTATCCAAGACTGTCCTTCATTTTCTACAATTAATTCTTTATCAATAGTTAGATTGCCTTTACAAATATCACAGCTTAATAGTTTCACAACTTTATAACTACAGTAACCAGCTATATACATTAAAATTGGTATATCATTTTGAACATTTTGTTTATCTTCATTTGTAATAGTTATTCTTCCTGAGAAAGTGCATCCAATATTTTCTTGCTCCAGAGATTCAATACACAGGTTTTTACAATTTAGATAAATAGGAATTCCTCCATACTTTGATGATTTAATAACAGTTGGCAGAAGACTTTGTAATCTTAATTTTGCTTCAGTTTCATATACTTGCCTTATAGAAATATTATGTTGTGAACCAGCCAGCTGTCTATATTTTCCGAATCTATTCTCTAGGAGATCTGTCTGAACTTTTCCTGGTAAAAAGTAAGTAAATTTTAGCTCCTCAATGCAATACCTTGCCATTTCGAGCAACGAATAGCTAGTATGTGTTAATGCAAAATGTGTTTCCTTAGTTAGTCCACCACTAGAACAGCCTAAAAGTTTCCACTGATCTAACCACTCAAGTAACTTATTTAAATAAATATATCTAACATCATCATTTTGCACAGTTAACGGCTTTTGATACTCATTCATCTTATGGTGTCCTTTAAAGATACTTTTGACATTGACTATTGACCACCATGTAGATATAATTTTAATAAATTCAGCTGTTGTTTCGTAATTTAAAATACTATTTTCTTTACCAATAACCATTATTGCCTCTGCAAGACGACTGTCAAATATTTGTAATGCTAGCTTGACATTTTGTCTTTCCAAATTGGTTGGATACAGAGCTTTCAGAGTCAAACCATAACTATATTTTACAATTCTGCCTGCCTCTAATGAATGGAGACTTTTTATGCATGCAAATACCGCTGTTTCGACCTTGGAAAAATTTTCAAAATTTGGATAAAATAAACATTGCCCAGAAGTTTTTTGATTTATCCAGTTGTTCCTGACACACTTCAAGATGTGCACTGAGTCAATAACAAAAAATAGTGGCCGAGATAAGTCTGCAGGGTTTTTATACACAATACTAATTTTTGGAGGCATACAATAATGACATGGCTTTTTTATTTATTGAATTATTGTCAGAGACAACTGCCACAATTCTATAACCTATATTTTCTAAACCAATTATAATTTTCTTAAGATATTGATACAGATCCTCAGCATTTAATGATTTAACTGGTAATATATGTGCCACATCCTTGAAAGGTGATAATAAGCAACATATCATAAAAACATAAGCACTTGTAGCAGCTTTTTCACAGTTGTAGGCCATGCCACACAAATTTCCTCCTTTAAAATCGAAACATGAATTTAAATGCACTTCATCCATCATAATAATTACAGTTTTATCATTTTCTTCTAAATCCTTGCATCTTTGTTTAACATATCCTAAAAAGTCATCATTAAATTGCTCAGTAATAGGATTAAGAGAAAACATTGAACAAATTCTACGAATAGTACGTGGATGGGGAATAGAAACGTAACCTGAATGTCGTAAAAACTTGTATGCATGCGGTGAGATCGAGTTTAACAAACTGCAAAAAATAAGTAAATCTGGAGTATATCGATACTTCTCTTTCTTTACATTTAGTTTATTTACTTGCTCTGAAAGGAAGTTCAGTTCAGTTTCTTTTTCAGGTAACACTCTTTTCAATTCTGAAAGCATATCATCCACAATTTGTATAGAATTCTTAATATATTCTTCATTTTGTAAGTTATGAGACAGACTTTCAATTTCCTTTAGTACTTCTAGAAACACATTTACATTACTAATTTTTAGAGGGAAAACAAATTTACCAATAGATTTTATAGCGATGTTTTTAATATAAACACATACTGTTAAATCCTCATTTATTACTACCGATTTCTGAATTTCTGGAGCTGGGTCACTTAAAATATCAAGTAACATAGTTGAATTTTCAGTATGTACAGTTGTCCAAAATGTTTCTAAAATCTGATGTTCTAGGCAATTATTGAATTCAATTAAACTTTCAAATGATCGTTCATTATCATACCGTTCTTTCATTTTCAAACTTTCTTCTATCGCTTTCTCCAGGTATTTCTCTTCTAAACGAGCTTTCTTCTTTTCTGGTGACATTCTCGATACAGAATTTGATGACATGTAGGATGGGCCATCAGGGAACTGAGAAGGTATGCATCCTTTTTTCAAACGTGGCCTAGAAATTGGGGCTTTAATTAACTTCGCTGATTTCTCATCATACATTTCGATTTCTCGTATTATTTCATCTGATCGAAAATGTAATTCACATACCTATAAAAGAAAATATTCAAAAATCAACTTGTTGTGAGTACAAAAGTTAGATGCATGTTAATATTTAGTAACAGAAGTCAATAAGCCCTATGATTTAAATAAATAATTTGATACATAAATACGAATTAAAAAACCAGTAATATCATTTCAATTACGTGTATAATTTAAGTAATTTGTAAAATCTGGAATGCTCATCATAATGATTACAGCTTTATTTACATTTAAAGAAAATTATATATTTGAGATAATTGTTTACAACAAACACTGGTTACCAAATACAAATAATTACCTTGAATACATCATACCAAACTTTCATATATCATTACAAAAATTTTAAAATGAAACCTATTATGATTACTTAGTAGTTCCTTGTCATATAAATTATGATAAATTTGGAATAACTACAGAATCTGCCTGCACAGTATACTAGAAAGCATTTACAAATTATTGGCATTTATGTAACTACTAAATTTAGAATTATTCCTGTTATATGGAACTTTATTTCATTCATAAAACTTTGAAGGAAAATATTTTTTGAAATGATTAAAACAGGCAAGATTAAAATCTTTCAAACATAAAACTTCTTACCCACAGATCAAAATCTAATATCGTAAGCATAAACATCACATACCTATCAATAAAAGTAATAAAAAAATGTAAAGATACAAAACATAAAAAATGCAGTAAAATTGAACTTACTCTGGTATGTTTAGTTTAGTAGGTTGAAAGCCATCTTTTCTTCGTAGACTCCTTATCCATTTCATCCGGAGTTCAGTCTCATTTGGAAACTTGAATACAGCCACTTTTGGTCCGTTTTTATAATTACCACGACATGTGGCTACAGCACATTTATGAGGCATCGTATGAAATTATAAAAGCACGAGACAATATATAAAAAATGCACGAGACAATATAAAAACTCTGTCGCTAACGCAAATAACCGCTCCACGTTCGTCGCTCTTGGCTCAACTACGGGGCTTTGATTTTGTTTGAAGGAGCGAGGTGAGTCAGAGACGACTACCTGTGACGTCAGAGCTTCCCCTCCCTTCAGTGTCCCGGCTTCCTTCTATAAGGAGGTGTTGTTTCAGCGCCCAGGGACAACTGAAGATTTCGCGCCCCCTACTGCTTGCCAAGAATGGAAAACATTTAATTCTAAAATGTCATAACAACAGTTTGGCGCCTTTTGGATTCTGCGCCCAGGGACAGATGTCCCCCTTGCCCCCCTCTAGCTACGCCCCTGGGTGAATCACTACATGGTAACGTTGACGTTGAGTTATCAACCAACTGCCTCTTATTTAAATTAATAGAATTAACCTTAAACATCTTTTTACAGCTGTTTCTTTATTATTTCCAGCCAATGTATACATTTCTATCAGGCCCGTACCAAGCCTAATCGGTGCCGTCGTGCAAATGTCTAGCGAGCGCCTTTATGCAGTGACGATATTAAAGGGAAATTGCTTATGGTTAATACTTAAAATGAAGCATTATTAACATAATATGAAAATCCAGAAAAAATTATATCTTTTAATTTGTCTAAATATTCAAACATTTTTGCTTTGTTAAAACCCACACTCAAACATATTTATTGAAGAATTATACATATAATTAAGTTAAAAAAGCCGCCCAACCGGTATAGTGGTTAGCGTTGCTGACTGTCGTGCCGAAGGGCCAGGGTTCGAATCCCGGCGAAGGCATGGATGTTTGTAAATGTATAGTGTCCTTGCGGCATGCGGCAAGCCGAAAGTTCTGGTGGTAAGGGAGGAGGGGGGTATGAGACGCCCCGCCCCGGTCGCCCTTCCGGAGCGCTCTCCACCAAAATTAGGGGCAAAACTGAGCTAAATCGCACTGTCACCTGTAACGTGTTCAAGGCTGTTGCGAACGACAGGCATATCTTGAGCTCCTTGCCACGAGAAATTTCGTGGGTTGACTGTAGGTCACATAAGTCAGCCTTAGTCAACAACAACAACACGTTATACAAAAGTAACACTGCAAGAGTAGAGAAATAATATCCTAAACGCATTGGATGCCAAATATACTGCTGAACACTATTTATTGCCTTAAAATTAAAAACAAATTAATTTACATATCTAATAAGTTTGCACCGAATAAATTGTTGTTCGCATCGTAATTTAGGACAAGGTTCAAACTGTGATTACAACAGGACACAGATGCTACGGCTGATATCTAGAGATATATCCAGAATTCTTTTCTGCACACCGCTATGTTATTGACAACGATATAGCTTAGAGTTTCAACCAGCAGTGCTACATTTCCTCCAAAAGTTTGCAAAAAGTGCAGTTCATGCATAAGATCTATACTATTTATGTCGGTTTGATTTTTATCAGTTAATGCTTTTTACATAAGTTGAGCTGATTCGAAAATACGCGTGCCGATGCGTATATAAGGATAGACGCAGGCGCCGTAGACGCGTTCGACAAATTTCTTATTTAAAATGAATTTAATCTGAATTTAATGACAGTAACTACTCAAATGAGCACTTAAAACTTTATGGAAAAAATAAAACACATTTCCGGAATCTGCATCTTTAGTTCGACTTCTTAGAACGATTAAGAACGAATAAATCTGTTGATTCGGAATTTCAAAATTTATTAAAAACAGAGCCTAAGCATTGGCACGATGTTACTGAAAGAATTATCTATGCCATTCAGTTTCTAGCCAAACAAAACTTAACCTTCCTTGGTTCTAGTAAAAAATTATTCGAAAGAAATAATAATTTTTAAAGTGTATAGAATCACAAAATCTGACCCTAACATGTCTGTATATATTAATAAAATTCAAACTTAAAAAAAAAAAATATGTATTATTACCTTGGAGATAAAATTCAAAATAAATCAATTAGCTTATTAGGGGATAATATAAAACAAATTATTTTAAATAGGGTCAAACAGGCAAAGTATTTTTCTATTTTAATTGATTGTTCTCCTGATTCCAGCCATTAAGAGCAGATAGCAATTTGTATCAGGTATCTTAATTTATAAAGTACAGACATGAGTATTGAAGAAAGGTTTTTAGTATTTTGTGGTACAACAGATACGACCGGTGAAGGACGAACAACATTCTTATTGACTTTAGAGGTTTAGATATTAGTAATTTATGCGGCCAAGAATATGACAATGGTTCAAACATGGGAGGTAAACTGTTATCGAATAATTATGTTCAGATCGTAGCTTTTTTGATTAAAAATATTAACCTAAGTTTAACATAATACACTCGTGTGCAAAAATTAAGGACGAAGTCGAAAAATTAGCATATCAGCTGAACGAAGAGGCAGAGCGGACAGAAAGACAAATCAGGAGATTAAGTAAGGTCATGTACGGTAGCACATGCGCAGATATGCAGGTAGACGTAATGGGGGAGTGTCTGAGTAGTATAAAGCATGTTGTCGGTGTAAGATCAGTATTTCTGGCAAAGAGATTGCACGCCGTATAGCAGTTAAAATCACACCGAGTTGCTGCCTCAGCGAGAAATGGCGAATAATCAATCTGTTAGACGACATCTGGATGCTTTTACCCGAGGTCGAATCATTGGGAAGTTGGAGGAAGGCCGCAGTGTGACAAGTGTGGCTGCAGAGTTCGGAATTGCTCACAGCATCGTTTCACGACTTTGGAGACAATTTCAAACTACAGGAACAGCTATCCGGGGGTTTAGTAGTGGTCGTCCACGAGGAACCACACCCGCAGATGACCGGTATATTGCCTTACAGGCCAGAAGAAACAGGCGGCAGACAGCGGGAGAAATCGCTAGACACACGACACAGGCGACTGGACGACCGATATAGCATTTTACCGTGGCCAGAAGACTGCACGGTGGTGGTCTGTTTGCACGACGCCCTGTACGGTGTGTACCTCTAACGCCTGCCCATCGGAGAAGGCGTTCTCTGTGGTGCCGGGAACACCGGAATTGGAGAGACAATGAATGGGGACGAGTACAGATGAGAGCAGATTCAGTCTGAGTAGCGATTCTCATCGCATACTCATCTGGAGAGAGCGGGGAAGCCGCAATCATTCCTCGAACATCATTGAAAGGGACAGGTATGGAGGTGGTGGTGTTTTCGTTCGGGGAGGCATCATGCTTGGTAGTCGTACAGACCTTCACATCTTCGACGCAGGTTCAGTCAACGGGACCCGTTATTGTAACGAGATTCTTCTTCCATATGTGCGTCTTTTTAGAGGCGCTATGGGTCCGCAGTTCCTTTTCATGGACGACAATGCACCAAGCGATTTTCAAGAGTGATGTGCAGTGCAGGGAGAAAGTTATGCCACATACGCATGACGTCATGTGGATGACAGCGTTAGTTCTTGGCGTTTGTTTACTTTCGGTGCATCAACAGTTTGATTTGATTTGTGTTGTTAATTTGCTATTATACCTAGGCGGAAGTGGCAAATTGTGCTATAGCGTTGTGTCAGAATTATGCACGTTAATACGTTTTTCGGCGGAAAACACTCTTTACAACCAGATAAAATAACTATTTTTTTTTAATGAATTTATGTAGTTTTCATACATAACTGTGATGTAATTTTACATTTATTTTTCATTTTACTGCTATTTTACATTTAAATTGAAAAATTTCTCATTTTAAACCATTTTTTATCATAATCTTCATTTTGTGTATGAGACTTACATCGTAGTGAGATATTTAAACTCAGTGTCATGTTTACCAATACTGAGTACCTGAATGATTAGTTAATAAATTCGCGTATCCAACTTCATTCACATGTTTTGGTTACTTTCTTTACATCCCAGGATATGGAGGATACAGGTATGGAGGTGGCGGTGTTCTCGTTTGGGGAGGCATCATGCTTGGTAGTCGTACAGACCTTCACATCTTCGACGCAGATTCAGTCAACGGGACCCGTTATTGTAACGAGATTCTTCTTCCATATGTGCGTCTTTTTAGAGGCGCTATGGGTTCGCAGTTCCTTTTCATGGACGACAATGTACCATGTCATCGCACAGTAGCTCTTAGAGAGTGAGGACAGCTCTTAGAGAGTGAGGATATTGAACGTATAGATTGGCCGACACGATCTCCGGATCTCAATCCCATCGAGCATGTATGGTATTTTCTTAGGCAGACGCTTGGCCGCTCGTACCTTACCACCAGTAACGATTCCGGAGCTTCGATTGGCGCTGCAAGACGAATGGGCAGCAATGCCTCAACAACTCATTGACACCCTCATTCTCAGCATGGGCAGACGCTGTGAAACCTGCCTAGCAGTCAGTTTAATATCCCCTATTAAAGACCGGATGTTTCTTGCTGGACACCCATCACAGGGATGTTTCGGCCTTCAGTCGCATTGCGCTCCATGCTACTTTTTCAATAAAGCTTCTTTTTATCCCTCTGATTTCTCTTTTAGTAAGTGTTGCTTACATTACTCAGATCCTTACGTATTGGGGATCTTACGGTATTAAATATGTTGATTTGGAAAGCTTTTGTACAAGGTTATATTGAAAAAACCATCTCGTCCTTAATTTTTGCACACCAGTGTAGGTAACTGCACATACCTTTTTTTTTTGTAGAATAACAGCAACAACAAGCAATCACAAAAAAGATAACTGCAAAAATTACTACGATTGCTCCAGTAGACACAAAATAAGGATTAAGCAATCTGTCGAATGCGTCTACACTTACATACGCATCATCATCACGTATTTTCACGTTCAAATGAGACAGAAGGAAACACCAGAGACGAATTCCTGCCCTGGTTATAACTTTCGGTCAGACAGTGTGCTAGAAGGAAGAGGCACCCAGACTTAGCAAGCTCGAAGCTGCCTTAACACAGTTAAACGCCCCAACCGCTAGAGGCGATCCAAGAGACCGCTAACCCGGTCGAGCCGACGAACTAAGACTAAGCTGAGTCGACAGGAATGCTCAGCAACTCAAGTTTCAAGTCCCCGTCCTGGAGGGATGTTAAAAAAATCTGCCGTCAACAAGGGCCTCAACTACGGAGCGCAGAACGAAGTCACTTAAACACTGTCAGATAAACCGAACCACAAATCCGGCCAACTAACACTACATCATGGTATACAGACGTTGGCTTTAGGCGCCCAAGGGAGAAATCAAGGAAGCATATGAATATGCAGTTTTGAGGCTCCGGGCGCACACTCAAACAGTTTAAAGGCTCGCGGAATTCGCCAACTCCACTGACGGGGGTGTTTTGCCCTGGATGACCATCAATATAGCTCCATCACAACCATCGGAACGGACAAAATAGTACCCTGTGGTCCCTGCTCAGCCTGAAATAGCCATCGCCAGAGATGACTCCAGTCCTGTGGAGACTGATTTTAAACACCTGTGGCCGAGACTGCCTGGGTACAGATCCTAATCAGTAGCTTCCCAGGTTTTACTTGAGTCGACACTCGGAAGAGCGTTCAAATAAGACGGGAGACAGGAGACCACTGGGTGAACAGCTGTGCCGCCAAATGAAGACTTTCAGCTTTATTCCTCATTCTGGGACCATGTTTAATTAAATTTTACAATCTATACAATATATGAAATTTTTCATTATACATAAATATACACATTAAATAAAGTTATGAGAAAAATGTTGATATATATATACACATAAAAATTAATTAATTATAATTTGAAAGTTTTGTAATAGCTGCGGAGATGAATTTAAGAGTTTTTATGAGTTCATAGGTGTTTATGTACAGTTTCATAAGAATTTGAGTTCATAAAGATATTAAGTGCAAACGTTATATTAGTACATTGGAATTAGAGTTCTTAGGAGTTTACAGAGTTATTTAAAAGGGTTAAAAGTTCATAGGTTCCTTTTTGATGTCTTGAGTATCAATAAGACAAGACTAAAAACACGTTCAAATAATACAAGAATTTTTCTGTTGAGACAGGCAGTGAGACGGACCGCTTGTTTTAATGATTGCCCAGCGCCTTTTTGACTCCGCCGCTGTGTGCCGCACGACCCTGTACCTATTGTTGGCGCGGGCCTGATTTCTATTCAGTTTCGGAGCAGGAGTAGTATGTTACAGCAGTGGATTCCATTCCCAGAAAGACCACGATTATGAAGGGAGTTAAATAAGCTGAGTAAAGATTATAAGGTATTTCTTCCGCCTTCTTAGCATGGCTTCGTGGTTAGTGGTCAGCACGCTCGACGTGTATTCGTGAGGTCCGTGTTTCGAGTCCCGGAGAGGGCAACTGTTCATTTGTCATGTCTCCTGCTTTCAAAAGGTTTCTAATGTCTCTACAGTGGCGCCCGAACTAAAAGGTGGTCAATGATGATTTTTCACCACCAGGATTTGGCGACTGGGTCCCCTAAAACCTCCAATCGCCCTTTAAAAGGGAGTGTATAAGGTATTTCTTCCACCTTCATAGCATGCCTTTGTGGGGTAGTAGTCAGCACGCTGAACGCGTATTCGAGAGTTCCGTGGTTCGAGTCCCGGGGAGGGCGATTGCTCATTTGTTATGTCTTCTGCTTTGAAAACGTTCCTAAGGTCTCTAAAAGATCATAAACTGGAAGCGTAACCGTTATCAAACAAGAGAAAGGGTTTTTTTCCTCCCCTAAAACAGAGGTACTCATGCAATTTTGAAAGAATGTTAAACTGGTTTACAGCTCATTCCGTAATTTCAGAAAATAAATGAATCACGTGCCAGAGTGACTGGAGGAGACACTAACGCCCGAGCGATTGACCAGTGTTTTATTTCATGGACGTCTGGGTGATTTTCGCTGCGAAAGAATTAACTTAAAATCAATTACGAGCAAAAAATTTCAAAAACTTTTTGCGGCACTTAAAAGTGAATACCGCATATAATGTAGGAAGTTGTCGATTTATAGTTAAAGTAAAGATGTAAGAAAGTAGACTTTTTACTAAATTTTAGCGGATGTCATTACTTTGAATTTTTATTTATTTTAAATTTTTTTTTTGTCCTGTATTGCAATTGTATTTAGTTATATATGAACAATGAAGTCTTCATGTTCTCCTTAGAAACGATAGATATTCCCCAAATGTCTTGTCTTTTATTTCTATTTTATTCAATGTATTAAAATTTTTTATATTACAGTTCTTTTGTACCGTAAATAGTTTTTTAATTTGTGGGAATGATTCTTAAAACATCAAGCTTCATCCGGAATCGGAGACTTCCGATTTCTGTGACCGCTTTATGCACCAAGAAACAAATGGAAGAAATGCCTTTAATTTCCTACATTCTAAGATATATTTTTATGAAAAATTTGATCTCATTCCCACGAAGTAAAAAAAAAAACGAGTTTAAATTAACATATATGTTACAATTAAGGTTAAAAAAATTAATTTGCTATCGAAATTACAAAGCATAAAGCATCTGATCACGGATGCTCCTGCTTTCATGAATTATGTTGCCGTTAGTTCCATATTTTATTAAATTCCTTCTCTGTTTCAAGATGAGCAAGTCGAGCGTGATTTTTATATATAGTATGCATGCCACGATGCGTTCGTGTGTCAAAAAACATAATTAGATAGTGTAACTAAAAATAAAGTTTAAGTGAACATTAAGGGAATTCCAAATATTTTTCCTTATGCTGTGATACAGTCGTGATAGTTATGTACTGATGCATTAATAATTTCTTTCAATAAAGACACGAATCTCTAAATTCAGTTAAATTACTGGAATTTCATAGATATATATAACTGAATGCATTGAAAGCGAAGTCTTTGTCTTTTGGCTCTTTTGTTCCCACACCATTTTCAAACACCTCAGTAATGGCAGAAATATAACATGCGGCGTATGTATTCGATGGTGGAAAGGGACAAAGAGATAATACCTATTGTCGACTAAACATAAAGCTTTCATTTCGCAATCAATTCATATGAATTAACCATCCACATCAAGCTGCCGAGTAATTATTTTAACGTCTAGAATTTCAAAATACATATTTGTGTGTTTAAATGTATGTATGGAAATGCCAAATAAGCTTTAAACATTTCAGTATAATTGATAAAGGAATTGATGCTGACAAGTTTGAAAGTTAACTCTTGTTTGAGACACGCAAGACGAAATATTCAAAGATTTATTTAATTAAGAAAATGCATGTTTTGTGTAATGCATAATACGAAATTTTTATAGAATTTAAGGCATACTTGTATCTTTTTTTAATATTACATAAACTAAATTAGATTATGTAAAAGCGACTAGCTGCAAGTTATTTTTCCTCTTACCTAGAGATTATTCAAATGCTAAAAATTAATTGCTTAAAAATGTAGTTTTGTGGTCTGTTTTTATTTTTAAAACAAAAACTTTAGAAAGCCTTTTATTCAAGCGTATATGTAAATGTTTTTAAAACTAAATTATAAGTAAATAATTTAAAAGTATATATATATATATATATAATATATTTACTAAAGAAGTATTGATTATATATATATATATAATTTATTATTAGAAAAGGTATTTATATTTCATCTCCAAGGAAAAGACATTTAATTAAAGCTATGAATTATTAGTATATATATATATATATATATATACTATATATATAAAGAAAACACCGCGGATTATTATTAAGGATTAAATTTAGAATTCTAATTGAATTTAAATAATGCATACTTTAAAAGAGCTTGTAAACATTCCGTATATGGCTCCTCCCCCCCAAAAAAACTATTGAGACTGAAAAACATTAATATTAACGAATGCCATAAATATATAAAGAAGGAAGAAGAAAATTTCGTATTTCGCACAGTATATACTTGGAGTCTTAACTCAATTTTAAGCTTCGGTTAATCCATCAGGAGCATGGAGTGAGCGGTACCGTATCTATTTAATTTACAGTATAGGTTACATTGCATTTGTATGCAAGGGTGAAATGCTCTGAAAAATTTTCTAAATTATTTACTATTGAAAGACAATTGAATGAAACCAGACAATAGCGCTTATTTTTTTCCATTCACAGCCATAAATTGTAATATAATTAAAAATTTTCTATAAAAATTTTGAAAGAATTTTCCGAAATTCCAACTTTTGGCAAACCTCTGTAGATAAGAGATTCATTAGCCCCTCCATTTCTTCTTTAGCCTGAATCTTTATATTAAATACAAACCGAATCTAGTCCTCATATTTTTATTTCCCGAAATTTAGTATTCCAGTTCTACTTACTCCAGTCAGCATTAATTATGTTTAAACAGATTGAAATGCTGAATTCTAATTCACCAAAAAATTACAACTTCTATATTTTTGTTGCCATTTGCAAGCATAGAAAGCAAAAACTAGCATTTATTTTTGAATCTTTAGGAAGAAAAATTCAGGGGGGGATTCAAGCTATTAGAAAACCTGTGTGTAGTTTCAAAATCAGGATTAAAAAATTGCAGTCTTTAAAACTTTAGATTACAGCTTAACATATAGAAGAGATTAAGAGTAAGATTTCAAAAAGTTAATGAAAGATATTTAAAAAAAAATGAAATTCATAAGATTAAAAAGAAATGACATGCTGTGCGACGATATCAAATATACTTTAAAATAAGCACGCGGGGTTGAAACACAAAAAGATATGAAGAAATAAATTATAACCGCAAATGAGAACTAATACAATATGCACATCTTCAAAATAAATCCATAATAATTTTTCGAACAAGTTACGGCTTCGAAAGTTTAGATATGCATGATAAAATTTTGCCTTTATGATTTTTGCCTTTTCAACAGTTAATAAAAATGTTAATAGAAGATTAAATAAAGTAATCATTCAATATATTTATCTTATTGAGTAAATTTGTAGATACAATCTTTCCAACTCTTTTTAGTTTGTTTTTCTTTTTAGTTTTTTAGTTTAAAAATGTAGTAGTCGTTTAGCCGATAGCTTATTCAGAAGAGCTAGCTCATTAGTTTCGAATTAAGTTCGAACGTTCGTAATTGCTATGTTTTTCCAACTTGTAGATCACCGAAGGGAGCGGTCAGTTAGAGTTATACTACCTCATGAGTAAAGACACATGCACTTAAATCATCCCATATGTGTTTCCTCATAGGTTTACCAATGGGATTATATTTATACCGATAGTTTACGAATATTTTTATGAATATTTCATGAAAGATTTTACAAAGCAAAAAAGAAAATTTTATTATTCTTTTATTACATTAACTGGAAATGAGAGAAGCTGCATAAATTGATTACTCAGGAGTAGATGGATATGCGTATTTAAGTAACTAGAAATGTATGGACACGAACTGAAAGTAAAGAAAACTTCCTAAGAGTCCTCATTATTTCAAGAGCAAAAGCACGCTAAATTGCTTTACAGTCAAATGCAAAATCGTTGTCTTCTACTTATTTTTTAAAATTACGTTGAAGTATTTCCTCGCATTTTACATCATTTTCAGTTCTAATCCCACGTTACTTATGAAGTAGTTTCAGAAATGCAAACAAGCCGTGCTTTACTTCATGCGAAAACTTAAATGTACTCTAATTTTTGTCATCAAGTAAAGAAATGTTAGTTTTAAAAACAACAATAAACTCTAATGCGTAGTAAAGAATATTTTTCCTCTTTGGACTTGGTATATGCAAATTGATAGTATAGCTCTGGGTTTAAATTCATGGACAAATTTACTATTTTATTATTTTTAATGCATAGATTTGATAAAAACTGTTTTAAAATTAAATTTACAAGTAAATTTCAAAATTAACAGTTAATTGTAATGCTTCATATAAAGAAAAAGAAAAAGGGTGCCTGAATATCAATGTTACATATGTACTAAATGCAGAATATCACAGCTGTATATTTCATTGCAGTGCATATTATAAATATTAAAAGGCTAATTTAGGTTGTTGATATATTACCCCATTTATCATTAATTATCTTCTATAATTTAAAATTCCATAAAATTAGTATGAAAACGCAAAATGAGTCAAAATACTGGTTCTAATAAAAATAGTTTATATATAATCAAGAGAATGCAAAAATAATCTTCCCGCTTTTTTTATGGGGAAATTTCTTAACAATTTCTTCTTGCTTATTAATTGTTTGGGAAACTCTAACACAATATTAATTATTACAAAAACGTCTCTATTGGAAATTCTACAAGCACATTTTTATATTTTACTTTCCCAACATATTATTTTTAAGAATAGATATTTTTCTTAGATAACAGCTGTTCTATTTACTTTCTTCTTTCCTCTTCTTCTTTTACCCTTGATTTTTATAATTATAGAGAGTGATATTTTGTTGGCAAATACACGGAATAGCAGGTCGAGGAAGAAAATATTGCACAAATGACAAAAATATTCTTTCAAGACAAATTTATCCTTTCGGTTCAAACTTACAAACATTTTAGTTGCAAGCATACACTAGAGAAAGAAAATAAATATTTAAATTTAAGAGTTTGTTTTTTATAAGTATTTTGTTTTTAGATTTCGTCTTAAGAATATTTTTAACTACTGCGCTGTAAAAGGTATTTTCATATGTTTGTCAGTCTATATTCAAAAATACTTTTTACAACGTAGTTGTTATTAGTTTATTAAAATAAATAAATAATAAATATTTTTAACTACTGCGCTGTAAAAGATATTTTCATATGTTTGTCAGTCTATATTCAAAAATACTTTTTACAACGTAGTTGTTATTAGTTTATTAAAATAAATAAATAATAAATATTTTTAACTACTGCGCTGTAAAAGGTATTTTCATATGTTTGTCAGTCTATATTCAAAAATACTTTTTACAACGTAGTTGTTATTAGTTTATTAAAATAAATAAAAATAAACAATGAGATATTTTCTTTTCTCAAATTATAACAGAAAAATGCTTAAATTGCAATTTCAGAGATCTGGTACTGCTGTTTAATATAATATCTGATACCTAGTAGATATTTAGAGCTTTTTGAAGATTATAATTTCACTTATTGTAGTCCGACCGAAGTATGTTTTGCAGTGTTATACAAAATGTGATAGTTGCATTTGTTTTAACCATACGTTTGTTATCTTTCTCAAGAAGTTCACCATCAAATTTTCTCTATTTTACACATGCAGTATATGCGTAATATGTATTTACATGATTTGAATCTAACTTATAACATCAAGAAACGATTTAGCGTACAGAGAGTGTTTACTTATTTTTATAAAGATTTCAGGACCGTTTGATTAATGTTTAAAATATAAAAAGTATCTTTTTTAAATGTTCAATCTGACAGCCTTTTTTTAGGACTATAAGTCTGGATATTGATTTCCATGAGAGAAAGGCTTATTGTAAAATTTCCAGGGCTGTAGATTTCCATCCCTCTTCTACTACTTTCCAGAGTCGATCAATAATGATGGGTGTGCGCTTTGAAAGAACTCTTTTCAAGAGAATAAAAGCACAATTGTCCACAGGTGAAATGACTTTGCAAGAATATATTGAAAAGGTGTATATGCAATACTTTTATCAGTCTTCATTTTGTCAAGGAATGCAATGGTACGTTTCGAATTATGACTTGTTGCTTTATCTTGATGAAGTTTCACTCCCTGAAAAATCACTGAGATAAAGAAATGGAATTTTTCTGTAAATACGGGGAGTAACACTTTCCCTTGATAGTACGTTGAGTTGATTTTAACATCTTTTCCAACTCTTTTTATTTTAAATTCCCCATTGTAAGATTAACCTTCGACAATCATAAACCCCTTACTGAATCTTTCTTTGCATTGACGGAATCAGGTTTGTATGTTTTTTATTCGTTTGCAATAATAAACAGACTTTATTTTGTTACATACATTTAGATAAATTCATGCTCCTTCACGGGTTGCAATGTTTTCCCCTTTATCTCCTAAATAGTTTTCATAAAAGGTTCTATACATTGTTCTGCGTTGAGCCACATGCCTGGGAGAAAGCTGGTGAACTTTATGCTTTTTGCTTTTTTAAAAGTTATGAATCTTGGTTTATTACTTTATTTATTGTTACTAAAGATGTATTTAAAGAATCTGCAATTAACTTCTGCTTCGGTTGATTTTCCATTATTACCGGAGATTCAACTTTAGGAATGTTTGACACAATACGTACCTTTTTGGGTATTCATTTGGAGATTTCTTTCCATACAGAAGTAATGATTGACTTTTTTCCTCTTTCCGATTAATAATGTTGCTTATTTTGCGCTTCGAAATTTTAGTACCATGCGTTTCAGAACGTTTTTGAATAATGGAGTAGGAATATTTCACTTTGGAAAGTACAAAAATATATCCTTCAATCCACATCTTGTTTACATGCGACATTTTGAAAGAAGAATAAATTTAAAAGTAGCAGAATATATTTCTCATCACAAACGTATGCTATTGTTAAGAATTTTTATTCCAAAATATTTGCTTTTTTTAAATATACTTTAGCAAAATCATTCTAATAATGTGTAAACATCCTTTGTTTTGGATAGCCGATAGCCTTAGCTGTGTTATCAGCCTGTTAAATGAAGTTCATGAGTTTTGTATTTCAATCCGGTTAAAAATATAAGTCAATATAATTCAAAAATAACGGACAACTTTTTTAAAAATAATTCTTGACTCGGATTTAAAAATTGTCGACAGCAAAGCTACGAATCATATCTAAAGAAGGGCCAGAACATAGCAACTCTTGAATAACAGTCCGTGTTCTCCAAAGTAATCTAGAGCCAGTACAAAGCTAAACGTAAAGCAATACAAATTGGCAGAATTCAACCTTTATAAGAAAGGTTGGGTTTCTTACAATACGAGCTGATTTTGAATTTTACATAGCTTTAGGTGAACACATATTAACTTTATACTATTTTTATGTGCTTATTATTCATTCATGAAACCGTTACAGTCAACTCAATAAATTAAGTGCTCAGAATCAATATTTCACACTGTAGTTCCTTGCATTTAATGACTGATTACTTGGAGAAATCGAATATTATTTGAAAGTTGCTATTTTGAGACCCACTGCTTGCTTCAAAAGTTAATGAAATATTCATAGAATATATATATATATATATTGCATAGTTTTTTAATTCCTTAATTATGTATATTTTTTTCAATAGGCATTTTAATTCATTATTCAATGCTGTACAATATCAGAGTTACGCTAGCCGCAAGAATTACTCATTAAAGTCAGAAGTCATGATCTTTATGTTATAATACAGCCTTGAGTGAAAACTTTTGTTTACCTGCTTCCTGCGCAAAAATTTCTCTTTTAGTAAACGTCAAAAGGCTTCCTTTTACCTACCATCCAAACAAAGAGCGGGTTTAAAGTAAAGGTAATAAGCGAACATCAGAAGAAAGGAGTTAAATAAAATGACAATATTTATTTCCCGCCTTAAAGCACGTAAGAAGCCCTAAAAAAGAAAATATATATTTTTTTTTCTCTACGGCGGTGAATTCAAATCCGAGTTCAGTCGTATTGATAGATCTCAGCAATTCCATACGAGCTGAATCTATCCGAACGCTGTAATCCAACGGAAAGATTCTGGGTCAAATTCTTCTACTTGTATAAAGAAAGAACAGTTTCCAACTTGCAGAATTGTCAATAAATAATCCAGGAGATTTCCGTTTCTTTTTCCTTGTGCATTTGCTATGCGCCAGAAATATATTGATTTTGATTTGTTTGTCTTTGGTACATTTGTCCGTTCTCGGAACTTGTTTTCTCTGCCGGTATTGGGGAAAAACGTGGAGACAGCATGTGTAGTACGGTGTGATCATGATGAAAGGGGAGGAAAGCTGACACAAGTAGGCATTAAAAAACAAAGGTTTTCTTTGTAGTTTTTCGAATTTACATGACAGAAGATATGGGTTTACAAGATCTATCTTTTGTGCGAATAAGTTTGCAGTTTCTGGTCACTCTGAACTTGAATAATGAGATTAAAGGGGGTTTTTCTCTTCAGTATATAATAGAGAACGTATAATTTTCCATAAATTCCCTATAATCGCAAATGATAAAGAAAAGATATAAAATTCATTGACTCAGTGAGTTGTTCGAGCGTTTGTATTGAAATCAGTGACCTTTATCCTGAGTTACTTAGACGTTCTTTTATAAAAATCGTAGTCCTCAAGGACAGCAACACAATTTAAGAAGTTTACAAGCAAAATGAAATTACAGCCAAGGCGTTTTGAGGGGAAAAAAAACCTTCGCAGAAAGTAAATTTTCAGAAGATGAGTTGAGTTCATTAAAAATTTTGGAGACTGTCAAATTTCTAATGTTTCTTCTTTTTACAGATCGTTCGTAATTCATCCCATGCATTCGTGATGTATTTAAAATGTAGGATATTTAAAATGCTCTGAAAAGATTATGCAGCTTCGATTTTTGCAACAAACCGCTGCCATAATTCAATGAACCCAACCAATATGCTCATATACGTCTTGTTGCTTTATGAAAATGGGGATGACAGATTAGTTATGCACTGTTTACTATCCTGTGAGTTTTCAAAGAAAATACATATTAATTCTTTTCCGGCGAAAAGACCTGCTGCAGAAGGCAACTTAGGTTCTCTCTGCTTCTCATTATCATTAAAATTATCTCGTAAGTTTTCCTCACTTTCTAATTTTCTTTTTAAAAATTCCGTTAGTTTTGAGAAAGAATATCTTGTTCTGCAATTTAGAGCAACCTCTTCCTTTAACAGAGAGCTTTATTGCCAAATATCAAAATATCTTCTGCAAGATTAGCTTCCATATAGGGTAACGCCATATGGTTTTACCTTAGTGATCTGTACTGTGTCTAATTACACGGAGACTAGGGCTCTAAGACAGGTCCTAGAGCCTTAAAGCTTAAATAATGATAATCTTTCTTTATTGCTAGCCCGTAAATTAGAAATTATAAATTTTGGCAATAACTTCACTTCTATTAAAAAATCTTTTTTTTTGTGAAAGCGATTCCTTAGCCCAGAAATAGCTTTTTTGTAATTCGTCGATATTTGCGGATAATTCTCAATATAAACAAAATATGTGTAAATCTCTAATAAATCAGACTGGATCGCAGTTAAAGTAATAAACAGAGGAGCGTTCTTCCACACAACATTTATTCAGGAACACCAAAGACGAACTGATACATATACATAATTGACATCATAGTTTCTTTTTACAAACAAACACTACCGCCATCTATTGGCGATCTATGGATACACAATCCTAAACTTAACACTCCCCCCCCATGCATCCGTTTACGGATGCATCAATTTTATTGAACTTCCAAGATTATAAAGTCTTTCAATGGGTCTTCTAACAACACCCTTATCTAACTGAATCTCACAAGATCTAATTCTATCATCTCTTCCATGAAATAATTCCTTAATCCTACCTATCTTCCAGTTACAGCGTTTCACATTATTTTCTCGCACAAGTACAACATCATTAATTTTAAACACGGGAGAATTCTTTGGAGTTTTTGAAAACATGACTGATCTTAATTCTAACAAATATTCTTTATAAAACCTTTTCCAAAAATGCTCTAATATTAATTGCCTATGCTTCCATCTTTTAATCAACTGAGATCTTGTAGATTCTAGATTAGATTCAGGTGAAGGTAAAACAGTCAATCTAGATCCAGTTATAAAATGAGATAGTGAAAGAGGATCAGGTTCATTTGTTTCATTGTATACATACGTTATAGGTCTAGAATTAATAACAGCTTCAACTTCAACTAAAACAGTATACAGTTCTTCATAATATAAAGAAGCTTTACCTAAGATACGTTTTAAACAAGTTTTTACAGATCTTACCAAACGTTCCCAGAATCCACCCCACCAAGGAGCACCTTCTACAATAAATTTCCATTCAAACCCATTTTTACCAAGGAAATTTAGAACCTTTTCATCTTTACATAATTTATACAAATATTTTAATTCACGATCAGCAGTCTTAAAGGTTTTAGCATTATCAGAATATATAACTCTACAAATACCCCTACGTGCAAAAAATCTACGTAAGGCTTGAATGAAACACTCTACACTTAAATTTGATAACAATTCTAAATGGACTCCTCGAGTCACTGCACAGGTAAACAATGAAATATACACTTTTGTACCATCCTTTAAATACAAAGGGCCAGCGAAATCTATGCCACTTACCTCAAATGGTTGAGCTTTCTCCACTCGGTCAGCTGGAAGAGGAGCCGATATCTCGTGTCCAGCTTTAGCATTATATTTTTTACAAAATCTACAATCATGTAACACAGATTTTACAAAACGTCTGGCTTTTAAAATCCAAAATTTCCCTCTTACTTGCACTAAAGTTTCATTTACACCACTATGAAGTACCTTTTCATGACAATTCAAAATAATTATTTGATAATATTATAGGCTGAATTTCATCGACATCTAATGATGATTTCACTAATCTACTTCCAACTCTTAAACAACCCTTTTCATCCATTACTGGATTTAACCCAAACAATTTGGAATTATGAGACAATGGTTTTTTACATTTAACATCATTCAACTCTTCAAAAAAATACTCACCTTGTGATAAGATAATCCAATAACACATAGCATTACATATTTCATTTTTGGTCACAGGACCAATCACTCTATTCTGTGACTTTAAATTATTAATGAATCTAAATAAATATGACGTGACTCTTAAAAGTTTACCTAAGTCACTAAAGTTTTCTATTTTTAACACAGGTTGTAAAGGTTGAACACTGCTAGTAACTTGAGTCACAACTCTTTCTTCAGCACTATCTACTATGTTACAATGCTCGTTCACTTTAGGCCAATTTATTTCATCTTGATGAAGCCATGGAGGTCCATGCCACCACACTTGATCTACTACAAGATCACTCACTTTAACACCGCGTGTAATTTTATCGGCTGGATTATCTGAGCCAGGACAATGATGCCACATGCTCGGGGATGTTTTGTCTTGAATTTCAGACACTCGATTTTGTACGAATGTTTTCCATCGCCGTGGTGAGTTCTTTATCCAATGAAGCACAATAAGAGAATCTGTCCATAAATGAATCTTAGCTTGAGAAAATGCACACGGACTGTAGTTACAAGTGTTGCACCTAACACTGCTGCCATGAGCTCGAGTCTTGGTAAAGATAATTTTTTCAGGGCAGCCACTCTGCTCTTGGCTATCACTAAACTTGTTCCACAATATTTTAAGCTACGGAATTTCACGTACACTGCTGCTCCGTAAGCACTTTGAGATGAATCACAAAAACAATGTAGTTCCAGCGTTTCAGGCGTTTCATCAACATCACGAAAATACCACCGAGGTATCTGGATATTAGGTAGATCACATAGTTGCCTATACCATTTGTTCCACTTGTCTTGCAATTCTGGTGGGATAATTTCATCCCAATCAACACCTTTCAGCCATAAATCCTGAAACAGAACTTTTGCTTGAATAACATATGGAGCAAGAAACCCAACAGGATCGAAGATTTTTGAAGCAGCTTTTAAAACACAACGTTTTGTTTGGTCATTTCACTGGATGAAATCAATAACGTCTTTAACATTAAAACAGAAGATATCCTTAATTGTATCCCATTGAAGTCCAAGAATCTTTGAGGGGGAATCACAGTCAGGCAATTTAAAGCTAACGAAGTTGTCACTTGATTTATACTGGTTTTTTACAGTATCCGAATTAGAATTCCATTTGGTCAAAGTCATTGATGCCTTTTTCATTATATCATTGGCTTCATGATATATCTGTATAGCTTCCTCCTCCGTATCTGATCCACAAATAAAATCGTCAACATAAATGAAGTTTTCTAACATTTCTACAGTTCTGGGATGGATGTCTTCAAATTTCTTTATGTGATGCTTAATGCAAGCGCTCAGCAAAAATGGACTTGATTTTGCTCCAAACATTACACGACACATCCGATAAACTTGAATTCTTGGATTGCTCAAACTTGAATTCTCATCAATCCACAAAAATCGCATTGAATCTCGATCTTCAGGTGCAACAGAAATTTGTAAAAACGCTTTCTCAATATCTGACGTAAATGCAATTCGATGAAGTCGAAAATTTATTAAAACTTTCAAAAGTTCAGGAAGAAGATTTGGTCCTAGTAGTAAATTATCATTTAGAGATTCATGATTTTTTTCCTTTGAAGATGCATCATAAACAATGCGAAGTTTCGTAGAATTATGATCTTCACGGATGACAGCACGGTGAGGTATGTAGTAAGTTCGTCTCCCAGATGGAGTACCAAGATCGACCTTTTCTATGATTTCTTCCTTAAGCTGATAGTCAATCACTTCTTTATATTGCGCATAAAAGTTAAAGTTTGATTTAAATTGTTTGATCAGATTTAAGAACCGTCTTTCAGCATTCTTAAAATTGTCTCTTAAAGTCAAATTCTGATCTTTCCATGGAAGTCTAACTTCGTATCTATTACCCTTTTGTGTAATCGAGTTGTTAAATATTTGCATGGCCATTTCATTTTGTTCTTCGTCAGAAATATTTTTAATTCCTATAGATTCAATATCCCAAAACGATTCGACGCTTTTTAGAAGTTTCTCTTCTACACTTACGTTTAAACACGCATCATGGATTTGAAAGTCTGATGAAGGAAATTTGCCTTGTATACACCACCCAAACAAGGTTTTCATAGCTACGGCATTTCTGTTTATCCTTTTTATTTCTTCGCTTGCTATTTTCCACATAATGTCCGCGCCGATTAAAACGGAAATATGACTCATTCCATCGGCGCCACCACAGTCTGTCAAAGTGATGCCGAATGCTTGGAGGTTGGATTTGATTTCTACATCTGGTACTCGTATATCGGCATTTGTTATGACTGGTACTTCAATTACTTCGAGATTTATGGATTTTTCAGGGTCATTAATATTCCGGAGCGTAAGTTCAACTTTCTTTCGCCGCCAATATTTCCCGTTCTTTTCACCGAAGGTATGTAGATTTAAAACAGTTTCTCCTTTCACTGGTAACTGTAATTTTCTTGATAAATCTTCGCGAATTGCAGAGATTTGGCTACCGCCGTCAAGAAGACATCTCACAATACAGTTCTTATTTCTGCCCTCAGCCACAGCATACACCGTTTGAAGCATAATATTAGATCCAGTTTTGGCAGAAGAATTTTGAACAATTTCCGCGGATGTTTCGGTTTCCTTATTTTTTGCACTGGAGACAGCTGATGCGGGATTCACACACACACTTTCATGATGTTTACCGCGGCACTTTTTGCAGGAAAACTGTTTGTTCTTACAGTTGATAGCTAAATGTTTACATCCAAAACACATAAAACATTTTCCTGTACGTTTCAAAATGTTGCGTTTCTCATCAGCGTTCACCTCAGTACATTTATATTTCGTATGATCTTTTTTGTCACAAAATATACATTTGTATCCAATTGTTGATAAAGCTGAAGCAGTCGGAACTTTCGGTTTATAATTCGGATAAACTTTCGTGCGTTGTTCATTTTGACGAAAGTATGGTTTCTGATTCGTTTTCTCAGAGTTCATTAAACTTGCAGCTTCTCGACAGTTAACTTCCTTTTTTAAGAATTCTATAAGTTCCTTTATATCAAATCCTGCTTCCATATTTCGACTTCGATTAAATTCCAAATTTAATTCCTCTGGAAATTTCTGCAAAATGATAGGACAGAGAATATTTCCATAACTTCCAGAAGTAACGTTTAACGATTCTAAACTTCGAATGTTGACTTCGCATTCATCGTACAGCTTACGCAGTGCTTTAACATTTGAAATGTTTCCCACTGGTTCAAGGGATAATAATTTATTCATATGCGAGGTGATAACAACATCTTGTCTTCCAAAACGTTCTTTCAATATTTCTATTGCGGAATCATAATTCTGGTTACTTAAAGCGAAACCGGAAATGGCAGCTAAAGCATTACCTCCAAGTAAGGATTTTAGGTACGCGAATTTTTCAGTTTTTCTCAATCCACCATGATTATGAATTGTATTTTCGAAATGGTTCCAAAAGTCTAACCATTTACACGAATCTCCGTAATAAGTTCCGATTTGCAGACGTGGCAACTTCACTGTTTTCGCTTCAACTGGAAGTGCAACATTAGCCGTTTCGTTCTGATGAACTGTTTTAGAAGATTCCGAATTCTTCTTCAAAAATCGTTGCATTCTTCCTCTCCATACAACAGTTTTATCCTGGTATTCTTGACTTAAGGTAACTTCATTTTCAATCTCCTCCGAAGTTACTTTCGTTTCTATTTCTGAATCTAAACTTTTCAGTTCGTTGATTTTCTCAATTAACTGTTCATATAAATCCTCGATTATCTCAATTTTCTCATTTAGCGGAATATTATTTGCTAAATTCGATTCGACTTTGGTTATCAGTTTCGTAGTTAATTGTCTAACAACCGATCGTTTCTTTTTCAAATTTTCAAGAACGCCCTCCATTTTCGAAATATTCAGTCTGTCGATTTTCTGGTTCGTAATAATCCCGGTTTGCAGGCATCATAAACAAAATATGTGTAAATCTCTAATAAATCAGACTGGATCGCAGTTAAAGTAATAAACAGAGGAGCGTTCTTCCACACAACATTTATTCAGGAACACCAAAGACGAACTGATACATATACATAATTGACATCATAGTTTCTTTTTACAAACAAACACTACCGCCATCTATTGGCGATCTATGGATACACAATCCTAAACTTAACACTCCCCCCCCATGGATCCGTTTACGGATGCATCAATTTTATTGAACTTCCAAGATTATAAAGTCTTTCAATGGGTCTTCTAACAACACCCTTATCTAACTGAATCTCACAAGATCTAATTCTATCATCTCTTCCATGAAATAATTCCTTAATCCTACCTATCTTCCAGTTACAGCGTTTCACATTATTTTCTCGCACAAGTACAACATCATTAATTTTAAACACGGGAGAATTCTTTGGAGTTTTTGAAAACATGACTGATCTTAATTCTAACAAATATTCTTTATAAAACCTTTTCCAAAAATGCTCTAATATTAATTGCCTATGCTTCCATCTTTTAATCAACTGAGATCTTGTAGATTCTAGATTAGATTCAGGTGAAGGTAAAACAGTCAATCTAGATCCAGTTATAAAATGAGATAGTGAAAGAGGATCAGGTTCATTTGTTTCATTGTATACATACGTTATAGGTCTAGAATTAATAACAGCTTCAACTTCAACTAAAACAGTATACAGTTCTTCATAATATAAAGAAGCTTTACCTAAGATACGTTTTAAACAAGTTTTTACAGATCTTACCAAACGTTCCCAGAATCCACCCCACCAAGGAGCACCTTCTACAATAAATTTCCATTCAAACCCATTTTTACCAAGGAAATTTAGAACCTTTTCATCTTTACATAATTTATACAAATATTTTAATTCACGATCAGCAGTCTTAAAGGTTTTAGCATTATCAGAATATATAACTCTACAAATACCCCTACGTGCAAAAAATCTACGTAAGGCTTGAATGAAACACTCTACACTTAAATTTGATAACAATTCTAAATGGACTCCTCGAGTCACTGCACAGGTAAACAATGAAATATACACTTTTGTACCATCCTTTAAATACAAAGGGCCAGCGAAATCTATGCCACTTACCTCAAATGGTTGAGCTTTCTCCACTCGGTCAGCTGGAAGAGGAGCCGATATCTCGTGTCCAGCTTTAGCATTATATTTTTTACAAAATCTACAATCATGTAACACAGATTTTACAAAACGTCTGGCTTTTAAAATCCAAAATTTCCCTCTTACTTGCACTAAAGTTTCATTTACACCACTATGAAGTACCTTTTCATGACAATTCAAAATAATTATTTGATAATATTATAGGCTGAATTTCATCGACATCTAATGATGATTTCACTAATCTACTTCCAACTCTTAAACAACCCTTTTCATCCATTACTGGATTTAACCCAAACAATTTGGAATTATGAGACAATGGTTTTTTACATTTAACATCATTCAACTCTTCAAAAAAATACTCACCTTGTGATAAGATAATCCAATAACACATAGCATTACATATTTCATTTTTGGTCACAGGACCAATCACTCTATTCTGTGACTTTAAATTATTAATGAATCTAAATAAATATGACGTGACTCTTAAAAGTTTACCTAAGTCACTAAAGTTTTCTATTTTTAACACAGGTTGTAAAGGTTGAACACTGCTAGTAACTTGAGTCACAACTCTTTCTTCAGCACTATCTACTATGTTACAATGCTCGTTCACTTTAGGCCAATTTATTTCATCTTGATGAAGCCATGGAGGTCCATGCCACCACACTTGATCTACTACAAGATCACTCACTTTAACACCGCGTGTAATTTTATCGGCTGGATTATCTGAGCCAGGACAATGATGCCACATGCTCGGGGATGTTTTGTCTTGAATTTCAGACACTCGATTTTGTACGAATGTTTTCCATCGCCGTGGTGAGTTCTTTATCCAATGAAGCACAATAAGAGAATCTGTCCATAAATGAATCTTAGCTTGAGAAAATGCACACGGACTGTAGTTACAAGTGTTGCACCTAACACTGCTGCCATGAGCTCGAGTCTTGGTAAAGATAATTTTTTCAGGGCAGCCACTCTGCTCTTGGATATCACTAAACTTGTTCCACAATATTTTAAGCTACGGAATTTCACGTACACTGCTGCTCCGTAAGCACTTTGAGATGAATCACAAAAACAATGTAGTTCCAGCGTTTCAGGCGTTTCATCAACATCACGAAAATACCACCGAGGTATCTGGATATTAGGTAGATCACATAGTTGCCTATACCATTTGTTCCACTTGTCTTGCAATTCTGGTGGGATAATTTCATCCCAATCAACACCTTTCAGCCATAAATCCTGAAACAGAACTTTTGCTTGAATAACATATGGAGCAAGAAACCCAACAGGATCGAAGATTTTTGAAGCAGCTTTTAAAACACAACGTTTTGTTTGGTCATTTCACTGGATGAAATCAATAACGTCTTTAACATTAAAACAGAAGATATCCTTAATTGTATCCCATTGAAGTCCAAGAATCTTTGAGGGGGAATCACAGTCAGGCAATTTAAAGCTAACGAAGTTGTCACTTGATTTATACTGGTTTTTTACAGTATCCGAATTAGAATTCCATTTGGTCAAAGTCATTGATGCCTTTTTCATTATATCATTGGCTTCATGATATATCTGTATAGCTTCCTCCTCCGTATCTGATCCACAAATAAAATCGTCAACATAAATGAAGTTTTCTAACATTTCTACAGTTCTGGGATGGATGTCTTCAAATTTCTTTATGTGATGCTTAATGCAAGCGCTCAGCAAAAATGGACTTGATTTTGCTCCAAACATTACACGACACATCCGATAAACTTGAATTCTTGGATTGCTCAAACTTGAATTCTCATCAATCCACAAAAATCGCATTGAATCTCGATCTTCAGGTGCAACAGAAATTTGTAAAAACGCTTTCTCAATATCTGACGTAAATGCAATTCGATGAAGTCGAAAATTTATTAAAACTTTCAAAAGTTCAGGAAGAAGATTTGGTCCTTGTAGTAAATTATCATTTAGAGATTCATGATTTTTTTCCTTTGAAGATGCATCATAAACAATGCGAAGTTTCGTAGAATTATGATCTTCACGGATGACAGCACGGTGAGGTATGTAGTAAGTTCGTCTCCCAGATGGAGTACCAAGATCGACCTTTTCTATGATTTCTTCCTTAAGCTGATAGTCAATCACTTCTTTATATTGCGCATAAAAGTTAAAGTTTGATTTAAATTGTTTGATCAGATTTAAGAACCGTCTTTCAGCATTCTTAAAATTGTCTCTTAAAGTCAAATTCTGATCTTTCCATGGAAGTCTAACTTCGTATCTATTACCCTTTTGTGTAATCGAGTTGTTAAATATTTGCATGGCCATTTCATTTTGTTCTTCGTCAGAAATATTTTTAATTCCTATAGATTCAATATCCCAAAACGATTCGACGCTTTTTAGAAGTTTCTCTTCTACACTTACGTTTAAACACGCATCATGGATTTGAAAGTCTGATGAAGGAAATTTGCCTTGTATACACCACCCAAACAAGGTTTTCATAGCTACGGCATTTCTGTTTATCCTTTTTATTTCTTCGCTTGCTATTTTCCACATAATGTCCGCGCCGATTAAAACGGAAATATGACTCATTCCATCGGCGCCACCACAGTCTGTCAAAGTGATGCCGAATGCTTGGAGGTTGGATTTGATTTCTACATCTGGTACTCGTATATCGGCATTTGTTATGACTGGTACTTCAATTACTTCGAGATTTATGGATTTTTCAGGGTCATTAATATTCCGGAGCGTAAGTTCAACTTTCTTTCGCCGCCAATATTTCCCGTTCTTTTCACCGAAGGTATGTAGATTTAAAACAGTTTCTCCTTTCACTGGTAACTGTAATTTTCTTGATAAATCTTCGCGAATTGCAGAGATTTGGCTACCGCCGTCAAGAAGACATCTCACAATACAGTTCTTATTTCTGCCCTCAGCCACAGCATACACCGTTTGAAGCATAATATTAGATCCAGTTTTGGCAGAAGAATTTTGAACAATTTCCGCGGATGTTTCGGTTTCCTTATTTTTTGCACTGGAGACAGCTGATGCGGGATTCACACACACACTTTCATGATGTTTACCGCGGCACTTTTTGCAGGAAAACTGTTTGTTCTTACAGTTGATAGCTAAATGTTTACATCCAAAACACATAAAACATTTTCCTGTACGTTTCAAAATGTTGCGTTTCTCATCAGCGTTCACCTCAGTACATTTATATTTCGTATGATCTTTTTTGTCACAAAATATACATTTGTATCCAATTGTTGATAAAGCTGAAGCAGTCGGAACTTTCGGTTTATAATTCGGATAAACTTTCGTGCGTTGTTCATTTTGACGAAAGTATGGTTTCTGATTCGTTTTCTCAGAGTTCATTAAACTTGCAGCTTCTCGACAGTTAACTTCCTTTTTTAAGAATTCTATAAGTTCCTTTATATCAAATCCTGCTTCCATATTTCGACTTCGATTAAATTCCAAATTTAATTCCTCTGGAAATTTCTGCAAAATGATAGGACAGAGAATATTTCCATAACTTCCAGAAGTAACGTTTAACGATTCTAAACTTCGAATGTTGACTTCGCATTCATCGTACAGCTTACGCAGTGCTTTAACATTTGAAATGTTTCCCACTGGTTCAAGGGATAATAATTTATTCATATGCGAGGTGATAACAACATCTTGTCTTCCAAAACGTTCTTTCAATATTTCTATTGCGGAATCATAATTCTGGTTACTTAAAGCGAAACCGGAAATGGCAGCTAAAGCATTACCTCCAAGTAAGGATTTTAGGTACGCGAATTTTTCAGTTTTTCTCAATCCACCATGATTATGAATTGTATTTTCGAAATGGTTCCAAAAGTCTAACCATTTACACGAATCTCCGTAATAAGTTCCGATTTGCAGACGTGGCAACTTCACTGTTTTCGCTTCAACTGGAAGTGCAACATTAGCCGTTTCGTTCTGATGAACTGTTTTAGAAGATTCCGAATTCTTCTTCAAAAATCGTTGCATTCTTCCTCTCCATACAACAGTTTTATCCTGGTATTCTTGACTTAAGGTAACTTCATTTTCAATCTCCTCCGAAGTTACTTTCGTTTCTATTTCTGAATCTAAACTTTTCAGTTCGTTGATTTTCTCAATTAACTGTTCATATAAATCCTCGATTATCTCAATTTTCTCATTTAGCGGAATATTATTTGCTAAATTCGATTCGACTTTGGTTATCAGTTTCGTAGTTAATTGTCTAACAACCGATCGTTTCTTTTTCAAATTTTCAAGAACGCCCTCCATTTTCGAAATATTCAGTCTGTCGATTTTCTGGTTCGTAATAATCCCGGTTTGCAGGCATCATAAACAAAATATGTGTAAATCTCTAATAAATCAGACTGGATCGCAGTTAAAGTAATAAACAGAGGAGCGTTCTTCCACACAACATTTATTCAGGAACACCAAAGACGAACTGATACATATACATAATTGACATCACAGTTTCTTTTTACAAACAAACACTACCGCCATCTATTGGCGATCTATGGATACACAATCCTAAACTTAACACAATAGATTATTTTCCACGTGTATCTGGTCACATATATTAAACGAGGTACTGAAATTTGTCGCTGTCATGTAAATTCTCATTCTAGCGCACCTTCTTAAACTGGAAGCAACCACCAAGCCAGCTTATTAACTCTTCATTAAACCCTTTAGCTTCGATATTTGAAAGTTCACAATTCATAACTTATGATTCCTCAGGACTACTTGCTGTATCATTTTCATGTTGAACGGCGACTGTTAATTTTTCGTTTAATTACGCGTATCATAATAATCATCGTAACATTTTACAGCTCTAGTCTTTTCAGCTCTTAATTATTTCTCTCTGGCATTAGAACTTAATAATGCCTCTAAAACTTTTTGATGGACATCTTTCAAATCCTTATGCAAATTTTCTAATTTAGTAAGCTTTTCTTTGATCATGCCTCTGTCTGTTTCTGTTGAAGGTATTCGTGGTTCATTTTTGTTTACTGTTACAACTTCGCTAAATCGAGACGAGCAGATGAATAAAACAGAATTAAAGTCCTTACCTTAATAAAGTGTAATCCAAGCTGCCTATGTAAGGAACACGATCATTATATTAGCAAACACAAAATAACATATTTATTAGGTATTAGAAGAAAAAAAAATAGAGATGGTTACAAGTGTTGTTTACTATCCATTGCATAACGCGAGAAGTGAGTCATACAAGGAGAGAATGTTTCTCCTTCTTTTTTTTTTTTGGATCAAGTCCAATCACAGTTAGTGGGGTTGAGGGGGAAACTAACGTCGGAGTTGTACAGCCTCATCGCTGCCGTTATGAATTGCTCGACAATATCCCACTCGATGAGCTGTTTTGTCCGACGTAAGGCCGATTCCTTTTAATAAAAATTCCACCTGTTGTCTCGGCAAAGGTTTCGTGAACATGTCTGCATACATCATTTTACTGTTGCAGTGTATTAATTTAACAATCCCTTGATTTTGTAGATCACATACGTAGTGATATTTCACATCGATGTGTTTGGTGTAACTGCTTCCTTTCTCTTTTCGGGAAAGATTTATGCATGATATATTGTTCTCGAATACGATGTTAGCTTCCTGTTGAGCGAAACCTAAATCTCCCATCAGTTGTCTAATCCATTGTAGCTCCTGCAATGTTAAGGCTAGAGCGATGTATTCGGCTTCTGTCGAAGATAGGGCGACACAATTTTGTTCCTTGCTTCCCCATGATACCGTACTGTTTCCTATTTGAAATATATATCCGGATGTGGATTTTCTGTCAGAGGTATCTCCTGCCCAATCAGCGTCACTGTAAGCTTTGATGACTGGTGCACCGTTGGATTTTAGATGTAATTTGTAATTAATTGTCGCTCTCAAATATCGTATGATTTTAATGATACCATTCCAGTCCGATGTTGATGGATTTTCTACTTTTCTGCTAAGTATTCCAACAGAATTTGCTATGTCAGGTCTTGATACTGTTGCTAAATATAAAAGTGCTCCCAGTGCTTTCCTATACTTCCGATTATCGGGAAAAACGTCATCCTGGTTGTTTTGGTTCTTCGTAAAATTCGTAGTCATGGGTGTATAGCTTAGTTTCTTTGGTGACTCTCCGTCGAATTTTTCGATCATACTCTTAATCTTGTCAGCTTGATGAAGTTTAAAGCTTCCGTATTTTTCTCTTTCGATTTCAATTCCTAGATATGTAGACGCTTCTCCAAGATTTCGAATGTCGAAATATGCTTTGAGAATTCGTTCAACTTCTTGAATTGATTCACCCTTGTCGCTTGCGACTAATATGTCATCAACGTAAACGATTATGTAAGTTCTTGCATTTTTCTCGATTAGTGTGAAGAAACATGGATCAGCCTTTTCTTGAACGTATTCTTGCTTGCGCAGGATTTCAGCTATCTTGTGATTCCAGTTTCTGGCTGCCTGTTTTAGTCCGTAGATACTTTTATTCAGTTTACAGACTTTGTTTGCTTCTGAAGCAGAGATGTAGCCTTCCGGTTGCTTCATATATATATCTTCTTTCAGATCTCCATATGGAAAAGCTGTTTTTACATCGAAGTGATTTACGTGAATTTTCTTTTGAGCTGCTATTGCCAAAATAGTCCTTATTGTTGTATACTTTACAACTGGTGCGAATGTTTCGTCGTAGTCGTGCCCAAATTTTTGGCAATATCCTTTAGCTACTAAACGAGCTTTATATCTGGTAATATTTCCTGAAGCGTCGGATTTTGTTTTAAATGTCCATTTGTTTCCAATTGCTTTCTTTCCTTTTGGAAGATCGAATAGTTCCCATGTTTTGTTCCTCTTCAGTGCTTCCATTTCTTCTTTCGTAGCTTTTAACCACAGTTCCTTTTCTTTTGTAGGAAAAGTTTGCAGTTCTTCCCAGTCTTTGGGAACTTTGATTTCTTCATTCTTAGCCATGTATGAGAATCTGTTTAGTGGGATTCCTTTAGTCGTTTTGTGGGATCTTCTCGGTAATGGGGGAATTTCTTCTGTTTCAATTACTTCCTCTGTAATATCATTTGGACGTGGTTCTGTCAATCTATTTTCTTTAAAAGGCCATTCTATTTCCTCATGCTGATCGTTTAATTAACAAGGCATTTCTTCTTTTTTGTTTTCATCGAATATTACGCTTCTTCTGATTACGACGTTGTTTGCATGTGGCATGTAAATTCTATATCCTTTAGTACGGTCACTATATCCAACAAGAATTCCTTTTTCTGCTCTTTCGTCTAGTTTGCTTCTTTTCTGCTTTGGAACTCGACAATAAGCTGTGCTACCGAAGACTCTGATATGGCTTAGATTCGGCTCCTTATTATTCCATATTTCATACGGTGTTTTTTCAACTGATCTTGATGGTAGCCTGTTTTGTAGATAGGTGGCTGTCATTACGGCTTCACCCCAAAATTTTCTTTTAAGTCCTGAATCGAGTAGCAGGCATCTTGTCATTTCCATTAAGTGTCGATTTTTTCTTTCTGCTCTACCGTTCTGTTGCGGTGAATATGCTACGGAGGTTTGATGTTCGATTCCCTCTTCCTTTAGATAGTCTTCAATCTCTTTGCTTGTATATTCTCCTCCATTGTCTGTTCTTAGGACTTTTGGCTTCTTTCCAAATTTGTTCTTCGTCATGGTTACAAATTGTTTTAATTTGGAGATAGCTTCATCTTTTGTAGCTAGCAGATAGATCGTTGTGTATCTCGAATGATCGTCGATGAATGTTATGAAGTATTTCTTTCCTCCTAGTGATGTTGTACCGATTGGCCCACAGATATCTGAGTGTATCAAGTCTAGAACTGATTTCGCTCTATAGTTGTTTAGCTTGGGATACGACAATTCAGTCATTTTGCCTCTGATACAGCATTCGCATTCTTTTTCCTTTTTGGCTTCTCCGTCAATTCTTATTCCGGTTGCCAGGTCATCATTCTTTAGCATCTTGATTGCTTCATAATTTCTATGTCCTAGCCTTCTATGCCAAAGATCTATACTATTTTCTCCTCTTTCTGCAGTTGCAATTTTGGCTTTTCTTCTTTGCGATTCAACTATGGTGTATAAATTTCCTTCTGCTTTAGCAATTCCTATGGTTTTATTTTTCTTCTTTATTCTGCAAATATCTTCTTCAAATTCAACTGTGAATCCTTTCTTTGTAATTTTTCTTACGGATATCAATCCTCCTTCTAGGTCAGGAACATACAGAACATCTACAAGTCTCACTTCTATTTCGTTATCTTCGTCGTCTGTACAGTATAAGTATCCTTCTCCTATACCTTCGGACTTCATCTGCGTGCCGTTAGCAATTGTTATCTGCTCAGTTTTGCTTCTATCCAATTTGGTGAAAAAGTTTATGTTATCGGTCATATGACAAGTAGCACCTGAGTCAACTGACCAGTTTGAGTTTTGAGATTTTCTTTCTCTGGTGACTTTGAACGTGTAATTCTCAGTCTTCTCATGATTCTTATTTTCGTTTTCATCTTCATGTGTATCCTCCTTTACAGCAACTTTCGTTTTCTGTTTATTTCCATAATTGCCTTTATTCGTTTGCTTTCCATTCTTGAAAAATGAGTTACTTTCGTTTTTATCTTTTTCTTTGTGGTTATTTAAGAATCTGCACTCTTTTTCTAAGTGTCCTATTTTTTTGCAATAATTGCATCTTCGTTGATTTAAATGCTTGAATTTTGTGCTAAAATTCGTTTTGAAGGCAGTCGTTTCTTCTGCTCGCGTGACTTCTTTTCTTCTCAGGCATTCGTCGATGAGTTTCGTTTTTACGTATTCCAGCGTTAGTTCTTCTTCTGGGCGTGCTTCTAAAGCTGTAATGAGATTTTCGTAGCTCTTTGGTAAGCCGCTTAGTAAGAGAGCTGCAATGTGACTGTCCTTTATTTCTTCACCGATTCCTCGCAGTTCGTCTACGATTTCGAGCATTTTGTTGACATGTTCTTCGAGTTTGTATTCGTTTTCTGCTTTTAACGTATACAGCTTTCTCAATTTCTTATGTGTACGATTTGGTTGTCTTCTACGAGTAAACTAATGGTAACTTGTGCTTGTTCATCTCGTTTTCTCCATTCGACGTTTATTTCTTTTGGTGTACCATCTGCTATTAAATCCCATAAATTTTCCTTTTTCAGGATCATTTCAAGTTTGTATTTCCATACTTGATAGTTGTTATTGTTTAGTTTCATGATCGAATATTTATTTTCGCAGCTAGTAGCCATTTCTGCTTCTGTATTTCGAATGCGCAGTACGCAACTATGCAGTTTTGTTTCGCTTTTGAAGACAGGCTTGGCTTTTCCTTTTTCGGATTATCCAGCGATAATTTATGGTAAAGTATCTTTTCTGTTTTTTTTTTTATTCTTAATGGCTTATCTCGATATATTTCATGCGTTTAGTTGAAGTAAACATATTTTCGGTCTCATAATCTTTTGTTGAAGGTATTCGTGGTTCATTTTTGTTTACTGTTACAACTTCGCTAAATCGAGACGAGCAGATGAATAAAACAGAATTAAAGTCCTTACCTTAATAAAGTGTAATCCAAGCTGCCTATGTAAGGAACACGATCATTATATTAGCAAACACAAAATAACATATTTATTAGGTATTGGAAGAGAAAAAATAGCGATGGTTACAAGCGTTGTTTACTATCCATTGCATAAAGCGAGAAGTGAGTCATACAAGAAGAGAATGTTTCTCCTTCTTTTTTTTTTTTTGGATCAAGTCCAATCACAGTTAGCGGGGGTGAGGGGGAAACTAACGTCGGAGTTGTACAGCCTCATTACTGTCGTTATGAATTGCTCCACAGTTTCCACTTTCGAAATCTTTTCTTTTAAAATATTTACTATCTTACGCATTACAAATGGATCACAATTACCTATCAGAAAAGTTTACGTATCTTACTGTGGCAAGTATCTTTAAGTTACATAGTATTTTATTTTTTTATTATAAAACTAACCTATATGTATTAAATTAATAAACACGAATTAAAGTAGGCTCGCCTCTGTTAGGATTCACAGAATGACCGATATCTACCATTTCAGGTTTCTGTCAAAAACTCGATAAATCATGAATACACTAATGTTTGTGAAAAATGTAACACTAAGAAGGAATTGTTGGAAATGCATGAAATTTATTCCACGTATTACTGATAATGGTGCAAATAGACGATTAAATTTACAAGACAAAAAACAAAACGAAAGTCAGAAATCAGAATTTTGTGTGCCCGCCACGCTGAGCGATGAGAGCCTGTACACGTCGTGGCACTGAATCATATAGGTTCTGAGTGTAATCCTGGGGAATGGTATTCCATATGGCTTCGACTTGACGCTAAAGTTCAGTCTTAGTGTGTGCCCTCCGCCCTAAAGAGGGCTTGTGCAGTCTGAGAAACATGTGCACGGGCATTATCCCTGCTGAAATACAGCGCCTGGAATGCGCCGAGGAATGGGGAGGACATCTTGTTCCACAATTTTTCTTATGTAGCGATCACTATTGAGGTTCCTCGCAGTTTGCAGTAGAGGGGATCGACAATTATACCCAATGGCTTCCCACACCATGACGCCAAGCGTTTGTGTAGTACGAGGATGGATAACACACCGTGGGAGCAGACGTTTCCCTCTGTAATAACGTCTGACTCCCTACTCTTCCTTCATTGTAGCAAGATTCATCGGAGAAAACAGCTTATTGTCATAAGGGACGCCACACACTGTGTTGCCGTAGAGCCGGACCATGGAGCTACACAATGCAACACCTGTGACCAGGCTCCAACTTTGTGCTAACACACAAGAGGACGCTGTACGATACTTCACAACCATGCGAAATGAGGTGTCTGTTGTCTCTTGCTGTTGTGCTGTTGCCTGCCCCACTGCCAGGATTTAAGGTCAGTTTACACCTGTCAGAGCGACTCGGAGCGAGTCCCTCCTTACGATTACATTGACAATGTAAACGCTCACTTCGACGGAGTAGAAATGTAGGGGAGATGAGTCAGCGCTTCCGTTTCCACTTTGAACCTGTTGAAAAATCTCTCCGGGCAGTTACTCCGAGCAGCGTTCGCAGGGACGTCGTAACAGTGAGTTCTATAATCCGAGATAGCCAAACCATGGCATTTTTTTAATGCATACGCATCTTATGAAGTGTTTTGCTTCTATAATTATGTGAGCTTATATTCGTTTTTCTACAAGCATCCCTACATGAGGATGCAATAAATATATGATAAACTATAAAAATAAAAAAAATTATGAAAAAGATATGTAGATCTGTTTTATTGGGGATATTTAAATTTCTTGCTTTGTATAAAAACATTCTGGGCTATAATTCGTTACAATTCAGCTTGGATGTGAAACATGTTCAGCTTGGATGTGTGAATGCAAGTACTGAAGGTGTATTAAGGTTTATACAAATTATGCTAGATGAATTCTAATCTTCTTAAACTATCCGTTTTAGCATTTTAAAAGTAAAGTATAATCATTATATTTATCCATTATTAATTTTGTTGATATCACTTTGTGTGTTGTCCAGAAACACAATTTAAGTAGGATCCAAAAGTAACAATTTGCGATAAATATCTTCCTCTTGGAACTATGTTATAAATATATATTCTCTTACCTGTGGTAATATATGTATGCTCCCAAGTTTTTTGTTACTTCTTATTTATTTAAGATTTTCTGAATAATTAGGTAGATATCATACAGTTTACTTCTGTCGTGTTAATGGTAGCTTTGAATAAATATTCCATGTGTTAATTTTGCATTCTTCTCTAGAAATAGCACAGTTCCAGTCAGAACTCTGCATAATTAATTCATGCGCAGAGAGCTACTGATTCTGTGGATCCTGGATGAATAAATATATTCTTTCTATTAAGAAATAATAAAACACATTATTACTTTTACATTATTTTATAAATCATTAATTAGGTGTAAATAAACAGTTGTATATAGTAGAAAAACTTTGTTAATTTGACTTTCAGTAATCACAGTTGACTAAATAACTTCTCTCAAACTGAATTTCTTTTAAATTCTTGTATCTGATATGCAATAACGTTTTTGTAACTTTGGACATTCTCGTCCGAAATTCATTTAATAGTTCATTTGATACTCCTAATTCATCGCGGCAAGCTACCCAATCACGTACACATTTTTTTATCTTCTTTTTTTTTTTTTTTTCCTCCCAAGAGCAGAAATTAATTCGTTTGAAACTGCTTCGCAGACTTCACTGCAGCCAAAGAAAGAACATCTATGTATGTTCAATGCATATTCTTTCCTGCAGCTGCGACGTTGGTATCCATTTCTTAAACAAACGGAGGCGAGTTGTCAGTCCACTCTGATTGGTGTAAACAATCTATCAGAGTACAGGCGTGGCCTTCGAGATTGGCCACGGTACAGGTCCGTTCACTCGGTTCGAAATGCCCGGACGAGCGGCTCGCTACTAGCAGCTTTGACAGATGTAAACTGGCCTTTAGCCTTGCTTGGATCTCCTCTGTCCATTTCTTCCAAACACGCATGACTGTTGTAGCATTACGCTGCGTGCGAGCTGCGATTGCTCGATACGAAAGTCCATCCTTTCGCATACCGACGATGCGGTCTCGTTCAAACTTCTTTATTTGTTGGTATGGCACCCATCGCTGTTGACGAGGCATATTGATCACTAATTAAACGCTCAGAGCAGACAGAGGACGATAAACAGATTTCAACGCAACTTTACAGTTCTATATATACATGGAACAAGTTGCCGGTTCTCATTCCACGCATGCGCAACAGCTTTGTAAATCTAATCTTTTGCATGTCTGGCCTCGCTTTATATTTCTTGTAAGTTTGGTTCAGTTTGCATAATTTCTTTATGGTGTTGCAATTTTCACAAGCATTAGTGTAATATAAGAAGAGGCAATATGAGAGAGAAATAAGTTTGACTTACCTTACTTTAAATCTGATGAATGGATTGATTCTTGGCAGGACTGGCACTTTTATCCATAAACTATACGATTTAATTACTTTTTAATTTACAAAACGAAGAACACACTTTAATCAATGGACTTTATAACAAGTTTCGTTTTCAAAGAATGCGATTAAATCACTTCCTCATTCTACAGATCTACCAGGATTTAACTGCAAATTAAAAATATTTACTGAGATTCCAATGTAATGATCTTTTAATCGTGTGCGCCATCTATTAGTCAAATATGGCACTCTCTTCTAGTATGATATTCCGAGCAGATATCAGTTTGGATGGGTGCACAGATCTTCAAGTCTTTAGCGCAGATTCTCTGTGACTGCTCTCATATGTGGGAAAAATTCAGAGCCCTATGTTTGTCTTTTCAGAGGCATAGCAGGCCTTCAGTTCATTTTTACGAACGGCAAAGCTTGTCTACATAGGGCTAATATGGTGGATGATTTTTCTAGGAAATGAGGAATGGATCGGATGGATTGGCTATCCAGATATCCAGACCTAAACCCTATAGAACCGGTCAAAGATATGCGGATGTCTTGAAGATCCATGCAAAGATATTTAGGGGTTCCTGTTAGCTCAGATGTTTTTTTTTCAGATGGATGAAAATGCTCTTTCGCATCGCATCAATCATCTGTGTTGTCAGATTAATTGGAAACAGAAGATACCATTTGAATGGACTGGCCAACTTACTAGCGAGACTTGATTGAGGATGTGTAGGATTCCTTAGGCCGAATAACTGGAGTACGTCTCCATTCCGGGGTGTCCGCCAAAAACATCGCAGGCGAAAACGTCGCGGAGAAAACAACGCAAGGCGAAAACGTTCGTGGTACAGAAAAACATCGTGGGTGAAAAGAAAGCAAAGAGGAAACATTGTAGTTCTAAAACATCGTGGTACAAAACATCGTCTTCGAAAATAAAGCTCTTCAAAAACTTCGCAGTTTAAAAACATCGTTGTCGAAAATATCGTGGTAAAATAAAGTACCTACAAATTATCGCATGACGATAATATTTAAGACATGCGTTTCTCAGGCTTTAATAACTATAATTACTCAGCCTGAATTCAGAAGTCTACAACAAAATTACTAATTCAGAAGGTACTAATTCAGATAGGATACGAATTCAGAAGTCAAACAACAAAAATCAGCGTTATATTTTCAAAATTTTCACAGGACTACTTTCGATGGTTTTACCGAACCACCATCCTCAGCTGCAAAACCGCAAATGAACAAGATAGGAAATAATGATTAGATAAGATAAGAAAGTCTGGACAAGAATAAGCAAGTGGCCCCATCTGTTGATGAAACCAGAACTAAAACATAATTTCTTTAAAGGCCGAAGGCAAAGATGGATTGGAATTAGGATCGTTAACTAGATCAGAAAGATTTTTTTTGAATGTGAAATGCCTCTAGAAAATCCAGTTCTCCAATGGAAGATGTTTTTTAATAATTTTGGCAGCAGAAAAATTTAAAGTGTGATTTTCGGACCAACAATGTTGAGCAACAGAAGACTTCTGTGTTTCCTTTTTTCTAACATATGCCTCATGTTCCTTGACGCGAAATTTTAAGGCTCTCTTAGTTTGGCCAGTGTAAATTAAACCACACTGGCAAGGAATCCTATAAATACCCCAGGAATTCTTATCCGGAATAGGGTCCTCGGAACTTGATTACTACTAATTTCTTCTGTAGATTTTTCAAGCTAGTCTTTCGCAAAGTTCATACACGTGAAATGCTTAAATATTTACGTTAATTACATGAATAATGAAACACTGGATGTCTTAAAAAATGATCACTTTTCTAGAAATTAAGTTTTCTGTGTTTGACATCAATAATTTAATTTATGCACGTTTAGACTGAAAATAAATTGCAAATGTTCTTCAGTGTTTCTTTAGAGTCAATAGAAATTTATCTTTTCATTCTGTTTAAAACATTAATATTTCTCAAATATGGCTTTTAGTTAATTTCATTTCGAAACTTATTTCCAAACAAAGAAATTCACTTCCTTTGTTTATTAAGAAATTAATCTTATTAAACAGTAAAACTCTTTTCTGAATTATGTGATATACCAATAACTATTTTGATAAAAACTGATTTTACACGTTCCTAGTTACCCACCTGTAATTCAGGAATATAAGACTAAATCAAGTACGAGAGAACTTCTGCATAAAGTATTGTTTTCCTTAGCATCGAAGAAAATTTCGAATTGAAACTGACACATGTTTTGGACATTTTAATGGCTTGTATAGTAGGAGGAGAAAATAAATGGGTAGTGACATTTATTCCATTGAAGAACATTTACAACTTATTTTCATCCCAGAAACGAACAAAGTAAGTGGATAGGGAGAATACAGAAAAGAAAACATTATCTCTAGTAAAATAAAAAAAATTATATAAGAAATTAAAAGAGTTAAATACGAGTTTTATTATCAACGTAATGGTCGCAATGAGCATTATCTTGAAAAAAAAAATTAATAGCCAATTGCTTTTCAGAGCTTTTAATTCACATTAAATACTGCCATGCGTAATTATGTAATTAAATTAAGCTTGCGAAGGGTAGGTCAATCGGATCGATATCTAAAGCTCAAGATAACAATTAAGCGTTTCAGAAATTTATTACATACATATATTAAAAGGAAGCATCTAATGTCTTAAAACAACGAAAATGCTCAGAAGCAGAAAATTTCATTTTATGTTTCTGTGCAAGAACAGAAAATCTTGGAAAAATATTCACATGGCTGTCGAATTCCTCGGAATTTCTTTAATATACTTATTCTTAGGTAAAAGATTCAACAATCTTATACTTTTATCTTAAACGTTTTGTTAACCAAATGGCCGGGTACTTGCAACTTAATGCATTGATCGAGAACGACCGAAACTTTCCGCCATTTGTAGAGTCATTAGGTATTTCTTTGGAAGCAGGAGAAGGGAAAAATAAGCAATGCCTTCACCGGGAATCGAACCGCGGACCTTTGGAATACGCGCCCAGCGTGCAGACCACCAAACCCCGAAGGCACGCGAAAAAGGCGGGAAAAATACCTTATACATTTAGTCGTCTGGTCACGGAGTGTGTTATCCAGTGTACAATGCAAGGGAAGAGGAAAAATACGTACAGGCAAATTTGGAATTCAGACTAGATGTCAGTCTCCGTTAACCATTAGATTCTCCAGGACGACATTTTGCTTTCAGATTTAAGTATAAATCTCGTACTAACAAACAAAGAGTCTCTAAGCTCTATATTCATTTGAGTGAACGAAATGAAAGTTACTTATATGACTACAGAGTAGAATATATGTATAAAAACATGTAAGAGACAGGGAATGGATTATAATAATAATAAAACTGATTTGTGTGTTTTCTTGGGAAATTATTTGTCTAAAAACACTTAAGTATATGTTTGTTAGGGAAAGAATAGCAAATTCAAACACTATATTTTCAATCCCGGAGAGGCCATTACACATTTCTCACTTTCCTGCATCGATATAACTAATGACTTTATATACTATGAACAAAATTTTGCGAAATTGTGCAGTAAAGCGTTTCAAGAACTTATATGTATATCGCACAAATGTGAAACATGATTATTTATTGTTTCAGGCTGAGTAATTATTTTATTTTCTGGCTGAGAGACAGAACTGATAATCTAGTTTCATTTACGTAAGTTAGGCACGTAGTTAGTTTTCATGGTCGAGAACAAGAAGCGTATGTCTGAACAGGAGCCAATTCATTACCTGCGAAGTGTTAATTTTGGAGCCATTCAAAGGATTGTGTTGCCACAAAAGCTCGCATTATATGAAGATCTTGAAAACAGACATCATCCGCTGCAGAGAGGATATCAAGTCATCTACTTCTGGAGAAGGATGAGAAGATCTTTGTACTAATATTTGGACATAATTGTTGATGGATGATCATTTGTAATGCCTGGTATAGTCATAATTATTTGCTTAACGTTCTCGTTGGGAATGTGACATTGCATCTGCCATTCAGCCGTATCATCGCTCAGAACATTACCTAAGGTGTACCATGGAAAGAGGGAAACCGGTTTTACACCTGTGAGAACGGAGAAGTTCCACCACCGGGGGACGGATCTGAGGGTGTAAGGATCTTAAGTTTTACTAACGTTTATTTTATTTTAAATCTTTACTATCACTTCTTATTTTCTACTTCCGGCCAGAATTAAAAGCTTTAACTTATTCATGCAAATTTGTCTTGCGAACGCCAAGTACTTAAGTTGTGGCTTTTTGCCAAGCAAGAGAGAGGAAGGAGTGATTAGGAGCAGGCCGCTTGCCATAGCAGGTTTACTCGGTTGCTGGTTGCCTTCAAGGCCAGAGGTTCAATCCTCTTGATAATTTTAAACGTATCGTAGTGTTAACAGTTCTCTGTACTACATACGGCTTTTTTTGCTAATATACGGCCAATCTTGGATAATTAGTCAATAGGCACTTGTTTGATTAATCCAAAGTTAAGTCTAGTTAGAGTTTATTTAATATTTTTATATTCTTACGTTCAGACCACAAGTGGTTGGTCTCTGTATTCCGAAGTCCGGAAATCATTGTAAAGAGAGAAAAATAAAGGGTTTCGTATACCCTTCCTGTATGTTTTGTCTACTTCCCAAATTTATTGAACATAGCTTTAGTAAGCTCCCTGTTCCGAGTCAGGACATTTAATGTTCCCAAAGCAAGTAAGGAGGAACACTGAACCTGATAAGGGTCGCCCACCTCTCTTTTTCTACCATTAAGCCATTAATTAGGAGGACTTTCGGCTTTCCGTGTGTTTAAGTGCAACCATGCCGTACAGACATCATACAACTAAAAACATCCAAACCTTCTCCAGGATTCGAATACAAGACAGCGATACGGCAGCCAGCACCGTTAACCATTACACTATCAGGACGGCAGATTGAGTAATATAAAAGGGATTAAACAACCTGAATTGAGCGTGTTCAATTGCAGTGTAGTAAATCAATATCTATTTTCAAGTATACAGAGTTACATATTTTAAAATTTGTTTAAACTAGCGCCACTTTCATTACTCAACTTTCCAGTTACAGTGCGTAACACATCCTTACGTTTCCTTTGCCACTCGAATCAAAGTATCTTGCAGCTTCTACCTTGCAAATTCAAATAAACAACCGTAATTTTAATCATTTTAATCATGAATGTGTTTTCTGAGATACAAAATTAAAATTTATAAGAGTATACATAAATTTACGCGTATCGAGATATTGAAACCATCTAAAAGGTGGAAACGTATAAATTCTCTTGCACTTGCTTTCATGAATATGTGTGTTATGAATCCGACAGAAATACGCAAAAGTATTAGACTTCAACAAGCTTGAGGTCTTTTCTCTAATGTTAAAAATTTCGTAGTGATAATATTCACTGGGTCTTGCTCCAAGTTTAGCTGGTAGCGAATCTAAACACAACTGAAGTCCTGAAGACCTGTGGTACCTTATGGCTTATTTTACTGCGAAAGATCGTGCATTATTTTTTGATAATTCTCTTACCTATATTTCTGTCGGAAACTTTTTCAGATATTATTGAAAATCAAGTTTTGTTTAACTGTATTCGACTGCTGATCAAATTCCCGTGTCCTACAAAATTATTTTTGTTTGACTTTACTATGACTTATGATAGCTGGCTTGTTTCTTAAGTACGTGAATCCTATCCTACAGAGAGTATTTACACGTTTTTAAAACGATTTAGATAAAGAATTGAAAATCATAAGATAAAAAATTCTTGGCAACAGTTTATTATTTGAAATGAGAAATCTGCTACTTTAAAATATATTCTTCTTCTAAATGTTGCATGTAAATAAGCGTAGACTGAAGGGTTTGTTTCTGGGCTTTCCGAAGAGAACTATTCAGATTACATAATTAAAAAACGCTATGAAACGCATGGTATTAAAATTTCTAGGAACAGGATAGCATTATTAATCGGGAAGGAAAAAACCGTCATTCATTACATCTGCATGGAAAGAAGACTTGAAAACCCGAAATAGGTACTTACTGTTTCTAATGTTAAATCATTGGTAACAAGAGAAAACCTTCTGACTAATCAATTCCAAAGCAATTAACAGCAAAAATAAACTATCCAAAGCAATAATAAATAAAGTAATAAACCAAGCTTTATAACCTAAAAGCCGAAAATCATAGTGTTCACCACTTTTTATCGGAAGAAGAAACTCAGAACAATTTGTAGAACCTGGTTGAAAACTATTTAGCACGAGATAAATGGAAATACATTGTGACCCTTGATGAAGCATAGGTTTAGCTAGATGACATATTTTTTTAACTTTTACACTGCTAAGGAGGTTTACTGGCCGGGAACAAGGCCTTGCAGTATGATGTCCACCCTGCAGAAGACATAAAGGCTTTTAATGAGTCTAAATTAAAGAAAAAAGTGTTAGTCACTTGAGTCGCATCTAGATAAGGGATACAAAGGACTATCTTGGATACATATGATATTTTTGATTGCATATATTTAAAAAAATACTTAGAAGTTTAGAGCTGCATGGATACAAAACTGGTTTGAAACAAAAAAGTTACATATATACATACAAAATAAGTCACGTATTCAGATATTAAAACCTTGTTGCCAATTGTCAGTGTAGCAAGGATTAAATCATACATGAAAAGAGTGCACAATAAACATTTCATGCTGTTGAACTGCACACTCAGCTTGCAGTCTTCGGGAGTTGAGACAATATAAGTTATAAGTACCGAGTGACACTGCAACGTTAAACTACCGAGCCACTACTCTGTATTATAACAGTGGTGAGCAATAACAATGTTGCTGCTACATTAGTCCTGATTGCAAGGCTGTCAATCTTAGCTAGATAACTGTAAAGAAAAGTTTATTGATTATCGAAACGAAGAGAAAAAAGTGTAAACTGATTCCGTCAATACAAAGAAAGTTTCAGTAAGGGGTTTCTGATTGTCGCAGGATTATCTTACAATGGGAAATTAAAATAAGAAGAGTGGAAACAAATTTTAAAATCAATGTACTATCAAGAGAAAGCTTTACGTCCAATATTTACAGAAGAAATTCCATACCTTTATTCCAATGACCTCCAAAGTGTAAAAATTTATCAAGACAAAGCAACAAGTCATATTTCTTAAAGTACTGCTGCATTCTCTGAAACAATGAAGACTGACACACATATTGCATATATACTGTCAACGTTCTCCCAACGTATTCCAAGTCTTCTGAAGTTTCACCTATGGACTATTTGCTTTCGGTGTCTTGAAAAGAGCTCTTTCTAAGCGCAAACTCACCACCGTTGATGGACTCTGGGAAGTAGTGGAAGAGGAATGAAAATAAATACCTCTGAAATTTTACGAAAAGCTCTTCTGTCATAAAACTCCCGATGCAGGCTTATTGTCCAGAAGAAAGGTTACGAGATCGAACATTTAAAAAAAAATTAACATTTTAAGCATTAACTAGACTTCCCCTAAATCATTTTAAAAGTGCGTAAGTACCCTCTATATTTTTATCCATTTACTTTAATGAAGTTCCTTATAAACTCTATATGATGTGCAATAGAAAGAGGCATTTTTTTTTTAGCATCTGAAAGTACTTAAATTTTCTTGGCATTAATAACGCTCATTCCGACTAGACTTCTGATGTAATGATTTTTCCTGTCTTTGTCTGTCCATTCGCAAGGAAATCGTTGTATTTTATGTAGCTTATTTGAAATAAAAAATAACAACAATTATTTTTAGTCATCTCAGATATTTCATCTATCTATTTTCGTATGGATCTACTGTAGATAGATTTCCGAACTTGCACTAGTTTCTTTTATTTTAGCAGTAATTTTGAATTTGAATAGTTGAAAATAATTAACATTTTCTAAGCATTGTGCTTTTTTTAAGATAAGTAATAACGTGCTAATTTCAACGAAATGTTAATGCAAAAAGGGCAAATCGATGCTTTGAATGCAATTGAAATGATTAAATTCGTTTTGTTCACCTTTTGTCTTTAAAGTGCGAGCACTTTTTATGGTTGCAGATAATTAAAAACTGGAAATGAAGCTCAATGTAAAGCAAACGTTTGAAGAAAAATATGAAAAACATTTATAAATAAAAATAAAACGTTTCTTGTCATTTAAACTACAACCTACGTATATATATATATATATATATATATATATATATATATATATACACACATGAAGCATTTGCTTATTATTAGATGACATCAGCAAGTGATGCCATTCAAAAACCGTGAATAATAGTCACTTGAGTCATATCTGAAATTAGCATGCATTTTTCCATAGAAAAGGAGTTTTACTTACTCTGTGACAAAAACTTCTCTTGACTAATGGCACTTGTTACCATGTAAAACTTGGCTCTGTAAATATTCACAGTTTTGCAAGCTCCTAGTTTAATTACAGATTTTGAGTAGAAATAGTACTGAAAATAAAATAAATTAAGTTAAATTTCTGTCTACGTGAGATTTCCTATTTCTTGGGATGTTTGAAGGTGCTAACAGTAGCTCTAAATTTGGAGTGCGCAGGATAGAATAATTTAAATACCAAAGTAATGTTAAATCTCACATGAAAGATTTAGTGCAAAACTAAGTAATCTTTTTAATATTGAAATAAATAAATAAAAGTCAGAGTCAGGAACGCTGTTGTAAGAATCTTGCACAAAGCTCCAGGAGAAATTCAATTTTTTTCCCTTTGATTACTTTGAAAAGCATCTTTCGGAGATTTTACTGTATGTGATGATGGATGTGAATCATTTCATAATCTACGGAAGAAATTAAGAGAAACCTTAATAATACTTGTATCAAGGAATCACACTTGTTCGAGTTTAATAGTCCCTGCGAGACAAATATAAAAAAATTAATTGTACAGTGTTTCGAGAACCGAACAATCACACAAGTGTTTCGGTATGTTTACTTCGTAGCTGCTTCGAGTTAAGGAGAAAATATAACGTTTTTTATATGCTACCTAAAAGTAACGTGATTTATAATGCTTCTCAAGAAGATAAAATCTATTTTATTTAGTTAATGCTTATCACGTTTCTAATTTTAAATATTTTTAAAACCTTATTTCATTTAACATGCAGTTAGCGTTAAACTAATATAACACTTCACTCCTAAATGTAAGAATAAGCTGATCTTAGTTTGGTTTGAAATAGGCTTTCAATGGTTAAGCAATAGGTATTCACGAAAAACCCAAGTTATGGTTTCTCATTTTCAAGAAAAATGTTTAATATGAAATGCCTATAGTTGTCAAAACGTAACTTACTCAGGAAAGAATTTTATAATATATCCTGATATACTTGTTAAAAAAAGCTAAGTATAGGGTTTTTTTAAAACCATTAATTACTTAACGATATTTATTGGTAAAAATAATTAAAAGGAATTACTTGACTTACACAATATAAATATTTTAATGCTAACAAATCTATAAATCTGTACTTTTAGTAATATTTGTTATTATTTTTGGTGCTGTTATATTTTTACTGAAAGGCTTTTAGAGTTATCCCCTACTTTTTCATGACTATTCCACATCGATAAACATGAAATTAATATACTAATTGAGTTTTTTTTTTTTTTGAAAATCTTATTAACTACGTGCCCAAATAAGAAAAGACATTGTGTTTGAAATAAAAACTTAAAATACGTTGGCTTTTTGAAAATGATGAAACGGTTCAAAGGGAAATAAAATCTATGTAATTACATAATTAAATTAAGTATGGAGACATGTATTAGTGGCATTCACTACTGACATAACATTATATATGAGCTGTTGATTAGATTAATTCAGAGCTTGCTGATCTTTGATATCGAATATATGTATCTGCAAATGTAAATCTAATTATCTCTTACTTCTCCAGATCAGGGATTTTCCGCGCTCGTTAAAGAATTTTGAATGAGGAGGTCAAATGAAAATATATCATGGGAGACAGATTCAAATTTGGAAGCGGGCATTAGTTTTTCCGTATAAAAATGAATGCTTTCATTAACATTCAGAAGTATAATACTTTATCTCAATTTTAAGCAATACTTTAAACGAAATTAATCATTTTTACATTTATGCACATACCTTTGCAGATAGACTTATTTATTTGTTTTGAAGCTTTTGTACCCTTACAGCAATTTTTATTTCACCATTGGAAAGGGAGTGCAAATTACACTTACCGTTTAAAATCAATGCAAATTTTATCATTATTAGGTTTTAGGGTTACACCTGATTTGGTAACGCTGTTTTAGTCTAATATCCCTAACAGATGTAAAACGAATCATCGCTGTGTCTGAAACAATGACATTTTTATTTAAACAGAATTTATAAAAGGCATTCTGTTGTGCTCCAATATAACCACAGCTCGTGGTGATGTAAATAATTTAACAGTCCAATTTTTAAATCAAATGTTGAACAGTAGTCTTTGACTACTGTTCAACATTTGATTCAACAACAACATTCAATAGTCAATTAAATAGTGCTAGAAGCTGACTCGCAAACTCCAAAGAAGGGTCCCAATTAAAGTATAGGCAGCAATAGCATGCCAAGGTGACTAATTACAACTATCAGAGCTGGCAGGAAGCTAACAATGCAGTGTGCACGCAATGCGAGAAATGCACTCTGTCTTAAAAATCAAGAAACCTCAGTTTAAATATAGGCTATTCATTTGCAATCTGGTGAGAAATACGGAAAGGGGAAAGTATAACAAAAACTGGAATTATAAATAACTGGTTAATTAGCATAAAATTCTCTACAAGGTAGTAAATAATACAAAAACAGCAGAAATTTTCATGAAGATTTGCGTAGTTTAAAAACAATTTAATATGTATCTGAAGTGTGTATGAGTTTTAATATTTTGTAATTATTATTGATGTGAAAAAAATTCCCTTTATAAACATTGTTAGTACAGGCAAAATTGCTCTCAAACGTGTGGAAGGAATAGAGCTTAAAAGTTGCGAAGCACTCCATATAAATATGTGTATCTAATGATAACGTTGCTTTAATTTCCTAATACCTACAATATTGGAAGATACAAAACGCAACAAGCAACTTTCTCTTGAAATGCAGTCTCCTCAAACCAGTCTAAACAGATTTCGGCGCTTAATTATTTACTTCGAAATAGAAAATATTGCGCATAGAAAAGACTTGAGGGTAGCTTAACGAGTAATAAAAAATTCACAGGGTGGATAATAAGCAGAGGCGTATCATGAATTTTAATAAATGTCATTTGTTTCTGCTTAAGACCACTTTTTTAAACATGTTAATGAATGGAAGTTAAAACTACATGTATTCGAAGGCTGGCTGTAGTACTTGCGTATTCAAGTATAAACGAAGGAAATAAAAATTAAAAATTAATTCACCAGATTTAAGGTTTAAAATAGAACTTTTTTCAGGTAAAATTTGCAAAGATTTCATAATCTAGAGTCATGATTCAATTTTATTTTATTTATGCAAATGGTGCTATAATATATTTCAATGTACAGTCAATAAATAAATTATATTAATCAATTTTTGGCTCATTATTGTGCCTGTTAAAAGAACATTGGTACAATTAATGCTGATGTTGCCAAAATCAGTGACCCAATCTTGTAAGTTTCACTTGCCATGTTATGAATACTATTGGTATTTATACATTGTATAAATTGATGTACAAATTTATTATCAAATTTTCAGTCTCAAGACAAAAAAAGAAAGCATCCAACTCAAATAATTCATAGGAAAAGTGTTAAAATTAAAGCAAGGACAAATAAAACAAAGAAAAAATAAAGAACTTAGTAAATTTAGTAAACAAGGATAAGTGCTTTATAAAATTCAGGGAAAAATGGAATTAGAAGAGAGAAATTTCTCTAGTTTCAGAAATTTTGTAAATTCGTACTTATTATTAGAATCAAGTTTTTCGCATGTTTCTTGGATATAGTATAGTCTCACAATACACGTAACTACTTTGATATTTTTCGATATATGCTTTTTTTTTTGTGTGTGTGTGTGTGAGGGGGATGAAAACTTTTATTTTTGTTTCTCTTGTGTATTGGCTTTTTGTGACTTATCGTGACAAGTTTATTCATGTAATGTCATTTGTGACAAGTTTATTCATGTAAAGAAGTCATAACTTCTTTTCATGAATAAACTTGGAAATCGCCATTTCCTTTACTTGGCATTCGTATGATTTTTTAAGTGTACTTTCGAAAATCATTCTAAGCAATAAGAAATATGCATACTAAATTGTGACAACATTTTCTATTGTTACTTAAATTTATATATTTTAGATAATTTTTCTCTATTGGGGGAATCAACAGACTGGCCTCCAAAGAGAGCTCTTATTTTATAAAATCGTGTATATAATTTGTCAATCGATTTGAAATTTTATTGCTTTTATTTATGCATCTTTATAAAGTTTTGCAGATATATTGATCTGCTTATTTTACTGAAGATCTATTCTTTATCGCTTGTACGTGAAGAGCCAGTATTAAAGCCAGGGCTTAATTTCTAAAATTAGAAGCGATGGAGCTCCATAAATTGATGTCAGAAATGGGGAATAAAAGTGAATAAATAAAATAATAGATAAAGCAATAAAGAAAGAATAATTAAATAAAATATAAAGCGGCACAAATGTTGACAAATTAAATTAATAATAAGTATGTAAATAATTACCCAAAAAATCACAAAAATGAAACGAAAAGAGTAAATTAAAATAAAATAAAAAATATAGGTGAAATAGTTAAGCAAATGAAAAGGATGAGTATATCCAAAGTAACAAGAGGATAAAGTTTTCCACCCCCCCCAAAAAATGACAGAATAGTTGCTTCTCACTATTTGTCTGGAATAGCCGAATCGATCAGTCATTTAGCCGTCTCATCACCGAGAACGCTGAATCACTGGGGGTGCTTTTATATTACGCGGAAGAACACAAAGCAATTAAGCTTTACTCGGGATTCAGAACCTCACCCTGCATTTCGGACTAGCAGTCAGCCTCCGGTAACCGATATGCAGTCCACAGGAAAGACAAAACGAAAGTAAATATTATTTATATTAGTATTCTTCTCGCTCAGATATAAGTGCCCTTTTTTGGGGGGTTTCTAATCCATTTAAAGGCATTTTGACCAAATGGCATTTGCCCATACAATTTCCTCTTCTTGAAGGGTTCGCATTTTGACAAGGAGGATTTCCTTGTTTGGGTGCTGAAGTTTTCCCATGCATTTTATTCTTCCCCAGGAAACTGAGTTGTTCTTTCGATATCTAATGCCAAAATCAATTTTACTAACGGCTAAACAAAATTTGGCATTAATATTTTCTGTTAATCTGCAGTTCCACAGCACAACATAATTTGTCTCATTTGGAGCTCCAGTACTGTTTTGTTGGAATAACAATTTCATTCAAATTTGAGATGTATTGGAACAGAATATCGGTTGGATTAGAGCCTTGATCACAGCGGAATATTTCATTTGTTAAAATAGATACTATTAAACACTGAAGTTGTTAAATTCACAACTTACTACTGGTCATGGCAAACACATAATAAAATATTAACTAGACAATTTTCTTGTATTACGTAGTTTGAGTATTCTTAGAGTTTTGACTTTTTTATTTATTGCACCTGCCCTGAAGTTTTATCGAAGTAAATTTCTTTTTCAGAAGATGATCTAAATATCCAGTTGCTTAAGCCCTTTTATTTCAATTTCTGTTATACTTCAAATTCTTATAAAAATGCTTCAGTTAATATTACAGGTATACATACGGAACTTTGAAACAAACCAACCCAGAAATAAGAATAAACCAACTTTATACTAAATATAACCTTTAACAAAAACTTTGAACCAGAAAACTCGGCTTTTCTTTAACAAAAACGTAATAACGAACTGGCTAAATTTGGTGGAAAACAACAAACATTCTTTTCTTCTGTAAGCAATAAGAAGATCGCATGCCTATAGGAAAAAATTCGCACACTCTCTTATGTTGCGGGACGAAACGAGGGAGAAGGAGACGTTCCCTTTGACTCGTGTTAAAATACATATTTTTTTGATGATGCTGAATTTAGACAGAATGTAGAGTAGAATCTGAAAAGATGCACTAGCGCGCAACTCATTCTATTTTAAACTTTTAATTCTAAATAAAATTGATGATTCAGTGAAAAGCCGTATACTTAAAGGAATTAATAAGGATTTTACTATACGATTGAGTTTAAAAATAATAATTTCTTTCCCACAACTTTAAATTTATTGGCATGCGCTGCATGTCCTATGATCAAGCTCTTGATGACCAGAAACATTTTTTCCGGTAATGCAAGCGATGGAGGACTTTTACTCAATGTCCGACTCGACCTGCAGCCTAAAGACGGCAGAAATGCTTGAGCAAATTTCTTGCAAATGTTTTGGCAGCGGTATGCAACGGGAAATTGTTTTTCTGTCTGTGTTTTAACTTCTTTATATACAATTTATACGACAAAAAGCTGGTATTTTACACTTTTAAAATTTTGGCTTCATTCCGCCCGTTCCCAAGACAAATAATTAACTCCCCTCCCATAACTTGTGCAACAGTTTCATACCATTCCTTACAGCGCAGCATGCCCCTAGCCATAACATTAACAGAATGTACAATGAGAATGCAGGTCATTCGATGTTGGAAGCAAATTGTAGAGGATATCAAGAAATTCTGGCTTTTTGAATTATGAACACAACGTTAGTGTTTTGTAATGGATGGTGTAATTATTTCTATTGCATAGTAATTTTGTACCATTTGATGCTAAATTATCTTCAACAGAATTACTTTTCGGTATTTCTTAATAACGTTTAAATCCATTATATATTGTTTGCATTGTATATCTGTAGGGGGAGAGCACAGAAAAGTAATAAAATGCTTTTATTTTATGAGGGACTCGGACATTTTGGAAGGATTGCAACTTTTCAACAATAATTTATAATGAATTTTCATATTCAGTACCATATTAAATCAGCCCACCAGCGGCCAAGCGGTAAAGTCGCTGAACACTGGTAGTTCGGTCCCGCGAACTTTCGTCCCGCGAACCCCGTCGAGGTTCGAATCCCGCGAACGGGCTGGCTGCATGGGCGTTTTCGTGGTTTTCCCCCATGTGTAACGTGTATACGAGGCAGTTTCCCTTAGAAAGTCCTCCACGAAGGCATCCCCCTTCGGCAGATAGTCCTCGTGTGCTTTGCCATAATTAAATACACCAACATCATATTAAATCAAAATGTCTTTGTTACTAAAATATAATTTTGAAACTAATATACAACGTACTTCTTTATTTTTCATAGTGATGAACAATACATTCTCAACATGCACAAATGCGTTGCAAATGAAAAAGAAGAAAGGTAATGTATTTAAAGAAGGTAATTTATTTTCTTTTATAACAGAAATATTCTAAAATTTGATATTTGCTTTTGAAGAAAACTTTATAAATATGCATTTGAAGCAATATAAAACACGACACAGACATTCCGAAATACTTAAATAAAAAAGATAACAGATTACAGCAATACCTTTATTTACATTAGTAGGCTCTAATAAATACAATAATCCTTAAAATAATTCGTCTACTGGAAACATGTTCTTATTTACATTTGCCCTAATTTATTAGGGTTTTTCAAAAGTTTAAAAGATTACAATACCTATTACTGCACGAAACACTATACACAACAATTCATACGCACTTCATACAAAATGTGGTTTTCTGAAACAGATTTAATTGATATGAAGATAGGGGGGACTTGACAATGAAGACAGATTTTCTTTTATGGGCTGCCAGTAAGTCTATTTTAATAAAAAGGTGCTAATAAATCTACTCTGAAATTAACTATTTCTAAAGAAAAGGTCAGCCACAGTTCAATCCTTTGATAGATATTATTTTTAGCATAAATTTTGTTTATGTTATATGATTTTATGCTAATTAAATCCAATTATGTTATTACTTTGGCTTTACTATTACTTCTACTTTCGTTAGATTACAGTAGAATGTAAACTAATTAATGCATATAAACGAAACGTTGAGTTTCAAAAAAGCTTTTGGTAACTTAGATGATTTTTGCAACTATTTTACACCTCCCTGCTGATTGAATTCTTTGATCGGCGTTTTCTTCGGCAGACCATATTTGCTTCGGGAATTTCAAGGTCCTGTGAAATCCATAATTAAGTGAGTACAAAATATATTTCACATTTAAATTTGGTCGGAACGTTTAGCTTAGCTTTCCTTAGCTGTTTTGGTGTTATGACATTTAACGACGCGTGAGGTTAAGGGAAACTTTTACAGAAAACAAGCTCCTTATTCTCCTACCACTGGAGGATTTATAGCCTAAACATGTTTCACTGTAACCGATGTCTTGGGTAGCTAAGCAGGACAATTTGAAACTGAAAATAATTTTTTTTTTCACTTGAAGCTTTGTTCCTCATAGGATTTCTCTACAGAGCTGGTTTTCTCATAGCGAATCAGATATTTTTAAAATAAATTAAAAAAATTTTTTTTTGTTCCACTGCTGAAGACAGCTAGTGGATGTGATACCAGTTTTATTTTCTTAGCTGTAATTCATTAAGTCTTGACACCTGAAATACGCACGTATTTTCAAAAGTTTTAAAAAAATTAGTTTAAGCTATTCTATGCATGTTATATTTTAGTAATATGAAAAGAAATTTCTAATGAGTTACTTTCAGCAACAGTGCTCTTTTCTTTTTTTAATTGTAACATACTGAGCTAAATAAAGTTTGTAGTTCTTTTAAAGAGTAGCATAACGTTAATTACATCTTTAGTATTATGTTATTTTGCTTAAAATTAACGCCAAACTAATAATCAAATAAATATACAGGATGTCTAATAAGTGTGCAAATATTTTAAAAATTCATAAAAATTGAAGGAATTGGATGATTTGAACGCGGTTTGTAAAAACGTTATTCTTATGAAGGGGATTTTTTGTTTCGTAAAGAAAAAAAAATAGTTAAAATTTTCCTCTATGGATGGCGCCGAACAGATGCAGTAACAAGAAATATGTAATTCAAAATCCTGGTAAATTGCAGAATTATGTTTTAATTGTGATGCTGATATTAGTGGATAAACGTTATTAGTGGTTTTACCTCAGCCAAGAATCGCCGGCTGAAACTTTACGAAGGTTTCGGACACAGAAAGGATGGAAGAATGGTTTAGGTCCAATCACTCTTGCCGGATCGACTTCCCTGGTACATTTCGAAGACACGGGAAGTTTGTTTTATTGCCTTCGTAATGGTTCACTGAGTTTATCAGAGGTCCGTACTTCCGATGCGGCTTTGCAGATTGACACTCTAAGGGATCAATTGTGTGTAATTTTTTTGGGGAAGAGCGCTGTGCAAAAGATGGCTGGAAGACCTGCTCAGTTTTCTGGAAAACGCTACTAGCAACTGCTGCAGGAGAAAGTAATACCGCACTTAATGGAACATAATATCCTTGACAGAGTGACGCTCATACGAGACGGGGCAACTTCTCATATCACAATCGAAGTGAGGGCGTTCCTAAGAAGAACTTTCACTGAAGAGCGATTAATTAGCCGTCGCTGTAGAAATGAGTGGCCCACTCGCTCGTCGGACTTAAATCACTTGATTTTTGACTTCAAAATTGTACCAAGTCCAGAGAGCATCGCAATAGCCAATCATAAAATTATTGTTGCAGTTAAAGACCGCCATTCGTCACGAAATCTCTTACATCCATTCGGATATACTAACAACTCGTTTGCAAACTGCAATTTGTAGGGATAGCGGGCACATACAATAAAGGTGATATGCTTGGAAACATTTGTAAATATAGTTTTCCTTGAAATGTGTGATTTGCTCTCGTGTAGCGCCTTCTATCGACGAAAATTTTAAGTTTCTCTTTTTTTTACCAAAAAATTTCATGAGAATAATTTTTTCGCAAACTGCGGTAAGTTCTACCCATTCCTTCAATATTTATAAATTTTTAAAATATTTCCAGACTTATGGGGCACCCTGTATTTTTAAACAATATAGCTTGACTTGGTAGTTTGAAGAGAATTTACTGTAGTCACACTCAATAAATAAGATTGATTTTGATCAGGTTTCTGAAACATAAGAAGTAAACAAGTCCAGAAAATTATTTTGCTGTTTTTATTGCTTTTGTTAATCTTTATTTGCAAACGGATAAAATATTCAGTATATTTACAAATATATGTTGTGCGCATCTGTCAATACTGCGCGTTTCATTTGTAAAGTCTTCTGAAAACACATAACTGAAGAATTTTGACTTTGGTCTAAAGTGACTTCCGACAGAAACCTGAGCACATCGTAACGAGGTATATATTAACTTAAGATTGCGTTACATTGGGGCGTTTTTTATTCTGTAACTGTTAGGTTTGAGTTTCAATTAAGAAGTTAAAATTTTTTCGCAGCAATAAAAATCTACTTTAAGCACAAATATGGATCGAATTAGTATGAAAATGCATTTTAAATATAATTATAAAATGAAAAAAACATACCCGTACAAAAAAAGCAATGAACAAAAACTGGTGCAATTTTTTAATTCTAAATTTAAACTAAAAATTTTAAAATTAATACAGATCAAGATTTTTTAAAGCTTTGTCTTTCCGAAAAATGTTAATTTGTTTATAAGGTATTTTATCACTCCTTTCTGCATGCTTTTGCGGTATAAGTGGAAGCACATTCGACGCATATTCGAGATGTAAAGGGTTCGAGTACCGGGGAGGGCATTACACATTTTTCAGGTTCCCTCACATCAAAAAATTCTAAACGACTCTACATGTTTATTAAACAGAAATCAACTTTAGTTTTATTAACTTATATGAATAAGTACATATTTAGAAATTATAAATATGTGAGATGGGATTCTTTAATCAAATTTGAAATGGTTAATTTCTGTTATCTATAGGGCTTCAACTTGCGTAAATGCACATCATATCTAGTGTAGTCAGATCACAAAGGCAGAAAGATCATAGAACATCGTAGCTTATGGATGTGATCAGTCTTCTACCCTCTTTCGAAACACGTATTGAAGGAAAAAATATTTTAAATTGAAGATAGTGTGGTATGCTGATTATTATTTGCTAGTTCTTCGGTTATTTTGCATTAAAGAAAAACATTTGATTCTTTTTAGTGATAAAGAAAATTTTACGAGAATTAACACTATCTTTTATTAATTTCAGCTTTATTTGTGTACCATCATAAATTGTTAATGTATTGGTAATTCATTAATATGATAAAAATTATTTTTCAAAATAAATTGCTGATTTATGTTCACGGCAGTTTTTATAATGGGAGCTAGAAAAGTAAAGTAAAACGCTTCTTTTAAAACTACTAACTTCGGATAACAGTTAATGCTAATATGTATGAAATAAATATCAGTCAATAACAAACGTACACGTTAATTTAATTTAAGAAGTCTAAACATAGTCCCTAAATTAAAAAAGAAAGAATACGGTTTGAATTTATTAAGTGTATTCAACCCTAACTGAATTTGTAAATTAATCGAATCTTCATAGTTTTGTGTTATTCCAGTTTGAGAATTTAGTAAAGTATGAACTCAGGATTAGGCACTCATGGATTCCCACACAGCAAATGTGAAAACTTTTCTTTAGAAATCTGATGACTTTTAGCATGGAACAGACCAAAATTCGCTTTAGAGGGAATTGTGTAGTATTTCTCTTGGACCGTTATCTCTCGCAACATATACTTTAACTTAGATATTTCTAAATTTAGAATGATGCGTATATTCTTGTCATCATTGCTGTACTGGTCTGTTTCTTCTTGGCATGATAATTAATTCAATATTTATGCATCTTCTTTAGTAATACAGAGTAAAAGAGAATATCACATAAGCTTATTAAAATGCTTTACAAGCTAATAATAACAGAATCAGATATTTTTATTAAAGGCAGTTATAAATATCATGCTACAGCACAGCAAGTGATTAAGCTTTGTCATCTTTCAACCGAGGATTTCGTTTCCGAATAGAATGTCAACAAACGAGGGTAATTATTACACTCTTTAATGTGCTAATTGAATACTGATTTACTGTTCTACTGGGCTGAGAATGGTGAGTTATAATAATTATATGTGAATTTGGACTGATAAACAGCAGCGTTCTGTTAGCTGTGCTTCGTGAATCTAATGACAGCGAAAATTAATAGTTCTCCCAGCAGATGATTGAATTAATGATGAATATTTGACAGCATGTTTAGACAAGAGGATTATGGATTACTTATATGTTATTAAAGTCATTAAATATACAGCAAATTCACCGAGAGATACACACGGAGAATGAACTCGATATAAACCTATATTAAATGAGGAATATTGTAAGTCAATTTCAGGTTTGTTGGCAATATTACTTGTTAAGTAGTTTTGCATTTGCTTAGCACATTTCAATGTAAATTATACTAGTTACAGCTCAGTGTAATTCAGTAAAATGTGAACGTTATCTATGTTTGTTATACATTATTCCATAACTATGTGAATAGTTGAATCCTTTAGAGTTTGGTATCTGTATTGATTTTTAAATATGAGAATATTAGTCTTTCGTAGACATATAATCATGAATAAAACAGTAGTTATATTTTACTTTCTTTGTTTTCTTCGATTTTTTCTTCAAGATGAATAACGTCAGATTTGAAATATGTAATAATAATTAAGGCATTAATGATAAAATCTATCTATATATTTATTTATACATGTAATCTCTGAGACAAATTTAATTAATATCGAATTAGAAAGCCGTTAGTAATGGCAAATTGTCCCAACTTCAATTTCTGATCATAACGATATGGCTACGAAGATGTTTCATGAGTTTTCTTACATGTGATAATAATACTTAAGTGACTTATAAATTTTTTAGACAGGAAATTTAAGAAAATATGCTCTAAAAGCAATTATTTGTTAGATACGTAAACTTGACCGCTTATATGTCAGCAGACGATAACTTATTGTAATAACTGAAATTTTATTTATCGGAGAATTATAAGGTGTTTCTCCCGCCTTCTTAGCGAGCCTTCGTGGTGTAGTGGTTGCACACTGGACCGGTATTCCAGAGGTCCGCGGTTCGATTCCCCGCGAAGGCGTTGTTAATTTTTCATGTTTCCTGCTTCCAAAATACTTAATGTCTCTACAGTGGCGCCCGAACTAAAAGGGTGCTGTATGAGAATTCTTCACACCCAGGATTTGACGACTGGGTACCCTAAAAACCCCAGTCTCCCTTTAAAAGGGGAAGTATATAAGGTGTTTCTCCTGATTTCTTAGCTAGCCTTCGTGGTGTAGTGGTTTGCACAGTGGGCCGATATTCCAGAGGTCCGCGGTTCGATTCCCGGCGAAGACGTTGTTATTTTTTCATCTTTCCTGCTTCCAAAATACCTAATGTCTTTACAGAATACCTTTTGAAAGAAATGGAGTTGACACAAAAGCATTATTGTGCTGTGATTTTTCGATTTTAAAATGGGGTTAAATTAAGATGAATGACAACGTTTACAATTAGCGCATGAAATGAAGTTCTGTCTTATGCTACTGCATTCAGATGGCTTACGTATAGATATTACACTGCATTCGGATGGTTACGCTTTTCGTGTCGAAATTCTCTCCTAGATGAAAAACACATTCGAAAACCTTTGTCAGCTGTAGTCTCAGAAAATGTATCGGCCATATGAAAAATGTTAATCAATGAAAATCGCTATGCCTACCAGTGACACAGAAGTTTAATATTAGATCCATAACTGTACATAAAATTATTCGTAAAATCCAAATGAAAAAATAAGTTTGTTATTGTATCCTCCATTAATTAGTAGAACACGAAAATGCGGAGCGTATCAGAATCAGTAAAGAAACCCTAAAATTACTTAATATTGTTTGACACAGCATTATTTCAAAGTCATAACTGGTGACAGAACATACCATTTTTTGATGCTCCAACATTCCAAAAAGGTAAAATATGTGTCTTTGAAGATGACACTCTAACAAATAATGCTGAAAAGATAATGAGCAATGGAAAAAAAAAAAAAAAAAAAAAAAAAAAAAACTAATGTGTTCTGTTTTCTTCAGAAGTACAGGCCTGCTCAAAGACATAAAGCTAGAGGGATAGAAATCAACCACGGTTAACTTACAGAAATTGTCCCAAAAGTAAATATAAGGGGACTCATGCTTTACCATGATAACGTATCTTCTCATTCAGGAAGATTGAGAGTCGAATTTCTCGAACAAAAACACATTAAAGTGATAGAACACCCACCCTATTGTCTTGATCTTGTTATGTGTGATCTTTCGCTATTTTTAGTCTAAAATAAAACTTACGTAGCCGCATTTTCATTCCAAAGATGAGATTAGTGAAAGTTTAAAAGCATATTTTTCATCGATTCCCAAAAAATAGATGGTTTGAAACATTTAATCTCTCGAAAATTCGTCTACGAAAGTGCATTGATATTTAAGGAAATTATATTGAATATGCCGAAAATTTGGTAAGTTTAACTTGCATCACTTAGTTGCATCTAAAAGATTTCAGAGTTCAAAAGAGGCTTTTCAGATGTAGAGACATTAGATATTTTTTGGAAGCAGGAGATGTGAAAAACGAGCAATTGCCTTCGCCGAGAATCGAACCACGGACCTACGGAATACGGGCCCAGCGTGCAGAACCACTACACCCCGAAGGCACGCTAGGAAACTTGGAGAAATACCTTATATACTCCCCTTTTTAAAGGGCGACTGGGATTTTTAGGGACCCAATCGCCAAATTCTAGGTGTGAAGAGTCATCATCCACAGCCCTTTTAGCTCGGGCGCCGCTGGAGAGATATTAGATATTTTTTGGAAGCAGGAGATGTGAAAAATGAGCAATCGCCTTTCCCAGGAATCGAACGACGGACCTCTGGAATACCGGCCCTGCGTGCAGAACAACTATATAGAAGGCACGCTAGGAAACTAGGAGAAATACCTTATACAGAAATAAAGAGCACTCGAATTTCTTTAGTAAAATTTTAATTCGTTAAATAGAATACTTATGTATGAATTTAAGGTTTTATCTTTTGTTAACACAAATATCTGCATAAATAAACCAAATTCAATGTAAGTGAGAGTAATCAATGAAAATCTGTAAAATGCTGAAATTGTAACAATTATTACCGAATTACACAGCCTTTTGATTAAAATGATGAATAAGAAAATACTGAAAATTTTAACATATATAGGATATAGTTAATCTAATTTGAAAAATAAAATTATTTTCTTCATTTTTCCTTATTATTAATTTGTCTAAATTTTTCGTTAATTGTAATTAAGATTTTTGAGAATTTATTATAGAGTACAAATTATAGTTATTACATGTTCATATGAAGAAAAGTTTCTCTATATGATTTCATCTTCCGTTTATTCTAGGTGTTAATAATTAATTTTGAGTATTTAGAAATATACGGGGAGTAATTTTGTAAATTTATCATTTTATTTCAGTTATAACGAGTAGAGAATAAAACGCTTCTTTGTGAGGGGTTATCGAATTCTCCCGTACGAACTGTCGTGATTAGCACTTCTAGATGGCTAATTGGTAGATTCAATGCTTCGAACCCCGCCGAGAGCATAGTTTTTTTTTTGGGGGGGGGTTGTTTTCTGGTCTGGAATGTACATCGGTTTCTACAGTGAAGTCCAAAGAAGGGTATGGTTGACTATATTTCATCAAGCCACATAAATTTGATCGACTGAGGGTCGTGCTTCTCACAAGCCGCTCGTTAACTGGTGGAAAATTTAAGGAATTATCGCACTTTTTCTGTTAGTGTCCTCAGGGTGTAAGTGGTAAACACGGCCATATAGAAACTAGAAGGTCCGTGATTTGTATGAACACAGCTAAATTTTTATATCTCTTGGTCCGAAACATCTAACGATCTCTACAGCTTGACTTTTGATTTACTCATTTATTGCTATAAAAATGCAAAAGAATGTGAGAAAACCACTATTATCACAATTTAAACAGAACTGGCTTGAGTAATAAACTTGTGTTTCGCTGCCTTTACAGAGGAAAAAAAAATTACAGCCTTTTAAAATATATAAGTCCCCGAAATAATTACCATAAGTTGTTGCACATATTATTAGTTTAAGACATTACTGAATAGCAAACATATAAGTATACATAAGTACAATAGTACATTTACCATTACTAGTAATTAATTAAAATATTCACATTAATAAGTAAAGAAATTAAAAATTTCCTGATAAAACAGAAATTTTGCAAAAGGTTACAGAAAGATCTTGCAAGGAATACATTTCGAAACAACATTTGAGTTATATGTTAACAAAGATGCACCCCACACCTATTTAAGAATGGAACCACAAAGGGTAGTTTCGAGTGATGCATTAATGGGTATCAGATCAGACAATACCGGGGTACTTCTTTCCATTCCTAACGCTGAAGATTTATCTTTTCATCTTCTTTCTTTGCACCCAGGATTTGGGTATCTATTTATAAAACTCTGTCTGTTGGATAGAGGAATAAATAAGGAGCCGAACTAAGGAGAGTATCAGGATCAAAGGGATTGTGAACTTAGCACCTATGTCATTTGATGATGAAGTACAAGTTCCTGTTCCATAAGTATAATGGGCACAGTGCTCGTGTAATAATGGGCTTGTTATCCGGTCCAGATGCTGCTGCAGAAAATCTGCTGCTTCATGCCCGCAGTCTTGACTCACATGAATGTATTTGCACAGCACAAATTCTCCAAAAGCACTGTAAATGAAATACAAAGAAATTATGAAGAATAAAAAATATAGCAATATATTATATAGCTTCAAAGTATGCAACCAGTATTATATGAATTTAACTGCACCTTACTTACACTTAATTACTTACTTAATTAATTGCGAAAGAAAAGTATTAAAAATAAATACATTTTTCTATAGACATTAGAATATGAAATGTAATTTAGCACAACACAATCTCATATATTTAGCCTAATCGGAGAATTATACCCTGAACTTGTAGTGCTGACATACTACAAAAAGTTATGCCTACATGTTTTCCCCTTGTACCTATGTAATATTTAGAGCTATTTCTGTTACAAAACACAATGTTAGATTTTTCTGAAATTTTGCATTGTTAACCTTTTAAGTGCCATCATATTGTTCTCACCTTTATTTTAAACGGCATTCTTATTAGACGAAACCTAATGGTAGCCTTTCAATGTTAGGACATCTGAAGCTTGACAATAGTAATTGTCCTTAAAGGAGGGAAAACGTTATGATATCACCTTTATGTGGATTCTATGCGTTATACTGAATTATCCGAAAAGTTCTGTTTTTTAATGATAAATACAAATGAAGCAAAACAAAAACATAAGAATTTTTCATTGAATCACTGTTTAAAGTACCATTTTACGCTGTTTTATGCTATGGACTTTTGCCATCTCTCAGGCAGGTGGAAAATTCCTTTTTAAAAAAAGTCATTAGATTTATTCGCAAAGAAGATATAGACGTGCTGTTTGACAATTTCCAATGAAATGAATCAAGTCATTCAGAGAATTTTGAAATGACTTGAAGAGATGAAAATCCGGGATGCCAAGGTCTACTGAATATGCGAGGGTGAGACAAAACATCTCAGCCATACACAATAAGTTTTTGTCTGATATTCATCGAAATGTGGGGTCGAGCATTTTCACGATGAAAGACAACATTGCAATGACTGATCAGCTCTGGTCGATTTGCTTCGATTTATGCTTTTAAAACTGCTGTTTGAGAACAGAAGCTTTTTGAATTTATTGTCTGATTTGATGGCAACAATTTATAGCATATAATTTCTTTATAATTCTACCATACAGAAAGCTTTACGTTTTTGAAATGCAGCGCCCCTCTCGATGTTGCTAAAGGAGGTTCTTCTGCCTTACCCCGTGATATTTTCTTATATATATCCAGCAATGATCTGCTTCAAAAAAGGAGCTCGTTTACTTTTTCTCAGTAAAAGGTCTCATGCCCAAACTCAAGCAAGCATATTCTGCTATGTTAAAGTATGTTGTACTTATGTACTATAGTGTACCCACTCTTCTTCAAATGATCAGCTACATGAGATAATTTTGGAATATTTATTCTGTCTGATGGTTCTTGAAATATATAACTTGAATTTTCAAAGAATGCTTCTTTCAAACAGACCCTTGTTTACAGAGGACGGTCGGCCAAAGAGGACATAATCTTCAAGGTTTAAACTTACACTCTTGAACTTTTCAAACCAGCTTCCAGCTGTGTAAGAAACAGCACGTTTTCCATACATAGCACAAATTTTATGAGCAGTATGACTAGCAATTTTTTCTTTTTCTTTATTTTTAGTAAAAGAGCATAATATGATGAAAATGGACTTTTGCGTTCTCCATTTTTAGCACTGCGTGGAAATTAAAAATATGCTACAATACATCTTAGAATTATACAACGTGAGCAGAAAATATCGTATTTAAATATTGGCTCCTATCAAGGTCATTCCGTATCAGTAGTAACAAAATAATTAGAAGAAAACGTATTTCGATTTGCTAAACCGCAGAAATTTTGAGATGATTCAATAGATCCTTTAATGAAGAACCTGATGGAACACTATCTTAGTACCAAGAGCTGTATTAATTCTAACCATGAAATAAATATTAAACGAAATGGAAAATTTAGGTTATAAGGTATTTCTCTCGCCTTCTTAGCGAGCCTACGTGGTGTAGTAGTCTGCACGCTCAGTGCGTAATTGAGAGGTCCGTGGTTCGATTCCCGGGGAAGGCGTTGCTAACTTTTCATCTTGCCTGCTTCTAAAAATACCTAATGTCTCTACAAGTGTAGAGAAATCCGATGTCATACAGCGATAGCAGCGCCCTCACCTTAAGTAAAAAAGTTAGTTAGATGTTAGATGCTAGACAGGAATGGGGCATTAAGCTGTATCCTTTGATTAGTAGAATTTTCTGTATGTTGATTAATTAACTAATTAACTGTACATATTGTAAATAAATATTTAACTTAACCTTGTCGAATATAGATCAATTATAGATATGATGTAGAAAGATTTTAGATACGGTAGAAGTTTCGCTTTAGAAATGAAAACCCGTTTCGCGACAACAAAGTAACTTTAGAAAAATAATATACAGCATGGCTGAAAAGCACAGGAGCATCGTATGTAAATATAGATTTTGAGCATTGAGTCCAGTTCCTAAAAGCACATTCCAGTCAGAAGCTTAAAATATATGTCTCGAAGATAATTTTGTAATATAGAAACTGGTATGTCATTCTGGAAAATTGTGAATATAGAAACTGGTATGTCATTCTGGAAATAATTTGTCAAAATAAATTAAAAATAGCTGAAGATTTAAAATAACAGTATTTTTCTATACGCTGTGGATGAGGAGACGAAAAAGAACTCTAAATCTAACGCTCTAGCACTTTTTGCAAATTACGAGAAACTATTCAAATAAGAAAAAATAAATGGTTGAAACTTCTTAAAGCTTTTCAGTTGTACGTCTCAAGATCAGGCAGAATTCTTTGGGGATATATGACTTAAGTTTTTTCTTCAGAGAGATGTCTTAAGCTAGTTAGCAATCGTTTCTGTTATGTAAAATAGTTTTATATAACATAAACGATTTAATATTTATACTTGTACGTAAGTTGCTAATAATTTAAATTTAAATATGAAAGCACAATTAATAGTTAAATAAATTACAAAAATGCGTTCTTCCAATGTTATCAGAACAAGCATATTTATTATGTATTTTAATCTTACTTACCATTTTATGTAACATTTCTGATCTTTTTGAAGTTTTTTAAAAATAACTTAAAAATAATAAAGGACAGTTTTAAAATTTTTCAATCAGCCTTAGGCGTCGACCTTATAAAGAATGAGACAACAAACAGTTACATTGAAATGAGATTTCACGGTCAGTTTCAAGATTTAAAAATTTATTGATTTTCAAGATGGCCAATGTTTCAACATGTTTTTTAAATTCCTTTTGATACTTATATTTAAATGACAAGATCTGTGTCATCCAAAAGTATTTTTAATCCAGATGATCAGTACTTTCCAACTAATCTCTTACAACGACAAGAAAAATTTGAAATGAATATAAAAATATTTGTGAGATAAATTGTCCATCTACTTCATTTCACAAAAAGCTTAGTTGCAATTGAAAAAAAAATTAATTCATTGCAAGGGGGAATTTTCAGTGCAAATTATATCTTTTTCACTCCCTCAAAGTAAGGTATGGAGCAGGGAAACAATTTTGCAGATTTTAGGTAGAAATGATATACAGTGTAAAAATTAATGAAAGCAGGATACAGTTATGGATGAGGTTCACCTCAATTGAATAGCTATTATAAACAGAACTTTGGACACTGAGGAACTGAGAACTCTTAGCGGTCTTGCATCCACAAAATGGTACGTAGTATGCATTCGAAGTGAATAAATGGTTTAACATTTGCAGAAGGTAGCAGAATTATTGGCAGTATCTGGAAAGAAAACATGCAACAATATGATCCACCGTTATTGGGTGACACGGAATTGAGCTCATCTTAAAGGTGGAATGAATCAATCTTATGTCAATTTAACAAGTATTTTGATTCCAGCCTTTATTATGATTTCTGCTTTCGGTATTACTCAACAGATTGCAAATTAGCAGTAAGTATTAAAACTGAGATTTGAGATAGAGAGTGCTTCTGGCATCGCTTGCGCGCTACGTGGTTAGTTTCCTGCTAGCTGTAATTATTCGACTCACTGTCGGTGTCTCACTGTCGATGCTTAAATTCTGACGTGCCAGCAGAGTGGCTGAATTAGCTTCTACTATAGTATTTAATTATGTAGTCTTTGACTACTGCTCAATGTTTAATTTCTGTTGGATTTATTTGCATCACCACGAGCTGTTGTTAGTTGTAGCCCAAGTTGTAGCCCCTTATTCTAAATTCTGTTTAAATGAAAAGTTTATTCCAACCTTAAGAGTTTGTTGCTGTTCTAAGACATAACAAGTCGCTTCACATCTGGTAAAGTTACAGGACTTAAGTAGCTCTACCAGATCAAATGTAACGCTATAAGGTAGTCCAAGGCTTCAATCTGGAAGTACCATTTAGTGAAAAAGTTAGATTTAAAACATTCAACTGGAGTTAACATCGAATGGTCTCTCACTCTAAGCCTTAATACTTGTATTTCTTTCCTACGGGATTGCACTTAAGATTAAGATTAAAAAAATATTCTAAAATGCACTTAAAGAATTAAAGTCAGAAAATACTCGTTTCACTAAAATTGTAAATTCTGGCATAATACATATAGGCAATTATAGAGTTGAGAATTGCAGTCTATATCACTAAAGCTGTAAGAGACAAAATATTAGGTAATTTTGAACGGAAAACCTTATTTATTCCTTAACTGATTAAAATTAATTTGACTTAATTAGACTTGCAATTTTTATAAATTAATCCTTTTGTTTCTATCACGTTACTTGAGCCAGCATATAGGTATTATGTATTCCTAATCAGCAGTTATATTACAGATAGGATAATGCATGTTGGAATCTCATGTAATAAGAAACAAATTTTAAGTTTTGAATTACTTGAATTAAAATTAAAAAAATTTCTTAGGAAGTTTCGAATCTATTGTAAGGTTCAGCTTCAAAAATGTATAGATTGCTAATGAATCATGTATGGTAATATCTGGCGTTTGATACACTACTGCGTGAGAAAGTGAATGAAATATTATTGTTGAACGATATGTATTACGTAAAATTGTAATATTTATTTAAATTAACACATTTTCACGTTATGTTAAAACATATCTTACAATTTTGCTGTTTTGTCTGTTTCTATCAAAATATAGTGATACCTCGGTTTTTTTATTCGCAATGTTCATAAAACAAAAGTTTTTTCCACATCGAAATTAGTGTAAAATGGTTTAATCTGCTTCTGAGCAAGAGAGGACTGCCTATTTAACTTTTAACTATAGTACTTTTTGAACAAGTTCATAAAACAAAACAAATGGAATTCATTAACTCTAAGACAAAAAAATGATAAACAGAATGTTAAGCAGCTAAAATGACAAAAAAAAAGTAATATAATTTTACCGTACTAATCAAAAGAAAGTAGAAGGTAAAGTGATGAGGAACAAAAAGGGAAGAGACATTATTATTTGGAAGAGGAGTTCCATTCCATAAAACCATCAAGTAAGTTTCTTTCTGGTGCATCATCTTTTATTTATTTTTTTTTTGCCTTTTAACGGCGCTCGACTCTGCTTAAGACCATTATGGCCGCAGTTCCTCTCAAAATTTCTCCAATGTGATTTGTTGTTATCTGCTTTTTAAAATGTTTCTAATGTGAAAAATATTTTAAAAAGTGAGCGGATAACCTATAATCCGGTGAGTCCCTTATAATTAATTTTGAAATTTAACGAGGCAGGTGGTAGGATAGAATTTAACTTATGATTGTAAATAATTTGAGCTTTCGTGCTGTCTGTTTTTTTCAGAGAGAAGTGGAAGTGAATTTGTGTCCATTAGTTTTAGTTTATACTTCAATGTTAAAAGCATCAATAAAGCTAATTAATTCTATTGTTGTATTTATTTAACATTCTGAGTTTGTAGTAAAATGCAGGACAAAAGTTTGTTTTGAAGACTGAAAAGCTGTTAAAAAAATCTGACTTTAAAACCTATACGGTATTCAAATATATGGATTTGTTTTTAAATTTCGTCAAATTATTTTCTCCAGTTTCTTAACTATAAATTCTGTTACATTGAAGTTGGAAAGAATTTTCTCCTTCTTTGCCGTATGATTTCGCGGTGTAATTGCAAAGCACGTTCGGGTAGCACTCGGAAGTTCCGGAGTTGGAACTCCAGTGATGGTATTAATAGTTATTCATTTTTTCTAGTTAAAGAAAGACTGTATAAGTAGCAATCTGAAGTAAAATGTGGTGGATGATAATTCGTCCTCACCTGGATTTGGCTACTGGGTCTGCTCCTTTCAGTCGCTCTCTAAGGGGAAACAGCGTAAGGAATTTTCTCCTTCCTCATCACGTCCCTTCGTGGTGTAATTAGAAGCACGTTCGACCAGCAGTCGGAAGTACCGGAATTCGAACTTCAGTGATGGGATTCATGATTCTACATTTTTCCCAATTAAAGGAAAATACTGAGCAAATGGTGGCCTGAAGTAAAATGTGGTGGACGATAATTCGTCACCATCTGGATTTGGCTACTGCGCCTGCTCCATCCAGTCTCTTTTTAAGTGGGGAGAGCGTAAGGAATTTTTTCTTCCTTTACCATGTGTCTTCATGGTGCAATTGGAAGCATGTTTGACTAACAATCGAAAGGTCCGGATTTCGAATCCCAGCGAGGTCATCGCACTCTGAACCAAGAAAAAAGAAATTTACAGTGATCTCTTTAGATTTCTGAAAGGTGTGGGAAAAAAATTCATTAATTTTTATACAAAATTCTAAATCTGTATAAGCAATATGTATACAGTGAAAACATTAAAGCCTTTGACCTTTTAACACACACACACACACACACACACAAAAAAGAAAAAAAAAAAAAAAGTAAAGTAAAGAACTTTATTTTCTTAACAGTAAGAAACTAAACCTGATTTCGCTCTAGTGTTAAACAGAGCTGAAACAGAAATGCTTTAAAATAAAACGTGATAGGCTTCTTTTTAAGAAACGAAGATTAATATTGATTGATACACGCGGTAAAAACTTGTTTCGCTAAATGTGAGAAGTTTGAGATAACTTGGCATTCTTCGGGTGTAAATATTTATAAAGAATTACAGAACGACATTAATCCTTCACCGCATTGTCCTGGTTGCAGATGGGAACTCTTTCCATTTTGTTCCTTCATCCAGGAAGGGTCGATAAAACCTTGAACCATGGCCAACAGTTAACATACCCCGTCCCCCGCCGTGTTTAATAACATGAAACGCAGTTCGACCTGTCACGATGAAATACTGACATTCCAGATAAAAGGCCGACAATTCTTTCAAACTTCTATTCTATAGTGTCTTCTTCAAACTCGGAAATATTTTAAAACTTTTTTTCTCTACTTGTGGAAGAAGAGGCACAATTTAGGTGTCTCTTAGAAAGCATTGCCATTTTCATACTCGCGGTGATGTGATGGAGAAAAGGATTTGTCAGTAGTTTGTTTTGCTTGTAGCAGCGCAATGGAAAATATTTAGCATTTACGCGCTCATAGTACGTAATTTTTTATTTCATAATACGTAAATTTTTTTAGTAATTTTCAGAGTAGGTAAATTTTTATTTCATTTTATTTTATAAGGATACCTGCCTTTAACCTGGCTTCTTTTTATTGCATAAAACCGTTAAAATAATTTGTATGCTTTCCCAGAACAAGTATTACTAAGATACATGTTTTGAACATAGAAGAAAAATGCATAAGCACTATTAATTTAACTAAGCAGAAATTAATTTTTTAGGAGCAAACTCACTTTGAACGGGGAAATTTTAATGTCAGGAATGAGAATCTAAACGAAGATACTCATCCCCCCATAAAAAGGATAATAAAGGGAAAGAGTTCGAAAGCAGCTCCCTGATTTTATTTCGGATTTTCTAGTTTAATTCATTCTTTTAACTTTTGATATTCCATCTAATGTGAAATAAAAATTTATTTCTCGTATGCCAAAAATTAAATGCTTTCATTATTTCTTAAAAACTGGAAAAACGACAATCTTTGGGTAATTATCAGTTTTCATTTAATTAAGAAAGAAAAGTGCTGACGAGCATATTTTAAGATGAATCATATAGGCACAATAAAATAAAAAAACACATATAATACTATTTATTTAGGCACATGACCCATTGTACAGACGTTATTTCATTATGAGTTAATGTTTGACTCTGAGTATAATATTAATTATTCAACATGTCAATTGTAAGAAATATTTCTCTAGGACTGAACACACCTGTATTAGTCTAGCATCAAACTCAAGATCTGAGTAAACATTGAGAGATTTGAAGAAGGCTTTTCTATACAGTATCAGATACCCCTTCTAGCTTTTTAGACAAAACGTAAGGTAAACTCTGTTGAATTAATTAAGTTTTTTAAATTCTATCAATAAATGTTTAGTTACGTTTAAAGTAACATAAATAATCTCTTTTTATCCCGTAAAATGATAATTTTAGATGTAAATACTTTGTAAAGCATATAAATCCTATATTTGTGTCAAGTTTAAATGTGAGTACCTTTTTTACGACATGGTAAATGCTATCTCACTTTTATTACATCTGAGTTGGAATTTTGAGAATAAATGTGAATGCGAAATACCTAACATTTGTTCTGTAATCTGATACTTTCATTTCAGATTTTATTGTTAAAAATCACTTTCATTGTAGAAAGTAAAGTTTATCATAAAAATTTCAGTACGTGTTATTTATGAAACTTTGAAATCCAAGGAAAACTAAATCGCAGAGCGGAGTTTTTCTGAAAACTTGAAAACGCAATTTAAAAAAAAAAGTTTAATATATGATTTGTGCTTAGAATACATTTCTAAAAGCAGCTTGGTGGATAATGTGAAAAACCGTCTAGTCTCTAACCTTTGAGAAATGATGTTACTCTTCATTTTCGTGCAGAATTTAATCGTTCTCTTGCTGAACAGCTTTGGAGAAAGCTGAACTTACTACTTATTTTTTCTAAACTGCTTCAGAGTAAGCGGAATTATTAGTTTGTATGTTACTTTTTAAAGCTTTTCCTGCTTGTAATAAATAATATAAAAATATAAAACTAAATTATACAGACACATAAAAAAGGAAAAGAATTTATGTACAGTAAAAAAAAGAGGTGGGGGGCAAGGAAAAGAAAAGATGATAAATGTTTCGCAGCAGTTGTTAATTCTATTTGTTACTTATACCTCTCTCATTCAAACCCAGTATTAAAATCTTACAGAAAGTAATCGCTTCAAATCGAACAACTCAGAAACAGCAAAAAAGTGCTGAAAGAAAATTTATGAGTAAACTCTTTCCAGTTTTCAAACAAAATGCTCCACCAGTCGCCGAGTGATTAAGTTGGGAGTTTGACCTGGGTTTGATTCCAGGCATCCCTTCTTTTTGGCAGGTAACCGTGTGTGTTTTGTCATATTCAAATAACCTAAACTAACTTTACAAGCAAAACATAACACAGTAAATCTGGATTGTGCAAGGTAAAATATTGCAAATTCAATGTGAGATGTTCACGTTACGTGCATGTAATATAAACACAGAAGTTTCAGTCATAGAGGGATGGAACGTTTCTAACTGTTGCTTAGACAAAAACTCGCGATGAATGATATTTAGGGAAACAGATCATTTGGAGCGAACTGGTTCAAACTTCCGGGCTTTTAGCTTTACATTAAAAATTTTGTGCTGCATATTTGCAAGTACAGTGAAGTACTTACAGCATCCGTCAGAAAACAGGTAAAATATATCCGCAATATTCACTTGCTTATGATACCCACATACAAATATTGATTTTTCTTCCTAATGAACTTCAATTTTATAGATATTTCCGTTATTCTGGAGAAGATATGTACGAGCAAGAAGAGCGGTAAAAAAGATAAAACAGAGTCAGCAATTTTATTCTATACTGGCAATGATATGAGGCTTTTGATTCAAACCAGTAAATCTGAAAGTTCGACAAAGCATTTCAGGCAGCAACCAGCAAAGGAGAAAGAAATTCACTTCAGTACTTACTCACTAGCACAAAGTTCTACATACATACAAATCCTATCTGATTCTTTTTCATCCAAGCTACTTTCGTTTCGCAATTGATTTACATCCATACCTCGGTAGAAGATTGTCACTGTCCCAGAATGTTAGAATTTGAGATATTTACACCAGTCACATCAAAATCAGGAACCTTACCGCAAGGAAAATTCCAGTGTATTTTCCCGTCCGTGAGCCAAATTACAATGCTTGAGAAAATATTTATTTGAATTCTGCACGTATGATCTAGAAAATTGTGGAAATTAGACGTATACTCAAAACAAGCAAATGGGAAATGAGCATTGCATTGTATTATACAGGGTGTCCTTTAGATGTTGCGATAAACTTCTGGGGTAGGTAGGGCACATCATAAGGATTAGGAATTGCATAGGAACCTCTGTCCAGAAACATGATTATACGCCGTCAGGGGATGTTGTATAGGAGAGTGCTAGTAGAGTAAAGTAAAGATTGCCTCATTCGAGCGGTAGGCACCATACGAATGGTATGGAATGTTATACGAACGAAGAGCTTGTGAACATGTGGTTTCAACATAATGGGACTCCTGCTTATTTTGGACTGGATATTCGTAGCCATTTGAATAGATCATTCCCGCATCGATGGATTGGGCGTGGTGGACCGGTTCCCTGGCCCCCACGCTCACCGGATTTATCGAGCCTTGATTTCTTTTCTGGGAAGCCATCAAAAGTGTCATGTATCACGATCCTGTTGTGTCTGAAATGGATCTCTGGGCAAGACTCAGCTGCTATAATCAAAGAAATGCAGTTGTGTTTGAACATGTCCGGCAATCAATGGTCAGTCGGTGTCAGGCATGTTTGGCGTCTGATGGTACAAACTTCGAGCATCTATTCTAACATTCAAATTGTTATACACCTTCTCTAAGTTCTTAGAGCCTTCTAGAGAGTGCAGGAAAAAGTAGACATATGCACTATAAAAAGCAATTGGTCAATAGGCAGGCCACAAATGTTTAAAATTGGAAAATAAGGGTCAAGGTTATATTTGGAAATTAACCGAGTAGTTGGTAATTGGATGATGCTGTTATCTGCTATTATACTAAAGCATAATCTAAATAGCTGATGATTTATAAACTGGCCGCATATTTTCCAGAAGAGGCAAAACTAACGGTAATTTTCCGCTCGTTGTTCCTGCTTCCATTAAAAAGTAAATAAACATTCACTCAGTACTCCTTTTCCTCTAAAAGTACATATAATTTAATATTAAAGTGTCACATTTCTACTTAAGATGTAACGTCTAAGGAATTTAACTAAGAATTGCTTATTGCCGTACTTAATAGATGACTTTAAAAAGTTACCTCTAATGACTAGCAAGTTATTGCTTTTCGCAATGTTTAATAAGGAATATTTAAGATAAAACTCAAAATAAATCCTAAACTTTATTTTTCACTGCTTGTGTTAATACAACTAAAAGAATAAAGAAGATAAATAATGTGTCTTCTCGTTGCAATACTACAGCGATTGGTGCTAAGCTACAGTTATGAGTTGGTTTTACAACGGAAGCCTATTCAGAGTTATAACACCTTTTAGATTAGACATAAAACTTGCTAACTTTATAAACTTTACGAAGAATGATTAAATTTCTGCTGTTTTTAACCATCTGCTACAGTTCAACATGTGGAATTTTACTGAGATCTCGATTATGATTACAGTTTAGCTTTAATCTAGGCTTCTTGCCGCATAATTTGCATAACCCTCTGATCTGGGCGATTAGGTTATAACGTCTTGTATTCTTTTCAAGCATAAACTAACTAGACGTTAACAGACTGTGTAAGGAATTACCCCTTAGTCTTAAGTACGACAAGGTCCAGAGGAAGGTTGTAAAGAACATTTTATTAACTCAATATTATTCACAGATGACATCAACTCGTGCTTACAACAGCTGACACTTTTGGCTTAACTCTTTGGTAACAAGTAATTAAAAGTAGAATAGAATTAAGTAGTCTAAAGGATCTTCATAGATTACTTAATGCGAAGACAAGCTCTGTTTTGTAAAAGTTGGGACAAACAAACCCAATGACTAGAATCGCTCAACGTCTTGCTAATAAATAAAAGATAACAACGTGGCCTTCAGACAGACAGAATAAGCTCTAAAATTACCTTCCAAAACCTTCCCTTAAATACTAACTTCTTTCTTCCCCATTAGAATACATGTGCGCTAACTCATTTACATTCTGGCAAAAACACGTGCGTTGAAAGCGAGATCAATAGGAAAAGTTGCTTCAAAATAAAATTAACCGTTGAGTAACTTGTTAGCAACTCTGAAGTAAAAAGTGTCACAAAATGTATACTCTTAATATGATATATAGTATGCTTAAAAGGTATAAAACATATATTTTATTAATTTTGAGGGAAGATCTAGTTCTAAGCTACAAGTTTTAAAATTACTCTATTGACTCACTATAGGAAAAATCTGAACTTATATTTGAATTATAAGATCCTATGCTCAGTTCAAGTTCTAATAAGTCTTATGAGCAGTTCATTAAACTTCACTACAAGCAAAACCAATAGTGAATCGCATGACCCACTACTGTTATACCAATAATCCGCTACTACTTGGACAACCAATATTTGCTGATAAATTTATGAATTTTTTATTTTAGATTTTTATTTTAGATTTGCTGATAAATTTATGAATTTTTTCGTAACTCAGTGGATGAAATAGCTAAAACGAAAGCTAAGAGAGATAATGCTATTCACCCAACAGCTAAGCAATAAAACATTATTAGAACAATTTCACGAAAGAAACTAAAAGAAACAAATTTGGCTACACAACAGCTTTTGTTTCCAGTGGATCAAGAAAACAAGATCAAAACTACATTAGCTGCACACTTAGTTGTGCTATAAAACGGGCATAAGAAAGTGAAAGTACCTTCTCAGAAGAGGATACTGAAGGATGGAAATAATCAGACACATCTTTAAAAGACCATACTGGTATCAGAATGCAGGCAGACCTACATTTTATTGCTGCCAGAGGAAAAAATGCCAAAGGAAAAATAACATAAAATTCACAAAAAGTATTCAAATTTGTAGGCATTTTAAAATGCAACAAACTTGAATATGCTTCACTTCGTTTCAGGAGACTTTCCTTTGTGATAAGCCTATTTTCTTTTTAAATCTCAAGTGAGAAAAATATCTGAAAGAGGATAAAGAAGTGCTTACAACTGCAGGAGCTGATGGAAATTTTAATTTAACTTTTCTTTTAATATCGAGTGCAGATGATGAAGTTGCATCAACGACGGTGGTTTGTAATTACATGTACAAAATGCAGAGATCTACCTCAGTAAACTTGGATTGTTAAAGATGTTCTTACCCTACGTTTTCACACTGAGGAGTTAGTTGAGCTTACTGAGTAGGAGGACAACGGAAGCGTTATTCAATTTTTTGAGTGGATCAATTATACAAAAAGGATTACAGTCTGTTGGAAATGCAGTGGACCAATGTCACTAGATACTGTCATTGTTAGATCATCCTCAAAAGTATCACCTTCTTTTAGAAAAACTATATCTGCCTAGAAGTGGAAGCAGACGAGGTAAGAAAATAGAGAAAGTGAGAGAAGTTTCTTATAGCTGTGATTTCTCCAAAAACTCTTGAATATTATAAAAAAGGGTTTATCGAAAATATTAAGTTTGAAAATCAAAGATAATTAAGATAGATAAAAACAGAAAACAAAGAGAACCGTAAAAGTTTCGACCTCGTCATCTTCGTCTCTCAATCGAAGCTTCTATCTTCTAAAGAACGAGACGATTTTATTTACTTAAGGATGAAACATTGACACATGACAGCCTATTCTGGAAAAGCGTAAGTTCAGAAGGGAAAATTTTACCTCTGCCATTTTCACAAGAGAAACGAAAGGCACAAAAATAGAATATGTGATTCAAAACAATATAGTATGTATTTAAGGAGAGAACTGAACAAAAAATTAATGACTTTTATTACCATAGAAAAGGAAACGAATGTGATTTCATATAACTAATACAGAAATTGTTACAATGGGATTGTAATCATAGTTCTAAATTAAAGATTGCCAATCAATGCACACTTTTCATAAAATTTGGCTTTAAAAGAAAAATTAATTAGAAATTTGGAGCTCATTCATTTCTGAAATTTTTTCATAAAATAGTACTTTGCTGTATAACAAGGTTTTCCTTTTATTATTCTACATACATTTTTGTAATAGTATTGCTTACGTTTTAGTAATAATATTAATCACAATATGCATAGTAAATTGCAAATTTAAATTTTCAGATTTTATATGTATGAATGGCCCTCATCAGTTGGGCCCATTATAGATAACGTCAGAAGTTTAGTACGTCTACTATTGGGACATCAAGAAGTTAAAGATAAAAAGTTTTGTATAACTTTGAGATTTTTTTTCAATTTGATATGGTAGGTGAAATTAATGTTTAGATTATGATAAAAGCATAGTTATGTTAGAATTCTTTAAAACAGGATTTCCAAACCCTTTTCTTGCATCGACAATTTTAAAAAGCATGATTATCTTCCTCAACCTTCTTACATTTCCCTCTGCATCATACAACATAATCAGAATAAAATAACTTCACATAAAATAACTTGAAGATGACAATTAGAATATGAATTTTTGGAAACAAAAATCACAGATTTTAATTGCTCAAGAGTTTCATTTTAATTAATTTGACGGCTGCGGTTGATACATTAATGCAATTTATTTTAATATTTGGTTTAAAATTGCCTTGCTCTGCAACAGTCAACCTTTTTTTGTCTTTTGTAGTAAATTATTGACTCTGACTAAAACTTATTTCCGTTAAAAAAAGGGAAAAGTCAATAATGTTGATTTTGTAACACTTCTTTTCACCTCCCGCCCACAAGGGGACGAGCAGTAAAGTCGCAGAACACCGGTAGTTTGGTCCGGTGTTCTAGTCTCAGTGAACGGCTGGCTGAATGGGCGTTTTTGTGGTTATCCAATGCGTAACGCGTATAAGTGCCAGTTTCCCTTAGAAAGTTCTCAATGAAAGCATCCTTTCCCCTAGGCATATAGCTCCCAAGTGCTTTGCCATAAGCAAATAATAAGTTATCTCCCCTCCCTTTGCCCCAATTCCGATAAAATTAATGAATTTCAGTTTGTGTTTTACTTTTATATATGGCGCCTATTGCATGAACACTTACATATTTAAAATATTATTAAATTTTAAAACATATTAGATAATTTTTATGTATTTTTTCCCTTAGTATTTATTTTATACAATTTCTTCCTTACTACATGATATATCTTTATATCTAATTAATTTTCAATATTTATATTTAAATGTTGTTATAATCAGCGAGTTCTTGATTATGCCGGTCAATTGTCGATTTATATTCGATTTGCATACTGACTATCAACCCCTTGATCTTCACTGACACCTTTCAAATTTCATCGACTCTCAGGGCGTCAGTACCGACCCCATTGGGAACCCATACTTTAAATCTTAAACATAATTGATTCAATGCCTTTAAGGGGCTCACTACCAGTACACTTACACTTTAGTGCGGAAACTAATGTACCAATATTTTGATTATGGAAAGAAGTTAGCCTGAAACATCATTGTGTTCTCTTTTACATTTGAAGACATTGCTAAAAAAGAATTTGCTACGGAAAATAACTTTTTTGACAACTTAAATAGGGAGACTCTACTTGACTCTACTTGAGTAATCTGATTCCTTTAAAGATTTAGACTTTTAATGCCAAGTGCTTATGGTCGCATCACAATCGAAGAAGTTAGTCAAATTCAAATTATTCGAGTTTCCGATTATGTGGAAATTATCCTGAATTGATTAATAGCTTTAAATATGTCAGTTGGATGAGCACTACCTCGTTCTATGAAAACACGTTCTCGTTTCGATCACCAGTCGTTGGCAACTCTTATTAAGGATCGTGTTAAGGATGCCAACTAAAGCAGAACTCTTAGAAACGTAGGATATCTCTCCGATGACATTATGCATTTCACCAGGGCATATCCTGCTTCTTGAACAGGATGAGATGATGAACGCTGTCGGTCAAAGGTGGACCAGTTCGTCAGTCTTCATGACGCAAGTCTCATGATCTGAGTAATTCAGCTGATATGCTTGTTTGCAGACCATGGGCTCGATTTACAGTCATGGCCTAGAGATTAAGATATTTCAGTAGCATTTTGATTCATGTTTATACGTTTGATACCTAGCGTTGTGTTTTTTGTATGCGGTTAAATGGTAGTTCTAGCGAGCTGATATATAATGTCGTAATTTTTTATTATATATTTATTCACTAATCGAATTAGAAATTATTACAATGCATATAATAATTTGGTACTAAGTATAGTATAACTTCAAAATCTATTCTTACAGATTTTCAGTTTTGGTATATGAGTACTGCCGACAGAAAAAACAATGTTTCTTAAAATGACTAATTTTTTAGCATGCATACTAGAGTTTTCATTATTAACAAGTTAGATTGTAATGAATGATACTGTCTAAGATGGTGTCTGTATTTCTTCAGATAGAGCATGTTCTGCCACTCGGCCATGCTGATTCGTTGATAATAGCTTGCTATTTTACGGTCCTGCATTCTCGAGTTGAATAAAAGGGTCTTTTCACCCTTCCTAAGTCTTATCATTGATACAGTTTGAATTTAGCGAATAGTCGCTTCACAGTTCAAAATCTAGTCAGCAACGTAAAGTTAATTTAGCTAGAATATTACAAGATAATTAATTTAACCTGTTACTTGAATAATGTTTTAACGAGAATGTTTGAAATCAAGAAGTACGTGTCACTTAAGGAACACAGTGAATTGTTATCGGTTTAAATTGAAACTTCAGCATTTATGATTAATAATTTGATAACATTGCTGTTACTGTATTTTAAACATAATCTGTAAAATTAATAAAATTTTTTATAGCAATACAGCTAACTACACCCAAATAAAAATTACGCGGAAAATCTTTGAAATTTAGCTGTACATATAAAAGTTAAATGATGAAGATTTCAATAAATTTCTGCTATATATTGCGAAAACGTGAATCATGACTCTATACGAAGATTCTCGTTTCCTTTTAATCTATCTCATGTAATGTATAATGACTAATAGTAATGTATAATGTACTGCTGCTTTGAAAGTAGAAACGCAACCCAAAGTAATATGAAATGACTATGTGAAGTTTATAAAAAAAGGCTTTGTCAGGTGGTCTTGTGTTCTTTCCTTTATATTTAATGCTTGAAAAATTGTGGGACATGCAATCTCGGAGTAAACTCATAGCCTAATAATTTGGTTTAAACGGAAGAAACTTTACAGTGAAGTCATACTTAGGTGTATTCGTCTTTGAGATTTGCTTCCCTTCCAAAATATTTGGCTGCTTTCCAGGTGTCTTACGTATTTTTAAGAAATTTTATTTGTTTGAAAATGCTCTTTGAAGAACACTTTAACGTTTTCTAACTCTGCGCCTTCAGAATTCAAAAGAAGCAAATAGCTACTATACATCTTTTGTGTGAAAGCAGCCAGCATTTTCAAGCATGGTTTCTCAGCAATAAAATTTTTATCCGCTGAGCAGTGTAGCTGTCATAACTTTTACACATCAGAGGTGAAAAGAATTCGCGAGAAACATATAAAAAAAGCAAGAAATGCATTACTTTAGTTATGTTAAATTACCATGCAATTCCCTAAAGTTTTAGAACAACTCGTATTAAAAATACGTTAATATACATAAAAACCTGAGCATTAACATTTTTGCTTCAAAATCGTATGTATTACATTTTTCGAAACATTTTTAAATTCTAAGGATTCTTCAGGCTAATTATTCTGCACGTTAATTTGTATACGAGAATGAAAAAGATTAGGAAGTCTGAACTTTGTTTTGAATGTAATATTTCTCGCTGACCTTGTTGTAAATTTTCTAAAGAAATTTTGTAGCTTTCTTGTTTTTACGGTAACATGAACGCAGAGAAAAGAACTAAATGTATGGTGTCAGTTTCTTTCCTTCTTGTAAACTGAGAAGAACAGAAAATAGTTTTGTCTTAAAATTATGACTAAATTCTTCCTTACTAAATTAAAAAATTTGAGATAATTTTATTCAGTAATTACTTAGTTATTATTATAAACAGGTAAGCTTTCGTTGCCCAACGCTTATTTATATTTTTTATCATCTAACTGTAAAAGATTCCGAGATCTTCGTGTGCATAGACGAGTAGTATGAACAAAGATATCGAAGTTATTAACATTGTTTTTGACAGGATTTCATTTTAATAGTAGTCGGACGAAATTTCATCTCTTTCTTCTGATTTGGGTCCAGACACGTCACGGGCAATGTGGAATGATCAAAAGAGAACCTTTCAACTCCCCGAGTACTTCTAGAACCACATTAGTCGAACATCGCTGAAAAGTTTATTTTTATTCAGATATTTAATTTATTTTAGCCCGAGAGTCGAAATTTCAATCTCTTATTCAGCAGACGAGTGTTATCACCACTAAGCTCTTAACCATTCCTCCACTTAACTTCCTTCGTAATTTAGTGATTCAGGAGTGTTAATAGGATTTTAATGAGCTGAGGCATTTTAGCAATCACGAAACTTGGATTTAATTTATTGTAGAGAAGTGTTTTGTTTTTTACTTTACGCCTTAGTTTTGTTTGCTTTGTTCCAGAATTAACAAATAAAACACCGCCTTATTATTTTTTATATAATACGCCGTACATCGCAATTAAACTAATATGTTTTCTTATAATTTCCTAATTATGTGAGCTTTACACCCCCGTGTTATGTTTATGAGCTGTAAATTGAAATGAATCGTTTTACTGCTGTTCTAGAACATAGTGCACTGTTAATAACCACTTTCTACACAGAGTAAAGAGAACCGCAACTGCTATTCAAAAATCATAAATGCTATTTCTGATGCAACATACTTTCAAGCAATGTTTCTTTTAAAGAGGTACTTCTAGGATCAGGTCTGCCGACAAACTTCAGATCCCGCGAAGGAGAGAATGTAATAATAAAGAAAAATGCAGTGAAAGCAATATATGAGAAATGTCGAAGCAAAAGGTAACAAAATTTTATTAATATTCTCTCGCTCAGAAATCACGCTGTATGGAAAGCTGCTGAGCAAGTCCGAAGTAACTCTAAGAATATTTGCCCAATTTACCTAATGCTTAAAAATTTTTCAGTTTGAGAAAGAGATTTCTCAAGTATGAGCAAATCAGTTCTAAAAAAGTTTAAAAATACTCAGTACAACTCAGAAGAAGTAATAAGCGATCAAAACTGAATATCTTGATAATTACAGTAACAGTAGAACGTATTCAGAACTCCTAATGAATTTCATACTATTATCGAAAATCTCTACTATCGAAAAGCGCCAAGTGTTAATAACATTCCATAAAGACTCTTACATGCCCTACCTAAGTGACAGTATTAACGACAGATGCCCCTCTGACCCAGCTTCGTTTTGGAGTAATAGGATATAGCTATTGTCTGTTCCATGAAAAGACCGATCCAACATCTTCTTGGAAACATCTATTGTCTGTTCCATCAAACGACCATGTAAAGACAACATATTTCTTTTTTTCCATTGCAAAAATTGTTCGAACGAGTTCTTCGGAAACGAATGGAATATTTAAAATATGGCAAAAAGACAACCTTAGTTAGGCGTAAATTTTGCATAAAACTGAGGGTGGTTAGACAAAGGTCCTTTCTCAAAAGAAAGTGTGTGTGTGATTATGGCAAAGCCTCGAGGGCTATCTGCCTAAGGGGAGGGATGCCTTCGTGGAGGACTTTCTAAGGGAAACTGGCTCGTATACACGTTACACATGGCGAAAACCATGAAAACTCTCATGCAGCCAGCCTGTTCGCGGGATTCGAACGTCGGACCGAACTACCAGTGTTCAGCGACTTTACCGCTCGGCCGCTGGTGGGCCCTTCTCAAAAGAATGAAAAATGATATTGGCGTGTGTTTCGTCTAATAAGAATGAAATATGATTTCTTGATTCAAAATAAATTTAAGCCAAAATAAAATGCAAAATGCAAATAAATGCAGATGCAAAATAAATTTTAAATTTAAAATTAATTAAGTTATTAATTTTAAATTTAAGCAGTTTGGTTTTAAAAATTCAGCTGCATTGTTCGACGTCGAACATTGGGTCAGCATTTCCACTAAATATTCCAGTATCAAGAGAATCAGGTCAGGATCTCTTAAGAGATGCATCAACACTAAAGACGAGGGTCGTTAAGAGCTTGAGAATGTTTACTCATTAATGTAGAGTTTGAATATTCATACAAACAGACAACTTTTCTTAAGTTTAACCAGAGTGATTTTTGCTAACGTTGTTCCCGTGTGGGTAGCTTCTGTTATGCCTTTAAGAAATCTACTGCAAAAGGCAATCAGAATTTCTAGAAACTCTCTGTGTTTCCCGAAGTACTCGGCGATTCATAAGAATTTAGAATCTAAAACTTATAAGCAACGAAACCAATCTGAAATTAGTTTCCGGAATTTGTGATAAATGTGGGAGACATTATTGTGATTGCTGTAACATCTCTCGAAGAGACCCACTGTAGTCATAAACACATACAAGAGCGCAAGGAGCATTTTTGATTGCGAAAAATATCAAAGGATTCTCTTTGTCGTATGCGACGGTTTCTAATTTGGAAAGGACCCCTACGGAATTTAAAAGGGCACAAGTAATGGTCATATCCTCTGGTACCTAGCGATTTTTGATGCCACTTAAATGACATAGAATATAAGCCAGTAAAATTTATAATAGTAATAATATAAGTAAAATTTAAACCAATAATATTTATAATAATTCCAGTAAAATTCTGTATAAGAATTTTACTGGAACTTGAGAAAATAGAGACACATATACGGAAGGCTTTTTATACGTATTTATGAATAAAGTTAGAATTTTGCACATTTAAATTGCGAAACTTTCAAGATGTATGTTTTGAATGAAGGTTAATTATTTAAAGCAAAATCTGGGAGATATAAAATAATTACATTGCAATGATTCATTTTTTTTCTTATTTTCTAATGATTAATTCTTGAACAGGCATCTTAACATTCAAGTACACTTTCACTGGGAACGGAAACTAAGATACACCAGTTTGTAAACTGATTATGCTAATCCATGCACTACCAGCCCCCCCCCTGGATTCAGGTTGCTCTGGTGTTGTGGTTGTTAGTTCTAGGGGATGTTGGCATTGCAAAAGTACACAGAGGGAATGCCTTTAGTTTCTTTCATCTACCACCTACATAAAAAGTTTTCCCTCCTTCCCTGTAAGTGAGATTAGAGTTGAAGAATTAAAGTTACTTCTCCCATATGCCTTTCTGTTGTCATATTCAGTGTACTCGATTTGAAGTGTCAATTTTGCAATGCAGAGGCACATGTGAAACTGAAACGCTCCAATTTGTTAACTAAGATGTGGTGACCATTACAGTCGAAGGGAAAGAATGGCTTGATATATACGAAGAGCATTCAAGATCATACATTTACGGTATGACCAAAGATGGTGAAATGGTTGTATCATCATCTGAAAGGGAAAAGGAAAGCATGCGCAGTAAGTATTAAGCTTTAAATTTTAAGAAGCTGTTAAATAGTCAGTCAATGACGCCAGTTAATATTGAAAATATAAGACATCATTCGGTTATTGAGCTCTTGACAAGAGAAGGCATAAAACTCATAAATATTTAAGAACATGGTTGCAGCTTATAATGCTAAAGCATCTTAAAATGCCATCTTCATATGGTGGATTGTCATGCTAAGACAGAGGATAGCGCCCCTTAAACATGATCTCAGGCCAAGCCGCAGGTCATATGTGACTATTAAAGAAATGGACGATTAAGTAAAGAAATACCTAATGGAAAATTGATTGCTGAAGAAGTGGGCATTGTGATTGGATCATTGGAATATATAGAATATTGATGATTTCTAAGTTTAGGCCAAACGCATACCTAAAATGGTGAATCCAGAAATGAAGAGACATATTGCTGAATATTCTCGAAAACTGTAATATGTCTCTTCACCATGATAAATTTATATAAACCTTTTTAGTTATGTAGTGACAAAGGATGAGCTCTTTACTGTGACACGGATATGAAAGAAAAGAGTATGATGGAAAAACAGAGTGGATCTCCAAAAAATCCCCAATTTATAACCTAGAAATAATGCCTTGAAAATTTAGGTACAAATTTTTAAGATGAAGAATGACCACTGCTTATTAATTTTTTGCGAAATAATACGCCGAATTTTTGCGAAATAATAATAATTTTGCGAAATAAATATAAAAATTTGCGAAATAAAGTATTTTCTATGTTAACCTATTGATTCAGCTCCAACCAGAATTAAAGGTTAAATATTGCAGTAAATTAAGTAGAAAAAACTATTGCTTTTGCACGATAGCTTTCCATTACGCAAGGTTCAGATTTTCTGACATGTTATTCAGCAATGCGTATTTCAACTTTTTCCCCATCCATCCTACTTGGACTCTAGCGACTTACTTATCTTTGATGGTGACTTGTTGGGTTATCAGTGATTGAGTGGGTCACGTTACAACGAAGTCGATGATTTGAAAGGTGTCGCTCAAAAAGGGTTTGAAGGCTATAATAAAAAATGTTTCCGCTGTTGATCCGATACTTGATGATTTGATATGCTAAGTGCACTGAAGTCAAGAGGAATTAAGTTAAAAACTAAGATAATAATTTTAAGCACTTGTATGTATAGTACACATTAATTAGGCGTGAAACTTACTAAGCGCCCCCCCCCACATATACTGATACTTATATGTACCTTTCTACGTTTTCGCGCAAAGATGTTGATTTAGCCCTATTCTTTTAGCACTTTGAATGTTAATAGCCATAAAAACTGCTAATGACTCTGTAGAGACATTAGTTATTTTTTGGAAGCAGGCAAGATGAAAAATGAGCAACCGCCTTCGCCGGGAATCGAACCACGGACCTCTGGAATACTGGTCCAGCGTGCAGAACCACTACACCACGAAGGGACGCTAGGAAGGCGGGAGAAATACCTTATAACTCAAACACGGAATAAGCGTAACTATTAATAAGTAATGTTTAAATGAAGCCAGATTTTGATTACTGTTACATGGTCACATTCTCAAAGCAATAAGACTGTTAATAACATTTTATAATGAAAATTAAGGTAAGAAGGATACTAAGGGCATAAAAACCTTAGTTAACTCAATTAATGTTGTTAATAACCATTGTTGAATGTAAAGACTAAGAACTTAGAGACGTATAATTTCCAGAAGCATAAGTCACGTTTTCTTTCAGTAGACAAAACCATTAAAGAGCGAAGTGTATCAACACATTACATTATTCTATTTTCAAGGTTTGTTTAAGCACAGCGCCATTAGAATGGTTAATTAATACAGCTGACATTCTGGCGAGGGACCAACATTTTGGAAGCTACTTTCCTCTGTAATTTCATAATTTACTTTGAGGTCACATGGAAGACTTAATCATTTTGAAGTGTGTTTTATTAAAAATGACATTATAACTACTGCTTTTATGAACTCGCGCTCTTTGGCCTTTATTATTTAATTTGGCGGCAAGAGACCGCATTTAAGGAATTTAAAAATCCAGAATTTGTCTTGCTTTATGTTCTACGAACTTATTTTAAGCAAGAGATTAAGTCATAGCAGAATATGTTAAATTTTACTTACAATTTAAAGATTTAAAAAATCTTAGCTTTTATGTCAATTAAGAAGCTATTAGTTTCGAAAGATGACACACGAGTTTTAAAATTTTAAATACAGGAGGGAAAGTTATTTCCAGAAGAAAAAAAAATTGGAAAAAGAAATTATTTACTAGAATTTTGATCTTGCATTGGAGCAATAAGAGATTCAAACAGAAAATACTGTATTTGCTTTGTAAATATTTCAATTAAAATATCCTCTCATTTACAAAGACCCCCATCGGTAGCCGAGCGGCAAAATTGCTAAACACTGATAGTTCAATCCGGGATTCGAATCCCAGCGAACGGGTTGGCTGTATGGGCGTTTCTGTGGTTTTCCCCATGTGTAACGCGTATATGAGCCATTTTCCATTAGAAAGTCCTCTACGAAAGTATCCCGTCCTTTAGGCAGATAGCCCTCGAGCGCTTTGTCATAATCAACTAAACCAAACCAAACTGATTCACAAAAGAGCTATATTTATTTATATTTGGTTTGAAAACGATATTTTCTGTATAGTTTATCGAATATAGTACTGAAGGGAGGAAACGTTAATACTTTTCACAGTTTCACCTTAGTGTAAGTTTAATTTCATGTTCGCATACCAGCAGTGATGTATTTTTCATACTCTCTTTATTGGAAAAAAAAAATCTCTTACATAGTTAAATGTGATTAAATCAAAAGATTTATCTAGTATGGTTACGGTAGAAGCCGTTTGCTGTCAGTGAATAAAAGATAACAAGTTTTTCTGAATGGAACTTCAAAATTTTTGCAATTTGTTTACTCCTGTTGAGCATCAATAATAAATTACTAATTCCGCATGAGAACAACTACAGTTTCATGAATCTTTGCAGCAAACGCGGGTTTGCGATTCAGAGGATATATTGTATACTGTGATTCAGAGGATATACTGTATACGTGTATACTGTAAACTGCATTAAATATTGTAATAATTGAATTGGCTTCATTTTTCTTTCAAAATATACTTACATACAAATACTTCGTGTCTTCCCTTTTTTATTTTATTAACCTTTTGAATTAATTATATTTTAGGCTATATTCATATCTCTAATAACGAAGTTATTATTCTTGTTATCGTTCAGGTTTCTGTCCAAAGAAAAAAAAATAAAAGCTTGGGCTGTTAACTGTTCAATAATAAGATATATTTAGAGATTTTTGTTGGTAACTATTCCCTAATATAAAATATATTTAGAGAAGTCGTTGGTGGCTTTGTTAATATAAGTTATATTGGGTCTTCAGACTTGTCATAATGCTTATTTCATCAGATAAATGACTGTATTTTTGCCTTTGTGTACGTATATACTATATTTCAATGGTTTGTCTCTAACATGAATTTCTTGCGTCAACATATTCAAGCTTGCATTATATAATTTGAAATGCTTCCTACTAAACTAAAAGAGAAACAATATAAAACTAATTTTGGTACAATGCTTTAGCAATATTTTTGCTTCAGCATGTCCTTGTTATTACACCATATGTGAACAATATTTGAATGAACTCTAGGTTTAGCATTCCCCTACTAAGCGAAAAAGTATGATTCATCCGTATTGAGTGAGGAATTTCTTATGCTTTTATAGTGTATGTAGGGAAAAGACGCAAGAAATTTAATGAGTAATTAGCTTAAAGTAATTCAATGAAATAGATGTAATTTAAGTTTTACATGTCCTGGTCTTGTAAGAGTCACAGGAAATAAAGGAAAATAAAATAATAGGAAAATAAGTTTCTTGCAAGTAGTAGCAGTGGTTAACTATCAGTATTGTTGGTATCATCGAGTAAGGTAATGGGTACAATTTAATTTTTTAGAAGATTTGCTTGCATTTTTAATTTCTGTCACATAGGTTTTATTTTATTGATTACGTAGGTAAGCAAGGAATTATTGAAAGCCCTGAGTAAGTTTTTCCTCGAACTTGGCTAATTCAGCCCTGACGTTTTAAGAATCTGAGAAAGGTTTCCTTTGGGTTAACAGCATAATTATACATTTATCCCATAACTAGGTAGGCAGATTATTCATAGCACAATCAGCGAAAATAGTGAAGCAATCGTTATTTTCTTCGTATTCATGGTGGTGGAGGGGGGTTGCGTAATTAGTAATGACGACGTTAGGATAGGGTTTGGCAATCCATAGACTTGGTTGCAATGATTTTTAGCAATTTTAACTTTTTCACTTTGTCAACATGTCAACTTTTTTCTATTAACATTTTTTGGGAATAATTGAAAACCTTTGTTACTAATAAGATTTTATGAGTCACTATTTATGCATATGGAAGAGGTATTTTTGTCCATTTCACAAAGAGAAATATAATACGATGAAGCACATTTGATGCAGGGAGACTATAAATAATAGAATTTATCCTTATGGTTGAGTCCTTGCCAATGATGATATTACATTACACAAATAAGTTTTGCAAAAGTAATGGAAATTTGAAACGAGTTTTTAAAAACAAGTGTAAGAAATAGGGAAATTTCGAATATAAATTCAGGGCTGTAGTAAACAGGCTTGTTTCGTCGATCTCTAACTGTAGACTCTTTGATTCCTGAGACTTTCCTTTTTCTAAATCCAAAGGAAGCCTTACGAAACTGTTAAAGATAACTTAATTTACTAACTTAAACTCATATAAAACAGGAGATCTAATATTAGCCGAATGCTTCAATCCCGAAACAAGCTAAAATCAGACTCATATTTTCAGAGGAGATCAAACAATGAAAAACAATATAGATAAAAAAGTGTTCTAGAAGTATTAAACTTTTCATTTAGTATTCAATATCTGAAAACAGGTAAGTGACAAAAATGGAAAAAATAAAGCAGCACAGAATTTAAATATTAAAAGATGACTTCTATGTTAGTCAGTACTATATACTGAAAAGAGTGAATATTTGAGACATCAACAATCTAAACATTTGATAAAGTAACTAGTAGACTCAATACTTGTATGACTAACAGTTTAAATTAGCTTCTTGTTACCTGTTTCTTTATTTTAAGCCGTAGAGATCGTTAAACCCAGTGAAGATAAGCATACTTAATTAAAATTAAAATGATTATTGACTTACTTAAAATTAACAGTCTCTTTAGATCTTAAGCATAGCGCACATTTCTAATGTTTGTAGTTGAAACGTATTTTATATGATGTATATAATATTGCATTGGATTAAAAATTTCTACACTATTACAAATGAAAAATATTTCAGCTATCTATCATTTGATCCCTTTTAAATTATGTTAACAAATTTAAATTATGTTACCAAATATCTTTTACGATTCTTTCAATAAAATGTTTCCGTAATTATTTCAGTCTGTGCAAGTTTTAGTTCTATTATAAACAAAACTAATTGCAAGGACCAGCCGTTTGTTGCTTAACACTTTCTGTTATCAATTTTTAATAACTTTTCATGATTTTCTAGTTTAAACAAGTAAATATAACAAAAGTGTCAAATTTCAAATATCCGAAAATATATCTGTTACTGAGTTGAATCCATTTGAATTCTTTGCACCATTTCTTTCTGAAGGAATTTCTCAAAATATTTTCAGTCTAACAGCCTTCTTCGGCACTTCTTAGTGCTTCATAAGTTCATTCTTTTCATGTTAAGGTACTAATTATTAGTGAGCATCGCAACATATTTTTAAATTTAAAAAGTAAGAAAGAAAGTGGTAATGTATTTTTTATGTTTAAACTGAATGCATATCACATTTAAAGCATTGCGATGTGAATCATTTCACATTTATGTAATTAACTATTGAAGACAACATAAGAAAACTGTTTCGTATTTACATCCTTTTAATCGGAAACGCATTAGCGAACAAATCAGTAGCTCACGAAATCTTTTCGATTTTCCAAATCGAAATCTCCGAGATTTTCCGCCATCGCTCAGTTGTTTCAACATCTCTCCAAGTTCTCAATGCCTTTTGCGCTGCATTGCTTTGTGTGATACTAATTAAATTCTTAGTTATTAATGTTCTGATTCATCGTTATGTAATGGTAGTGACTTATTATTGAAATTTGTGTTCCTCTGAACATTGCTTATATTTCGTATCATGATTTGTTCTTTTCAAATATGATCTAAAATGAATTATTGCGTATGACCCTATGCATGTGAGCCCTTTTAAAAACAATCAAAATTCCATCTTTATAAATAAATAAATATAATCAGTGAAAGGTTGTAAATACCTATTTTAATTACACGAGCCTATAGTTATTAAACGTCTTTTTAAAAGTGCAAAAACTATCTGCTTCGATCAAAATTTATAACCTACAGATTATCGATAATGAATGCTTTAACCTGTCCTAACTTCCGCGTGCAGTGTGCCTTTATAGTTTCCCTATTATTTTTAATCCAGCATATTTTGGTTCATGTGCAATGCTAGTGAGAGAATGGCTAATAATATTGAGAGCTTAATTCGAGTGACTTGAAACATCCTTCTTTAACCAGGAAGCAAAACCAGAGATTCTTTCTCCCCAGATTTGTGCCTACTATGTATGTATGTATGTATGTATGTATTTTAATTACGGCAAAGCACACTAGGGCTATCTGCCTAAGAGGAGGGATGCCTTTCGTGGAGGACTTTCTAAGGGAAACTGGCTCGTATACACGTTACACATGGGGAAAACCACGAAAACGCCCATGCAGCCAGCCCGTTCGCGGGATTCGAACCTCGGACCGAACTACCAGTGTTCAGCGTCTTTACCGCTCGGCCGCTGGTGGGCCATTTGTGCCTACTAAGTTATTAAATATTTTATCATTTTTTTAATTTTATTATATTGAATAAATCTATAATACATTTGGAATATGCTTGTACTATGATGTCTTATTTATCACTTCTTAATTTTTTTTATAAATAACTGCGTATTTCAATAAATATGTTGTCATACTATATAGGTTTGGAAAACATTCAAATAGTTCGCTTCCCACAAAGGAGGTTAATATGTAAATTACTGTTTCGTTAATCTGCTCTCATGTCCACAATGGCGAATAGGATTCTGCTGTAGATAAAGTATACATCTCTTAAAAATTATGATAACTTCTAAATTTTTTTATTTGATACCTGGTTACAGGTAATATATTAAATTTTTGGAACGGAGAGGAAGAAAAATCAGTTATATCCTCACCGGGGAATAACAATATTAGTACGTGAGAATTCTTTCAGGATGTACTAAAACAAGAGTTAAATTATCAGAAATAAAAATTTTCTTTCCCTTATAGTGCGAGAAGCAGTTAATGTAAAGAAGAATAAATGTTTTAAGTAAACAAATAATTACGAAGTGCCAGCAGTAACAACTATTGATATTTGAGAATTATGGAAATAACTTGCAAGATAAAATGTTAAGCGTAAAAAAAAGACTTGAATATTAACTTTTATCAAAAGAAAGGGAAGTGATAAAATGAAGCAAGAATGTTAATCTAAATGAAACTCATTTATTTCTAATTACTTTTTAATTCTAGAACATGAATATAATTTGCTAAAACTAGATATGCGATGATTACTTTTTATTTACTAAGCTTTACCAAGCTTATTCCCCAGGGTCCCAGTTTTTTAAAATTGTAAAAGTTACAATTTCATTAATACTAATGAGTTCATAGCAAGTACTCAGAAGTCTTGAAATGCGACTTAAATCAAGGAAAAAAATATATATTTATTTTAATTTCTTTACGTATTTGTCAGAAAAATCTAGCAAATTAAGCTTAAAAGTCAGTTTAAAACGCATTCCACTTTAATTAAGCAAATCAAATTAGAATTTAAAATTTTAATATCTGAGTATCGTTCTGTCATAGATGTGTTTATAGTTGTACTCTTGTTCCACAGTCTTAAGATAGAAAAGAACCAAAACATTGAAAAATTAGCTAAATATGACCCATCTCATTAAGTATAAGAAAAACATCCTTTCGTTGCACACCAGTCATGGGTTTTGTTCTAATGTTGACTCAAATAATTTCGAGTTAACTTTCCGTTGAACGCTAGTACCTTAAAGCAATAACAGAACTGTACATTCTTTTCTTTGCAGAGGCATTAGAATTTTTGGAAACCAGGATGCGTGAGAAATCAGCTATGCTTTTGTCAGGATTCAAGCTTCAGATCTTTCGACTGCTTGCCGGGTATGTTACCACTTACGCTACGAAGGCATGCAGTGAGGAAGGAGCAACTTCCTTAAATTCTTTCCTGTTTTTTAAAGAGCGATTGGAAAGGCAAGAAATGAAGTCGCCAAATTCAGGTGTCGGTGAATTATCAAGCGTCACATTTTAAATAAGCGCCGCTGTAGAGACATGTCAGACGTTTTGGAGCAATAAATGTGAGAAATTATCTGCGCTCTAGCCTGCATTGAAAGTACTGATCTTACAACTCCTAGTCGAATGTGCTACTTACACCTCACAAGCGAAAGTTCCTTATAAGCGAAAATTCCTTATAACTTCGTAACTAATAATATTAACTTCGTTATAAGTTCCTTAATGTAACTGTGAAGCTATATTTTCATTTGTAAATTATGTTGTTTATTTTTATAAAAATTCACTATTATTACTCTTTGTTTTGCTCACAAGCGTTCCTAACATTAAATATAAAAACCACTTAGCTTTATTTTCTTTGAAATGTTTATTTTACTGTTGACAAATAATTTTTCAAACTTTGACTGCAAAGATTAAAATATTATACCTGTCAGATATTAGAATTATTGTTTTATTGTAGATAAGCATTCGAAAATACTACCTTATAGTGAATTTCATTTTTAATACAAAATCCTTTGCAAGAAAGTGACTTTTAACAGCCGAGCACTAGTTTAAATATAGGCACAAGGTGTAAGGCATAGAAGCTTACGTTCTTAAGTCTATGCTAATTTCTAAAGGTTACTTTATTTACTGTTGTGCGCTATTCCACACTTTTTTATGTCAAAGTACTTTTATACTACCCTTTGGAGCCGCTCGACTTATCCTCCGTCCGGAGTGTTAACCATACGGAGTTTGGATGCCATCTCGTCAGAAAGTACCATTTGGATTGGGACATGATATGAGTTTTCCTCAATTGAAGGCATCTAGCATGGAAAAAGGTTAATGCTGATAACATATGAAGATTTACAGACTTACATTACCTTGAGTAATCGGAGTAAGACAAAATTGCAACAGCGTTATATGAGCATATATAAACTGCAGCTAGTGCGGGAGCTTATTTAACAGGACATATGATCTAAACATGTGGACAGTTGATAAACAAATAATAAACTTGAAAATATACATATAAGAACTATGTACAGAGGTGATATGGTTTAACAGCGTTGAACATAGAGGGGGATTGTGCCTCCGTACTCTTATAGCTGTGCAAAGCTTACGTTATGAACGTGTTTGGAAGCAGGTGCATATGGCTTGAGTTAGTTGAGTTGGTAGTACCACAGTATGAAATGAATGAGAAAATTTTATTTTGTGCAGAACTGTTACTACCGGTATTAGCAACTTGCGTTGCTTAGTTTGTGGAAGCATCTTTATGGTATTCTGATGTCTGTGGGCAGTGAAATACATAGTGGCCTGCTATTCCTCCCGTAACGTATACAGAAATATCTGTGTCGCTGCGCCGGAAGCGGTGTAAGTAAGCAGGGAATGGAACGTGTCAGAGAAATACTGTGTCAGTGAAGAGCAGCTGCTTCGTAACTCTGCCTTTCTATTGCAGGACTTAGTTGCTTCCATTGCAAAGAATAGGAAAGCCCTACGACCTGTGATGTCCTTGAGCCATCTCTCCTGCAATTTTGAACATGTGTTCCGGAGTGGTCCACTTAAGATATCATGTCGGGAAAGGTGCTGTGATAACTTCATCTTAGATAATGTTTGCTGCCTGTTTCTCCAACACCTCAACTAGTTCATTTCCGGCGATTCCCTTGTAAGTTGCAACTCAGCACAGAACAGGTTGGTTAGGAAAAGGAATTAGCAAGATTAGATGGCGAATTGCATACACAAATTGACTTCTGCTTTGTGTGCCCGATATGTATCTCAGGCTAGACGCGGAATCAGTATAAGTCATGGCATTCGGCGCATGATCGATTGCCTAGCAGATTGCAGTTTGCAGTGCTGTTAGTTCCCTTTAAAAACATAACTGTTTAAACGGATCTTGCGTGTCGACGTATCTGAACTATGTTAACCAGCAGATCGCAAAAGCCGCTGCCAGTACCATTTTCCATCTTCGATCTGTCAGTCTACATGACTTTCGTCACAACAGTTTCACAGGGAAGGGTTCATACATGCATTTTTCTTCAGGTTTTATGCGCAGGGTAGTAACATATAATAGCCTTGCGTATTTCAAGTTGTAATGCACATATGTATGGCCTTAGAAATAACATATTTTGTCAAGCATGGTGATATTTGCAACGGTAGTTTCCTTTTCTATTACCGAGTCTAGGGGCGGTATTCCTGCTAGAACTTGACGCGCTGCCGTTGACGTTGGCTAAGAGTTTAGCTTTCAGTGGATATTGAGGATAAAAGATTTCTTCTGTGAGAATGTTGGGTTAGTTTACAGATTTAATTAAGAATACAGCAAGCTCTTCAGAAGCCATTGAGCTGAAGTAGTTCTGCCATTACATGTATTTTATGCCTTAAAACGCTGTTTAAGATTTTGTCACTGCTATTAGTACTGGCTTTTGCATTTTACAAAGTTCTTACTCAGGTTTGATGGTGTTGGATTTCAATTCAACATTAATTATCTCTCTATTCCTACTACATAAATCTGAGAGCTACCATTTTGCTAAGAAAGGCAGACATTCTTATACCCTTTTCAGATAGCTTTTTATTAATAAGACTTAGCCACTTATTATTGAAGTGTGTAAACTATAATACATGCTGTGAGCCGTATTAAATATTGGGAGCTTATGTTTTTAACATATTAACGGAAATAAAATAAGTTCTTTATGTAAATACTGTAAATGGTATTTAATGCGTATAATTTTTAAGTTCCTTAATAAATGCTTCGCCTGGCATTTAATAGCTATCTATCCATCTATTATATAGGTAGATAGATAGATATAGATACTGTGCATATAAAGTATGTACATATAAATGAAGAACATTTCTCCCTTTTTTAAGGACTTACTCCAGCCGAGTATTTCCTGTGAAATTTTGTTTCTGAGTACTACCCATGAGGAATAAAAGAATTGTAAAGATTTTTAACATACTGAAACTTACGTTAATACATTTTATTTTCGAATATATGTTTCGTAATGTAGTTTTAATAAAATCCACCTTTTTAGCTTTTTCTTAGTTTTCACTACTTTTCTTATGTTTGTAGATATTTTCAAATATAATTTTAATTTTCTATTATCTACGGAAACTTTTCATTTACGCTCAGTTATATTAGTTAAGTCAAAGTACATCATTTGATTACTCTGAACATAAGTGGAAAATCCAAATCTAAATGAAAATTATTTCGCTAGAAATTTAAGAAGTTTACCCAAACAGAACTACTTTCCCCATAAAGGAGACTCTTGTACTAGACAGTATAATTACACAGAAGAGAAAAGGATCTAAAGAAGAATCCAGAATTACGCAGCTTTCAGATTCGCCGGAAGAATCGAAATATTGCGAAGTAATATTTTTCGTATGTCTGAGCAACTGCAGATGTGAATTAAATTCTGTGGGCTTCCTTTTCATAAGCTCAAAGTTTAATATTAGCGGAAAGAGAATCCTTACATCTGGCTTTTCACATGAAAGTTTGCTTTATGAAAGACAGTTCTAAAAGCAATAGATGATGGACATTTATAAACGAATGGGTATTTACACAATAAGCCTTGATAAATCAATAATAATAAAATCACACAATATTTCCTTTATTTTCTCAATTAAGAACACGGGCGTAAAAATATCATATTCTAATAATATAATTGACAAATAATAAACGTTATGTGTATTGCGTTATGCATCAAACTGAATTTTATTATATGACATTGCCCTATTTAACATTAATATTGCATGCATACGTAGTAAAAGTAAACGAATAAAGCTAGCAAATATAACAGAACTTCGACAATTTGAAGTTTTTGGTAAATAAGAACGAATATTCCCCGCAGACGAAATATATAAAGAAATTATGATTAACTGTCTGATATGTCAAACTTTTTCAAATGATTCTTTGTCATTCTTTCTTGACAAGTCAGATGCTATTCACATACAAAGGAAGACAATGTTTCAAATTACATTTGAATAATTATTAAATGCGAACTAATTTTGCTCTTTTGTTACTTTTTGACTTTTGGGGCTACTTCAGTCATTCCCCTAAGTAACTGAATTTTGCTTCTTGGGGGTATAAAAACTGAATTGAACTGAATTTTATTTTGTTTTAAAAATGCAGTTTGAATTTAGAACATACACACAATTAAAATAAGACTTCTGATATTGCAAAATCATAAAAAATTGAAGGTATTAGAAAAAAAAAGTGAATATCAATGTTTTAGATTTGAGGAACCAAGCTCATTTTTATATTTCCAAACTTATATTATCTATACAGTGCTCTACGAATACCATTTAAAGGTTATTAACTTAGATTATAATTAAACATTTAAATGATTAACCATTTAAATTTCTAAATAACTTTAAACATAGGCTGAATGAACAGCAGCAAAACATGCAACCCTCCACTCCACCTTTACGAAAGAAAATGCAACCGAAACTTAAATTACTTTCTATGGCTATGATAAGATTAAGTAAAACAATTTAAATCTGAATACTCAAAAAATTTTTTTTACTGTTTCTATCTGATACCAATAGTTCAATAACAGCAGAATTATAAACTAGAGTTTTGAATAAAATTAAACGGAAAAATTTCCCAAGCATTACTAACGTAACTATTTTCTGACTGTGTGAGAATTTTTTCCATTTAAATGAATAATAGCTAGTAAAAGAAACTTTTAAATATTCAATCAATGAAAGTAGTTTTAAAATGCTTATTTGAGGAAATCAATAATATCATGAAATGCGTGTTTAATGCTGTTAGGCAAGATGATATATGCATCTTATTTTCATAACCACCTCCATCTTTAAAAGTAAATTACATCTGAGCGAAAAAGGAAGTGAATGATGTTATCGATTTCCATTATCTTGCTTAAACTGAACTAAATCACAACATAATGAAAATTTACTGAAATTTAACAATCTGTAGTAAGCTTATTAAGAAGACAGAAGTGCTTGAAAGGAAATAAAATTTAGTAGGTGAAGCAAAACTTAACTAACATTTTTCTAGATTTATAAGAATTTTACTTTATAATCTCAGCAATTCTAAAGTCTTTTAATCTCTCTGTTATCGTGTAAAATTTTTAACTTTCAAAATCTTTAAATTTTGAATAAATGATTCCAGAAATCCACGCGTGCAGTTTTACGTAATTCTTTTAAAAGCTTATTTTTCATAATTTATTCTAGTTTCAAGATAAAGGAAACCTAGCATTACTTAAAACAAATGAGAAAAGCAAGAAAGTTTTGTAATACAAAAAATATCGATGTTTTGAAAGATTTTAATTTTTTTAAACTATTGTTGCTACATTACATTATTTATGTGAAACCGTACCAGAAAAATATATGCATTTGTTTTCTAAAAATTATGAATTAAAATTTAAAAATATATTATCTCTTATTTGATTTGATTTCCCGTATATGTAAGAATTAAGTTTTCAGAAATTCACGTAAATTTTTTTTTCAAATTTATCATATCAATTTTAAATGGGGGAAAAAAACTGAAAGGTTTCAGATTTTAAATTATGTCCAAAGGAGTATTTTTTAAACATTTTGTGTGTCATCTTTATTTATTAAATATCATATTCTTCGCACTTAAACCATAAAATTCAGTTCAAGAGCAATATTGCAAAATAATTTTTAATTGAGCATATCTTTAGAATTTCCGATACACAGTCTCGCGCGCTGGAGATAAAAAATATCTTTTATGTACAACGTTACCATTGCTCGCTTTGAAATCCTTGAGTTTGTTAATCAAAAATTCGTTTTAAAAAAAGTTTTACAAAATATGAAATCGATGATAAAACAAATTCCAAATTTCAAATTTGGGCTTCCAGATTCCCATATTCGCAGTAGGATTACGTCATTCAAAATTTGATGGCTCTAGGCAGCACTGTTTTATCGCAATGCGAGAAACATACATACATTTATCAAGATTCTTCATTATTTAATTTCTTCAAATATAACACAGGGCGATAATATTTAGTGGCAACAGTTTGAAAAGTGAAACCGACATTCAAAGAGATTCGAAACAAAATCGCAAAACGAAATCAATAGTCCCTCAGGGACAAAGACCCTTTGGACTAAAAAAATGACGACTTTTTCATTACACAAGAAATTTACTGCCTTATTGTAAACCCTTTTAAACTCTATCAAATAAAAGCGTAAGTTAGTCTAATACTATGTACAATTGTTTTCAATTTAAAGGACATTTTTCTGCTAACATCACTTTCTTAATATCTCTTTTTTATTCATATTCAGTTTAAACAGTGGGCGTATATTAATTCCGTGATATTAAATTTTACAGAAACAAGTGTGCTGAATTTGTGTACAATTTCATTTGCTGTAAAATAAATAACTGTATATATAAATAAGTGAGAAAAGTACGAGTTCTTGTGAAGTTTCTTTATAACCTAATTTGCTAAATTTAACTTGTACTTCATTTAAACAAACTGTATGCATGTCCAAGCTAAGATGAGTAAAATTAAAATGCCAAGAATGCTAACATTTCCTTCATGTTATTAAAAAAAGTTAACACTGCAAAAATAATGAATGCTTTTCTTCAAATAGTGGTAGTAGTATAAGTTACTTAAATACTTAATCCCAAAATGTTAATTACTATTTTCTAGTTGTGCTTTTACGATATTTAGCACTCTTGTAACAAAAAAAAAGTAGAAATTTGTCAAACGCTAATACATATTATTTATATCAGGGCCGGAAAAAGGTGAGGCAAGTGAGTTGCCTTTAGTGAGTAACTAGAAGTGGAACCAAATTAGGTACGAAAATTTAGAAATTCATTTTAAAAAGGAAATTATGATTATTAACTTTCAATATTGAAATACATCAAGAACCTCTAAATAAAGCGTTAAAATATCGCAGTTAGAGTTAAAACATCGCAGTTAGAGTTAAAATACCACAGTTAAACGTTTAATAACACTATAGATATTATTAACATTATTTAAGATAATTTAGATATATTAAATTCATGATACTACTTTAATTTTCGTCTTAAATAGCCGATCGTCTGATTTCTATTCATAGTTTTCGTAGCCATTCTTTTCGATCAAGATGACACCTTCAGTTTATATTTTATGCAGCATTGGGTGAACGTAATATGCAGCAGTATTATTTACTATGCTTGTCAAAATAAGAGGATATTGACAGAAAAAAAATTTAATTGCTACTTATTGAAAAAGTATTAAAAACAATTTATACAAAACATTGTTTAGCATATATTCCAACTTCGCAAGTTAATTAATAAAAAACATTGAATTAAAAGTAAAATTTATGTAAATTTAAAAATGATGGTAAAAGGATATCTTCAGTTTTATAGCAAATCTTTAATATGCTTTGTGCGTTCTTTGTAACAGAAATACAAATGTCACATCCAGATTCCACAGAATTTACCAAAATGTTTATCACGTATTCAGGCACTGCACACGATTCTTCTGCAAGCGGGCTTTTCAGATCCTGGAGAGTCCGGGGAGGGATTTCGTGGTTTAAGCACCCTACGCATAATTATGATATCATTACACGCCGAACAAGTACTAATTTAGAAGTCAAACAACAAAAATGAGCGTTATATTTCCAAATTTTCACAGGACTAGTTTCGATGGTTTTACCGAACCATCATCCTCAGCTGCAAAAGCGCAAAGATAAGATAGATATAGTGATTAGATGAGATAAGATATAGATAAGATATAGTGATTAGATGAGAAAAGATAAGAAAGAACGGACAAGCATCAAGCTCTATCTGTTGATGAAACCAGAACTAAAACATAATTTCTTTAAAGGCTGAAGGCAAAGATGGATTGGAATTAGGGTCGTTAACTATAACAGAAAGATTTTTTTGAATGTGAAATGCCTCTAGAAAATCCAGTTCACCAGTGGAAGAGTGGAAGATGTTTTCTGAATAATTTTGGCTGCAGAAAAATTTAAAGTGTGATTTTCGGACCAACAATGCTGGGCTGTCGTCTGCTGCCCAAAGTGAGGTAACTTGTAAAAGTACTAACTGATAGCCGAGATATTAGCCATACGTAAGTTACGAGTTACTCAAGTTACTTTGTATACGAATTAATTGATATTCAAAGCTCCGTTGAAGCTCAAATAATATATTATGCTTCAAAAATTTGCTTGAATGATAAAAAAAGGTGAGGGATATTAAAGCTCATTTCTCAAGGGACATGGCATCAGGCTGTGCCTATCCACAAGACCGTTGACGCAGCATAAAACCCGTGGACAGGATTTAGATAAGTTTGGTTTATTTGATTATGGCAAAGCATGCCAGGGCTTTTTGCCTAAGAGGATGCTTTCGTGGACGACTTTTACCGCTCAGTCACTGTGTGGGCAGTTAAGTTGATAAACACTTTCTCATTGATCCAATCGTACCAGTATTCAACAGCCTTACCCACTTCGACTACCAGTGGACACAAGCTTTAACAGAAAAGGCTAGAAACATAAACTTATCATTCAATCGCTAGGAAGAATTTTAGCAACTAGGAAATAATTTACAATTTTAATTAGCGTAATGGAAAGGAGAACTCATTGATATTTGTTAAGGAGAAAAAAGGAAAATGATGAAGCTGTAAAACACATTGTGTTTAGCAGAATTCGTATCTCAAACTGAAATATATTTGGATAATTATAAGAAAGCCAACCGATTCCAATATAAAAATCTTGTTTAGTTTGCATTACTGTTCTGAGCTACATGAGCTTATTAGCGTAAATTAAGAATTAATAAGAATCTTAAAACGTTAATAAATTAATTGTGGCAGCAAGATGCGGCAAACTTTAGACAATGAAAATGAAGCTATATTAGAGAGAAAAATAGAACGTTTTAACTAGCTAAATAAAGCGTTAGGTGTCAAATGATACGGCCTTTTTAAATCATAAATTACTGCAGCGGTTGGAAAATAATAGTACTTTGAAGTTAGTTTATTTTTAGTTTTTTATGTATTTTCTTACTGATGAAAATTAACACCACTGAACTTAAGCAACTAAAATGAATAAACTTATAGTTTGGCACTTAAATATCCAAATGCTATAAATGTTATGGGAAATCTCATCAAAATTATTCAGTTTTAAAAATCACACAATTTAAGTAATTCCGAACAAGCGCAGCTACAAACATAAATCTTTCCAAAAATAATTCAGATTAATAATAATTTTAAATGTAATAAGCTTAGTTCACTCGTATACAGATTTAGAAGCAGCATGAAGAATACTTTTAATGTTGCCAATTAAGGTTGTTAAAGATGAAAGAAAATTCAACAAATTTAAATTAACAGAAGATTATGCAAGACCTCACTTAAACATAATATTACGTAACAGAAAATTAAAGATCATAAGATTATCCTTAAGAAAGATCTAAGCTCATGAAAAATTATCAACATGGTTTTTTTTTTTCTGGAGATCATGAATTGAATATTCCAGAAACTTTTGAAAAAAATACTGATAATCTTAATTCATTAAATGCAAGAAAAATTAAGCGTGCTAATGCAATATTTTTAATATTATTAATAACATTGGCCTTTATATTACTTCAGTGTTTTTGCTGTTTATCAAATAGGTTTCTTTTAAGTTTTTCATTTAATAACTATAAATCATTATATTACATACCAGCTTCCTGAATATATTCAGTTTATATAAGTCACGATAAAAATTATTGTAAGATTTATGGTATAATGGTTGAAAATTATTACATCTGATGAATACGAAAATGTATATATATAGTTAATTTTCATTCTATAAAAGGGTAAGGGTATATATTTACCTTTCTGCCTCAGGTGATAAAATATATAAGAACGGCTCTTACACCTAAACACACCACTCTCGAATTATTTGACATTCTTATCAAATATTCCTGAATATACATTTTAGATATAAGTTATTAGCAAATTCATTAAACATACTGCTACAAAAACGTTGTTGTGCAGCTTGAATGCTTTTAGATTTTCCCTTTCAAACTAACGCAGTTTTCTTTGTATGGTTCATTGCTTTTCCTTTCTTTAAGGCTCAGTTCCATCTTTGTCAAAATAATCAAATCAATCTTAGTCAAGATATGTGAATCAATTCGCTCGACTAAAGAATTTTCGAAACAAAAATCTTACAAATCCCTTTCAGTTACATAAAAGAAATCAACAAGTATACGACAGCTTTCCGCACAGAAAAGAAGAAAAGTTCAGAATTTTATTAGAAAAGCATATTTCTTTTGTAATCAGCGGAAGAAAAGAATTGAAAATGACACTATGTTGTAGAAAACTCTTTTTTTTTTTAATTGAATTTCAGACATGTCTTTGTAATCGCATTGAGCTAGGTTTCGTGTGGGAGCTTAAGTCCTTGGTTCTTCAAGTTTAAATATGATTCATGTAGTTGCTTTTTATTCACCCTAAAACTCATTGCCGGCTTAATGAATGATACCTCCCAATTTATAGGAAGACTTTGCTATTATCAAATACCGACAGGATATATTTTTTATCCATATTTTTTATAAGTAATATCAGCAACTTCTTTCTTATACTTTCATCAAAATATCATTCAGTTACCAATCAGTTAATATTCATATTAATATTCTTTTAATACATTTGTCTTAATTAACGTTAAATAAACGTCTTAATTAAGTTATATTAATTGTCATATAAAACAAATTAGATTTTTCACCTCTTTCCATGGCATGCTAAACACGAATCTATTCGTCTTATTACTCTTTTTACGTAATTATGAGTTTCAGAACTAAACACAATTTTTATGACAATTTTATACTCCCCACAATTTAATGTCAAGATAGTTAATTATTCATAAAGCTTAGTGAAAACTAGAAAGTCGTAATTCGTGTTAACATGTAGTACGGACTAAAGTGATGGAAATATTTTAAAATCGAGTTTTATGTTGAATCAAAAACTCTAATGAAGCAAGTATGAAATCAGTATAAATTATTCGAAGGTTTCATAACGTTACACGTAAAGATTTGGATTAAATTATTAATATTGCTTTAATAATTTATAATATCCGTATAACACTAGACGTCTTTTTTAAACATTTCTTTGAAACTGTGTATTAAATTGGTAGAAAAAACAATTTAGTAGAAGGTTTCGACTAGGAGATAAGAGTGAAATATTGTGGTTCGTCTTGATAAAACGGAATATAAAGTTACCTCTCCTGAGCCTAAATTTGAACTTTACTCAGAATGGGGCGTGGAAAATATTTATCATGCAGGAGCAACGAAAATCTGATGAATTACACAGGAATAAGTTATGGATTCGAGTCATCTCGATAGAACAAAATATACATGAAATAAAAAAAAATAATAATAATAATAAAAAAAAAAACAATGACATTTAAGAACTTTCAGGTCAAAGCAGCGACTCTCTAACACCATCTCCAGGAAAAAAGGTTTCTAAATATACAGTGTGTTGCATATTATCCGTTAAAAATGAATGCCATTATTTTTCGAACGTTTGACCCTGTTTCGAAGCTTCTTCCACTCAAATAGTGTAGTCTCGCAAATTCAACTCCCGATTGCTCGACATCCCGTATAACACTAGACTTCTTCTTTAATTTTTAAACTATTTCTGCTGGTCAAGCAGAACATTATCTTTAAAGTAATGTGAAGTATCTTTAAAGTAATGTAATACTTAGACTGTAATAATTTCTAACATCGCCTATACGGTGCAGACAGTAGTCTACATTTTAATCATGGTATTGTTATAATTATAGTCCATATTTATGCGTATGAATGCCCACGTTTCCCTTTTACAACGATTTGTCATAGTATTCTAAGTTTGGAATTTTTGTCGCATTTCCTTTGTTACAAGTTTTTTTGGAACATGTATAACGAATCTGATGACAAGTTTTGCTCTTTCCGTGAAATTCCAATCTATCACATTTCTCCTCTCAGTAACAAAGTGAGTGAAGAATATCAGGTAGCCGCTGTCGAGTATCATATATATCTCTTTCTGTTTCTAGCTGTTTGCAGGCTTGTTTGAAGGTTTATGGTTGTACCTTATAGTAAATTATACTTTCAGTTCATTGTGGCTAGAGTTTCTCAATTTATATCAAGGTCTACATATATTGAGTTTTCTGTGCAAGTGAAAATGTCGAATGAGAAGAGAAGAAAATAAATTAACGTGGCAATGAAAATGAAATTAGATGCCTTACTGGAAAAACTGGAAACTGGAAAAACAGCAAAGTATTAATAAAATTGCCCTGGATTTAGGAGTTGAACGAAGCATTATGAGTTGTGGAAACAACCCATCCCTCTTTCCGTAAAACTCGACATTTTCGATAACTCGTCACCTTGTTAGTAAACAATAGGTCGAATTTGCGGGACTCTGCTGTACTATTATGATATCAGCATTTCAGTTCAATAACTTACATCAGTTCAGTTAAATACCGAATAGCTTTAAGTATCTAGCCGCTCCACGTGTCGGATAAATGGCTTGATAAATGATGAATTTATAACACAAAATTATGAAAAAATAAATGGTGGACTTATAATGCATCAATTATGGATCCTTACAATCGCGCTTTAATCCACGTTTGATAAACATGCATTGTCTACGTGACATAGCAAAGTTTCACCGAGGGCATACTGCTGAGGCAGAAGAATAGAACTTTCCATTTCAGACATGGAGAATGTCCTTGGGTCCGTTTTCACTAAATACATTAGCAAAAATATACGGACAATACATTATACTTTGACTAATGATTGACACTCACATGAATGCAATTAGTGTGACACGATACACATAACAATAAAAAAAATGACCATGAGCTCAGATTAGAAACATATAATTTAAAAGTGAGTGCATGAAGCGAGCTGAGAGAAGTTTAGACTGGCATGATTATTTGTGTCCACTGATTTCTGGTAAATTTCAGAGAAAGCGCGCAGCAATGAGTTGATGCATCAGTGACATAGTAAAGTAGACAGAATTATAAAACTCCAACCTCGATCTAGTAGTCCAACCTCAATCCTTTTAACCTAGTAGGTTAAAAGGATTGACAGATCGGGATCGTCAACGCTTTCGACGTGAAGTCAAACTGCCCGACCTAAATTGCAAATGCAGTTGCTGGCTTAGGGAAGTTACGCTTGGTCTTGTGCCATCCTTCAAGATGTGTTTAGACATTTAGATTCTATGCATGAGCTTCAACACATAACGCTACTGGAATGTATTGCCTCCACTCTGAAAATTGGTAAAGGAGAAATTTTGAGTGGCTTGGTTTTGGTATACTGGATTTTGCATCTAGAACTCGAACATCGATAACTATGATGCAATACTGAACAATTCCGTTCTTTTACCTCTGTATTAACTCTTTGAAACTGGTCGATTTCTTTTTTAGCATATATGAAAGCTAGTATTTCCATCTGAGCTGTGATTAATTAACCATCATTAAATTCGAGCAGCGCAAGTGCATAAATTCTCATCGAACCGGTTTTTACCCCTCTTTTTTCGAGGGTGTGTTGCAAGAGGATGGAGTTTCGGCCTCCCTCTCCCCCCTATGGTTCTTCCTGCTACGTCTGCTGTGATAGTACAGAGAAAATTTTCAGTTTGAGAAATTTGACTGGTATAAGTAAGAAAACTGTGAGCTAAAACAGCAGAGAATGGTTAGAGTCATTTTGAGACAAATGTGATTTTTACGCGTTCAATATTTCGTCGACAGTTTATTTGCATGATCATTACGGATAGACACGTCCCATGAGCTATGTCCCATGATCGTCGGATAGACACGTCCCATGAGCTATGTCCCATGATCGTCGGATAGACATGTGTCTCACGATCGTCAATGCGTAATTTGGTTATGAATAGAATTCTCAAGGACTGTAAAAATGATGGCGGAATGCGTTTTATCTCTTTGGCAATATTTTTCAGTATCAGAATCATTAATTTAGTAGCTGCAAAACAAAAAAATAAAGTAATCACGTGTGAAAGTTGTGATATTAGTTATTGGCACTATACAAGTAAGGAGTAAGTATAATTGCTGTTCTAATTTGCTAGTAATAGATTAAATGAAGATTCCATTTATTATAATTTAAAAAATCTGGCTATTACATTCTATACAGCACGATGTATTTATTTTATTTTAAGATCACTTATTGACTGGGTGCATATGGTAATTTGCAGCATTAATTAATTTCGGATAATACCATAGCATTATTTCATTATAACATTTCTTTATTATAACAGCATAATTACACAACCACTCATAAAACAAAGGTTGCAAATGAATTGTCTGAGGAAATGTGAATAAATGATCTAGACTGGGGGCGGCAAAAACTTCATTCTCAATCCTTTTCTTTTGAGATGAATTTGAAGCACCAAGGGCGAGCCACACCAAATTACTCAGTACCAACAGTTGAATTTCATTAGTCCTTTGTATCCTTTGTATCCCCTATCTAGACGTGACTGTAATCTTTTTTTTTTTTTTTTTTTTTAATTCGATAAATACCGTTATGGCTTCCGCAGGGCGGACATCATACTACAAGGGCTTGTTCCCGGCCAGTAGTCCTCTTTAGCAGTGTAAAAGTTAAAAAAAATTTGAATTTTCACTGTTTTATAAGACAAACAGCATAAAATACCTGTAGGAATTTATAGAAAGTTAGTAGAAATTTTTTTTTTTTTGACGTGTAGAGGCTTTGATAGCGACGGATATTGGGCTTATGTCATACTGATAGTATTTAAGATTTTTATAAATATATTCCTGCAGTTCTCCAATCTTGTTGGCTATGCAGTGTATGTATACTCCAGGAAAACTTCAGAAGCACATGAAAATGGTGGAGATCCACAAATGGCGTTAGAAAAAAAACTGCCCATTACTGAGAATGATGTTATTCTCACAAGGAAAGAGAGAAATGTCTCAAATCAGGTACTAGTTCATTGGCGATAAGTACTAGAATACTGCAGCATATCAGATCCTTATTGAGTGGTGGTTCTACTTAAGCCATGAGAAAAGCCTTTATTGGAGGAAATAGCATTCGCTAATGTTTAGCATCTGTCGGTCAACTCAAGTCCCATTGCTGATCGTACAGCATTGTGTACGATCAGCAATGGGACTTGAGTTGACCGACAGAACACACCTCTACCATATGCACCAGAGATTTTTCAAAGGGCAGTAAATTATCAGGTGACCTAATCAACTTAATGACGAGTAACCTAGCCAGATTGTGCTAGTTGTTTTTAGCAGATACTCCTGTTCGTATGAGAGAAGAGAACATGTAAAACTATGCATTTCTCGTTTCGGCTAGGTGCTGTGCAAACTGGCAGTGGATCTTTAATGGTAGAGGTGTGTTTTGGTGAAGTATACAAGGAAAGTTTGTGTTAAGCGTAGTCTTATCGAAGAAAACGACGTAAAAAAAACACTGAATACGACTTGAACACATTCATTAGCTCTATTTTCTTAATGGAGGTAGATTTTATAGATACTTCCCTATTCCTATTGCTCACCGTATTTAAGCCTATCCAGCACCTACAACTTGCAATGTAAACTTCAGTAATGTCTAGTAGATAACACCTGCGAAACAGAGTTGCATTATGTTGTAACCACAGAATCCGCCTGGCTTATTCTATCTTCGCAAAGTTTCCACCACGTCATTAAGACATAGAGGACACGTGACCGCCGTAATTATTTCCGAACGCATCTAAATGCTATTTCTATTAGTCGATGGTTGTATAGACTTAGTTGTTTATCAGTTAAATTTACATGAATGCGCGATTAATCAAAAATTTACAGTAAAAATCGACAGACTTACTTAAAAATATAATTACCATAATTTTTAGACAGCTCTAAGCTAGAAAAACTGAAGGCAAAATCAGAAGTAAATATACACCTAATTTTTCCTACAGTGGTTTTTACTTTTATATGATTAAAAAAAAGATTCAGAATGAACTGAAAGATTAGCCAGATAGTATGAAGCTACAGTTCTGCCATTAAAGGCACGTAGTTTTATACTTTTACTTTCGCTAGGATATCAAGTGTAGAACAAGAACTATTTTTCATGACCGCTGAAAGCAATTATATAGTGTCATCACTTCGGCACAAGTAATTCGAAATCTTGCAGAATCATTAGGTACATTTTGTAGCAGAGAAGAGGAAAAATTAACAATGCCCTAGGCTCGATACGAAATTCGGACCTATTGATGTTAGCTGGACGTGCTTTCAATTACATCACGAAGCCACGCGGTAATTAAGAAGAAAATAGTTAAATTCTCCCCATTTAAGGAGCAACTGAGAAGGAAGGGACCTATTTATCAAATCCACATGATGACGAACTATTGTAAGCCACATTTTGCTTAGTTCGGGTGCCACTTATAGAGTTATTTGAAATTCTCTTGAAACCGGGAAACATGATCAATCAGCGATGCCTTCACTGGGATTTGAACTCTGGATCTCCCGACTGCTAGTCTGACGTGCTTCTGTGCATCTTGGAGGCCCATGGCAAAGAAGGATAAAATTCCATAGAACATAACTCGTGGAATAACATATTCTTAGAACATATTCCTTAGAACTAATATATTCTGTTGTTTTTGACATAAAACGTGAGTAAAAATTTGAAGGATTTAAAATATTTTTCTTCTTTTAAAGATTTTTATTTTTATTATTTGCTCTAAACATTGTATTTTTTAGAGGAAATAAGGGTTTAGAACAAATAAAATTGTACTAAGGATTTCTATAAGTTTTTAAGTGTACATTGTATTTAATATTTGTGTACAGGGTATTTAATATAGACTCAGGGTAATGGTGTAAGGAATTATCACACTTTCCAGGGTGTGCTTTCGTGGTATAAGTGGTTACTTGGAAGATCCGTAGTTGTAATTTAGTTGAGGGAGCAGTTTATGTATTACCATTGTTTGCTATGAAAAACCTAATAATCTCTACAGAGGCTCCAGAAATAAAACCTGATACACGATAACTTACCGTTTGAGTGAGGAAGAATGTAAGGACTCATATCATTGCTCCGCTTGTGCTCTCCTGTTTTAAATGATTAACACTTTCACCTAGCAGCTGGATGATCCGTGGTTCGAATGCTGGCGAGAAAGCAGCTGATGATTAACATTTCCTTGCTGTGAAAAGCTTGATAGTTTCTATAAACCAAAGCGTGTAAACTGCCTATAGCATTAGTGACATTATGTGATGATTTCTTTACACTTTTCCGGTAGAAAGCTACTCTGTTGAAACGTAATTCTCTATTATTATCGAAGATTTTTAGGTGAAGATAACATTGGAAAACACTTTTTTAACTTATGTCTGGTATCATCGATATTAAACACGTTTCTTAAAGAGATGTATAGTGCCAAAGATGAAGATAATAAAAAAAAATTAAGGGTCAGTTACGATTCTCAAGTTAATAAAAAATTAAATTCTCATTATTTCGGTAACCACTTTAAGTAAATAAAATTAATCAAATCCTTTAGAGTAAATTACGATTGCTGATCCACTAAACTTGTTCAGTGACAGTCTCTATTTCTAGTTAACATTCTAATATGATTTAAGAGATGTTTCTCAAAGCACAAGAGAATAAATATTAAGAAATATTTTTATTTTTTACAAGGGAAATTATAATGAAATTAATAAATATCTCTGACACATAAAATTTGTGGCCATTACTTTAGTATTTAAATTCAGTCCGACGGATCTTCAGAATTTTACCTAGCAAAGAGCTTTAATCCTATGTTTACGTTCTGCATGCAAACACAAAAAGAAACTCCTTATTTTTATTTTGATGCTATTTGGCTATAATTCAGCGTAGCTACACTTCTCTGCATGTACTGATTAAACGTAATAATTTTACCAAGTTTAATATCGATTGAAGTGGATTTCTCTTATCCGACATTAAATGCAAATTTTTTTGTCATTCAAGAATATACGTGAAACAAATTATTCTTTTACAACTAGAAATCATCCATTAATTCAAATTGACGAAAACTACTTCATTGAAAAAGAAGATTACACAAAACAACCCAAAATTACCTCTTTTGGTTTAAAATTTGTAAAATAAATAAGAGTTAGAAAAATGATTTAAACACTATTTTACAGACAAACGCAAAAGTCTTTTAAAATTTTTTTAATATTTTACAATGACGAGATAGCGATACGTGTTTGGTCATAAGAAATCTTTCACAAAACGACAGCTATTCCAGAGAAAGATGAATGTTATTTATAGTTTCATGGAAAAGAAATCAGTTACCAGTATTCAAAGGAAGCCAGAAAACTTATGAAAAATAACCGGCATGCACACTATCAATTTATTCATGAATGAAAAACATCAAAGAAATGGGAAATTCGGAGCATTCGAAAAGATCTCGGCGACTATCAAAATAAGAAAAGTGGTATCCTTGGCAAAGGGACTTTTTTCCTGAAAGCCTACAGAAGCCATGCACCGCACATCTTGTGAATTACAAGTACCTAGAAGCATAATACAAGGATTGTTAAAGAGATATTAGCACTTTTAAAAGTACGTTTGAATGAGATATGCTAGTTGCTGCAGCGTAATAGAGTCATACAGGTTGTTAGATTAGACTTAATGAGAGAAAAAAAGATTTAATCAGTTCAGTTTTAGAATACGCTCAGCTAAGATAATGATTTACTAAAAACATTGCTGATAAACATAAAGTGACGGTTTCGCATCAAGACAAATATCAACCTATATTCGTACAAACATTTCTAAGCAACTCCACGTTAAAAGCCACAACCTAAAGCTAAAAATATGATGAGACATTATGTAAACTAAAAGACTGATTCACAGTCTTTCTTGTTTGATAATGTGGCTTAACCGCAGACTGCAACATGAACACGAGCCATACTTAGAAACCTTTTTACCAAAGCATCACTTCCATTTTGTAGCATTCGAAAACTCTTTGCTTAAATTGTCGAGCATTAGGTTAATAGGAAGCAGGAAAGATAAAAAATATGCAACCGCCTTCGCCGGGAATCGAACCACGGACCTCTGAAATACCGGCTCAGTGTGCTGACCACCACACCACGAAGGCACGCTAGGGAAGTGGAGAAATACCTTACAAAACAAGTAACCTTAACTAAGCTTGAGACACAGTAATTCTAACTTATTATTTTGATAGTAGTACAGCAGCAAGAGCAGCATACTTAATATTAACTAATAGCCCTTCTCCCTATTTTAAACTATAAATAATTTTGCTAAGCTTACTTTCATCTACTTGTCTATTATACAAGGTTATATACCATACTTAGAACACTAAGAAATCAATTTAAATAATCAAACTAATACTGTATTATCACGATTTAAAGTTTGGAGGACACTTCACAGAAACTATCTCGCGCAAATCAAATATCCCATTAAAGCTTAAGGGTTCAGTTCAGCAATTTATCTAATACGAATAGACTGAAACTGTACTATACCTGACTATCAGACAACTACCTTAAATTCAAAAATTTCATTTATTATTCTGTAGTCAAATTTCTCGGTCTAGTTAACGGATACTCAACTTCAATCGGTAGCTTAGTTGGAAAATGTGTATCCAACTGTATGTTACAACAAAATGTTCAACTTCGATAGAAGCAAAAGTGCAAAATAGATGTATTCACACCTATAATTCTCATGTCACTGCAAATAGTTAACAGTTACACTTAAAAAGACATATGTGCCTCTTAATTCTTCTTCCGTTAGGCATATGACATCGGAAAGCGCTTGCATATAGAAATCTGAAAGGACAGCACAGTTAAAAGATTAAAGATAACTGGTAAGAAATGTTAGAATATCAATATTCACCTCTTAATGAAATGTTTGTTTTGTATATATATTTCACATAGTTTGGCAATTCATGGTGGTATGACTGATAGCTAAACTAAGGAATTTGTGTCTCAAACTACTGTAATTTAAGTCTAGATAAATTATGTGATTCATTCCTCTTATTTGTGCGCCTATCTTCTTAAACTGTGCCTTCTTTTGTAGTCTTTCCTGTGAACCGAGCGATTTCACCTGTTATTTTGGAAAAATGAGAATACATGCCCCTTTGGCTTAGGCTGGATATTTAATTTTTCAGCAAGCGCTTGGATCTCTTACGTTGAATCCTTTGCAATTTCCACGCCGCAGTGGTATTTCTCTTTGAGGCTGATTTTGAACAGCTTGTTGGAAGTCCAAACTAGTGAGTGGTACTTTCTTCAATTTATCTAATGTGTATTATCTTCTATTACCTTTTATAGCGCTCCTTTTGGAAGGTTTTGTTTCTTACCCCCCTTTATTTTCAAAACTATTTAAAACTGTTAAAACCTGATTATGTACTGGACCAAATTAAGCTGCTATAACTGCGTTTCTTCATTAATATTTTAGGAGGAATAGCGGTGTCTGGGTGCATTGAATCACTTTCCAATTGTAAACCGGCTCACCAGCGGCCGAGCGGTAAAGTCGCTGAACACTGGTAGTTCGGTCCGAGGTTCGAATCCCGCTAACGGGCTGGCTGCATGGGCGTTTTCGTAGTTTTCCCTATGTGTAACGTGTATACGAGCCAGTTTCCCTTAGAAAGTCCTCCATGAAGGCATCACTTCCCTTAGGCAGATATCCCTAGTGTGCTTTGCCATAATTAAATACACCACACACCACCAATTGGGAAGCTGATTTCCCCTTGTCTTCAGACGAAATCTTTACTTATTTCATAACCGTTACTAATAAGATTCACTTATATAATAGCGATTATACCTTTATCTACCGCAAATTAAGCAATTTTGAATATAAATGCAGAATACTTGTACAGTTGGATAGACATATATCTATTTAATGAAAAATATTCAATTGTAAAATACACCTACATGTAACATTAATTCATTAGATTTCTTTCTGAGCAAGAAAGGTGAGACAATCCTCCATGCCCTCGCTGGTATTGAAACCCCATACCTGTCGACTGGCAGCCGGGTGTACTTCTGATTACACAATGAAGGCAAGTGCTAAAGACAGGCAAGTGGTAAAATACTTTACACATTTACTTCGAAGTAGTAAACGTTACTAATAAACCCAAGTTTGTATTAGTAATTTAGAACATACTGTAAGAAGATGTAAAATATGTAAACAATTTACCTATGCATGTGGCGAAAACAATAACGATTAAAATCACAGGGTATTCAGATATTGACAAATAGTATAGAAATTGATTATTGGTAACAGAAAATTTTATTTTGCTATTTAATTTATGTTTCTACAATTGAGCATGGAAACACCGATGTACATTCAATTGAATCGAAACTAATCATTAAAATGAATGTTAAAACAATTGCCGGCCCTTTAGAAAATTGAAGAATATGCTTAGTTTTTGGTTAAATCGAAAGATTATCATAACTATGGAAAGAATTTGTACTGCTAGAATGATTTCTTCAGGAGCGCTGAGCCGTTGTTGACTGTAATTATTTCATTTATTAATGAAAATAGCTGTCTAATCGGAAATAAAATTCTTTGGTATGAAAGAATGCTGGTGATGATTCTCTGATTTTGAGTGGATTTATCTTTCGGAAAGAACTTCCATCTGTAAGGAGAATTTATAAGTTATATAAAGACTTATATAATTTATAACACTTATTTACTACCATTTCGTCCACCTCGCTGCCTGTTGCTCTTACACGAGAGAAACAGACTTCCAAATGATTGCCTGAAATGGTTACTTAAAAGTATCCAATCACTTCTAGGTAAGAACTAATTTGAATTAGAATTGTCTTTTAATTCATGGACGAAAATAAGAGTCTATTAAATTTATACCAATACATTATTAATTTATTACACTTTATGGCAACCACACACTTATCTCATTAAACTGAAATACATTCCTTTTTCAACAGTTAAACAAATATGTTTTCGGAAAAACAAATGCACATATAAAAAATAAAAGACTCCTAACTCTAAGCCTAATTCTCAGCTTTAGAAAAAACAAATCCATTTAAAAAAATGCTCTGAAATGGAACTGGTTCAGGTCAGTCTTGCCCTATCCGGCACGGGATGCGCCGGTTACACACTCTTATGACCGGGAGCACTATCACATCATTCAACAAACTTCTGGACAGAAGTTACAAATGTGATTTTCATTAAGTTTAGTAATATGTGAAGAAAAGTTTTAGAGTGTTACAATGAAGCCCAAGAACGTTAACGAAATGTAATTTTCACTTGAATTTTAAAGAAAGAGGTTTTCGATAAACTTTAAATTTTGATTCAGTGTTAAGAAACCAAAATATTCAGTATTTTGAATGTTTTCTGGGTAAATATCCTCCTAATACCCGCAAAGAAATTTTGAAATCGAAACAGTGGTAAAACAGAAAATTTGTATTACTCTTTTGAAATTTTAATTTTCCCTTGACATTTGGAACATTATCCTTTTACAAATAATTTGTTTTAGATATTTTTTACAAAGTAAAGAAGAAATAACATGATAAAAATAAAGGAAAGCTCCACGCAGTGTCTTGATTTGAGAACTGGACGTCTCCTAGAAAAGCCTCCACATTAAAACGGAGATTTTCAAATGAATCTATAAATTGAGAAAACGAAGTAATACACAAGCTACTTATTATTTTAAACACTAATATAATAAAATGAGTTTAACGAAACTTCAGTCAACTTTTCTTACTCATTTGTGAGTATAGCGAGATAGGCGTCTGGAAATGGATTTCTTTTATGCTCAACCTAGTATGTTTGTGTGAAGACCGAGAGAAACCGGTAAATCCATACCGTGCACGTGTTCCAACAGTGGCTGAGTGGTTGGATGCTGGCTGAATGATCCCCGCTGAATGCTGGGAGTTCAACCGGGTTGCATATTTCACAAGTGAACATCTGTGTAGCCACCGAGGGAGTGGCTTCTAGAATGGACCAATGGACCTCCAGTAATATTTCTATCATGTCAAATGATCTTTGGTGCGCTTTAAGCAAGATGGTTGAAAACATTTTGTCACGCTTAATTTCCTGTACAAAATAATTAAAGCATAGTGGATTTCTTCTAAAAAATTTTCATTGCGGAGTTAGATCAAATGTAAGCAACTGTGAAGATTTTGCTACCTTATTGAAATAATTTAAAAAGAAATACAAACAAATGTTGGATACTCCGCAAAACTTCGATTGATCAATCTTGGTTTCTGTTTTCAAGGAACTACATTTGTCAGCCTTCTTCATATTGTAAAGTAACGGTATGTACTTAAATTTACAAGTTCTATAACAGTTATGTAACATTTTGTATTTAAGGATAATTGATTGTAAAATGGTAGTTGTAATTATTATTAAAATTTGTTTCACTTACTACATTCAGTTCAAGTGAAAAAACATAGATTTCTATGCATCTGGAATAAAAATTGTCTCTCAATAAAATTATGCAATAAATAACTCTCAATAAAATTATGCAATTGCACATCATTATTGTTATTGTATCTATATTTTGCATCTGCGTGAAAAAATAGCATTTAATACAGATTCATTTAATTATTCAGGCTTAAATATACTAATTAAAACATTATGAATTTTACGTATTTTAAGTATATTTTATATATTTTAAGTATATTTTGCAAAGAGAAAACTATGCAACAAATAAAAGAAAAATAAATGCAAACTTAAAATGTTACTAATATTTAAGCAGAATTTATAGCTGTCCTAAATGGTACGAACATTTTGCAAATGGAATTTTATTTTAATTACAGTGACTCATGGTTAATAAGCATTAGGTTGATGTTGTGAATACTATTTCAAACTGAAAAGAGCTTGAAATACATATCCACAGATCCAAATACGGTTTCTCAGTACTTTTTAGGAATTTCATTAGTGCTGCTGAAGTCGCATACTGTTATTAAAATTTTACTTCTGTAAGTTCTTCTGTATTAATTTCTATTAAATGATTTTAACATTAAACTACCTTTTAAAACGGTACACATTATGTATATATTTACATACATGTATCTTAAAAATTATGCTGCCTAGACTGAAAACTACAGTCTAACGGACTTTCAGATTACTAAGGTAAAAATTGCGATACTACTGTCATATTAAAAATTTGCCATGAATATTCATTTGGTATGTTAAATTTCACTTTTAATAACTATTCACTTTTAAATGCATTGTCTGCACAAGAAATACTCCTCAAACATAATGAATTTATCTTATTCACAAAGAATATATTTAATTAATTTGTATATAATTTTCAATATTACACTAGATATAATCAGGGCATACAGAATATATATTTTGAATCTTACACACTTTCAAAATCAAAAGAATGCAAGCACTGAAATTAAAAAAACACTAGATTCATTGCAATCCATCATGTCCTTCTCAGCTCAATAAAAAATATCTGTAAACACTTGAATTTTCTTAATCCACAGGTGCATAATATTCGAGGCTAATTGTAGCTTCAGTCATCTTCTCGATGTAAAGAGCGATAATATGCAGCGAACATCAATTCGAATATCAATGAGTGATAAAAATCGCGAGAGCGAAATGTCAGAGATTAAATAAACTCATAAAGCGAAAGCACTACGAGAATTTCTTCTATTACGCCATACATTTATAACTGCGAAACAAATGCAGATTAAAACGTTGCAGAGACATTAGGTAATTTTTGGAAGTAGAAAAGATGAAAAATTAGCAAACGCTTTCGCCGGGAATCGAACCACGGACCTCTGGATTACCGTCCCAGTGTGCAGAACTACTACACCATGAAGGCACGCTAGGAAAGTGGGAGAAATACCTTATATACTTCCCTTTTTAAAGGGCGACTGGGGTTTTTAGGGGAATCAATCGCCAAATCCTGGGTGTGGAGAATCCTCATCCAACACCCTTTTAGTTCGGGCGCCACTGTAGAGGCATTAGGTAATTTTTGGAAGCAGAAAAGATGAAAAATTAGCAAACGTCTTCGCCGGGAATCGAACCACGGACCTCTGGAATACCGGCCCAGTGTGCAGAACCACTACACCACGAAGGCACGCTAGGAAAGTGGGAGAAATACCTTATAACGTAAACAACATACTCTCATATGACCAGTTTCACAGATTCACCGTCACAATAGCAATAGAAGCAGATTGGTCTATTTTCGAAACCCCTCCCTCAGTGGCTACGCTGATGTGCACTTGTGAATTATGCAACCCGGTTTCGATCTCAAGCTATTGGGCTGGCTATAAGGCTGGTTTTCTTAGTTCCCCATGCGAAACGGGAATATTAGCTAGATTACCATACAATGTTCTCCACGAAGGTTCCCTAAAGCTAGGCAGACAGCCATCGTGTAATCTGTCATATTCAACTGAATTAACCCATCCAAGATCCTGCACTACCAAGGGTGATTGGTTTTGCTTCTTTTCTAATGGTCGCAAACGTGAAATCAATCCTGGGCGAGTTAAAATTCATTAGCTATAATTTATACTTTTGTAATATCAGCTAGTGTCCTAACATCAGCACTTATTTATAAATAATTTTCAGTCATATGTAATAATTTTGAGTTTTGCATATTGTAAGGTCTATCCTAAGTTTTAACAGTTATCTTTAGTTAAAGCTACTTTCCTATCTCTCCTAATTTCAGCTTACAATTTTCCACCAGAATGTGTTTTTAGAATCGCGGTTAATGAAGGTGAGGAAGAGCAGTATTTAAGTTTAAGTTCCACTGACTTCGTTAGAGAGCCAGAGATTCTAACTAGCGCGAGTTTGCCATTTGGCTACACTCTCTCTAAGCTATTACTACGCGCGGCCATATTCCAGGCCCTTAATAGCTTCGCCAGTTAGTTAACATTAAGGGGCCAACTCCTTAGAATTTTGATAGCTTCGGCTGTATCTTTTTAGTTAAGCATTAGTTAAGTTTTATTTCTTAGTACTCTTGAGTTCAAGCCCAAGTGGAGGCTTTCTGTCCGCTCTAAGAAAGGAGCCGATTGCAAAATTCTTATTTTGAGAAATAAAGGGTAATTAACACTTCTTGAATTTACGTCTCTGTTCCTGAATTAAAGCGATTATTCGCTTACCAGTTCACAAGGTACCTACACACTTAGCTGTAAGAGAAAAAGTTGGAACCCCACAATATAATCAATGACAATTCAAGACTGATAATTGCTTAACAAAATTAATATATTACCGACGATTATTCAATCTTAAAATTAGCATTTCCTATTTTTAGCATTGACCTATTTTTGAAAACTTAATTCTTGAGGACAAGTTTATTTAATACCTTATATGTAGTTTCATTAATATCCGTAATTTTTTCTCCATGTTGACTATTAAATCTGTTTTGCTGATGAAGGCAAGCTTCTCAATTTTTGGCTCATGAAGGCATTGTAGTATTGACTCAAAATTTCTTCGCGCTTAACTTGTTCTACTCTTCTCAGAATAATACACAAGACTTCTTTCTGTTCGTAAAATGAGAATATCTTTTCGTTGTTTGCTGGCATCCACTTTTCAGTAAGAAACTAAGTGACAAGAAATATTCTAAATCTCGAACCTCTGTTAATTTAATCAATATTCAAGTTTCAATTTCTTCTTGATTAAATAATATTATTTACACCCTTCAAAGCGGGAGGAAAAGAATTACTTTCACATCCGAAAGGAAAGTGTCATACAAGAGTCATAAAATTGGTTAACTGCTGTAAGAAAGGTGATTGTTGCGACCCTTGATTAGAGGAGATTTTCACACAATTAGCGGATAGAGTCCTCAGATACAGAATTAGAGAATGAGCCAAATGGCTGATTGATTTATCAGCATTACACTATCAACTTAGGAGATATTTTATGTTTCAAACATGCTTGAACAGGCTTCCATATTGGATGTTGGTGGATCAAACTGTCCTAGAAATGTGTATGGTTTTGGAAAATGGCTTAGTGATGCTATAATAAAAACTGAATACAACAGGTCACAGAATGTAGACTAAATATACTGTGCTGCCGTTAAGAGGATGAGTAGTATATCAAAGATGTTTGGCAGGGGTGTTGGATTACATGATAGTTCCTCCCGGTGTAAGAAACAGAGCTTCATAATAAAGGTAAGATACTTCTACTAGCCCGTCTGGTTTCTAGACGCATATGTGCTGAGCAGCGACGTCTAGGCTAACCGTCACTCATCAGCGAAGACCACATGACTCTAAAAATGTTGAAATGGTCAGTCAGTATTGGAAATGACGCTCAATGACAAATGTTAGGCCATACCATAATCTCTGAAATGTACTTCCTTTTTCTCAAATCATTTTAAATTTTTAGTTATGAAACCGAAGCTGTTAGTGCCATTCAAGGAATTCACACAAGTCGGCATTCCATTTCGATGTCTTCTTTAGGCATACAACGCATGCATGCTGATGAATTATACCTCCTACGACCCAATGACCATACATAGTTAGAACGAATTGCTGTTACGGATGGTGATAGGGTGACTGGACAATACGGTTTTGATATAGCCTTTTACTGTTCTCAGCAGATCGAATCCGAAATTAAGATATAGTCACAGCTCGTAGAGATTCATACATCGGGAATCTCCGAACATAGTAACCCATATTTTAAAGCTTCTCTGATAGTATATTCTCATCCCTGTTCGCTTTCCATGAGAAAGTGTTTTAGATATCTTACCATAGCTGACATCTTCCCCTTCAAATGTCATGTGCATAGAAAAAGTCAAGTTACGTATAGGTCTCCCAAATTTAATAGATCAATTAAATCACGTTTAACCAATTTCGGTTTAATAAGGTGAAGTAAATGTTTCGCATTCCTTTTTGAAACTTCTTGCAAAATATCGCCAGCAAAAGATTTGAATCAGACATAGGAACTTGAATTTAGAATGCAATACAAAGAAATGCAGTGAGAAGAAAAACTAAGATATACTATAAAACATAAAATATTTTCTAATCCTAATCCTAATAGTCTCTGGTATACTGGTACACAATCACATTAGAATTTTAACCAGTTCGTTTTGCATATGCCTTAGGCCAACTGTGTATGTAAATAAATCAAGCTGCGAACGCACCCACCCGAAGGCGAAGATACTGCGGCCGTGAAAAGAGGAGTCAAGGTTTCGTGAAAACAATTAAGTTGCACGAGGAAATATTTTCAAAAACAAAATAACTAAACGAAAAAAAAAAAAAAACTTTTCACATTTATAATCGTTTCCATTCTCTGTTTGTATCTGAAGACATATTGTCATGTCAGTCGTTTCATTACCAGTAGCAAAGGACTGATATTTGTCTTCATTTGGCACACGTAGCCATTCTCTTTCATTTGAGAGATTTATTGCGTTTAATCACATTAAAATAAATTCAAGCAATGTAAGTTTCTCGTGAAGTAACTAAAAAGTATTTAATTACTAGTAAAAACTCAACAAAAATACGTAAGAATTTCTGAAAAATGAGTTTCTAATTTCCTGGGAGAAAAATCATTATAGTGTTTCGTAAATGTGTGAAACGCTTTCCAGCTATCTTTGCAGTTTGAAAGCAAATAGATACAGTTCCTTTTAATGATATATTTACAAATTACAGTTCTTTTACTTTAAAATTGAAAAAATATATAAATAGATACATTTCATGATCGGTGAAAACAGCTACCTGCTGGCAGTTAAAGAACAAAGGAATTCCTACAATAGTGATTTAATAGTCAATTTAAGGTAAAATATCAAGATAAATATATGAACACCTTCTTTTATAATAAAAAATTTGCCTTTATTAATTTCATAAGTAGGTTTATATGCACTCTAATTTAGATTTTCAAAACTGAAATATCTACAATTTTTAGTAAGATATTAAATAATTAAAAATGTACCGTAAATTTCATAAAAATTTATTATAAGCTCATGATAAAAATATGAGTTTTGTCATTCTGAAGTACACTAATACTATTTCTTTCCTTTTTTAATTTATCTGTTTTCTATTTATCAAAAACAAAAATATAAGTATCTGCAGATAATTAAAAAATGTTCCATATATCAGTCTGAAAAGAAAATAACATTAGCACAGACATCTTGTTTTCTTATATGAAAGTTAATAAACATGACGTGTAATAAAATTTTCCAGATTGAAAAAGAACTTCATTCTAATATTAACAACCAAACAGTTTTCATACTGTTATTAAATAAATAACGCAAAGAGATGTGAAAATATTTTTAAGGAACTTACAGTTTCCAGAGTAACTTAAGGCCCTCTTGTCATCTCTAATAATGGTAGAGAGAAAACCATTACTCTTATTCTCATTCATCAAAATTTTCACGGTAAGAATAGACTAGAGAATAATTATTATCCAAGATGGAACATGTTACTGCAGAAATTAGTGATGACAGGCAAGAACTAAGGAACTTTGACAGGCTGATGAACGCGAATAAATGTTTCTCGTCTTGTTTGAGAGAGAGCACTTTAATTCTTATTTCTTGTGCTTTCTAGACGAAGAAAATTTATTAGTCACGAAGAATTCTGTATTTGATATTTAATGGAAAACTGCTTTTAAGCATTTTTGAACAAGACTGGACCAACTTATTTTTGTTACAAGCATGCAGATATTCTGAAACAAAAGCAATAACCATCATAATTACTGTAAATGATAATCATCGTGTCGGAAAGCAAGCCAAAATTTCATGTGCACTGCAAATCTGAGTAATGAAACGGAATTCTGAGTTAATTTTACTTTTCAGCTTGAGTTGTTGAAGAGCAAAGGTGTTGTTGAAGTGTATTTGTGGCATTAAGAGAGTTCATAATCAACCTCAAAAGTACTTAAATTCTCATTTGTAAATGCTATACTGAATTCGTAGATACAGTTAGGGATTTCGGACCATAAAACATGAAAATGCTTTCACTGATATTCGAGCCATGGATCTTTCATTTGCCAGCTGGCAACATATATATGCTGCCAGCTGGCAAATGAAAGTGCTGCCAACTCTGTATGAGTATCCTTGAATATACGAGTATCCTTGAATATACGAGTATCCTTGAATATACGTACTCATGAAAAACTACGATAATTTCTTACATTCTCATTTACTTTAAAAGCGGTTGGAAAGAAGTATAACACCCAGTTGGCAAAATAAGAGTGATGACAAGTTATCGTTCATCACAATTTTTCCAGGCGGCACTGTGGCGACCTTAAACATTTTGAACTAAGAGACATGAAAAATCAGCTGTGCCCTTGCCGGAATTTCAACCACGGGTTTTTCTCTTGCAAGATCAATGTTCTAAAAACATACGAAACAGAAGTAGGCATTGACGATTGCAATAAATCCTTATAAACTTAGGTTACAATATCTAAATTTAAGGCATGCGCTACATTCGATGAATTTTAATTTCCTTTGTCTTTATGGATAATTTTGAAAATCTTACACTTTAAACAAAATTTCTGATATAAAGTAAATCTAGCGCGTTGTGTAGTGTTGTAAAGTCAGAGATTGCTCAAGAAAATAAATATTAATAATCTGTCAGGTAAGTTCCTCATAGTTTATAATTAAAAAGTATAAGATTGGAGCAGTAACCCACCGTACTCGGCGAACGGAAGTGACGTCACAGAAAAGGGGCGTGGTCGCCGCCATCTTGGATAACGCGATAACCGGAAGTGACGTAGATGGATGGGATGACGTAGACGGAATTACGTCATCAAAGTTTCGTTGTTATTCTGTGGCAACGACCCTATTTTTGAAAGTTTTTATTTTTTGTGGCAACGAACAATTTTTATGTTTATGGCAATGAGCTCTTAAACCCCGTGTTTGGAATGACGTCAGTTTTTATTTTATTATTTTTAATTATTTACGATTTTTAATTATTTAACACGTGATTAATCTTCATTATTTACTCTTTTTAATTATTTAGTATGTCATTATTTTAATTATTACCTTTAATTAATTTTTATTGAATTTAATATTATTTTCTCTGAATTTAAAAAATAACCCCAACGAACGGGATTCGAATCCACCATCTCTTGTATCATCCTTGAACGAAACGTTCGTTCCAACGGGCGGCTGGACTGGAGTGTCTTATCCCCATCGATCTTATGTCACTTTTCGAATTTTGCATTCTTATTGTGCATAAAGGCATATTTTATTTTATGGCAATTTTGATAATCTTATTTTATTGGCAATAATCCATGATAAGCAATCGCGTAGAAAATTTTAGCAATGAGTTGACTGATACGATGACATAAGCAATTGAAGGCAGTATCTGGAGGGTCAGTTCGTAGTATCAGTAGCACACGGCAGCGTTCGGTGAGAAGCGGTGTAGCAACTTTCATTGGCGACATCTGAGCTGGAACTGGGCGGAGAGTAGGTTGAACGGGCTGAAGTTGGCGTAGTCATGTGACGCTGGAACATGCAATGGCAGGTCGAGGAGGAGATGAATTCTGGTAGGCTGAGGAGTATTACATGCAAGCTGTGATTTTTGTAAAGTGTATGAGTTAGGTTGAAAATTACTATTGCTTTAATTATTTATCTGTTCATTATCTATTCATTTTCTTTTTCTCTTTTTCATTTTTTTTATAAATATGTTATGACTTATGGCACACTCCTAAGAATGGCTTTGGGTCTCCTGTTTACTGCTGAGTTAACATCATATGCCAAGTCTGGTATGCTAGGATTTTGTGATTTGTGCAAGTTCTTAAAGAATTTTTTAGAGACATTTTTCATAAATTCATTAATACAGATTACTTTCAATTCTCTACGAATCGCTTCATTTCTAACATACCAGTGGGCTTTTGCTATGATTCTTAAGGTGTTGTTTTCCATTGAAATCAATCTTTCTAGGTGTGTTTTACATAAATATCCCCAGACAGGACATGCATAAGTTAATATGGGACGCAATACGGCCGTATAAATGAGTAATTTATGATCGATATCTAAAACATTGTTTCGAGTGATTAATGGGGCAAGTGTATTTGTACTGCTTCAAAACTTTGTAATTAAGTGGTTAAAGTGGGGCAAAAACGTGAGTCTCCTATCCAAAATAACACCTAGGTATTTGGTATGCTTGACCCAGGGAATCCTTTCATCAAACATGGTGACACATACGTGAATATTTTTTCTTTGAGAATAGTACAGCTTCTGATTTACTAACACTGATTTGGATTTTCTAGGCTGTAAGCCAGGACTCGATAGCATGTATGTGTTCTTGTAATTGTTGCATTGCTGAGCTAAGTGTAGCACTTTGAGTGAGAATAGTTGTATCATCAGCATACATGGCAAGAGTAGTGTTGTATGTGTGTGGTATATTGTTCGCATAAATATTAAATAATGTTGGCGAGAGAAGGCACGAGGAGCCTGAGTTTTAACCACAAGACTGTGCTTTATCTCTTAAATCTTGTTATTTGAAACCCTCTTTGTCCTTTTGATTTTTTGCACCATTTATGTCATGAGTCTGAAAGTCTGCGCATGCACTTTGACATAAAAACCGCATCACACATTTGTTTTTACACGATGGCTAGGATTTCTTTTGGCTTCTAAATCATTACTTTATTCGTTGCTGTTTTAAATGTAAGATTTTCCCATAGTTTGATTTTTTAATTATTAGGATATTTTTAATTTTTTTCCTCCTCATTCTGATTATATTTATTAATTTTTCATTCCATTTTTTCCTTTTCCAAACATTAATTTTATTTTTAATTTTCGCAAATTGACATTTATTTCTACAAAAGAGAATTTACATTTTCTGTTATTTTGCAAAAGCTTTTTTGTTTTTCAAATTTATTCCTTTTCGTATTTTTACTTTAATTTTTTTTTATATATAACTTTCTTTTTTGGTTTTACAAAAGTAATATGTATTTTTACGAATTTAATTTTTTCTTTTTACTTTTTATTCTGCAAAAGTTTTTTTCTTTTTTTTTTTCAAATTTATTCCTTTTTGTGTTTTTACTTTAAATTTTTTTATATTTAACTTTCTTTTTTGGTTTTACAAAAGTAATAGTTATTTTTACGAATTTAAATTTTCCTTTTCACTTTTTATTTTGCAAAAGTTTTTTTTCCAAATTTATTATAATTTTCGCATTTTTGCTTTATTTTTATTTATTTTATTTTATTTTATTTTTTACATTTAACTTTTTTTTTGGTTTTACAAGAGTAATATTTATTTTTACAACTTTATTTTTTCCTTTTCGCTTTCTATTTAAAAAAAAAGTTGTTACTACATTTTTTAACTTTATTATTATTTTTTTTACAAAAGTAATATTTATTTTCATAAGTTTAAATTTTTTTTTCAGTTTTTGGTTTACACAAATGCACACGTAAATGTAATTTTTTCTATCAGTAATAGGAAGACGAATGGAATAAATGCAGGTTATGCAGACATAAGGTAAAAATCTGGAAGTAAAAGAAATTCTTCATATCTAGACAATTCTAGAATCAGATCTAGACAATTTTAGAATTCTAGATCTAGAATGTGCAAATATTCATCCTATTCGAAGCTTATTTTTTGAATTACATAGCATATAAAATGTAAATTTAATAAAAAAAGATATAATGAAGATCAAGTATTCTGCAAAATCTGGATGGCAATTATACAAAGTAAGTTATAAAGCAATTTTTCATAAAAAGTGGCTCCAGCGGAGGAAAACACGCCAGCAGTCTTCCTAAAACTTTAAGGGAGCACCTGATGTTTGCTCTTACAATAGTTAAGTAGAATCGTAAATTCTACGTAAGAGCGAAGATCAAACGCCCACTTAGAGTTTCAGGAGACTGCTGGCATGTTTCCTTCGTTAGAGCCACTTTTCATGAAAAATTACTTTACAACTTATTTTGTATAATTGCCATCTAGATTTTGCTTACTTGAGTACTTGATCTTCATTATATCTCTTTTTATTAAATTTACATTTGATATGCTATGCAATTAAAAAAATAAGCTTTGAATAGGATGAATATTTGCACATTCTACTGAATTGTCTAGATCTGAAGAATTTCTCTTACTTCCAGATTTTTACCTTAAGTCTGCATAACCTGCATTTATTCCATTCGTCTTCCTATTACTGGTAGAAAAAATTACATTTACGTGTGCATTTGTGTAAACCAAAAACTGAAAAAAATTAAACTATGAAAATAAATATTACTTTTGTAAAAAAAATTAGTAGTAAAAAGTTAAAAAATGTAGTAATAACTTTTTTTAAAAATAAAAAGCAAAAAGGAAAAAATAAATTTGTAAAAACAAATATTACTATTGTAAAACCCAAAATGTTAAATGTAATCAATCAATCAATCAATCAATCAATAAAAAATAAAGTAAAAACGCGAGAATTAATAAATTTGGGGGGGAAAAACTTTTGCGAAATAAAAAGTGAAAAGGAAAATTTAAATTCGTAAAAAATAAATATTATTTTTGTAAAACCAAAAAAAAAAAAAAGTTAAATATAAAAAAATTGAAAGTAAAAATACAAAAAGGAATAAATTAAAAAAAAAAAAAAAGAGAAAACTAACTTTTGCAAAATAAAAAGTGGAAAGGAAAATTTAAATTCATAAAAATAAATATTTTGTAAAACAGAAAAAGAAAGTTTTATATAAAAAATTAAAGTAAAAATACGAAAAGGAATAAATTAAAAAAAATTGCAAAATAAAAAAAAATGTAAATTCACTTTTGTAGAAATAAATGTCAATTTGCGAAAATTAAAAATAAAATTAATGTTTGGAAAAGCAAAAAAATGGGATGAAAAATTAATAAATTAACTGTAGTCTGGTTTGGTTTGGTTTATTTAATTATGGCAAAGCACACTAGGGCTATGTGCCTAACGGGAGGGATGCCTTTGTGGAGGACTTTCTAAGGGAAACTGGCTCGTATACACGTTACACATGGGGAAAACCACTAACTTTAGTCAGAATGAAAAGAAAAAAGAAAGCAATTAAAAATATCCTAATAATAAAAAAATTAAACTATGGGAAAATCTTACATTTAAAACAGCAATGAATAAAGTAATGATTTAAAAGCCAAAACAAATCCTAGCCATCGTGTAGAAACAAATGTGTGACGCGGTTTTCATGTCAAAGCACATGCGCAGACTTTCAGCCTGATGACATCAATAATGCAAATAAGTTAAAGGGACAAAGAGGGTTTCAAATAACAAGATTTAAGAGATAAAGCATAGCCTTGTGGTTAAAACTCAGTCTCCTATACAAGAGATGGTGGATTCGAATCCCCTTCGTTGGGGTTACTTTTAAAATTCAGGGAAAATAATATTAAATTCAATAAAAATTAATTAAAGGTAATAATTAAAATAATGACATACTAAATAATTAAAAGACTAATTAAAAAGAGTAAAAAATGAATATTAATCACGTGTTAAATAATTAAAAATAATAAAATAAAAACTGACGTCATTCCAAACACGTGGTTTAGGAGCTCGTTGCCATAAACATAAAAATTGTTCAGTGCCACAAAAAATAAAAACTTTCAAAAATAGGATCGTTGCCACAGAATAACAACGAAACTTTGATGACGTCATTCCGTCTACGTCATCCCATCCATCTACGTCACTTCCGGTTGTCACGTGATCCAAGATGGTGGCGACCACGCCTCTTTTCTGTGACATCACTTCCGTCCGCCGAGTACGGTGGGTTACCACTGATTGGCTTTGATAACGATGATAAATGTGGACGATGGCTTCAATTTTTGGCGATTTCTAAATGACTGGCTAGTGGGATCAGGCATTCAGGATCATGGATGTCTACGCAAAAGTTTTCATAGCCAGTCAGGGGGAGGTGCTGCCATCTTTCATAGAAATGTGTAACTCGGGGAGATTCCGGCAGTAGGTTACGGGGAGATTTCGACAGTCGAGTTCTTCCTTATCGGCATGTCGAGTTCTCCCTGATTTGTCAAGTCTGTTGATATTTCTTTACCCTATAGTTAGTGAACGAATTAATATTAATTTTGTTTTCGTTTTTATGATACTTTAGAGTTAAAAAATGCCTCGCACTTATGAATATAAGGGAGTACTTGGCAAATGTAAGCCGGAAGATATGGCGGCTGCCGTATAAGAGGTGAAAGAGAACAAAATGCCTGTTCACTTCCACGCCTCTCGAATTAATTTCTACCTTTTCGTTGCCCTGCGTTGGCAACACGCTTTTGAGATTTGTCGTTCGTAGGATTCGGTCGCTAAAAGCGTAGCTGGCCTGTAACGGTTGTAATTCTTATTTTATGCTTATCTGTACTCCTGAATTATTACTAAATGTTTACGTGTGAATGTTTTATTATTAAGTTTAAGTTAGCAGTTTGGTTGAAATAGACCGAGAGTGACTGAATTTATTAAGGATATTTAAAGTCGAAACTGCGTCATCCATGTCGGCGCCATTCTATTACGAGGTACGTAAACAATGCCGCTTGCAACTGCGACCAAAAGATTCGACGTCCCGAGGAACACATAAAAGGCCAGGGTAATAACAAGTGCAGTATCAATTTATCTTATGCGCTTACAATTTTCAACTATTGAGAATATTATACTTATCATAAAAAAGAGTGCAACAGATTTTAGTATCTTTAACTAGTTCAAGTATATTATTACTTGTATATTATACAAATATATTTTTTACAAGTTTGTTACTTATATACTTAACTCATAAACACGGCTCTCACAACTTACCAGGAAAAAATGTGTTTTTGTGGATCCCAGGCAGGACTGTAATCATAGTTTTCAGGAAAACAGTGGGTTTATATTTTAATGAGAAATTAAACAACGCAAGCATCTATTGACAGCATTATGTTTTATTTAATGAATTTTAATTAAATGTTTTACTGCAAGGAAGAAAGCAAAAAGGATTTTATTTCAAAATTTCCTCATATTCCTTCACTTAGCAGTTTGCATAAGTAATAATGAAGTACTAATTAATATAGTAAACTCAAGCTCAGTAAAATACTTGCAGTTTTAGCATTTAAAGATATTGACAAAATTATTACAAAGCTATATTAGAACACTGTATGGCGAAATTTCCGTATAGCGAATTAGTCTTATCGTTTAACGACCGTTGTTTCATCAATCCCTCGCATTGTTAGATTAAGGTTTAGATATATTTAAGCTTTGCCTCTAATAGGCAAAGAGCTTTCCAAAATAGTTGTTCAATATCGGCGTCTGGAATTTGGCTGCTGAGCAAGTCACGGAAATTATCAATTTAGCAATAAAGTTCTGTCTATCAATACCCAATAACAAAAATATCTAATAAAGAACCGTTGTGGTACATCAATATATCCTCTGATATTGGTAAATAAAGAATGCTAAAATCTCCAGTGATACTCTTTTTTTTTCTTCTTCATGTCATTAAAAACACGTGGCATAGAAAGTTTCAGAATTTATTATCTATAACTTTCAGCTTTGGTGACTATTATTTTACTATAAAATGAAAACTGCTAATCATATGCCGCACTCCTGAGCCCTCTGCTTTGAGGAAAAGCGCCATGTTGCATTAATAAAACTGGGCAATAAATGAGGACCGTGCAGTTTGATAAAATAACACTTGAAGTACATAATTCAGTTTATTTTTACATCCTTTATCTAGGATAGATATTCCATTTTAAGAAAGAAAAGGGTAATTACTTAATTTAATTATGAATATTTCATTTAAAAAGGATGGATAATTGAAGTACTTAATGTGCTTGAAAAGTCTCTCCTATATTAACCTGCATTAGGTGCGTACGTTGTGTTGCACTATTGCAGGTGTCACCCACCTATTAAAATATATCTGGAATAAGGAAAATCATTTTGTGCTACCACAGCCATAGGAAAAACCAACAATTAGCTTTCAGCTACCGGAAGGGAAGACTCCGAAAATCAACACAGAGTGTTGCAAACTTGTGATAAATATCACTGCGGAAAACTTATCGAGCTTAATCTAGGATTAAACAGCATACACACACACACTATATAGATATATATATATGTGAAATATTGAAAACCAAACACAAACATGCCTAGTATTTCCGCGCATTAAGCTGCAGAAAATTACCATTAAAGACCGAAATTGAAAACCAGAAATTGAAATTCATAATTAATAAATTTAAAATAATCGTATAAATGCAACAAAGAATTTAAAAAATGTTAAAACAAAACATTTCAAACAAACATAACCCCACTTCAAAAAATTAATGAAATTTAAAGAAAAATGAACAAAACAGAAGAGGAATTCAATCAACCTCAATTTCACTTCATCGGGGGGGGGGAGGAACTCTGAAATTAATTGAAATTTCTCTTCTATAAAAATCCTTGCTTTTCTGTATCCAGAATCAGCTGTTGAACCATTTCAATGCATTTTAATTACAATTATAATAGTTCATCCGAAAATTCTGGCCCTTCCCGAAAGCAAGGGGAAAAACAAAGTAAATTCTAATTAGAATAATCTTAAATAAAGAGAATTATACCTTTTTAAAAGAATTGAAAACGAAAGTGAAAAAACAAAATACTTCAGTGAAAAATTTTAAATCAAAATGTTTACCTTTAAACAATTAATCCATTGAATTAAGAGGTGAGTGAATTCATAAAACATAGTTGAAAAAACGTATTTAGAACACACTAAAATTAATTTAGAACTTTCATCACTCTCATTAAACTCTAGTCTAAACATGCAGAGGTTTGCCATTTTGGCTTCATTGGCGAAACTAAAAAAACCTTGGCTAGAAAGTAATCGTTCAAAAGGCTAAAATCTTGTACGTAGTATGTAATTTTGAAACCGACTTTTAAATATTTCAATGAAAGCTTTTTTTTATTTTTTAATCAAAGAAAAAGATTGTATATATTAATTGAATTAAATTTATGCAAATTATTACTCTTGTAAAACAAAAATGGGAATAAATAATATTATTCAGTGTAAAACTTTAATTAAATTTTAAAATTAATTAATCCTTAAAAAAACTCAAAAAGTTGCCCAAAAAGTGATCAAATAGTTTTTAATAATTGTTTTGTAGATATGAGTAATAACTCTATAAAGTTCAATTTTAGTTTTTAGATTTTGTATTTAAAATTACAGAAAAAAGTTGATAAAGGATGTAAAGGAATGATGTTAGAAAAGTAAAAAGTCTTCACGTTATGGGCTTCTCATGACGACTTTGAATATATATAAGGCAATGTTAGTAACAGAATAGTAATTAAAAAAAATATATACCCTTTACAACATCCTTCTTTATACTTCTCTTTTGGAGCTTTTTCAGATCAAAAAATTCATACTCTTAAAAAGTATTATAGGGTGTAGACTACTCCAGATTTCTTTAACATACACTTAATGAATTATAAAGGAATTTCATTAGCTTTTAAAATATTGATGGTGAGTTCTTATTTCAGTGCAAACTTTTTTAATTCTACTAATTTGGTTAAAAACAGTATTTGCAATAACTTTTTTTAGATATGTTAGAATTCCAATTAATAAGTTTATTAGTTGGAAAAAAAAGCCTCAGTAGGTTAAAAAGGACATACTAAAATAAACTAATGTCTCCTTCATCGACTAATAATTAGACGAGTAGAAGTGGGTGGAATACCAATATTTTGCTATTCGTAGTGCAGCTAAAATCTCACCGCACTAACTCTGTGCATTTCCTACCGACTCTGATGGAGAAAACCCTGGTGTACGGACCGAAGGTTCCCCACCTCTCTTCTCCTAGCATCAAACCTCTCAAGAGGGTTTCCGAATCACCAGGGTTTTTAGTGTTCTATGCCGCACAGACACTGCACACATACAAACACTCAAGCCTTCTGGGGCATATGAACCCAGGCCTAATAATACAGTAGCCAGCATTGCTAACCATTATACTGGTCAGGGTGGCAGTGACTAATAACTTCAAAATTCTAAAGAGAGTGGTCCTATTTAGGGAGATGGAGACAATGTTTGTTATCCATGTATAATTAGCAAGCAGATCCTATATGCGTAACTTAATGAAAGGTGCACCAAAAAAGACTAAATTTACTATTCTAAACATCAGAAAATTGTAGGAAATGTGCATAACGTAATGCCTTCTTCTAAAATATGTCGCTGAGAGACCATTGGCAATCTAGACAAGAAAACAGAAGAGCGCATTCAGTTCCACCCTAGTCTTAAAAAAATAATATTTAGAAAAAAAAAAAAAAAAAAAAAAAAAAAAAAAAGAAGAAACAAAATTCTTTAAAAAAATCTGAAAGTTTTCAGATTTCAAATTAAGTCCAAACGGGCGTTTTTTCAACATTTTGTATGTTACCTTTATTTTTTTATATTTAAAATATTTTCGCTTATCCAAAAAGTTTAATTTCCTTCAGTTTATGAATATTTAGATCACGATAAACTCTTTCTCCTTGTTTGAAATGTTTTGGTTTTAAATTTCTAAATTCTTTGTTGCATTTATATGATTATTTTGAAATTTATTAATTATGAATTTCAATTTCCGGTCTCTGTGAAATATTAGTTATAAATTTCTTACTTTATGTATATATATATATATAATGTAGTAAATTTGAAACATAAAGGGACAATTTTTTTATTAGTATAGTAATTCAAGGAAAATTTTTATCGCAAATTCCAAAGGTGAATGTAGCTTCTTTTCTACTTTTCAAATTAAATTAGAAAGAAGATTCTCGAACTAGGATCATTGAAATGCGTAACAGAGTTACGGGAGAAGAAAAAGTTTTTAGTCCAAAAGGGGCAATTTCCCCAGGATTATTAATTTCGTTTTGGAATTTTGTGTTGATTTACTACAAGCATAGTTTCACTTTTAAAATTGTTGCCACAAAATATTATCGTCCTGTATTATATTTAAAGAATGAGGAATTTGCATAAATTTATATATGTTTCTTGCATTGTAATAAAACAACGCTATCTAGAAACAGCAAATTTTGAATAACGTAATTCTCCTTCGAATATGGGCATTGGAAGCCCAAATTGAAATTTGGAATTTGTTTTATTATCGATTTCATATTTTGTAAAACTTTAACGAATTTTTGATTAACAAACTCAAGGATTTCAAAGCGAGCAATGGCAACGCTGTACAGAAAAAACATTTTTATCCCCAGCGCGCGAGACTGTGTATCAGAAATTCTAAAGAAATGCTCATTTTAAAATTATTTTACGATATTGCTCTTGAACTGAATTTTATGGTTTAAGTGCAAAGAACATGATATTTAATAAATAAAGGTAACATACAAAATGTTGAAAAAACGCCCGTTTGGACTTAATTTGAAATCTGAAACCTTTCAGATTTTTTTAAAGAATTTTGTTTCTTCTTTTGTTTTGTTTCTAAATATTACTTTTCTAAGACTAGGGTGGAACTGAATGCGCTCTTCTGTTTTCGTGTCTAGATCGCCAATGGTCTCTCAGCGACATATTTTAGAAGAAGGCATTACGTTATACACACTTCCTACAATTTTCTGATGTTTAAAATAGTAAATTTAGTCTTTTTTGGTGCACCTTTCATTAAGTTACGCATATAGGATCTGCTTGCTAATTATACATGGATAACAAACATTGTCTCCATCTTCCTAAATAGGACCACTCTCTTTAGAATTTTGAAGTTATTAGTCATTGCCACCCTGACCAGTATAATGGTTAGCAATGCTAGCTACCGTATTATTAGGCCTGTGTTCATATTCCCCAGAAGGCTTGAGTGTTTGTATGTGTGCAGTGTCTGTGCGGCATAGGACACTAAAAAACCTGGTGATTCGGAAACCCTCTTGAGAGGTTTGGTGCTAGGAGAAGAGAGGTGGGACCGTTGACGCAGCATAAAACCCGTGGACAGGATTTAGATAAGTTTGGTTTATTTGATTATGGCAAAGCATGCCAGGGCTTTTTGCCTAAGAGGATGCTTTCGTGGATGACTTTTACCGCTCAGTCACTGTGTGGGCAGTTAAGTTGATAAACACTTTCTCATTGATCCAATCGTACCAGTATTCAACAGCCTTACCCACTTCGACTACCAGTGGACACAAGCTTTAACAGAAAAGGCTAGAAACATAAACTTATCATTCAATCGCTAGGAAGAATTTTAGCAACTAGGAAATAATTTACAATTTTAATTAGCGTAATGGAAAGGAGAACTCATTGATATTTGTTAAGGAGAAAAAAGGAAAATGATGAAGCTGTAAAACACATTGTGTTTAGCAGAATTCGTATCTCAAACTGAAATATATTTGGATAATTATAAGAAAGCCAACCGATTCCAATATAAAAATCTTGTTTAGTTTGCATTACTGTTCTGAGCTACATGAGCTTATTAGCGTAAATTAAGAATTAATAAGAATCTTAAAACGTTAATAAATTAATTGTGGCAGCAAGATGCGGCAAACTTTAGACAATGAAAATGAAGCTATATTAGAGAGAAAAATAGAACGTTTTAACTAGCTAAATAAAGCGTTAGGTGTCAAATGATACGGCCTTTTTAAATCATAAATTACTGCAGCGGTTGGAAAATAATAGTACTTTGAAGTTAGTTTATTTTTAGTTTTTTATGTATTTTCTTACTGATGAAAATTAACACCACTGAACTTAAGCAACTAAAATGAATAAACTTATAGTTTGGCACTTAAATATCCAAATGCTATAAATGTTATGGGAAATCTCATCAAAATTATTCAGTTTTAAAAATCACACAATTTAAGTAATTCCGAACAAGCGCAGCTACAAACATAAATCTTTCCAAAAATAATTCAGATTAATAATAATTTTAAATGTAATAAGCTTAGTTCACTCGTATACAGATTTAGAAGCAGCATGAAGAATACTTTTAATGTTGCCAATTAAGGTTGTTAAAGATGAAAGAAAATTCAACAAATTTAAATTAACAGAAGATTATGCAAGACCTCACTTAAACATAATATTACGTAACAGAAAATTAAAGATCATAAGATTATCCTTAAGAAAGATCTAAGCTCATGAAAAATTATCAACATGGTTTTTTTTTTTCTGGAGATCATGAATTGAATATTCCAGAAACTTTTGAAAAAAATACTGATAATCTTAATTCATTAAATGCAAGAAAAATTAAGCGTGCTAATGCAATATTTTTAATATTATTAATAACATTGGCCTTTATATTACTTCAGTGTTTTTGCTGTTTATCAAATAGGTTTCTTTTAAGTTTTTCATTTAATAACTATAAATCATTATATTACATACCAGCTTCCTGAATATATTCAGTTTATATAAGTCACGATAAAAATTATTGTAAGATTTATGGTATAATGGTTGAAAATTATTACATCTGATGAATACGAAAATGTATATATATAGTTAATTTTCATTCTATAAAAGGGTAAGGGTATATATTTATCTTTCTGCCTCAGGTGATAAAATATATAAGAACGGCTCTTACACCTAAACACACCACTCTCGAATTATTTGACATTCTTATCAAATATTCCTGAATATACATTTTAGATATAAGTTATTAGCAAATTCATTAAACATACTGCTACAAAAACGTTGTTGTGCAGCTTGAATGCTTTTAGATTTTCCCTTTCAAACTAACGCAGTTTTCTTTGTATGGTTCATTGCTTTTCCTTTCTTTAAGGCTCAGTTCCATCTTTGTCAAAATAATCAAATCAATCTTAGTCAAGATATGTGAATCAATTCGCTCGACTAAAGAATTTTCGAAACAAAAATCTTACAAATCCCTTTCAGTTACATAAAAGAAATCAACAAGTATACGACAGCTTTCCGCACAGAAAAGAAGAAAAGTTCAGAATTTTATTAGAAAAGCATATTTCTTTTGTAATCAGCGGAAGAAAAGAATTGAAAATGACACTATGTTGTAGAAAACTCTTTTTTTTTTTAATTGAATTTCAGACATGTCTTTGTAATCGCATTGAGCTAGGTTTCGTGTGGGAGCTTAAGTCCTTGGTTCTTCAAGTTTAAATATGATTCATGTAGTTGCTTTTTATTCACCCTAAAACTCATTGCCGGCTTAATGAATGATACCTCCCAATTTATAGGAAGACTTTGCTATTATCAAATACCGACAGGATATATTTTTTATCCATATTTTTTATAAGTAATATCAGCAACTTCTTTCTTATACTTTCATCAAAATATCATTCAGTTACCAATCAGTTAATATTCATATTAATATTCTTTTAATACATTTGTCTTAATTAACGTTAAATAAACGTCTTAATTAAGTTATATTAATTGTCATATAAAACAAATTAGATTTTTCACCTCTTTCCATGGCATGCTAAACACGAATCTATTCGTCTTATTACTCTTTTTACGTAATTATGAGTTTCAGAACTAAACACAATTTTTATGACAATTTTATACTCCCCACAATTTAATGTCAAGATAGTTAATTATTCATAAAGCTTAGTGAAAACTAGAAAGTCGTAATTCGTGTTAACATGTAGTACGGACTAAAGTGATGGAAATATTTTAAAATCGAGTTTTATGTTGAATCAAAAACTCTAATGAAGCAAGTATGAAATCAGTATAAATTATTCGAAGGTTTCATAACGTTACACGTAAAGATTTGGATTAAATTATTAATATTGCTTTAATAATTTATAATATCCGTATAACACTAGACGTCTTTTTTAAACATTTCTTTGAAACTGTGTATTAAATTGGTAGAAAAAACAATTTAGTAGAAGGTTTCGACTAGGAGATAAGAGTGAAATATTGTGGTTCGTCTTGATAAAACGGAATATAAAGTTACCTCTCCTGAGCCTAAATTTGAACTTTACTCAGAATGGGGCGTGGAAAATATTTATCATGCAGGAGCAACGAAAATCTGATGAATTACACAGGAATAAGTTATGGATTCGAGTCATCTCGATAGAACAAAATATACATGAAATAAAAAAAAATAATAATAATAATAAAAAAAAAAACAATGACATTTAAGAACTTTCAGGTCAAAGCAGCGACTCTCTAACACCATCTCCAGGAAAAAAGGTTTCTAAATATACAGTGTGTTGCATATTATCCGTTAAAAATGAATGCCATTATTTTTCGAACGTTTGACCCTGTTTCGAAGCTTCTTCCACTCAAATAGTGTAGTCTCGCAAATTCAACTCCCGATTGCTCGACATCCCGTATAACACTAGACTTCTTCTTTAATTTTTAAACTATTTCTGCTGGTCAAGCAGAACATTATCTTTAAAGTAATGTGAAGTATCTTTAAAGTAATGTAATACTTAGACTGTAATAATTTCTAACATCGCCTATACGGTGCAGACAGTAGTCTACATTTTAATCATGGTATTGTTATAATTATAGTCCATATTTATGCGTATGAATGCCCACGTTTCCCTTTTACAACGATTTGTCATAGTATTCTAAGTTTGGAATTTTTGTCGCATTTCCTTTGTTACAAGTTTTTTTGGAACATGTATAACGAATCTGATGACAAGTTTTGCTCTTTCCGTGAAATTCCAATCTATCACATTTCTCCTCTCAGTAACAAAGTGAGTGAAGAATATCAGGTAGCCGCTGTCGAGTATCATATATATCTCTTTCTGTTTCTAGCTGTTTGCAGGCTTGTTTGAAGGTTTATGGTTGTACCTTATAGTAAATTATACTTTCAGTTCATTGTGGCTAGAGTTTCTCAATTTATATCAAGGTCTACATATATTGAGTTTTCTGTGCAAGTGAAAATGTCGAATGAGAAGAGAAGAAAATAAATTAACGTGGCAATGAAAATGAAATTAGATGCCTTACTGGAAAAACTGGAAACTGGAAAAACAGCAAAGTATTAATAAAATTGCCCTGGATTTAGGAGTTGAACGAAGCATTATGAGTTGTGGAAACAACCCATCCCTCTTTCCGTAAAACTCGACATTTTCGATAACTCGTCACCTTGTTAGTAAACAATAGGTCGAATTTGCGGGACTCTGCTGTACTATTATGATATCAGCATTTCAGTTCAATAACTTACATCAGTTCAGTTAAATACCGAATAGCTTTAAGTATCTAGCCGCTCCACGTGTCGGATAAATGGCTTGATAAATGATGAATTTATAACACAAAATTATGAAAAAATAAATGGTGGACTTATAATGCATCAATTATGGATCCTTACAATCGCGCTTTAATCCACGTTTGATAAACATGCATTGTCTACGTGACATAGCAAAGTTTCACCGAGGGCATACTGCTGAGGCAGAAGAATAGAACTTTCCATTTCAGACATGGAGAATGTCCTTGGGTCCGTTTTCACTAAATACATTAGCAAAAATATACGGACAATACATTATACTTTGACTAATGATTGACACTCACATGAATGCAATTAGTGTGACACGATACACATAACAATAAAAAAAATGACCATGAGCTCAGATTAGAAACATATAATTTAAAAGTGAGTGCATGAAGCGAGCTGAGAGAAGTTTAGACTGGCATGATTATTTGTGTCCACTGATTTCTGGTAAATTTCAGAGAAAGCGCGCAGCAATGAGTTGATGCATCAGTGACATAGTAAAGTAGACAGAATTATAAAACTCCAACCTCGATCTAGTAGTCCAACCTCAATCCTTTTAACCTAGTAGGTTAAAAGGATTGACAGATCGGGATCGTCAACGCTTTCGACGTGAAGTCAAACTGCCCGACCTAAATTGCAAATGCAGTTGCTGGCTTAGGGAAGTTACGCTTGGTCTTGTGCCATCCTTCAAGATGTGTTTAGACATTTAGATTCTATGCATGAGCTTCAACACATAACGCTACTGGAATGTATTGCCTCCACTCTGAAAATTGGTAAAGGAGAAATTTTGAGTGGCTTGGTTTTGGTATACTGGATTTTGCATCTAGAACTCGAACATCGATAACTATGATGCAATACTGAACAATTCCGTTCTTTTACCTCTGTATTAACTCTTTGAAACTGGTCGATTTCTTTTTTAGCATATATGAAAGCTAGTATTTCCATCTGAGCTGTGATTAATTAACCATCATTAAATTCGAGCAGCGCAAGTGCATAAATTCTCATCGAACCGGTTTTTACCCCTCTTTTTTCGAGGGTGTGTTGCAAGAGGATGGAGTTTCGGCCTCCCTCTCCCCCCTATGGTTCTTCCTGCTACGTCTGCTGTGATAGTACAGAGAAAATTTTCAGTTTGAGAAATTTGACTGGTATAAGTAAGAAAACTGTGAGCTAAAACAGCAGAGAATGGTTAGAGTCATTTTGAGACAAATGTGATTTTTACGCGTTCAATATTTCGTCGACAGTTTATTTGCATGATCATTACGGATAGACACGTCCCATGAGCTATGTCCCATGATCGTCGGATAGACATGTGTCTCACGATCGTCAATGCGTAATTTGGTTATGAATAGAATTCTCAAGGACTGTAAAAATGATGGCGGAATGCGTTTTATCTCTTTGGCAATATTTTTCAGTATCAGAATCATTAATTTAGTAGCTGCAAAACAAAAAAATAAAGTAATCACGTGTGAAAGTTGTGATATTAGTTATTGGCACTATACAAGTAAGGAGTAAGTATAATTGCTGTTCTAATTTGCTAGTAATAGATTAAATGAAGATTCCATTTATTATAATTTAAAAAATCTGGCTATTACATTCTATACAGCACGATGTATTTATTTTATTTTAAGATCACTTATTGACTGGGTGCATATGGTAATTTGCAGCATTAATTAATTTCGGATAATACCATAGCATTATTTCATTATAACATTTCTTTATTATAACAGCATAATTACACAACCACTCATAAAACAAAGGTTGCAAATGAATTGTCTGAGGAAATGTGAATAAATGATCTAGACTGGGGGCGGCAAAAACTTCATTCTCAATCCTTTTCTTTTGAGATGAATTTGAAGCACCAAGGGCGAGCCACACCAAATTACTCAGTACCAACAGTTGAATTTCATTAGTCCTTTGTATCCTTTGTATCCCCTATCTAGACGTGACTGTAATCTTTTTTTTTTTTTTTTTTTTAATTCGATAAATACCGTTATGGCTTCCGCAGGGCGGACATCATACTACAAGGGCTTGTTCCCGGCCAGTAGTCCTCTTTAGCAGTGTAAAAGTTAAAAAAAATTTGAATTTTCACTGTTTTATAAGACAAACAGCATAAAATACCTGTAGGAATTTATAGAAAGTTAGTAGAAATTTTTTTTTTTTTTTGACGTGTAGAGGCTTTGATAGCGACGGATATTGGGCTTATGTCATACTGATAGTATTTAAGATTTTTATAAATATATTCCTGCAGTTCTCCAATCTTGTTGGCTATGCAGTGTATGTATACTCCAGGAAAACTTCAGAAGCACATGAAAATGGTGGAGATCCACAAATGGCGTTAGAAAAAAAACTGCCCATTACTGAGAATGATGTTATTCTCACAAGGAAAGAGAGAAATGTCTCAAATCAGGTACTAGTTCATTGGCGATAAGTACTAGAATACTGCAGCATATCAGATCCTTATTGAGTGGTGGTTCTACTTAAGCCATGAGAAAAGCCTTTATTGGAGGAAATAGCATTCGCTAATGTTTAGCATCTGTCGGTCAACTCAAGTCCCATTGCTGATCGTACAGCATTGTGTACGATCAGCAATGGGACTTGAGTTGACCGACAGAACACACCTCTACCATATGCACCAGAGATTTTTCAAAGGGCAGTAAATTATCAGGTGACCTAATCAACTTAATGACGAGTAACCTAGCCAGATTGTGCTAGTTGTTTTTAGCAGATACTCCTGTTCGTATGAGAGAAGAGAACATGTAAAACTATGCATTTCTCGTTTCGGCTAGGTGCTGTGCAAACTGGCAGTGGATCTTTAATGGTAGAGGTGTGTTTTGGTGAAGTATACAAGGAAAGTTTGTGTTAAGCGTAGTCTTATCGAAGAAAACGACGTAAAAAAAACACTGAATACGACTTGAACACATTCATTAGCTCTATTTTCTTAATGGAGGTAGATTTTATAGATACTTCCCTATTCCTATTGCTCACCGTATTTAAGCCTATCCAGCACCTACAACTTGCAATGTAAACTTCAGTAATGTCTAGTAGATAACACCTGCGAAACAGAGTTGCATTATGTTGTAACCACAGAATCCGCCTGGCTTATTCTATCTTCGCAAAGTTTCCACCACGTCATTAAGACATAGAGGACACGTGACCGCCGTAATTATTTCCGAACGCATCTAAATGCTATTTCTATTAGTCGATGGTTGTATAGACTTAGTTGTTTATCAGTTAAATTTACATGAATGCGCGATTAATCAAAAATTTACAGTAAAAATCGACAGACTTACTTAAAAATATAATTACCATAATTTTTAGACAGCTCTAAGCTAGAAAAACTGAAGGCAAAATCAGAAGTAAATATACACCTAATTTTTCCTACAGTGGTTTTTACTTTTATATGATTAAAAAAAAGATTCAGAATGAACTGAAAGATTAGCCAGATAGTATGAAGCTACAGTTCTGCCATTAAAGGCACGTAGTTTTATACTTTTACTTTCGCTAGGATATCAAGTGTAGAACAAGAACTATTTTTCATGACCGCTGAAAGCAATTATATAGTGTCATCACTTCGGCACAAGTAATTCGAAATCTTGCAGAATCATTAGGTACATTTTGTAGCAGAGAAGAGGAAAAATTAACAATGCCCTAGGCTCGATACGAAATTCGGACCTATTGATGTTAGCTGGACGTGCTTTCAATTACATCACGAAGCCACGCGGTAATTAAGAAGAAAATAGTTAAATTCTCCCCATTTAAGGAGCAACTGAGAAGGAAGGGACCTATTTATCAAATCCACATGATGACGAACTATTGTAAGCCACATTTTGCTTAGTTCGGGTGCCACTTATAGAGTTATTTGAAATTCTCTTGAAACCGGGAAACATGATCAATCAGCGATGCCTTCACTGGGATTTGAACTCTGGATCTCCCGACTGCTAGTCTGACGTGCTTCTGTGCATCTTGGAGGCCCATGGCAAAGAAGGATAAAATTCCATAGAACATAACTCGTGGAATAACATATTCTTAGAACATATTCCTTAGAACTAATATATTCTGTTGTTTTTGACATAAAACGTGAGTAAAAATTTGAAGGATTTAAAATATTTTTCTTCTTTTAAAGATTTTTATTTTTATTATTTGCTCTAAACATTGTATTTTTTAGAGGAAATAAGGGTTTAGAACAAATAAAATTGTACTAAGGATTTCTATAAGTTTTTAAGTGTACATTGTATTTAATATTTGTGTACAGGGTATTTAATATAGACTCAGGGTAATGGTGTAAGGAATTATCACACTTTCCAGGGTGTGCTTTCGTGGTATAAGTGGTTACTTGGAAGATCCGTAGTTGTAATTTAGTTGAGGGAGCAGTTTATGTATTACCATTGTTTGCTATGAAAAACCTAATAATCTCTACAGAGGCTCCAGAAATAAAACCTGATACACGATAACTTACCGTTTGAGTGAGGAAGAATGTAAGGACTCATATCATTGCTCCGCTTGTGCTCTCCTGTTTTAAATGATTAACACTTTCACCTAGCAGCTGGATGATCCGTGGTTCGAATGCTGGCGAGAAAGCAGCTGATGATTAACATTTCCTTGCTGTGAAAAGCTTGATAGTTTCTATAAACCAAAGCGTGTAAACTGCCTATAGCATTAGTGACATTATGTGATGATTTCTTTACACTTTTCCGGTAGAAAGCTACTCTGTTGAAACGTAATTCTCTATTATTATCGAAGATTTTTAGGTGAAGATAACATTGGAAAACACTTTTTTAACTTATGTCTGGTATCATCGATATTAAACACGTTTCTTAAAGAGATGTATAGTGCCAAAGATGAAGATAATAAAAAAAAATTAAGGGTCAGTTACGATTCTCAAGTTAATAAAAAATTAAATTCTCATTATTTCGGTAACCACTTTAAGTAAATAAAATTAATCAAATCCTTTAGAGTAAATTACGATTGCTGATCCACTAAACTTGTTCAGTGACAGTCTCTATTTCTAGTTAACATTCTAATATGATTTAAGAGATGTTTCTCAAAGCACAAGAGAATAAATATTAAGAAATATTTTTATTTTTTACAAGGGAAATTATAATGAAATTAATAAATATCTCTGACACATAAAATTTGTGGCCATTACTTTAGTATTTAAATTCAGTCCGACGGATCTTCAGAATTTTACCTAGCAAAGAGCTTTAATCCTATGTTTACGTTCTGCATGCAAACACAAAAAGAAACTCCTTATTTTTATTTTGATGCTATTTGGCTATAATTCAGCGTAGCTACACTTCTCTGCATGTACTGATTAAACGTAATAATTTTACCAAGTTTAATATCGATTGAAGTGGATTTCTCTTATCCGACATTAAATGCAAATTTTTTTGTCATTCAAGAATATACGTGAAACAAATTATTCTTTTACAACTAGAAATCATCCATTAATTCAAATTGACGAAAACTACTTCATTGAAAAAGAAGATTACACAAAACAACCCAAAATTACCTCTTTTGGTTTAAAATTTGTAAAATAAATAAGAGTTAGAAAAATGATTTAAACACTATTTTACAGACAAACGCAAAAGTCTTTTAAAATTTTTTTAATATTTTACAATGACGAGATAGCGATACGTGTTTGGTCATAAGAAATCTTTCACAAAACGACAGCTATTCCAGAGAAAGATGAATGTTATTTATAGTTTCATGGAAAAGAAATCAGTTACCAGTATTCAAAGGAAGCCAGAAAACTTATGAAAAATAACCGGCATGCACACTATCAATTTATTCATGAATGAAAAACATCAAAGAAATGGGAAATTCGGAGCATTCGAAAAGATCTCGGCGACTATCAAAATAAGAAAAGTGGTATCCTTGGCAAAGGGACTTTTTTCCTGAAAGCCTACAGAAGCCATGCACCGCACATCTTGTGAATTACAAGTACCTAGAAGCATAATACAAGGATTGTTAAAGAGATATTAGCACTTTTAAAAGTACGTTTGAATGAGATATGCTAGTTGCTGCAGCGTAATAGAGTCATACAGGTTGTTAGATTAGACTTAATGAGAGAAAAAAAGATTTAATCAGTTCAGTTTTAGAATACGCTCAGCTAAGATAATGATTTACTAAAAACATTGCTGATAAACATAAAGTGACGGTTTCGCATCAAGACAAATATCAACCTATATTCGTACAAACATTTCTAAGCAACTCCACGTTAAAAGCCACAACCTAAAGCTAAAAATATGATGAGACATTATGTAAACTAAAAGACTGATTCACAGTCTTTCTTGTTTGATAATGTGGCTTAACCGCAGACTGCAACATGAACACGAGCCATACTTAGAAACCTTTTTACCAAAGCATCACTTCCATTTTGTAGCATTCGAAAACTCTTTGCTTAAATTGTCGAGCATTAGGTTAATAGGAAGCAGGAAAGATAAAAAATATGCAACCGCCTTCGCCGGGAATCGAACCACGGACCTCTGAAATACCGGCTCAGTGTGCTGACCACTACACCACGAAGGCACGCTAGGGAAGTGGAGAAATACCTTACAAAACAAGTAACCTTAACTAAGCTTGAGACACAGTAATTCTAACTTATTATTTTGATAGTAGTACAGCAGCAAGAGCAGCATACTTAATATTAACTAATAGCCCTTCTCCCTATTTTAAACTATAAATAATTTTGCTAAGCTTACTTTCATCTACTTGTCTATTATACAAGGTTATATACCATACTTAGAACACTAAGAAATCAATTTAAATAATCAAACTAATACTGTATTATCACGATTTAAAGTTTGGAGGACACTTCACAGAAACTATCTCGCGCAAATCAAATATCCCATTAAAGCTTAAGGGTTCAGTTCAGCAATTTATCTAATACGAATAGACTGAAACTGTACTATACCTGACTATCAGACAACTACCTTAAATTCAAAAATTTCATTTATTATTCTGTAGTCAAATTTCTCGGTCTAGTTAACGGATACTCAACTTCAATCGGTAGCTTAGTTGGAAAATGTGTATCCAACTGTATGTTACAACAAAATGTTCAACTTCGATAGAAGCAAAAGTGCAAAATAGATGTATTCACACCTATAATTCTCATGTCACTGCAAATAGTTAACAGTTACACTTAAAAAGACATATGTGCCTCTTAATTCTTCTTCCGTTAGGCATATGACATCGGAAAGCGCTTGCATATAGAAATCTGAAAGGACAGCACAGTTAAAAGATTAAAGATAACTGGTAAGAAATGTTAGAATATCAATATTCACCTCTTAATGAAATGTTTGTTTTGTATATATATTTCACATAGTTTGGCAATTCATGGTGGTATGACTGATAGCTAAACTAAGGAATTTGTGTCTCAAACTACTGTAATTTAAGTCTAGATAAATTATGTGATTCATTCCTCTTATTTGTGCGCCTATCTTCTTAAACTGTGCCTTCTTTTGTAGTCTTTCCTGTGAACCGAGCGATTTCACCTGTTATTTTGGAAAAATGAGAATACATGCCCCTTTGGCTTAGGCTGGATATTTAATTTTTCAGCAAGCGCTTGGATCTCTTACGTTGAATCCTTTGCAATTTCCACGCCGCAGTGGTATTTCTCTTTGAGGCTGATTTTGAACAGCTTGTTGGAAGTCCAAACTAGTGAGTGGTACTTTCTTCAATTTATCTAATGTGTATTATCTTCTATTACCTTTTATAGCGCTCCTTTTGGAAGGTTTTGTTTCTTACCCCCCTTTATTTTCAAAACTATTTAAAACTGTTAAAACCTGATTATGTACTGGACCAAATTAAGCTGCTATAACTGCGTTTCTTCATTAATATTTTAGGAGGAATAGCGGTGTCTGGGTGCATTGAATCACTTTCCAATTGTAAACCGGCTCACCAGCGGCCGAGCGGTAAAGTCGCTGAACACTGGTAGTTCGGTCCGAGGTTCGAATCCCGCTAACGGGCTGGCTGCATGGGCGTTTTCGTAGTTTTCCCTATGTGTAACGTGTATACGAGCCAGTTTCCCTTAGAAAGTCCTCCATGAAGGCATCACTTCCCTTAGGCAGATATCCCTAGTGTGCTTTGCCATAATTAAATACACCACACACCACCAATTGGGAAGCTGATTTCCCCTTGTCTTCAGACGAAATCTTTACTTATTTCATAACCGTTACTAATAAGATTCACTTATATAATAGCGATTATACCTTTATCTACCGCAAATTAAGCAATTTTGAATATAAATGCAGAATACTTGTACAGTTGGATAGACATATATCTATTTAATGAAAAATATTCAATTGTAAAATACACCTACATGTAACATTAATTCATTAGATTTCTTTCTGAGCAAGAAAGGTGAGACAATCCTCCATGCCCTCGCTGGTATTGAAACCCCATACCTGTCGACTGGCAGCCGGGTGTACTTCTGATTACACAATGAAGGCAAGTGCTAAAGACAGGCAAGTGGTAAAATACTTTACACATTTACTTCGAAGTAGTAAACGTTACTAATAAACCCAAGTTTGTATTAGTAATTTAGAACATACTGTAAGAAGATGTAAAATATGTAAACAATTTACCTATGCATGTGGCGAAAACAATAACGATTAAAATCACAGGGTATTCAGATATTGACAAATAGTATAGAAATTGATTATTGGTAACAGAAAATTTTATTTTGCTATTTAATTTATGTTTCTACAATTGAGCATGGAAACACCGATGTACATTCAATTGAATCGAAACTAATCATTAAAATGAATGTTAAAACAATTGCCGGCCCTTTAGAAAATTGAAGAATATGCTTAGTTTTTGGTTAAATCGAAAGATTATCATAACTATGGAAAGAATTTGTACTGCTAGAATGATTTCTTCAGGAGCGCTGAGCCGTTGTTGACTGTAATTATTTCATTTATTAATGAAAATAGCTGTCTAATCGGAAATAAAATTCTTTGGTATGAAAGAATGCTGGTGATGATTCTCTGATTTTGAGTGGATTTATCTTTCGGAAAGAACTTCCATCTGTAAGGAGAATTTATAAGTTATATAAAGACTTATATAATTTATAACACTTATTTACTACCATTTCGTCCACCTCGCTGCCTGTTGCTCTTACACGAGAGAAACAGACTTCCAAATGATTGCCTGAAATGGTTACTTAAAAGTATCCAATCACTTCTAGGTAAGAACTAATTTGAATTAGAATTGTCTTTTAATTCATGGACGAAAATAAGAGTCTATTAAATTTATACCAATACATTATTAATTTATTACACTTTATGGCAACCACACACTTATCTCATTAAACTGAAATACATTCCTTTTTCAACAGTTAAACAAATATGTTTTCGGAAAAACAAATGCACATATAAAAAATAAAAGACTCCTAACTCTAAGCCTAATTCTCAGCTTTAGAAAAAACAAATCCATTTAAAAAAATGCTCTGAAATGGAACTGGTTCAGGTCAGTCTTGCCCTATCCGGCACGGGATGCGCCGGTTACACACTCTTATGACCGGGAGCACTATCACATCATTCAACAAACTTCTGGACAGAAGTTACAAATGTGATTTTCATTAAGTTTAGTAATATGTGAAGAAAAGTTTTAGAGTGTTACAATGAAGCCCAAGAACGTTAACGAAATGTAATTTTCACTTGAATTTTAAAGAAAGAGGTTTTCGATAAACTTTAAATTTTGATTCAGTGTTAAGAAACCAAAATATTCAGTATTTTGAATGTTTTCTGGGTAAATATCCTCCTAATACCCGCAAAGAAATTTTGAAATCGAAACAGTGGTAAAACAGAAAATTTGTATTACTCTTTTGAAATTTTAATTTTCCCTTGACATTTGGAACATTATCCTTTTACAAATAATTTGTTTTAGATATTTTTTACAAAGTAAAGAAGAAATAACATGATAAAAATAAAGGAAAGCTCCACGCAGTGTCTTGATTTGAGAACTGGACGTCTCCTAGAAAAGCCTCCACATTAAAACGGAGATTTTCAAATGAATCTATAAATTGAGAAAACGAAGTAATACACAAGCTACTTATTATTTTAAACACTAATATAATAAAATGAGTTTAACGAAACTTCAGTCAACTTTTCTTACTCATTTGTGAGTATAGCGAGATAGGCGTCTGGAAATGGATTTCTTTTATGCTCAACCTAGTATGTTTGTGTGAAGACCGAGAGAAACCGGTAAATCCATACCGTGCACGTGTTCCAACAGTGGCTGAGTGGTTGGATGCTGGCTGAATGATCCCCGCTGAATGCTGGGAGTTCAACCGGGTTGCATATTTCACAAGTGAACATCTGTGTAGCCACCGAGGGAGTGGCTTCTAGAATGGACCAATGGACCTCCAGTAATATTTCTATCATGTCAAATGATCTTTGGTGCGCTTTAAGCAAGATGGTTGAAAACATTTTGTCACGCTTAATTTCCTGTACAAAATAATTAAAGCATAGTGGATTTCTTCTAAAAAATTTTCATTGCGGAGTTAGATCAAATGTAAGCAACTGTGAAGATTTTGCTACCTTATTGAAATAATTTAAAAAGAAATACAAACAAATGTTGGATACTCCGCAAAACTTCGATTGATCAATCTTGGTTTCTGTTTTCAAGGAACTACATTTGTCAGCCTTCTTCATATTGTAAAGTAACGGTATGTACTTAAATTTACAAGTTCTATAACAGTTATGTAACATTTTGTATTTAAGGATAATTGATTGTAAAATGGTAGTTGTAATTATTATTAAAATTTGTTTCACTTACTACATTCAGTTCAAGTGAAAAAACATAGATTTCTATGCATCTGGAATAAAAATTGTCTCTCAATAAAATTATGCAATAAATAACTCTCAATAAAATTATGCAATTGCACATCATTATTGTTATTGTATCTATATTTTGCATCTGCGTGAAAAAATAGCATTTAATACAGATTCATTTAATTATTCAGGCTTAAATATACTAATTAAAACATTATGAATTTTACGTATTTTAAGTATATTTTATATATTTTAAGTATATTTTGCAAAGAGAAAACTATGCAACAAATAAAAGAAAAATAAATGCAAACTTAAAATGTTACTAATATTTAAGCAGAATTTATAGCTGTCCTAAATGGTACGAACATTTTGCAAATGGAATTTTATTTTAATTACAGTGACTCATGGTTAATAAGCATTAGGTTGATGTTGTGAATACTATTTCAAACTGAAAAGAGCTTGAAATACATATCCACAGATCCAAATACGGTTTCTCAGTACTTTTTAGGAATTTCATTAGTGCTGCTGAAGTCGCATACTGTTATTAAAATTTTACTTCTGTAAGTTCTTCTGTATTAATTTCTATTAAATGATTTTAACATTAAACTACCTTTTAAAACGGTACACATTATGTATATATTTACATACATGTATCTTAAAAATTATGCTGCCTAGACTGAAAACTACAGTCTAACGGACTTTCAGATTACTAAGGTAAAAATTGCGATACTACTGTCATATTAAAAATTTGCCATGAATATTCATTTGGTATGTTAAATTTCACTTTTAATAACTATTCACTTTTAAATGCATTGTCTGCACAAGAAATACTCCTCAAACATAATGAATTTATCTTATTCACAAAGAATATATTTAATTAATTTGTATATAATTTTCAATATTACACTAGATATAATCAGGGCATACAGAATATATATTTTGAATCTTACACACTTTCAAAATCAAAAGAATGCAAGCACTGAAATTAAAAAAACACTAGATTCATTGCAATCCATCATGTCCTTCTCAGCTCAATAAAAAATATCTGTAAACACTTGAATTTTCTTAATCCACAGGTGCATAATATTCGAGGCTAATTGTAGCTTCAGTCATCTTCTCGATGTAAAGAGCGATAATATGCAGCGAACATCAATTCGAATATCAATGAGTGATAAAAATCGCGAGAGCGAAATGTCAGAGATTAAATAAACTCATAAAGCGAAAGCACTACGAGAATTTCTTCTATTACGCCATACATTTATAACTGCGAAACAAATGCAGATTAAAACGTTGCAGAGACATTAGGTAATTTTTGGAAGTAGAAAAGATGAAAAATTAGCAAACGCTTTCGCCGGGAATCGAACCACGGACCTCTGGATTACCGTCCCAGTGTGCAGAACTACTACACCATGAAGGCACGCTAGGAAAGTGGGAGAAATACCTTATATACTTCCCTTTTTAAAGGGCGACTGGGGTTTTTAGGGGAATCAATCGCCAAATCCTGGGTGTGGAGAATCCTCATCCAACACCCTTTTAGTTCGGGCGCCACTGTAGAGGCATTAGGTAATTTTTGGAAGCAGAAAAGATGAAAAATTAGCAAACGTCTTCGCCGGGAATCGAACCACGGACCTCTGGAATACCGGCCCAGTGTGCAGAACCACTACACCACGAAGGCACGCTAGGAAAGTGGGAGAAATACCTTATAACGTAAACAACATACTCTCATATGACCAGTTTCACAGATTCACCGTCACAATAGCAATAGAAGCAGATTGGTCTATTTTCGAAACCCCTCCCTCAGTGGCTACGCTGATGTGCACTTGTGAATTATGCAACCCGGTTTCGATCTCAAGCTATTGGGCTGGCTATAAGGCTGGTTTTCTTAGTTCCCCATGCGAAACGGGAATATTAGCTAGATTACCATACAATGTTCTCCACGAAGGTTCCCTAAAGCTAGGCAGACAGCCATCGTGTAATCTGTCATATTCAACTGAATTAACCCATCCAAGATCCTGCACTACCAAGGGTGATTGGTTTTGCTTCTTTTCTAATGGTCGCAAACGTGAAATCAATCCTGGGCGAGTTAAAATTCATTAGCTATAATTTATACTTTTGTAATATCAGCTAGTGTCCTAACATCAGCACTTATTTATAAATAATTTTCAGTCATATGTAATAATTTTGAGTTTTGCATATTGTAAGGTCTATCCTAAGTTTTAACAGTTATCTTTAGTTAAAGCTACTTTCCTATCTCTCCTAATTTCAGCTTACAATTTTCCACCAGAATGTGTTTTTAGAATCGCGGTTAATGAAGGTGAGGAAGAGCAGTATTTAAGTTTAAGTTCCACTGACTTCGTTAGAGAGCCAGAGATTCTAACTAGCGCGAGTTTGCCATTTGGCTACACTCTCTCTAAGCTATTACTACGCGCGGCCATATTCCAGGCCCTTAATAGCTTCGCCAGTTAGTTAACATTAAGGGGCCAACTCCTTAGAATTTTGATAGCTTCGGCTGTATCTTTTTAGTTAAGCATTAGTTAAGTTTTATTTCTTAGTACTCTTGAGTTCAAGCCCAAGTGGAGGCTTTCTGTCCGCTCTAAGAAAGGAGCCGATTGCAAAATTCTTATTTTGAGAAATAAAGGGTAATTAACACTTCTTGAATTTACGTCTCTGTTCCTGAATTAAAGCGATTATTCGCTTACCAGTTCACAAGGTACCTACACACTTAGCTGTAAGAGAAAAAGTTGGAACCCCACAATATAATCAATGACAATTCAAGACTGATAATTGCTTAACAAAATTAATATATTACCGACGATTATTCAATCTTAAAATTAGCATTTCCTATTTTTAGCATTGACCTATTTTTGAAAACTTAATTCTTGAGGACAAGTTTATTTAATACCTTATATGTAGTTTCATTAATATCCGTAATTTTTTCTCCATGTTGACTATTAAATCTGTTTTGCTGATGAAGGCAAGCTTCTCAATTTTTGGCTCATGAAGGCATTGTAGTATTGACTCAAAATTTCTTCGCGCTTAACTTGTTCTACTCTTCTCAGAATAATACACAAGACTTCTTTCTGTTCGTAAAATGAGAATATCTTTTCGTTGTTTGCTGGCATCCACTTTTCAGTAAGAAACTAAGTGACAAGAAATATTCTAAATCTCGAACCTCTGTTAATTTAATCAATATTCAAGTTTCAATTTCTTCTTGATTAAATAATATTATTTACACCCTTCAAAGCGGGAGGAAAAGAATTACTTTCACATCCGAAAGGAAAGTGTCATACAAGAGTCATAAAATTGGTTAACTGCTGTAAGAAAGGTGATTGTTGCGACCCTTGATTAGAGGAGATTTTCACACAATTAGCGGATAGAGTCCTCAGATACAGAATTAGAGAATGAGCCAAATGGCTGATTGATTTATCAGCATTACACTATCAACTTAGGAGATATTTTATGTTTCAAACATGCTTGAACAGGCTTCCATATTGGATGTTGGTGGATCAAACTGTCCTAGAAATGTGTATGGTTTTGGAAAATGGCTTAGTGATGCTATAATAAAAACTGAATACAACAGGTCACAGAATGTAGACTAAATATACTGTGCTGCCGTTAAGAGGATGAGTAGTATATCAAAGATGTTTGGCAGGGGTGTTGGATTACATGATAGTTCCTCCCGGTGTAAGAAACAGAGCTTCATAATAAAGGTAAGATACTTCTACTAGCCCGTCTGGTTTCTAGACGCATATGTGCTGAGCAGCGACGTCTAGGCTAACCGTCACTCATCAGCGAAGACCACATGACTCTAAAAATGTTGAAATGGTCAGTCAGTATTGGAAATGACGCTCAATGACAAATGTTAGGCCATACCATAATCTCTGAAATGTACTTCCTTTTTCTCAAATCATTTTAAATTTTTAGTTATGAAACCGAAGCTGTTAGTGCCATTCAAGGAATTCACACAAGTCGGCATTCCATTTCGATGTCTTCTTTAGGCATACAACGCATGCATGCTGATGAATTATACCTCCTACGACCCAATGACCATACATAGTTAGAACGAATTGCTGTTACGGATGGTGATAGGGTGACTGGACAATACGGTTTTGATATAGCCTTTTACTGTTCTCAGCAGATCGAATCCGAAATTAAGATATAGTCACAGCTCGTAGAGATTCATACATCGGGAATCTCCGAACATAGTAACCCATATTTTAAAGCTTCTCTGATAGTATATTCTCATCCCTGTTCGCTTTCCATGAGAAAGTGTTTTAGATATCTTACCATAGCTGACATCTTCCCCTTCAAATGTCATGTGCATAGAAAAAGTCAAGTTACGTATAGGTCTCCCAAATTTAATAGATCAATTAAATCACGTTTAACCAATTTCGGTTTAATAAGGTGAAGTAAATGTTTCGCATTCCTTTTTGAAACTTCTTGCAAAATATCGCCAGCAAAAGATTTGAATCAGACATAGGAACTTGAATTTAGAATGCAATACAAAGAAATGCAGTGAGAAGAAAAACTAAGATATACTATAAAACATAAAATATTTTCTAATCCTAATCCTAATAGTCTCTGGTATACTGGTACACAATCACATTAGAATTTTAACCAGTTCGTTTTGCATATGCCTTAGGCCAACTGTGTATGTAAATAAATCAAGCTGCGAACGCACCCACCCGAAGGCGAAGATACTGCGGCCGTGAAAAGAGGAGTCAAGGTTTCGTGAAAACAATTAAGTTGCACGAGGAAATATTTTCAAAAACAAAATAACTAAACGAAAAAAAAAAAAAAACTTTTCACATTTATAATCGTTTCCATTCTCTGTTTGTATCTGAAGACATATTGTCATGTCAGTCGTTTCATTACCAGTAGCAAAGGACTGATATTTGTCTTCATTTGGCACACGTAGCCATTCTCTTTCATTTGAGAGATTTATTGCGTTTAATCACATTAAAATAAATTCAAGCAATGTAAGTTTCTCGTGAAGTAACTAAAAAGTATTTAATTACTAGTAAAAACTCAACAAAAATACGTAAGAATTTCTGAAAAATGAGTTTCTAATTTCCTGGGAGAAAAATCATTATAGTGTTTCGTAAATGTGTGAAACGCTTTCCAGCTATCTTTGCAGTTTGAAAGCAAATAGATACAGTTCCTTTTAATGATATATTTACAAATTACAGTTCTTTTACTTTAAAATTGAAAAAATATATAAATAGATACATTTCATGATCGGTGAAAACAGCTACCTGCTGGCAGTTAAAGAACAAAGGAATTCCTACAATAGTGATTTAATAGTCAATTTAAGGTAAAATATCAAGATAAATATATGAACACCTTCTTTTATAATAAAAAATTTGCCTTTATTAATTTCATAAGTAGGTTTATATGCACTCTAATTTAGATTTTCAAAACTGAAATATCTACAATTTTTAGTAAGATATTAAATAATTAAAAATGTACCGTAAATTTCATAAAAATTTATTATAAGCTCATGATAAAAATATGAGTTTTGTCATTCTGAAGTACACTAATACTATTTCTTTCCTTTTTTAATTTATCTGTTTTCTATTTATCAAAAACAAAAATATAAGTATCTGCAGATAATTAAAAAATGTTCCATATATCAGTCTGAAAAGAAAATAACATTAGCACAGACATCTTGTTTTCTTATATGAAAGTTAATAAACATGACGTGTAATAAAATTTTCCAGATTGAAAAAGAACTTCATTCTAATATTAACAACCAAACAGTTTTCATACTGTTATTAAATAAATAACGCAAAGAGATGTGAAAATATTTTTAAGGAACTTACAGTTTCCAGAGTAACTTAAGGCCCTCTTGTCATCTCTAATAATGGTAGAGAGAAAACCATTACTCTTATTCTCATTCATCAAAATTTTCACGGTAAGAATAGACTAGAGAATAATTATTATCCAAGATGGAACATGTTACTGCAGAAATTAGTGATGACAGGCAAGAACTAAGGAACTTTGACAGGCTGATGAACGCGAATAAATGTTTCTCGTCTTGTTTGAGAGAGAGCACTTTAATTCTTATTTCTTGTGCTTTCTAGACGAAGAAAATTTATTAGTCACGAAGAATTCTGTATTTGATATTTAATGGAAAACTGCTTTTAAGCATTTTTGAACAAGACTGGACCAACTTATTTTTGTTACAAGCATGCAGATATTCTGAAACAAAAGCAATAACCATCATAATTACTGTAAATGATAATCATC